>NC_140588.1:623234636-623874636 GCF_964204655.1 Triturus cristatus | reverse complement strand
TTGCAGCCTGTAACTGCCTTCAGCTTCCATCACTTGTCCCTCAAAGCGCATGTCGTTTGGCACGCACGAGGACTGCATTGCAGCGGGGCTCTTTCACGGCCGGAACCAGCCGTATACATGTGGATTTGTAACAACACAGCAACCCACTTGGGATTTATTTTAATTTATTACGGAGACAGCGCACCAGTTCACTTGAGTTCTACTAAGTGCAACTACAGAGTCCAGAAGGCCGTGCGGTCTGTCACGCCCACTGGGGCTGGACTTGATTTAAGAACTTAGCTGCACCTGTGGCGGCGCTGAACTTTGAACATTGCCTTTGAGAGTGTGCTCCGCGCATGAAACGCGTCAGGCTTTTGTTGTTATGCATGCTGTAAGATGTTCCTTTCCTCGTTTCAGCAGCCTCCAGTAAACGAATTCCTGAAACAGAATCCACTTGTATGAAGGCTCTTTTGTTGGGGAAACTTTTACGTTGGATATATATATATATATATATATATATATATATATATATATATATATATATTCACTGAAAAAACCATAGGTTTCAGGGGTGTTATAGTTAGCTGGACTTTTCACTTGTACAAAACCATTGAAATTCCCCCGTTATAGTTAGTTCAGCTAACTATAACTCGCGCGCCCGCAATGCACTGCTGATGACGTCACATATTACATCACTCATGACATGGTCAGTGACATCACTCATGACATCACTCATGACATCTCAAATGACATCACTGATGACATCACTGATGACATCATCCAGTGAATGTGTGTGTTTCTGAAAATTAAATATGTTTTATATATGTATATCTCAAGGTCGATGGAAGAATAAATGGGTATATAAGTGTCTAAATGGATGATTTGTTTTTGAAAAATTGATTGTGTAACTGACTGATTAAGTGTATCATAGTGAATACATGGCTTAGTGGGTAATGTTTAAATATGTAAATATCTGTATCAGTCTCTCACTTTGTGTATAAGTGGCTGCATGGGTTGGTGAGTAGCTACATGGGTGTCTATATAGGTTATTAGTTGGTTTTTTGAGTATCAGTCTGAGTGTCTGCATGGTTCGGTGGGGGGTATTACGTAGTGCATAGGTGCATGAATGAGTGACTCACTGTTTGTATGTGTTGAACACAGCATGTGTGCAGGACTGTATGGGTGGATGAGTGTGTGTATAGGTGTGTTAGTGAGTGAATGACTGTCTCAATAGTGTCTTTATGAGTAACTACATATGTTTTAAACTAGTATATGTGACTATTGGTGTATATATGTGAGTATATGTGAGAGTGAGAGATTGAAAGAGTTCCTGTATGAATACGTATGTGTTTCTATAAGTGATTGTTTAAAAGACTAAGTATGTGTAAGTTTCCGTAGAAGTAAGTATGGTGGTGTGTGTATAACTGTATATGCAAGTAAATGTATGTTTGATTCTTTATTAGCATGAGTGACTATGTGTGTGAGTAACTCTATGGATGAGTGGCATTGTGTAACAGGATGTATAGGTGTATGAGTACATATGATGAGTGAGTACATGTATGAGTGACTGTATAGGACTGTTGGTGAATGAGTGGATGTGTATGTGGATCTTAGAATTACTGAAGAGGTTGTTGTAACTGGTATTGGTATGTCCATTGTTTTGAAAATGTTAGTCTCTATTTTTGAATGTGTGTATCAAAGGTTATATTAGGGTGAGAGGAGGTCTGCCACTCTATCACAAGGATGATGTCATCAGTGATGTCATCAGTGATGTCATTTGAGATGTCATCAGTGATGTCATGAGTGATGTCACTGACCATGTCATGAGTGATGTAATATGTGACGTCATCAGCAGTGCATTGCGGGCGCGCGAGTTATAGTTAGCTGAACTAACTATAACGGGGGAATTTCAATGGTTTTGTACAAGTGAAAAGTCCAGCTAACTATAACACCCCTGAAACCTATGGTTTTTTCAGTGAATTTCTGAGGTTTTTTAAATGCTAATTCCTAACTATAACGTGCCTGAAACCTATGGTTTTTTCTGTGAATTTCAAAGGTTTTTTAAATGCTAATTTCTAACTATGCCTACAGAGATAGGACATGTGAAGAAAGAAGAAAAAATGCACAGAAAGAAACAAAAGAAGTGCAGAAAGAAGCAACAGAAGTCCTCAAATACGAAGATAAGTGCAAGAAGAAGGATAACGTGCAGAAAGAACAAAAAGAAGAGCAGAAAGAAGCCTTGTTGCAAAATCATCCTGTACCCTCAACTTTTTCAGACGAATACTGGTGGTAACTGAGTCTGACTAACCAGTCCTAGAGCCAGTGCTATGTTAAAAGACACTTAGAATACAGTGAAAACACCTACATACACTAGGGAACATTATGCGTTGGGGTCCCCCTGTGATTAGCATGACCTCCTCTGTAAGCCCTTAGTGTATAATAGGGCATGGGGATTAAAACTACCTCTTAAAACAGGCCACAGGGCGTTTTTGCACACGTTAACTCAGGCCCCGTCCCCTCCCTTCACCACTGTGTAAACACGCCCTGTGTCCATTTTTAGTTGGGAGATTAAGTTCATTTGAATCCTGAGGGTCCCTAGGGTCCAACTAGCCCACTAGGTACCTCCAGTAAGTGCCACAGAGCTGCGTTGCAGAGAGGTGTAAAAAGTGGCACGGCCTGGACCACCTCTCTGCAATGCAGCTCAGTGGCGCTTACTGGAAGCACTTGGTGGGCTAGTTAGCCCCCAGGGGCCCTCAGTATTGAAGGGAAATTATATCCCCAATTTAAAACGTGCCATAGTGCGTGTTTGCACACGTCACCTCAGGCCCCGTCCCCTCCCTTCACCACTGTGTAAACGCGCCCTGTGGCTGTTCTAAGTTGAGAGATTAAGTCCCCCTGAATCCTAAGGGTCCCTAGGGTCAAACTAGACCACTAGGTACCTCCAGTAAGCGCCACAGAGCTGCGTTGCAGAGAGGTGTAAAAAGGGGCTTGGCCTCAGAACACCTGGCTGTAGCGCAGCTCCCTGGCGCATACTGGAGATGCCTGTTGGGGGCGCGTTTGCAGAGTGCTGCACGGAGGGGGCATGGCCTCCGGCACGATGCCAGTCTTTTATTTATTTTAGTTTTTTAAGAAGGGGGGCTGTTTGGTTCCCCTTCTTATTCTAATTTATTGGCCCTGTTGACCCCATCCCCCAGGGCCAGTCTCCTAATTATATTTTTTTGACCCCAATCCCCAGGGCCGGCCACTGTTTTTTATTATTTTTAAAAAATATATATTTCTAGACACACCTAGGACATGCTGGACAAACCGTACGTACCTATCACCATGACGATTTGCGTGATATTCATTAAAAGGCGACTATGCATGCAATGAATCCACGTGGAATGTATTTACACCACTAGTGAAGCTCTGACATGTCTGATGCCCTACCGTGCCTAATCCTGGTAGACACCCTTGTCGTTTATTTATACAAACATGGGTAGCTATTGACGGGCACATTTAATACACATGCACACCAAGCCATTCAAAGGGGATTCGACAAAAATTCGACCAAAACTATGCAAGAAACCCCCCTCACGGTTAATAAAACACACATCCACTGCCGGATGTGTAATACTTTTTATTTTACTCTCTGGAAAGGGGACGAACATCACTTGAGAGTCACAGCGTGCTCCTGACAGAGCCCAATGCTGTGTTACACCCACCATTGCCTGCCGAGTGCCACACACCTCTGTGTTGTATTCCACTAGCTAGTGCATATGCTATGACACTCTCTAGCCCATGTGCACTGTAACACCACCCCGTGAATATGTCATGCCACACTTGTCTTCGCACGGGTTATATTGCCCTATCTAACGTGCCTTTCTCGATGCCTATGTTATAACGCACAGTGCTATGCCATACATATTACAATCTGGGATCCATATCTTTGTCACAGTGCATATGCAACGTTACACTCCCCAGCACATATTTTATATTACAACTTTAGAGACTAGTTAGGTTACACAACACTGCCCTGTGCATATTACACTCCAAGGCGCATATCGCATAGCACGCGCTAGTGCCTGTGCAATCTCGCGCTCTCCAATGAATCTGTCATTGCGCACAATGTATTGCATATTATATTTCACGCCCGGTTCATCTTATATCACACTTTTTGGTGCATAGTTTATACCATACACTATATCTAGTTTTCATTTTCAATCGTGCTCTCAGGACTATGTTCTATATAACACTGTGTTCACCTACCCTTTTCACGGGCATTACATTTTGCGATAGGGGGTGGAGGGTCAGGAGGTGTTTCTGCCAAGTGAGCCCGGAGTCACAGTCACAAACGTCCTCTTCTTCCTGAATAAAAGTGAGATTATGCTGCATACTTGTTCATATTTTAAGTAGTTCGCACAGACACAATGTTTTAAAAACAATAAAGTTCCTAATACCCGCCTTCTCTGAACAGTTAGCTTGCTGCCCCATCCCCTTCCTCCCTATCCTCTGTTGTGTGAATCCATGGACTAGCCTCCTCCCTCCTGCCATGCATGGTCTGATGTGCTGCCACTGCCCTCAATTTAGTATGATGTACCAGTCCACTCCTCCTGCCCTCCATTGCCCAATTCTATGCCCCATCATTGACCTCCTGCTTAAACTCTGTGCTTAGCTTGCTGCCCCTATTCTCCTTCCCCCTGCCCTCCGATGTCTTTGTGCATGCCCCTGCTCCATCCTTTTTGCCCACCATGTCCCATGGACCTGCCACTCCTATCTACTCTGAGTGTTCTGTTGAGCTGCCACTCCCCTCCCACCTGCCAAGCATTGTCAGATGACTGTAACCTGTCCCTGCCACCTCCACCCTGCCTGTCCACATGCCATGCCCCTATCCTCTTCCTCCTGTCCTACATGGTCCATTGTACTGCCACACCCTCCTGCCCTCCCTGGTCTGTTGTGCTGCAACTGCTCCTCCTGCCTGCCCCGTGTGGTCTGTTGTGAGGTCCCTTCCCCTGAACTTTCTTGTCTGTGCACAGGTCCTGACCCTTCCTTCTATCCTCCATCGTCCTTTGTGCATGCCCCTCCACCCTCCTTCTTGCCCATCATAGCCATTGTGCTGCCACTAACCCTCCCACTTGCCATGCATGGTCTTCTGTGCTGCCATGGCCCCTCCCACCTTCCCTGTGTGGTCAGTTAGCTGCCCCTGACCCCCTCCCACCTTCCCTCCATGGTCTGTGTATATGCCATCACAGTCTCACTGTTGCTCTTCATGGTGTGTCTTGCTTCTAGTGCCCATCCTGCCTGACCTCCATGGCTATCTTGCTGCTCCTGTCCTGCCCCCTTGCCCCCAGCCCTACTCCCTCCCTCCTGGCTTGTCTGTTCCATTGTAATGCCCCTGATCCGTCCCTCCTGCCCTTTATGGTCTGTTATACTGCAGCTTTCTCTCCTGTCTGTCCATTATGGTCAGCTAGCTACCATTGCCTCTTGCCCCTCTGTTCTCTGTTGTCCATGTGCATGGTCCTGTCCCCTCCCTCTTGCTTTCTATGGATTGTTGTGCTGCACTCCCGTCCTGCATGCCCTGTGTGGTGTATTGTGCTGCTGCAAACCCTGATGCCAGCCCTGCAGGGTCAGTTTGGTGCACCTTTCCATGTCCCTCCTGTCCTCTGTTATCCAAGTCCATGTCCCTATCCCATTTCCTTCCATGATCCAATGTACCATACTTGCGAACATTTTGAACTTGGTAAGAGGGAGATTTTGAAAAAAAACTGGGGTATTGATTTTCCCCTTTGAGTTACATTGAAAAAGAGGATATTGTAGACAGGAGACAGATCAAATAAAGCCCATTTGAGCTTAAAAACATTGGACGTTTCCTGGCTGAATCGGGTCTGTTGGCATGTATGGTTGTACTACCATTGCCTCTTCCTTCTGCCCACAATGGTCTATTACATTGCCACAGCCTTGAAGGAGGGTAGTTTTTGTATCACAGGGGGCCCCTGGCCCGTTCTGTCCACACCTGAAGTATGAGACCCTTGCCCTTGCCCTGCCAGCTGAATTTTAGGCCGTATTAAATTGACCAGCGGGTCCTGTGTTGCTATATAATTATCCTGAGACATCCTTACCACTCAGCCAGCATAAAACCCCTGTGTAGGCCCTTCTGTTCAATATGTAGGCCTCTTTGTTAAATTGACCATAGCTCTGCAATTTTAGTGTATAGCAGTCTGAAGGCAGGTCTGCGAGGCCTTCTGATCCAAACTAGTAGCCCCCACCCTACCCGAGTGCTCCGTGCTCGGTATCAAAGTTCAACATCCCCCTGAAGCTGTCGACATACAGTAGGCTGCATCCTGGACTGGTACTTGCTTCCTGGGCAGGTTTCCCGCTTTTAAGGAAGTGGCAACCGCAGAGCGTCAAGTTAGGAGAACTGAGGAGATTTTATACATGAATATATTGAATTCCCGTACAATACCCATTATTTTCTGCTTGCTCTATGGAACTTACGATAAGCGATTGGCCTGAGAGACTGACCTTTTCACCCAGTCCATTGTCAGCATTAAGTGGGTAAATTACGAAATGTCTGGTAAAATCTGCAGACGAAGCTTTTGGGTAGCATACGTAGGTAGATGTAGCGTGCAAAGGAGCCCACAAAATGATATAAAAAGGGAGCACCCACAGATATCGACGGACTACCTCGCCGTCTGTATGTAGGTTAACAGGCAGTGCAGGTTTTCCCCAAGAGCTGGGAGCTCTTGTCTTCCTTTGCTTAAAATGTCTTGCTCTGCTTTGCTTGAAGTATCTTATTCTATTTTACCTATATGAAATGTCATGTTATGTTTAACCATTGTTCTCTTTACTTTTGCATTTAAAAGATTTTGTATTGTAATTGCAGGAATGCTTGCTCTAAGAGTAAACGTGAGTGTTCCTAGGTAACATTTTCCTTGGTGTAACTTGTTTCTCATGATGCATTTATAGATGTGTTTTCTCTCTCTCTCTGTCAGTACATTAATTGAGATACAGAGAATATTATGACAGCTGTATGATTATCTGGATTCTGTATTTTGTACTTTATGTCTCTATTCTGCGGTTTCTTTGAAGTTGCATCTTCTCATTAAACTGCCATTGTATTCTGCCTCCAATTCCATGTCTCATATGTCTGTTTTCTTCATTTTTGGAGCAAGCGTTCCTAGGCACCCCGGCTCAAATTAAGGTGCCCCTTTTGTCCCTGACTCACTCTCCTGCTCAGTTCTGTGGTGGCTCCCGGGGATCTGGGGACCGCCCCTAGCTTCCTTGACCCGTAATAGATCTTCCCTCCAACAGCCTCTCTTGCAAGTCCTGTATTGTTGGTTTGTTGCCCCTGCCCCCCTTTCCACTGCCCTCCATAGTCTGTTGTGCTTCCACGGCCCTTCCTGCCTGCTCAGTGTGGTTAAATTGTTGCCTTTGCACCCTCCTACCTGCCTTCAATTTTCAGAGTCCGTGCCCCTGGCCTCTGCCTCTCAACAGTATCCTAATGAACAACTAGATTGCTAACATTCTATGTTTATTACAAAAGTGTGGAACGCCTGACATCATCTTGATGTAATCAAAACTGTAATACCTAGAGCATTTCCTTTAGAAATTACATATATGAGAGGGTCTTATTGGCATCAAATTTATGGTTAGTGCTCTAAAAGACTAAAATAAGGACATATTTTCTGAGTTTTCAAATAGCGACAAAGCACTTTTAAATTATTTGTAATCTTTATGTTTTTTTATCCAGTTGACCACTTGATTAAATGTTGCACTTAGGGGAGAGGATGTGGTGTTACTTCCAGAACTGCAGACTTTGCAACTGGGGAACCAGGTTGAAGTTTCTGCTTCAGCTCGACATTCTGTGATTCTGGTCAAATCACTTAGTCTCCCCATGTCTACAACCAAAATGAATTTGTTCTTGTGTGATGTAACCAATGCTCATGTAAAGCACTCCAATACCTGACAAGTCTGCACTATATAACACTGCAAAAACACAAAATAATAAGTGTTTTGCACACTTCTGTCATTGGGCTATATTTGGGCTACATCTGGGTGATTTTGGGCTACATTTGGGCTCTTTTGTCTCCGGTGGCCATCTTGGGAGATTTATTTGTTATGAAGTTTCCTAATTTCCTCATGTACTGCAGTCTCCTCAGTAGGAAATGCTTTCAGTTTTTTACTTTGATTCCATCATGAAGGTATTCAGATATGTCACACATTTGCCATAAATTCTGAATGTTAGCACTCTAGTTGCTCATTAGATCACTGTAGTAAAACTACTGCACCATGGAAGTCTGCTCCTGGTATTAAAAGTGCATGTTTCAGTCTGCATGTCAGAATTTTTTAATGAAATAGAAGAGGATTTGAGAAGTAACTCAAAATGTGCCCTCATTTTCTTTCTTCAGCATTAATCATAATTTCTATGGCAAAATGAACCTCCTCATTGTGTTCCTTTTTAAATTAAATGTTTTAAGTGTTACCAGTTTATTCCAATCAAGATGGCTTCAGGTGTGCCATACTTTTGTCATAATGAAGACAGTAAGCGCTCTAGTTGTTTTTAAGAACATCCTGGGACATTCTGTCATTGGGCTATACTTGGGCTACATCTGGGTGATATTTGGGCTACATTTGGGCTCTTTTGTCTCTGGTGGCCATCTTGGGAGACTTATTTGTTATGAAGTTTCCTAATTTCCTCATTTACTGCAGTCTCCTCAGTAGGAAATACTTTCAGTTTTTTACTTTGATTCCATCAAGAAGGCATTCAGATGTGTCACACATTTGCCATAAATTCAGAATGTTAGCACTCTTTTTGCTCATTAGATCACTGTAGTAAAGCTACTGCTCACCAGGGAAAACTGCTGCTGGTATTGAAAGTGCATGTTTCAGTCTGCATGTCAGAATTTTTTAATGAAATAGAAGAGGATTTGAGAAGTCACTCAAAATGTGCCCTAATTTTTCTTTCTGCAGCACTAATCATACTTTTTATGGAAAAATGAACCCCCTCATTTTGTTCCTTTTTAAATTAAATGTTTTAAGAGTTACCACTTTAATCCAAGCAAGATGGCTTCAGGTGTGCCATACGTTTATCATAAGTAGGACTGTTAGCGCTCTAGTAGTTCTTTGGAACACTCTGGGAAGCTGCAGTAGAACACAAAGGAATCAACTGACAGTCTCTGCCCTTGTTGGATGTACATGTTTTACTGAGAATGTCAGACTTCATTCTCACATGACTGAGAAAGATAATGTGAATTTACAGAAAATAAGCTCTCAGTTTAACCTATAGATCACCTTCCAAACCTCTGTGGTAAAAGCATGAGAAAATATTTTTCTCTCAATCATGATATCCCAGCAGAAGGCTTTTTCACATGGTGAAATCACCTTAGAACATACCACAATTCCTAAAATGAGTATGGTACCATCAACAAATGATTTATAATGTAACTAAAGTCTTAAAACCTTCTATTAACTGCAATGCTTTTTAATGAGGTGCTATCATGTATATTGGTCCCAAGATGGCTGCCAACACTTCTTGGATGAAGTGCTGACAGCCAATCAGATCTCAGGATGAGATGTGTGGTTAGGCTCCGCCCACATATATATATGCTTTTAAATGCTATTTTCTCAGGAAATACTGAACAGATTTACACCAGACCTGCAAAAGGCACTTCCTTGACCTTATGGCTACCTCTCTGCCAAATTTCAAGTAATTCTGTTCAGCCGTTCGGGCTGTAGCTGTGTCTAAAGGTCCTATGGAAAAATGCATGGGGAAAACGCGTTTTGGGACCCCCCTTTTTTTTCGGCCCCTGCTTGACGAATCCCCCCGAGACTTTCAGGGTAGGAGCGGAGCGTAGCGCCCCACCTATTTTGAAAATTTCGCGAGGATTCGTCGACCGGCGCCAAAGTTATTCCAAATAGAATGTTGCGGATTTCCTATGGAAACAGGGTCCTAACTATAACTACCTACTGGCGACCGCCAGTAGGTAATATATATATATATATATATATATATATATATATATATATTCACTGAAAAAACCATAGGTTTCAGGGGTGTTACAGTTAGCTGGACATTTCACTCGTACAAAACAATAGAAATTCCCCTGTTATAGTTAGTTCAGCTAACTATAACTCGTGCTCCCGCAATGCACTGCTGATGACGTCACATAATACATCACTGGTCAGTGACATAACTGATGAAATCACTGATGAATATCTCAAATGACATCACTGATGACATCACTAATGACGTCATCCAGTGACTGTGTATTTCTGTAAAGTTTAAATATGTTTTATATATTTATAGTGAAAGGCCTAGGGAAGAATGAGTGGGTGTATAAGTGTGTGAATGGATGATTTAGTAGATGTGTGACTGACACTATAAGTGAGTGATTAAATCTATGAAAGTGCAGACCAGTGACTAAACTGTGTGAATGTCTGTATCTGTCTGTCTGTTCGTGTGTAAGCAGCTGCATGGGTTTGTGAACAGCTACATGAGTGTCTATATGGGTTATTGATTGGTTGTCTAAGTATCTGTATGGGTGCCTGAGTGTTTGTGTGGGTGGTGTGTGTGTGACTCTGTGCTTAGATGTGTGAGTGGGTGATTCAGTGAGTGCATGGTTTTAAGAGTGCATCTGTGATGCACTGTATGGGTGGGTGAGTGTATGTATGGTTGTGTTAATGAGTGAATATTTCATTAGTACATGTGTGATTTAGTACATATGTGAACAGCAGTATATATGTATGTTGGAGTACAGAAATAACTATAACTGAGAGTGTGTGATAGTGTGATTGGCTGTATCATTGATTGTATAAGACCATAAGAATTTGCTAGTATTTGTATGAGTAATTGAGCTTGTGCGTGTATAATTGTATAGATGAGTAAATGGTAGTGTGATTAACTACTTGCATGACTGAGTATATGTGTGAGTAACTCTATGGATGAGTAGCGGTGTGGGAGTGTCTATGTAGGTGTATGAGTGCATATGATACTCCTGTACTGAGTGACCATAAGTTTCAGTGACTGTACGGGTGAGTGAGCGGATGAGTGTTTAGACGTAAGAGTCAGTGATGAGGTATCTACTTATTGTGTTGGATTGTCTATGGTTTTGAGAGTGGCAGTATGTAATTTAGAGTGGGTGTAGCAAAGGTTATATTAGGGTGTGACAAGAAGCATCAAATGATTACATGAATTACATCATCAGTGATGTCAACAGTGATGTCATTTGAGATGTCATCAGTGATGTCATGAGTGATGTCACTGACCATGTCATGAGTGATGTAATATGTGAAGTCATCATTAGTGCATTGCGGGGGCGCGAGTTATAGTTAGCTTAACTAACTATAACGGGGGAATTTCTATGGTTTTGTACGAGTGAAATGTCCAGCTAACTATAACACCCCTGAAAACTATGTTTTTTTCAGTGAATTTCTAAGGTTTTTTAAATGCCAATTCCTAACTATAACGTGCATGAAACCTATAGTTTTTTCAGTGAATTTCAAAGGTTTTTTAAATGCTAATTTCTATCTATAACTCATCTCGAAAGCTATGATGTTTAATGATATTCATTGGATTTCAAAACATTTCTATTTCAGTGTGTCAATTCCTTTAATTATGTTTTTTAAATATTTTTTCATCACTATTTTTGTAACTTATTTATTCAATTTATTCTTTTAAAAATTAAAAACTATTATTTGTTTTTAATGGTATTTTTTTAATTGAATTTTTTTCAAATATTTTTTTAGATTTTTTAAAATATTTTTTAAGCTATATTTTCATTTTTTGGGGGATCCGTGCACCCTATGCACACTTTTCTCGATCCCTGTGCGAAAGCATCCGCGTACGGTATGCGTTGGGTACATGTTTGGTGCGTGATTGCAATGCGACCCGTTTGCGACTCCAAGCCTATACGCGACATGTACGATGCACGTTACGCGACGCTTGCGTGCTTCCGTGATACGTCATGTGCGTGTATGACGCGGTGGGTGCGCGAATCACGCGAAATATTTTACATTTATAAAAACATATATATATGTATTTCATGTGAATATTAATTGAAGACAAACTCTAAACTACTCATAAAAGTAATATATTTTCACTTCTAATCCTACATTCCTTTTAAATTCAATTTCGCGGATGCGCTCTGGGTGCTTGCTGCCTATGCGCACTGTGCACGGATCCCATGTGACCTGAAAAAAAGAGATTTGATTGGTTCATTACACTTCCTATTCTAACTATTGAAAGACCCCACCCATTTCAATCATTCTTCTTTGACCTTCTTTGGAGGAGCATCTCTTTGCAGAGAAGAAGCTTTTTTGGACTAAGTTTACACTTAGCTCAAACTTTTTTTTTTCAAACAATGGCTTTAGGGCAGCAGGCATATCCAGGATCTCCTCATTCATCTGAGGATGATTTTTTGGAAGAACCACCATGCTCACCAAGATATTCATCTGAGGGGCAAACGAAAACCAATGCCACCTTAGTAACCTGCAAGATCTGCCAGAGAGGGCTGTCCCGTGGGGATCCAAACAAAAAATATTCCTGCGGAACAGCAAGTATGATGAAGCATCTGAGGACCCTCCATCCGGTGAACCTTGCTCGGGAGGAATGCCGCAGAATGAGAGTTGTTCCTGCTCCATCAGATCCATCACAGCCAAACACTTCAAGGGTGGATCCTTCTGTGCAAAATTTGGACATCCGTCCACAGTTTCAATACCTGAAAGTGCTCTGCATAAAATGCAATGCTGTTTTATGCTATGGAGAGCAGTCAATTGATCTTATCTGCCGAAAGCAAGAGAGTCATCATTGCTAGTTTTTTTTTTTTTTTCCTGAAGTTCATTGTTTTGTTCCTCCAGTTCTGTTTTTCCTTTTTTTTTCAAGAAAAACCCCCAAAAGTAAAAAATTGTTCAAAAAACCTCAAAAAAAATATAAAAGATAAAAGAAGAAAAAAAAAAGTTATTCTAAGAACTAACTTTCCTGGTTTAAAAAAAGAGCTATATTTGTTTGTTAGTGTGTGAAAGTTTAGATTAATGTATGTGTAGTATGCAATTGACTGAATGAATGCATTAGTAGCGTATGGTGAATGTATAAGTGCAGAACTATGAGGAAGTGCTGTAGCATCACACAGTAGCCTCTTTAACTGCAGTGTGCTGTAGTACTTCCGAAGCACAGGGATGCAACATATGTACATAAACATGTTGCAAATCTATGCTTCTCTCTGCACGGCTGCTTAAACTGCAGCCATGTGGTGACACAGGCACCCTTTCACCATGGTGCAAGGATATCTGTGTCATGTGCTGTTTGTTTTTGTGCAGGAAGACACACCTTCATGCACAAAAACAATCAGAAAATGCATTTTTCTCCTTCAATGAATGCTGAACATTTTAGCATGCGTTGAAGATTAAAAAATGAGGAGAAATGAAAACAATTCTCCTTGTTGTGCTTTCCTACACCAATTGGAGAATGGTTCAGCATTCACACACATATCGAGATCTATGATTTCTGATAAATCTGGAGATGTGTCTTGTTCTATGAGTATTCAGTGCAATCACGCACAACAACACTTATAGTACACCCTTTCAACACAAAGTGGTGTGTATGATGAGGTTGTATTTACATGGAGTAGAAAAAGTACAGAGTGCCTTTTCCTCTCTTTGTAAATATGAAAAAGTGTCTTGCGCAATAACTATGTTACAAAAAGTGACATATTTCTGTTTTTAAAATTGCTTGCGAATGATAGAAGGTAAGCACAGAGTGTTGTCTGCAAAGATGCTCAAAGAAGAATGATTGAAATGATAGCGGTCCTTCAATAGGTACAATGGGAAATATTATGAACCACTCAAATCTGTTTCTTTGGAGGTCACATGATATCTGATAACAGAGAGATTTCAAAATTACATAGGTATAAACAGAGTGTTTTTAAAAACATGTTCAAACTTTGTAGCTTCTTGCAGATCTGCCCATTCTGCATATTAATACTTAGTTAAACTTACCTTCACAGTAATAGAAATTAAAAATGGTACACATTTTTTTCAGATGTTTTTTTGTAATGTTAATTGAGGTAAATTGCTTATTTTAGAATTAGGATCTGTGAAAGAAAAGAAAAAATAGTTATAACATGTAATAATACAATTTTTACAACACATCATAATTCAAACAAAGTAATTTGTTTGCCTTTTTTGCTGTTCTCAGAATATATTGAATTTCACTAGAAATAGTGATTTCAATCGTACACATCACTTAACAGTGGGCAAAAAAAAAACAATCAAAAGATTGTTTAAAAAAAAAAACAACATGCTATTCTCAGTAAAATACCAGAAAATACAAATCACGCATATGAAATGCTTATGGCGAACACAATTTTATAACTTTAACTTATAAAAACTGTAAATGTTGTTGCTTTAAAATATTCACGAAAAATTTCATAATTAAAACATATACCTTTCCTTGAGGCCAAATGGTATTTTTGCACTCCTTTTTATGTAAATTGTCCAATGATAATCCTATTAAATTATAATAATAAATTCCTCAGAGAGTGAATTATCTTCCTAAAACTTTGACTTTAAAAATATTAGGTAGGAATTTGGTAATTCCCTAGGCAAACGCTGTTTGAAAACCAACTGGGAATCATTACAAAGTGTCCAGCCTTTGTCACATTTTAGATAGGCAGTGTAATGTCCAGATGTTGTGGAAGGACCATCATGGAAAATTATTGGAATTGCTACAAAAGTCCTTCCTGATATTGATAGTTGTGTTGCTACAAATTGCTTTATTAAAGTATCCAATTTTGTTCCATCAGCTGTACAACGTTGCATCATACAAATTATGTATTGTTCATATTTTGTTAAAAATAATGTGGATAACATTTCTGATTTACATTGGCTACACTCCATTTTTTGATTTGCACCTTTAACTAATTTATTGAAAGACACTGATTTACAGTCTGGTAATGTTAAATACAGAAATCTTTCAGTTTAGTGGTACATGTATACATGCAATTTTCACAATGATGTTCCGATTTGTAAGAAAGGCCAAAAATATTTTCTATTCCTACACCTTCATTTTCAAAAATGGTAAGCATATACATGAAAAATTCCTGAGCATCTTGTTGGATATTTTGTGTAAATTGTGCAGAACCAGAACACACATCCAAAAGATTACGAACATCTGAAACAGATTGTATTTGTTGTCAATTTTTCATAAACAGAATGCAACAGAGAACAAAATCTTTTTTGCCGATTCTGCATAATTTGTTCTTGCAAACCTTCAAGATAAAAAACAACATTGACCACTACATTAGCATAGCAGTTGACACCTGAACTATTTTCAAACTGATAACCAACAATCTCTTCAATAGTGTCCTTTTTCTTCTCACTTGCAATCACAATATTATCTTGTTCTTTTCCCTTCTCTACACCTTCAGTACAGATATTCTCAAACCTTCTTTTTCGACCAACCACACGCATTTCAAATACAGGATATTGACCTAAATTGGGAGCATACACCTTAACCTATTATGCTCTTTTACACAGTTTGCATCTGCAGTAACCTTTGTCTCATCAAAATCAATCAAAAACAAACCAGATAATGTTCTGACTCGCGACAAAGCAACATATGCCATACCCTCTTTAAATACGGTAGATCAAGTGTTCACCAATGCACT
The DNA here is from genome assembly GCF_964204655.1 of Triturus cristatus. Taxonomy (NCBI): domain Eukaryota; kingdom Metazoa; phylum Chordata; class Amphibia; order Caudata; family Salamandridae; genus Triturus; species Triturus cristatus. The sequence goes on along the minus strand of NC_140588.1, from coordinate 623,859,016 downwards.
GTCTACACTTAATCCTTGAGATTTATGAATAGTCACTGCATATGCCAGAGAAAATGGAAATTGTTTCCTACGGACATATATATATTTAACAAGCAAAAAACGAACTGAACAATGACCAATTTCTTTAACTTCTTCAATCTGATCAAATTTAATTTTTTAAAATTCAATTCCTTCTTTTTTCTGATAATTAAAAAAATCCACCACTTTACCCATTGCTCCATTAACTAAACCTTTTTCTACATCCAAATTACGCCTTAAAATTACCCGACAGTTTACACATGCATATAGTGTCTTTTCTAAACCAGCTGTTTTAGATATTTTTTTTTCTAAAGAATCCAGTTTTGTTTTCAACTTTCCCGTCAAAATAATAGTGATTCCTTTATGCTCTATTTTATCGATGGCTTCCATTTTTATAATTTCTTCATCTTCCAGTTTCAATAGTTCTTCGTTGAATATAGAACACTCACGCAGTGTTGGCATTAAGCAGATCACTGATTTATTTTCTGCAATTTTCATGTACACTTTATCAGGAACTACATTTTCATTTGGAAACAAATTGCAAAGTAATCGACTCTCCAAAGCGTGTTTGCCATGTTCTGTCAGAATTCCAATTCTTATATCTTGAAGAATACTTCCATATTCAGCATAATTTGCCTGTCGGATATTTGTTGTCAGTTCTTTGTATTCAAAATAAGTCCAAATGTTCACATTACCAACACTACCAAGAGACTTTCTGGTATCTTCATGTGCAAGTGTTTTAAATACCGGTTGTCCTTTTACCGGAGTTAGTTGCAGTAGATCTCCAAAAACTATGACGTGTTTTCCTCCAAATAACACGTCATACTCTGTTTTAAGAATTTGCTGCATTCTTAAATGCACAAAGGCAAGCATCAAGTTTGAAACTATGCTTACCTCATCAATAATGAGAAGTTTCATTTTCTTCAGGACTCTTGAAACTTCACAACAAGCTTCTCCAGATAGCTTGTGGTATTCCAATTTGTTCTCATGCTCTACTGGTAGCATTAGTAAACGATGTAAAGTAATTCCTTTAATGTTATGTGCTGCCAACCCAGTTGGAGCAGTGACAACACAAGACAAATGCAACTAAGTTGTTTTCTGCAGATAACTTGTAATTACTTTAATTAAGAAACTTTTTCCTTTTCCAGCTTGACCACTCACATACATTTGGATAGGTTGAAATTATGTACATGAGCACCCTTTCTTTTCATGAAGTAATCAATGGTCAATCTGCTCTTTCACTTGTTGATATATTTGTTTCTGTTCAACATTTAGTTGTTCTTCCAAGTTTCCTAACTGTATTACATCTTATTGAGCTTGATACATTGCTGTTTCCACCTCATTCATGGCAGTCGCTGCTTCATTTTCAAAAATTGGTTGTCCTAGTGGATCTTGACTCAGTACAGCAGAACTTTGACTGTCTTGAGAATTGTCTCTAGCAATCTCAGCTGCAATTGTAACTTCTTGATCAATTTCATCATTCAACATTTCCACATAATTTGCAAAAGCACTGCATCGTATGGTATCTTTACAAGCATTAAATGAATCTTCATAGCTCTGAAAATTTCCAAGTAATTCCAGTTCTGAAAGCCACGGTTTGAACATTTGCAAAAGGGCGTAATAGTAAAATTCCCTTTTGTCAGCAGTGTCGCAACTCAGTTTCCTGTGATTAATTAAATTTCCTTTCCTTTGTTTCACCAGACATCCTTCGGAACCAATCACTGCATATTTTCCATCATTGATGTTCTCTGTAGTATTCCGTTTAAAAGTGTAGTTTTGCAGCACTTCATAGAGAAACATGTTCTCAAGATGATGACTTCTGTTTGGGTAATATGTGTCCAACATATTCGTTTTCAAAATATCTGTACTTCCTGGTTCTTTTTCTGCTAAATATTCAATTTCTTGAACAGATTTCAGTACCCGATTAAGCATTGCTGCAAGACATAGACTCACCCAAATGATTCTTCTACTTTTGGAATATAAACTTGCAGATGATAACCGATCTGAGCATTCATATGCTCCAATTTCATGATGCGATAACATCTTCAAACTGAAACTGTATAATTTCTTACTTAGAGCCTTCTCATGAGAAATCTCTTCCCACATTTCTTTCAATTCCGTCTTTTCTGATTTAGTAATGTAGGATGTTACATATTGAGCAACAGCAATGGAATTGTCCGCAACATACTGAATATCCATGTTAGCGTTCCACATGGCTAAAATACCTGAATTGTAGTCATTTATGTATTTTGACTCTTCGCTTCTTCTTAAGTTGCAGGTATTTTTTGGAGACTTTCTTGTGATGGTATGTCGCATAGCTGACATAAAACTGTTTACTCTTCCTGTGGATAATACAGGACGTGGAAATCAAAAACGACATTTGGTATAGAACTTATTCTTTGACTTGTACTTTCGTCGACAGTATTTTCCACACCTATGGCTTTGGAATCGTAAGACTTGTTATTTTTATGTTCTCTGCTATTTGGTACAGCACATGTGGCATAATCTTCAATGAAAGACAAAACAGTTTCATCTGAATCTGTTCCAAATTTGGGGGCGTCCTTGATCCATAACAACATATGTATATGAGGAGCACCTCTTGCTTGATACTCCTTTCTCCAAAAGAAATCCACAACTTCTCCAAGAGGAGGATTCTTTTTATTGCAGATGAAAGACATCATAGCTTCAAATCTATGATTTTAATATCTGCATACATTAACAGGATCCAAAGAGCACAATTCTCCAGGTGTCTTGTATTCAATATTTTTTATATTGGAATTTGATCTCGAAGAAATTCAAGTAAATCATCCCAAGCATACTCAGCACAGCTTAGTGTAACAAACCATGTAGGAGTTCCCAAGTTCCATAGCATACATTTCAGTTCTCCATGATGACGGTACCAATATTCATTAGTCCCACGCTGACATGCCATCAGATTAATCAACTGAGATTCTAAATGATCATCTCTCTGATACACTTTATCCATAAAATCCTTTGCAGCTGCATTCCAGTTTTAAAAATGTGATTTACTGCATATGAAAGTCCAGACAAGTCACTTTCAAACAGAAGATGAAACATATAAGGGATACATTGTCGAAATCTTGGATCTTCTGCATATAATCTTGTTGTCCGATATTCAGATGCAGGAATCTGCACAGGACGTTCATCATATCGTCCACCTTTTCCTGTTGGAAACAACTGCGGGAAACAACGAGCTTCCAAGCTCTCTTCCCATACACTCATGGGACTTCCTGTTGCTTTTTTCATTTGGAACAACTCAATCATATTCCCCATTACTTCTTTGGAGTGAAGTGGATGTACACTGTAATGTTCATAGATTTCTTCACATCTGGACATGTCCACTTTTTCAATCTGTCCACTTAATTGTTCAGTATCTTCTGCTAAATCTATTTCTTCTTCTCCTACAAACACATTTCTATAGTACTCATTATTTTTTATCAGATACAATGATTGCTTTTGCACTTTTCTAACATCCACTAACTCTTGCCAGATTTTCTTATTCTTAGTAGGAACACCATTAACTAGAATGACTAGTGGCTCATTTTCTGCATGGTCTACACCAATAGTTTCAATATTTTTCCTTAAATCTAACGGTAAATACACAACTCTTCCTTTCAATCCTCTTTATAACTCTGATGGAGGTAATTTACCTGTTTTAGGCTCCATACGAACAATAGCCTGAAACGGGTGAACACATTGAATGAGAATAGACTCATACGTATTTAAATCTATCAGCTCTGGAGGAATAGCAACCAACTCTAGATTAATATGAACAGCTCTAGGGGGCATTTTATTCTCATCTAATTTGTTATAACAATATTTGCAAATACGCTGCTCAAATCCCAAATCAAAACAATCCTCTACCAATAAATAAGTTGCAAATTCCTTCCACTTATCATTATCTTCTATTTCACTTTTTAAATACAGATTGACACCCCTAGTCTGATTTTTATAGTGACTTCGCCGATAACAAATACAAGAAACATTTGGTCTTTCCCCTGAAATTACCTTAAACTTAGTGATTTCATCCTCAACAGGTTCTACATTGTCTTCAACATTTTGTTCTACTAATGTGTCAGTTTCTGCACTCTCTTGCTGAGGACCAAAGTAACAAAACTCAATATCATCACAAACCTTCTTCACATCTGATACTGACCCACGCAAAAGAGCACTGTTCAACTCATTTAACATTAGTACTGGACTTTTTGCATAATACAATCTTCTCACTAACTTCCGCATTTGAGTATGATGTACTGCCAACATCCTGAAATGGTGAAAATCACTTTGACAAACTTTCCTAGAAAGACAAACCAGAGAATGACCTTGCAAACCAGTATTTTTTCTCACTCTGCAAGGGTCTAGTCCTTGCAACTAGACCCTTGCAGAGTGAGAAAAAATACTCTTTTGTTTAACACTTTTTTTACTATATGCTCTAAAAAAACTACATAATTTATCAATAGATTCTTGTCGTACACTACAAATACTACTGCAATCCCAAGTGTACACAGGGTGTTTAGGACGTCTCCCTAGAACTTCATCAGCTATCACTTCTTCTGCATTTCTTTCAACCATTTTCTCTTTGTCAATTGGACAACCATCTCTAACCTCATAACCTCGACCACTGGTGTCAACTGCATACAATAATTTATTGGACTGTAAATAACTCTCTTCATTAAAGAAAGGCTCAGAACTGGAACTGTGTTTCCATTCTCCCCCAAAAAAGCCCATATTTTTTTTATAATAATTACTCTTTTCCTCCTACTTTTGGCCTTCATTAAATGGATTGGTTTATCTAGTGATCGAATTCTGTTTAATACTAAAATGAATAGTTTCCTTTTTACTTCAAAAGCCTTTTCAACAATGGTTTCAATATGCTTCTTCTTTTTATAAAATAGAGCTCTCTTTTTATATTTCTTCACTTCTTTCCACAAATTATGTACTACTCTCTTGTAAAATATTGTTTTGCGTATTTCCTTATACAGATTTTGCCTTCTTTTACCATACTTTGTCTCCTTTGACTGTTTATTTGCTTTTTTTGCTTTTCCTCTTATTTTGATTTTTTTTTCTAGTGGAAGCATTCTCAGAGGTTTCAGCATTCTGTACATTCTGTTTGGTCCTACAAACACTTTTAATAAATTGCTTTGTGATCTTACCAGAAGATTTTTCTTTTTAGCCACATTATGTTGTTCATTCAATACTTGTGGTTGATGTTTCTTCAAGTAATTCTCCTGTCTCTGTTCTTTTCTTTTTCTTTTTTTGTACTGGCATGATTTCTCTATTATAACGGTGAAGAACAGTATCTGTAAAAAATAATCACAAATAAATGTATATTAATAACTTTCAAATTTATACTATTCTATTACTGTACAAACACGTTTTATATAAATACTGACTAAGACACTATAGCCCTGAAGCACAAGTGTGACGATGGTTAAAACACTACATGCATAGTACATACTACTTTGAAGCAGTTCATGCCCTAAAGCCTGCCTCACTAAAAGACTACAACCTAACTGACTGAATGATTACAGTACTATAAGAAGAGACACTGGATGAGTGACAGGGTGTTTGCTAGAAGTGTATGGATACTGACTTGGATATTGATGGTGTGAAAGACAAGTGTGTAGGTGATTAGAGACCTACATGCATAGTAGATACGTGTTTGAATCCATCCATATGTTAAGGCCTGTCTCAGTTCAATAGTACTTGGATACTGACTGAATGTTTTGAGTATTGCAAGGAGAGTGCCAGGATGAATTTATAAGTATTTGTATTTTGGTGCAGTAAATACATTAGTACATGCTGCTGAATAAGTCACTGGAGAAATATAAAGGGAGTGACAGGGTGTTTGTGGGAACTGTATGAATACTGTCTGGGATATTGAAGGTGTGAAAGACAAGTGTGTAGGTGGTTACAGACCTACATGCACAGTGGATAGACGTTTGAAACAGTCCATAGAGTAGCACTTGGATCACTGCAAAACTACCTAAGTACTGACTGAATCATTAGAGTACTACAAACAGAGTGACTGGGTGAATCTTTTTAAGTTTTTGGGTTTTGGTGCAGTGAATAGATTAGTACTTTGTGCCAAATGAGTCAGTGGAGGTGTGCAATTGAAGTGACAGAGTGTTTATTGGAGTTTATAGATACTGACTGGGAAATTGAAGGTCTGAAAGACAATTGTGTTGGTACTTAGAGGTCTGCATGCATACTGGTCAGACGTTTCAATCAATCCATGTGCTAAGGCCTGCCTCACTCCATTAGTACTTAGGTACTGGCTGAATGATTAGACTATTGCAAGAAGTGTGCCTGGTTGAATTGATAAGTGTTTCAGTTTTGGCGCAGTGAATGCATTACTACATGGTGCTGAATAAGTCACTGGAAGAGTGCAAGGGGAGTGGCAGGGTGTTTGCTGAAAGTACATGGATACTGACTGGGGAATTCAAGCTGGTAAAGACAAGTGTATAGTATGTTAGAAGACTGCATGCATACTGCATAGACATTTGAAGCAGTCCATGTGGTAATGTATGGTTCACTACATGAGTATCTGGGAACTGACTGAATCATTAGACAACTGCTAGGAGAGTGCCTGGGTAAAACTTTTAAGTTTTTCGGTTTTGGCACAGTGAATAGATTAGTACATGGTACTGGATCAGTCACTGGAGGAGTACAAAATGAGTGACAGGGTGTTTATTGAAGTATATAGATACTGACTAGTTAATTAAAGAAGTGAAAGACAAGTGTGTAGGTGTCTAGAGGCCTGCATGCATACTGGATAGACGTTTAAACAGTCCATGAGCTAAGACCTCAGACACTGCATGATTACTTGGGTACTGACTGAATCATTACACTACTGCAAGGAGAGTGCCTGGGTTAATCTTTTTAAGTTTTTGTGTTTTGGTGCAGTGAATAGATTACTACATAGTGCCAGATGAGTCAGTAGAGGTGTGCAAGTGGACTGAAAGAGTGTTTATTGGACTTTATAGATACTGACTAGTTAATTGAACAAGTGAAAGACAAGTGTTTAGGTGACTAGAGGCCTGCATGCATACTGGACAGACGTTTGAATCAATCCATGTGCTAAGGCCTGCCTCACTCCATTAGTACTTAGGTACTGACTGAATGATTAGACTATTGCATGAAGAGTGCCTGGGTGAATTTATAAGTGTTTCAGTTTCGACACAGTGAATGTATTACTACATGGTGCTGAATAAGTCACTCGAAGAATGCAAGAGGAGTGACAGGGTGTTTGCTGGAAGTACATGCATACTGACTAGGGAATTCAAGCTGTTAAAGACAAGTGTATAGTAGGTTAGAAGCCTGCATGCATACTGGATACACCTTTTAAGCAGTCCATGTGGTAATGCACAGTTCACTGCATGAGTACCTGGGTACTGACTGAATCATTAGAGTACTGCAAGGAGAGTGCCTGGATAAATCTTTTAAGTTTTTGGGTTTTGGTGCAGTGAATAGATTAGTACATGCTGCTGAATGAGTCACTGGAGGTGTGTAAGGGGAGTGACAGGGTGTTTATTGGAGTATATAGATACTGACTGGGCAAATGAAGGTGTGAAAGACAATTGTGTAGGTGGTTAGAGGCCTGCATGCATAGTGGATAGTCATTTGAAGTAGTCCATGTGCTAAAACCGGGTTCACTACATAAGTACCTGGGTACTGACTGAATCATTAGAGTACTACAAGGAGAGTGCCTCGGTGAATTTATAAATGGTTGGGTTTTGGTGCAGGCAATGGATTAGTACATGGTGCTGAATGAGTCAATAGAGGAGTACAAGGGGAGTGTCTCAGTGAATTTATAGGTGTTTGACTTTTGGCGCAGTAAATGGATTACTACATGGTGCTGAATGGGTCACTGGAGAAGTGTAAGGGGAGTGACAGGGTGTTTGCGGAAACTGTACAAATACTGACTGGGATATTGAAGGTGTGAAAGACAAGTGTGTAGGTGGTTAGAGGCCTGCATGCATACTAGACAGACATTTAAAGCAGTCCATTATCTAAGGCCTGGGTCACTGCATGAGTACCTGAGTACTGACTGAAACATTAGAGTACTGCAAGGAGAGTGCCTGCATGAATCTTTTAAGTTTTGGGGTTTTGGCGCAGTGAATAGATTAGTACATGGTGCTGGATGAATCACTGGAGGTGTGCAAGGGGAGTGACAGGGTGTTTATTGGAGTATATAGATACAGACTGGGCAATTGAAGGTGTGAAAGACAATTGTATAGGTGATTTGAGGCAGGCATGCATAGTGGATAGATGTTTGAAGTAGTCCATGTGCTAAGTCTGGGTTCATTACATAAGTACCTGGGTACTAATTGAATCATTAGAGTACTACAAGGAGAGTGCCTCGGTGAATTTATAAATGGTTGGGTTTTGGTGCAGGCAATGGATTAGTACATGGTGCTGAATGAGTCAATAGAGGAGTACAAGGGGAGTGACAGGATGTTTGCTGGAAGTGTATGGATAATGACTGGTGAATCGCAGGTATAAAAGACAAGTGTGTAGTTGGTTAGAGGACTGCATGCATAGTGGATAGGGGTTTGAAGCAGTCCATGTGCTAAGGCCTGGTCACTGAATGAGCACTTGGGTACTGACTGAATGATTAGAGTACTGCAAGGACACTGCCTGGGTGAATTTATAAGTGTTTGGGTTTTGGCTAGGGGTGGGCGGAATTTGCAAAATACACTTTCGCAAATTATCGCGAAAATGTTAAAAATCTCCGCAAACACGTGGAAATATCGCGAAGATACGGAAGTTTTTTCCTGCCCGTTCGCGGTATTTTCTGCGTGGTCGCGGCTCGCCAACTTACCCATGCGGTTGCTCGCGGGCGCGGCCATCTTGTTTTCACTTGTCTCGCGGTGCATGATCGTGAGAAGAAAGACGTGATCGCGCGACGCATGACGTTACTGCGGGCGCGAACTGTCGCGAGACAGCACAAATGGCTACCAACAATCCAACATCTCGTGGAGAACGCGACCAGATCGGGAAAACTTGTCGGCGAACGCGGGGATTCAGGTAAGGCGATCGCGCGCATGCGAGAATGTATTATTTTACAGCGCGAGCACGAAACAAATTATCGCTAAGTTGCGGAATGCGGAAATTTTGACATTTTCGCGCTTTCCGCGGAACGCTAAAATGCCAAATTATCGCAATTTCCGAGAACGGAACGGAATTTTGGCCCAGGCCTAGTTTTGGCACACTGAAAGGATTAGTACATGGTGCTGAATCGATCAGTAGAGCAGTACAAAGGCAGTGACAGGGTGTTTCCTGGAAGTGTATGGATATTGACTGGGGGATTGAAGGTGTGAAAGACAAGTGTGTAGGTGGTTAGAGGACTACATGCATAGTGGATAGGCATTTGAAGCAGTCCATGTGCTAAGGCCTGGCTCACTATATGAGTACTTGGATACTGACTGAAGGATTAGAGTACTGCAAGGAGAGTGCCTGGGTGAATTTATAAGTGGTTGGGTTTTGTCACAATGAATGAATTAGTACATGGTGCTGAATGGGTTATTGGAGGAGTGCAAGGGGAGCGACAGGGTGTTTGCTGGAGTGTATGGATACTGACTAGGGAATTGAAGGTGTGAAAGACAAGTGTGTAGGTGGTTAGAGGACTGCATGCATAGTGGATAGGGGTTTGAAGCAGTCCATGTGCTAAGGCCTGGCTCGCTGCATGAGTACTTGGATACTGACTGAATGATTAGAGTACTGCAAGGAGAGTGCCTGGGTGAATTTATAAGTGGTTGGGTTTTGTCACAATGAATGAATTAGTACATGGTGCTGAATGGGTCACTAGAGGAGTACAAGGGGAGTGACAGGGTGTTTGCTGGAAGTGTATGGATACTGACTGTGGAATTAAAGGTGTGAAAGAGAACTGTGTAGATGGTTAGAGGACTGCATGCATAGTGGATAAGCATTTGAATCTATGCATGTGCAATGACTGCCTTCTAATTCTACCAAAACTTGAGAACAGGAAAGGTTTTTAAGCAGTTATGTGTTTGCAAAGATATGAAGTACCCAAATGCTTCTCTCACAGTGGTTCCCAAATGCACAAAGACTCACAGTGTGATTCTAGACAACCAACACTATCCCTAGTGGTTTACCAAAACTCATTCACTACTCTGGAAGGAGTAAGGGGACTGCACACAATCTACATATTTCAGTACTGCACTTTAGTGTCAAAGCCTAACTCATTTTATGAATGCATAAGCAATGACTGGCTTCTAATGCTACTAAAACTTGACAACATGACAGGTTTTAAAACAGCTATCTGTCAGCAAATACATGATGTTACCAAATGCTTCTCTCACAATGGTTACCCAAATGCACACAGACTCACAGTGTGATTCTAGACAACCAACACTATCCCTCGTACTTTAGCAAAACTCATTCACTACTCTGGAAGCAGTAAGGGGACTGCACCCAATCTACATATTTCAGTACTGCACTTTAGTGTCAAAGCCTGACTAATTTTATCAATGCATAAGCAAAGACTGGCATCTAATGCTACTAAAACTTGACAACATGACAGGTTTTAAAACAGTTATCTGTCAGCAAATGCATGATGTTACCAAATGCTTCTCTCACAGTGGTTCCCAAATGCACACAGACTCACAGTGTGATTCTAGACAAGCAACACTATCACTAGGAGTTTACCAAAACTCATTCACTACTATGGAAGGGGTAAGGGGACTGCACACAATCTACATATTTAAGTACTGCACTTTAGTGTCAAAGCCTAACTCATTTGGTCAATGCATAAGCAAAGACTGCCTTCTAATGCTACTAAAACTTTACAACATGGCAGGTTTTAAAACAGTTATCTGTCAGCAAATACATGATGTAACCAAATGCTTCTCTCACAGTGGTTCCCAAATGCACACACACTCACAGTGCGATTCGAGACAACCAACACTATCCCTTGTACTTTAGCAAAACTCATTCACTACTCTGGAAGGAGTAAGGGGACTGCACCCAATCTACATATTTCAGTACTGCACTTTAGTGTCAAAGCCTGACTCATTTTATCAATGCATAAGCAAAGACTGGTTTCTAATGCTACTAAAACTTGACAACATGCCCGGTTTTAAAACAGTTATCTGTCAGCAAATACATGATGTTACCAAAAGCTTCTCTCACAATGGTAACCCAAATGCACTCTGATTCACAGTGTGATTCTAGACAAGCAACACTATCCCTAGGAGTTTACCAAAACTCATTCACTACTCTGGAAGGGGTAAGGGGACTGCACACAATCTACATATTTCAGTACTGCACTTTACTGTCAAAGCCTGACTCATTTTATCAATGCATAAGCAAAGACTGGCTATTAATGCTACTAAAACTTGACAACCTGAAAGGGTTTAAAACAGTTATCAGCAAGCAAATACATGATGTTACCAAATGCTTCTCTCACAATGCTTACCCAAATACACACAGACACAGTGTGATTGTAGACAGCCATCTATCCCTTGTACAAAATACATTTACTAGTCTACAAGATCTAAGGTGACTGCACACATCACAGAAATGTTTCTACTACACATTAGTACAAAAATGCTTCTCTCAAAATGATTCCTAAATGCACACAGACTCACTGTGTGATTCTAGACAAACAACACTATCCCTTGCACTGTACCAAAACACATTTCTTAATCTACGATTACTACATTTTAGTGTAGAAACATGACTCATTTTGCAAATTCATAAACAATGACTGGTTTCTAATTCTACCAAAACATAAAAACAGCACAGTTATCTGTCTGAAAACACATGAAAACACAAATGCTTATCACAGAATGGTTTCTACATGCACACACACTGTCAATAAGATTGTAGACAAAAAAAAGTACTCCCTGCACTTTAGCAGGAAAAATACATTAGTCTGATTAAAATCAAAATAGACCACATACACCCCCTCACAATTAAATAACTACCCTTTCAAGTTGTTTTGTAGATTAAGAAGTATATCAGTCACACACCAGATTTTCTTATACAGAATCTCTGCACTGTGCACCTGTCAGCAAAACCAAAGAATGACAAAGTTTCCCTCTCATTTTCAACACATATACATGTAAACATCAAATCACATTCCTTCCCGCATTAATTCAAAAGCTAACACACATTTCTATTGGTTAAAAATTTCAACCCTTTACAAATGACATAAATTTGAACCCTACCCCCAATCTGCCTTCTGCCTGTTACCATAGAAACAGGTCATGGAACACTGAACTGAGCACACAGGTCACAAGTTCAGCACACAATGTTGCTAATCAAAACAGCAAGTGTGCTTGACTTTTCAACATATCAGCTTATCATATATAATGTTCCTTTCAATCAGTTTTTGTTAAACAATAAGAATCATGCGTTTAAAAAACAGAAACATGCACCCTACCTTTCAGTGTAGAAGGTTGTCAAACAACCAATGATTTCTTGTCTTTTTTCAAAACTGCATCATAGCCACCATTTTCGAAAAATCTTACTTTTCAAACTGCCATTTCATTTACAGAGACCATCTGAGTGCATCCAGACCTCCCTTCAAGATGCTTAGAGTGTGGATTGTGGGACACAGCTATATTTTCTGGAGCCAAAGGTATGTAGAAAACAAAGGCATTCACAATGACCTAGGTTTGCCAAATGTAGACATTAAATGGATTGGACAGAGAGGGTTAAAGTGGCACCAATTGATGCCATTGGTAAAATCCTTTATGCATATCCAAAACCTGACCTCATAATAGTGCACTGTGGTGGCAATGACCTAGGCACTTTGACTGGGGTAGGTCTGGAAATGCTTATGAAGGACACCTTTGCAGAATTGATTTCACTTTTTCCCAAAACTGCCTTTGTGTATTCTAACATATGCCAAAGGCAGAAATGGAACTGGTCCAATCATTTTTGTTCACAGATTGAGAAAGCTAGGAAACATGTGAATAAATCTGTTTCTGCTTTTCTCCGAGACTATAGAATGGGGTCCATTTACAATAACAATCTGCGCTTTCATATGCAAGAGATGTATAGGAGAGATGGAGTACACTTTACTGATGAAGGAAACTGAGTCTTCTTCAACAACTTTAGACTCTGTACAGGTACTTACTTATAAGTACCAAAAACTCTCAAGGAACACAACAGCTCTTTTTAGAGCCACTCAAGAATGAAACACTTAAGCTTGATATTTATCTCCAAAAAATGTAAGTTTTTTTTCCTTGGATCCGCGCACCCAAGGCGGTAGGAACCGCGCACCCAACGCGAGAGAAATCATGCACCCAACGCGTTAGGATGCGCGACTCCTAATTTTACCATTAAAAAAAAGTAGCCCCTATGACTAATTTTTATTATCCTCGGGGACCCCATCCCCCGGGGTTTATTAAAAAATGTTGGGGACCGTTGGGGGAGCCCCAATGCCCCCATGGTCCTAGCCTGTTCTCCCCGTCCTTTGGGAGCCGGCATTGCTTTTCCACATGGGGAGCTGCTAACATGCAGCTCCCCTTGTGGAAAAGCAATATCATTTGGATTTTGAAAGAGAGAGCAGGTTTCCCTGCTCTCTCTTTTAAAATCCTAACGAAGTTTGCTATGGGAGGGCAGGAAACTCCCGCCCTCTCATAGCAAACAACAGTGTCCAGGGGTGGGCACCCCAGGACACTGTAGGAGCTGGCCCTGGGGGGTGGTGGTCCCCAGGGCCCTCAAGGGCTCCAGGAGGGGGGCCACGCAGCCCCCCTCCCCCATTCATGTTTACAGATTTTGCCCCCGGGATTTGGCCCCCCCGGGGACTAATTATTAACGAAGCGCGGAAGCCCGTTTCGGGTTTTTTTTTTCATTGGCCTGCGCGCATTTCGCCATTTAAAAAAAAAAAAAAGGGGGCCCCAGGGGGTCCTTCTGGGACCCCCTAAGCAACACTAGGGGGTCAGAGTATTTCTTCCCTGCCCCCTTTACATCTTTCACACACTTATTTCCCTTACTTAATCAGCCTCGCTTCTACCGAGGCACAAAACGGCTGCCAACAGTTCCTGCATTCGAATGTTGACAGACCCTTGACAGCCAATTAGTATTCAGCGCGTGATCGGGAGGGTGCGCGCTCGGTTTGCAGAGGGTACGCTCAGGGTTCGCATAGGGTGCACGGATCCCCCGAGGCCATAGATCTATCTATCTTTTTTACTCTAATTTTCTCAGGAACTACTGAACGGATTTACACCATTTATGCAAAAGGCACAAGTCTGAACTGAGGACTACCTCTTTGCCAAATTTTGTGTAATTCCATTCAGCAGTTCGGGCTGTAGCTGCATCAACAGGTCCTATGGGAAATTGCATGGGGAAAACGCGTATATACACATCAGATAATTACGGTGGATGTGCACCTCAACTCACTCCTAAATCACAAAGAAAGCACCTCAAATGATCAAAACCACTGGCCAAACCTCACAATGGCAATAACCAAAACTCAATACATAACCTGGTGCAAACACTGCATCTCAGACTGGGGAAGTAAATAGCCGTGATTGAGAGCCTCAGCAACCAAGGTCCACCCTCTGAGGTAGACGCATCCGCCCCCATTCAGATTCCAAACTCCCGGTTTCAGAGTCAGCAACCCTCAGCTTTAAACACACTAGAAGATTCGAGAAAGACCTCCCCCCAGGCCAGAGGAATCTTACCAGAACTGGCCAGGTTCCAAGCAAGCATTTCCACTGCAGGAAGGAGTTCTCACGTCCCCTTCTCCAAATCTTGCATGTTCCAGCCTTTATCTTGACGAAGCTCACAAAGCCTTTCAGAGTACATAAACAGTCCCTCACAAAAACAAAAAGACCTTGAACGTGAATAACCCAAGCAACTTGCAAGCGCTGCTGTGCACGCAGAAAAGCTGAAGCAAGGCAAAGTCAGGAAACAAGAATGATATGAGGCCATGTCAAAGCCAATAATAAGATCTAAATAATTCTCATCAATGTACAACACAATGCAGATTTGTGCACAACTGCTTATAGATTCATATACTTCATCTCTCAATGTACAACACTGAGCACATGTGTGCATCACTGCCCACAACACTGCACTTCGAAAGCAAAAAGTACATTCCACAACTCTCTCTCCCTTTCATGATTTCAAAGGCACATCCCACAAGTTCCATTCTTGGCAAGGCTGTCCTACTCCGTGACAGCTCCCCCTGAAAGACAGCAAGATTACAAGAAAGAAACTTGTAAGAGAAGCAAGGCATATGCAGGACCGTCATACATCCAGACTAGGATAAAATAACACACTAAAGTCAGTTAAAATAATGGTAGTTCAAGGTCATTACTGGGTGTCAAACCACAAGAGTGCCTCTAGCACTACACACAGTAACTGAGCTGGCCACGGGGGATGGGGTCCCCAGGGCCATTATAGACTTAGGGAGGGGGTACACGTGGCCCCGGTGATGGTGTCCCCTTCCATTTTATTTTAGATTTCAGCACAGGGGGATGTGGACCCCAGGGCCTAATTACTCTCTTACACCCCTCCCTTCATTTATGTACTCAACCCCTTCTGATGAGGTCTATGGGGCCTTTTTATGCTAGGGGAGGGGGCCACACGGCCCTTCTCTCCTTTTATTTGAATTTTGAGGTCCCTGGAGTCACTCAGAGGCTTGGGGAGGGCGGCATGAAGACCCTCCTCATAGTAAAAACTACACCTTGGCCCACCATGAAGTTTTTTTTTTTAAAGACCAGCAGAAGCCTGTGATTTTTTCTTTTTTTTTCAAGCAAATTTGAGGATCCTCTTTGAGCTCACGATCCTACATGAATTTGCCTGCTAAGTTAAAAAAAAAAGTTTTTGGTCCATGGCAAGGTCTCTCTGGGACCCAAACACTAGGCCTAGGGGAGGCAAGGCATCCTTCCCTGCCCCCTATATCTTTTATTTGTGTTTGTAGGATTTGGGAGTCCTGAGTCCCAAGATAGCTGCCTCCACTTCCTAGTTGTTGTGGTGGAAGCCAATCAGATCTCCCCACACACTAACCCCAGTCCTTGCTGGAGGTGGGAACTAGAGGCACGGGGCTTAGGGGCAAGCCTCCACTCTACTCTGTATCCACAAAAATGGGCTGCCCCTACAATGGGTTCCTACAGTTTCCTACAAAGTAACCTTGAGATGCAGCATCAGTGGGGGCACCTCATAAAAAATTGCAGACTGGCCTCACACACCGCCCGGTGTCATGCTTCATCATCGGCTGTCCACGCCCTCTAAAAACTTTGTTTCATAGAGGGCGGGCATACACCTGGAGACAGGGATGCACTTCTAAAGCTAAGTGATGGCCGTGAATAGGTGAAAAGTGATCTAAAAACCATTACATTTGTCAAAAGACAATATTTATTCAAAGAACAAATGTATGGTATCAAAATAAGTGAGCGGCAATCCGGGACGTTATTCTCCCTTCACCATATAAAGTGTGGTCAACATGTTTCTGCATTCATGTCCCCAAAGGGTACGTAGCATTCGTCAGGACCAAAAGGGGGTTTCTAACTATGGGTGCTGTCTCCTCGCATCTAGTGCAAAAAGAAGATGTCTCTAGGGGACGGGGGCTGTATACTTTGAGCTCCCTGCTCGGTGTAGTACCACTGTTAGTGGTTGCTAAAATACTATCCTATTTGCTCCATGGGAGGGCGGGAGTGGAAGGGCCTATTGGGACTTTTGTCTGAATTCAGCACTTCCCGTCGGGGAGACCGAGAGGAAGCAAATAAGTCTAAAAATATAACTTTCGGGGAAAGTTTCTTGGAGATTCATCAAATGGCGCCAAAGTTATCGACAAAAAATATTGGTTGTGACCAAGGTGCAAGGAAGCACTGAAACACATTGACATAACTGCTTACTGCCGTTGAGCAGGTGAGTAAACATAATCATACCAACTTGCACGGCAGTGCTGTGGAGTCCTTGAAAGAGGGAAACCGTAATTGAATATGTAAAATCAGCGCGCGACGGAGCGCTGAGACTGAGCACCACCAGCGATCAGGCAGCCCAAAGGAAACACGCTGAAAACAGAGTACGATCGAGCTGGTGGGCAGTCACTTCCTTAGGTAATGTCACGCTCCTTACTCACGTTCCATGTGTCTTATGGGAATCGTAGTGCCACAAACATTTCCAACCTTAATGACAGTGCACTGATTCCTGCTGTAGATACGACCCAAACGTCAGCACCAGCTTTCATACCAGTCATCAATCCGGGCTCTCTGTTCCAAAGTGAGAGTGGTGTATCCGCTTCTGTAGTGTAGTTCCTATATCCCTGATAGGCTCTGCGCATTGGAATAATATACACTATAGTTTTGACATAGGACTGAGGTCAGTATGTCTCTACCAAGTACATTAAACTTAATTACTTGTGTGTGCCAGCTAACTAAGAGGTCACTAGAAACTTCTTGAATATAAAAGAAGGGATTCGTTTCTGACAACCGCATAAACATGACAACTTTGTTTCCCTTAGAGTCGGAACAATCTCAAAACCGTGGAAACAATAGATAACAGTTTCACTCAGTCAATTTTGCATGCTTAGTTTCTACAGAGTTGCACAGAAATAGAGAGACAGGCGTTTCAATTAAAAGGGTTTATTGAACAGTCTTATTTCTCATTCACGAGATATGAACTGCTACAATCGTAAGACAGGATGCGAAGTACAATACGTACAGGGTTAGCAGTAAGATAAAATAATACTGCAATAGCATGGTTTGTAGCTATGACATATATTCATAAAAATACATACATAACTAACACAGGCTAAAATGTGAATACTCATCTGATGCTTTTAAATAGTTCTACTCCAGTTTACCTAACCTAAGTGTAGTACGAGGTAAGAAGTAGGTGCTGCTTTCTAAAGTATAACTAGCTATAGTTTTAGTTTTGCCAAGAGTTGCCAAAAGTTTCTCTAAGTTCTAGTCTGCTCCATACCTTAGAATGTGTGAGGTTGGAATCTCTTTCCGGGACTCGATATCTAACACCCCGCAAGGGGAGTCAGAAACACTGGAGCTGGATTCTCTGCGAGGAGGATGACAGCGTCTAGTCAGTGCATCAGGTGGGAACTCGATCTCCTTCCGAACTTGTCGTGGCGAACCGCAAGTAGGCAGTCAAACTAGACCGTACCGGAACCGTGGTTTGCCAGGGCAAGTGCAGGTATATTTATACCTTGAAGGTGTTTAGGAATGCCTGTATTGACGTAAAAGTCGGGCATCGGAATGTCATGAATGAACCCCTACGGAATAGATGTTCATGCATAATAAATGAGTTCTTGGAGAAATCAATATCCAAGCAAGGGAAATTCCTAAAGGCTTAAGAGTCTGGTTTTCCAAGAACTCATTGTGACGTGGATTGATGGATGTAGGAGACCATGCCTGTATTTGGTTATCATGGACTTTACCTAAATAGGGGCTGGATTTTCCATGCCTAAATAAGGGCAATATGAATTGCACCTATATAAGGGCATACATCGGGAAACCTTTATACAGAATCTAAACCTACACACAACAACCACTCCAGTTTCGTATGAATGACATTACTAAATCCCAAACATACTAAACATATCTAAAAGAGAGTATTGCATGATTAGCTAAAACATGCCAAAACATATCTAAAATCATGTCCTAAAAATGCATTACAAAACCATTGCTATGTATAAGGTGCTGTACTTATTAAAAGCAATATTTCATTCTAAGCATATGTGTGCATTGGAGATGCTAAAAAGAATGAACCAGAAATATATGCATATGATGAAATGGCTCGTTAATACAGAAGAAAAAGGGCCGAAACCATTTCATATCAGGTTAACACAAATCATTGTTGATGTGACAAGGTGGCATAATGTCCCTGGAAGAGTTTCAAAGAATTCTGTTCGCTATGAATAGTTCTACTATAAGCAGATTACTGCACCAAAAAAATGAAAAAATACAAATTTGAAAAAATAAATTAATCATAGGAAAAAATTCCAAAGTTAGCCCCTTGTCTGAAAAGAATGAAGGCCAAATTCGGAGCCTCATCGGAACACTGTGTGCCTGAATCAAAAGTCAGTGTGTGGGCCTGGAGAAAACATGAAATCTTCTAATCCTGTAGACAAAAAGTCGTCTACCGTTATAGGCGAAAGTTGGAATACCTCATTTAGAAGATTAACTGCACATAGATGTGAACTATCGCCTTCAGCATTGGTTGCATCAGCAATGTTCGAATTGAATGTTACCTGCATGCCTGATGTTTCTTCTCCCACCTCAGAAGTAGCAATTTGCGTCTGTGAGATCTCAATGAATGCCGTAATCAGGATTGGTAGCCGCTGGGGACAACACAGAGCATGGGCCGTTACTGGGTCCAGCTGAGTATCGATATCCGTAGGCATGACTGATGGGAGTGTTAGACAGATGTCTAGCATGCATTCTTCACCGCAGAGCAGGCAGCGTAGAACAGGTAAGATGCAATCTTGCCAGATTGGTCTGAATGACAGAAACCATGTGGTGTTTAATTCTCGTAGACGAGGTAAACCCAAAACTTGGACGATGCGCTCACGACACTTCAGCTCTCTCCATGGCGAATTGGGTGTCGCTGGTGATTTGGCTTGCCATATCGTAGCAGTAGGAGCAAAAATAGGATCCCTGCACCGAGTGCTAAAAGGAGCGGCAGTCCACCAAACACAGAGTGCACGAATTTGGAAATATGCCTAGGACTGCTTGAAAAGGTGCTAACAGTCCTGCACATACGTTCTTAAATACATGTATAATACCGCTCATATCAGACATGTTTAAGATACGACCTAACATTTCTGAGAAATGTACAGGGCAGTTTGTATACAAAAGGCTATGTATCTCGGCAGAAGTCCTTGCGACTTGTAGATCATAGGTTTCTCTGGCCGAGGTCAGTGGCACTGTTTTCTGTAAAAGAATGGCTTTCATTCTGCTTAGAGTATCAATTCGTATAGAAGAGATGTTCAGTGAAGGCCATAAAGGCGATTCCCTGACTTTGTCTATTTGTGGAAACAAGACTTGCATACAGCAAGTGACCCTGGATGTAACCGCAACTAGATATGGAATACCTGGCAACATGCCACAGCAGCTGTGATCATTCAACATAATATAACTATCATTAGAAAGTTGGCCAAAAATTGGATTATTCACTACAGCCGGTGAACCTTGCAGGTGACAGGAGAAGTTTGTAGTGGAACAATCACAGGCCCCGTGTAATGTAATACCCCTGACAAAGGAAAGAACCGCTTGGTGCATGTTCACAGTTTTCACCGCTAAGAAACACTTCACGTTCCCCACTCCAACATCTATGTGTGTAAGATAAATCCCAGGATGTCTTGATGTATCCTTTACCCAAACTTTCATATTTGCCTATTGGTATATGTTTTAGGCAATACTGAAAATGGAAAGTTGTAACAGGCAGAGTAATTTTACCACGTATGATCCACTCAGTAGCTGGTTTTTCTGCCACTGTGAATAGTAATTTTTCCAGTTTTTCAATGCTCACCACAGTGTAGTCTGCTCCCCTTTGTGCCAGTTTGATCTGTTTATCAGTGAGATTGAATTCTGAAAACAGTGACGTAGTATTGATTAAACGCCAAGGCACATAGCCTGCATGCAGGTTTTGTAGCGTCCAGCCCAATAGCATGATTGAATGTAGCTGAGACTGACCATGTGGCAACATGACCAAGTCTTGTTCCATGATGTCTATGACAGAAGACACAATGCTGTCCAATGAATATATTCTGGACGACAGAGTCGTTAACCCATTGTCTACTACAGAGAGAGTTTTCTCTAAATTACTACAATCAATTTCTCGTATTCGTTCTGCAGTCTCTGCTTGGGTAACCTTCCATGCTTCATTATAAGCAGTGTTGATACCGGCATATATGAAACGTTTTTGACGCAGTTTTCTTGGTCCTAGCAAGAATTCCCTAAGGTCTGCGCCTTCTTGAAGTAAAGTTAAGTGTTGTTTTACATCCTTCAATGTAGCTTTCTGTAGCCAATCAAGGCAAAGTTTCCCTACTCTGTATGTTGTTACTACCCCTGGATGCTGTCTTTGAACATAGTGTGGGTCTGGCCTACTGATAGTGAAACCCTGTGTCTTGTTCAGGAATTGATCTTGACAGTTATTCGTGTCTGTGGGCCAGAGCAACCATTTTTTCATTCTGGATCGGATCTGTTGTGATGCAAAATATTATGTACGTCGACCTCCCCCGTGTGGTGTTATTACTTGCAGGTATAGGTATGGTCGGTGTGTTCATGTCTTTGATCTTGGCTAATCCAAGGCAAGACGTTTGCTGGACAGTGTCATTCAAAAACATAATTTGCTCAGGGATGATACAGGCTCTAAACAAAGCTTCTACCCGCTGCACTTGCCAATCTTTTGTACCCCAGACAGATTTTGTCTCAATGTTGTCTTTCCAAAAGTCAAAACCCTATCTAGACAGTTGGGCAATAAAGGCTGCAGAATAAATCTGTTTCGTATTTGTTGACATATTTTTCGTTCCTGTCTTGTTCACATTTTTAAAGTAAAACTTTTCTGGATTAGACAAATTGTAGCCTAAAAAATATGGAAATTTCATTGTAAAAGTTTTCGAACTACCCTTTGGAGGTGTAGGACAATGTTCCCATTGGTTATACATAAATACATTTCTAGGTGTTGCAGTGAATGCAAGAAATGATGACCATAGTGGTTATAACAATACATTTGTTCATAGTCTGATGAACCCTCTAAATATTAATGATTTGTGAATACAGTAAACATCTCTAGATCAGACATCATGTTATTAACAGTCTCGAAGTCCCAATCATCAGAAAAGGTACTAGAGGTAATAAAGTCATTCAATGAAATCTTAAATAAATGTGGAATCTTCAAAAGCTCCGACGGGCCAAAAATGTCATATTCAGTTTGGTCCCAAACTAAACCATCATGTATAGGAACGGCTGTGATGTTCACTACTGACAAGTCTCTTGCTTGACGATGAGATGATTTGTGTGGCTGAAGAAGTAAGTTCACTCTTTTACTTGCAGTGTCCATTTGAATATATCTTCCAGTTATCAGCATTCCCCAGAGTCATTATCAGAGCTAACCAAAGTAGAAAGAAGAATATTCCCAAAACAATCCATAGTTCAATCCATGGTGAAACCAGATAAGTCTTTTTCAGGAGATGAAAAAAGTCTGTTGCTTGTTCTTTGAAAGTTCTTTGTGCTGGCGTTGTTTCAGATTCACTGGGATCCTCCGAAAACATATCAAAGTTCATGAAATAGCCAGAGGTAGTTCTGTCAATGGTTGGAATTGCATCAGGATTTGATGAAATCGCTGGAACCAGTTGATCACTTGTTACTTCGTTGCAGACATGTGTATCAGGACGAACTGTTATTTGGGTCTCAAGAGGGACAAGTTCCATAGCTCTGTTGCTTAGTCCTCCATTTCTCACTGCAGAATCTTCAAAGGTGATGAATCTCTCAGTTTGAACCTCTTGGATTGTAGCTAGCGGAGTGCGCCTGCTACATTGTCAGAGTCTACTTGGCCTACTGTTTAGTATAGGCCACATAGTGTGGTTTAATCAGGTCGATGGACACACATCTTTTCTCCTTTTTACCAGCAGGGGGCGGCAAAAGTACTGTTCTTGATCCATGGATTGCTAGCACAGGTACTGGTTGTATGTAAGAAGGCCCACATTCCTTCTTGTCCGCGGTCTTTTCTCTGACTAGATCACCAAGCTTTCGTATCCAGACAGGCCTTGCTGGCACGGCCGGTTTTTCCTCAGAGATGGTTGGCTTCAGGAGCACGTTGCTTTGTTTCGTTCTTAGTTCATTTAAGTCCTGTAAAAGCGATCTTTGATATGAAATTTTTTATTTTCCATCACTGTGCCTTGCATATCAAGGTCCGGTACCAACATTCTAGTTCCAAATAGAACTTCATATGGAGTGACACCCGCTAGAGAACTTCTTGGCAAGTTGTTAAGTGCGCGTTGGACCCCATAAAGGTGTTTGACCCACCCATCTCCCGAATCTAATACCCTAGCTGTTATAGACTGCTTTATGTCCTGGTTTTTTCTTTCCACAACAGAATTTCCATCAGGATGGAATGGAGAAGAATACCTCAATGCTACACCCAAATTGGCCATGGCTTCTTTGTAAGCTCGAGAGCTAAACGCAGGACCCTGGTCAGAATGTAGCGTGCCAATTGCATATGTGCCGATAGAGGCTTGCAAATCTTTTATAACAGTTCGAGCATCTGCCGAGCGCTGAGACCACATCCATAGGAACCTAGATTTAGTGTTTGTGGGATTGCATTTGTTCAAGAGGACGCCTGCACATAGATAGTCTAATGCTGTCTAATAATGGTGTCTGAACTGGGCAGGCTACTTCGTAGTCTGGTGTCTGGTGGCGTTCTGCACTGCGATTTCTATTGCAGTCTATGCAGTTGTTGATGAAGGTGTGAATCAATGTATTCATTCCTGGCCACCAGTACATCTCTTTCAGTTCTAAAAATGTTTTAGAGATCCCCTGATGTGTCAGACCCTCTCCCAGATGTGCTTCATAAATCAAAGCTGCTCTTCGTTCCATGTTTGGTATTACACTATCCCCCACTTCAGGGATTCGGGCAAACGGAACGCTGTTCGCATCAATTATATATGAGTATTTGAGTGGAAACCTTTTAGGTAATGCTGCACCGCTGCCTTTGCTTGAAGTATTGACAGCCAGTATTATTTTACTGTCTATTTTTGTTTTTGAACAAGTGATTGCAGCTACGGAAGCTGTTTTCACAGCCCCCTTCGTGGCTTCATCAGCCAATGAATTCCCTTCAACAGGAACGCCATCACGTTGATGCCTCAGCGTGTGTATCACATGAGTGTTTTGTAGTCCATTTCGCAACTGAACTACTTGTTCCCAAAGCGTTTTATGCTTGATTGTGCCACCTTTTGCATCTTTGAAACCCTTTTGAAGCCAATTCTATAAATATTCATTCTAAGATTGAACACAGTAAAAAGAATCGCACACTATGAGTATGGGGAATTCACAATCCTTATTTTCAAGTGCCATCTTGAATGCTT
This sequence comes from Triturus cristatus, assembly GCF_964204655.1. Classification (NCBI taxonomy): domain Eukaryota; kingdom Metazoa; phylum Chordata; class Amphibia; order Caudata; family Salamandridae; genus Triturus; species Triturus cristatus. The sequence goes on along the minus strand of NC_140588.1, from coordinate 623,834,955 downwards.
GTAGTTCAGCTCGCTGAGCTGTACAATCTCCTAGAGATTGCGTTTTTGTGACCATTGTTCTGAATTTGCCATCGCTCATATGACCTTTAACGATCGTGCATGCTGCACTGTAAGCTTGTTTACTCCCCGTAGCGGGTTGTGCAGATCCGTCAGTATAAATTAGAAATTCGTACTGATCAAGAGGGAGAATTTCAGTAGGCAGAGGACATTCGTGTTCGTATTGCAGGAATGCTTGTGTTTTTAAATAAGGATCAAAATCATATTCAACATCAGTTGCAGCAAGAGAATTAACCCATTGTATCCATCTTGGATGTAAATCTTTTGCATTTGGAATGCTAGCTTTAGTAACTGCCTCTAAGGCTGGTACAGGGGTTACGACCATAATGCGTTTCCCCTGTGCTAGAGGTCTTTCTTTTGCTCTAGCGGTTTGAACTGCCGTCAGAATTTTTTCTGTAGAAGTGAATTTCATTTCTGCTTGTGTATACACATGTGATTTGTATGCAATTGGTACTTTTTCACCTTCGTTAAAAGTTAAGTAGGTGAATCCGCATTGACCCGGAATGATTCACTAAGTTGCGTACGTTTATGCGTGTTTGTAAGTGTTTTGTTGCTAACATGTCTGTTTGAAGTGAACGCAGAATTTCTGTGTGTTCTTGTGTCCAAGTTGTAGCTTTGAAATCAGGTTTGATTAATTCGTAGAGAGGTTTAACCACTCTGCGTAGTTTAGAATGTATGTTGGAGGTTGGAGCAGCGCCCACTTTTCTAAAAAGTTGGCTGCCAGGCTTTTGCCTGCACTTGAAAGTTCATATTCTAGGAAAAGGACATTGATATGGGCAATTCTTGACTTTTTAAAGTTGAATTTGTAACCCTCAGAGGCAAAGCCCAATATAATGGTGTTCACCGGGTTCAAGTGTCTGTCCAGGTCATCGTCTGTCAGATATATATCATCGACATATGACAATGCCTCGTTATCATAAATTTGTAATACCTCTGTTACTCTTGCTGAGAATAACCCCGGGCTGTTTTTGAACCCCTGTGGGAGTCGACAAAATTGACGCTTGGTCCCCATTATTGAGAAAGCGGTCAAATATCTACTTGCAGGTGCAATATTTTGACAAAAGAAACCATTTGAAACGTCTAATGTGGTTTTGTACTTTTTATGCACAATGTCATTCATTAATGCTGTACTGTGTGCATTTTGCACTGCAAAGGTTTTACAACAAGAGTTTAGGTGTATGTAATCCAAAACTAGACAATATGTATTGTCGGTTTGAAGACAGGAAACAAAGGATTGTTCATTGATGAGGTGCATGTTTCAATCACCCCTTGGTATTCAAGTTGATCTAAGATTTCCCTGACTTGTTTTTTAGCTTCTTGCTTAACTGGATACTGCCTTTGTGCAGTTGGTTGAATTTTTAACTGGATCTTGTGGTGAGGTGAGTCCTCATCCCATCCTACATGATTTTTATATAATGCTGGGGCCTGGGTCACTACCCATTTCCTGGCATAATAATATTTTAAGTGTACTGGAACATCATTAGTGAAGGCTTTTTCATGTGGGCACTCTTGGAGAAATTCTGGTGGCCAGTACCGTTCTGCTAGAAGTATATCATAACCCTTTGAAAGTCACTCCCAAAAGAGTGCTTTCACTTTTCTTGGTATGTCTCCCTCCATCCGGAGTGTTATTTCATATAACCTATGCGGAAAACTAACCCTGGTATTTGCAGTTTCAACTTGAATGTCCTCATTCAAGTCCACTGTCTGCAGAAGCCCCTTCAGGTTATGGCGAGCTACTGTAACTTCTGCTGCGCTGTCCAACATTGTCTGAGCCCATTCTCCGTTCTTGAGTTGTGTTCTCAGAATCCTCGGCATGTCTGATCTTCAGACCTGCTACTTTCTTCATGGAGAATTGAGGTTTTGGTTTGTTTTTCTGAACGTGTTGATCGTCTTTGGACTTTACGCGTTATTCTTTGTTCTCTGACCGTCCTCTTCTTTCAGATGTCTGTGATGATATCTGAAAGGTAAGAGAGGAACGTGTATCAGTATCTTGATACCTGTCAGGTTTTCTCAAATTATCCCAATTCCTGAGGTTATACCTCCTTTCAGAGGGCTCCCTTTGAGGAGACTACCTCTGGATTGAGAATCTTTCTCTTTTGAAAGTTGTTTGTTATTTTCCCACTTCTTTTTAGAAAAGGTAGGAGTGTTTTTAGTAAAGGCCTTATCAGGACTTTCAGACAGTTGTGGTTTGACTGGTTTCCCTCCCAAACTGTCTCTGCCTAATTCTTCATAGGAGTTTTCAATTATTCTGGCTAGTTCTTGTGGTTGTTCTGTTACATCAAATTCCCTTAATTTATGGCGGATTGCCACTGATGCTGCTTCTCCTTTAATATTAGATAATATTATTGTTGAGACCTGGTCGAAATTTTTCAGTAATTTCATACCTAAATTCAGAGCAGGCTCTGCCCCGTATTCGTTTTGAATCTGTTTCAGGACATCAGGTATTACCGCCATAGACGGAACACCATGTGTTTTTGTGTAGATTGCAGCAAAGACTGTACCCCAAGTGGTGCAGTCTTCCAGATGTGGTGTGATCCCCATTGGTAAACAGATTGTTAGAATTCTATGTTTCTCATAAGGGCTGGTATTGGGAAATACCACTTTGATTTGAGTAATTTTCTGAGCTATTCAGAACGGAATTTGTTCACGTTTTGTGGGCATTTTACCCATGACTGCGTGTTACATCTGTGGAGTAATTTTTAGTGTTTTTCCCTGATGAGGGGTGGGATTTTGAATGGTTAATGGTGGTTGGACTGTGAAAGTCCGCATGACATATTGAACTAATTGTCTGTTGATTTTGATTAACTCTTTGAGTTGAGCAAGTAATTCTATGTCTGACATTTCTTCAATGTCAGGATGAGGTGTATAGCCAGCTAAAATCGGCCATGTTGCTCCTGGTCAACCTAGTGGACCGAGCCTGATAATGTGAGTGTAATGTTTTAGAGTGCCTTTAAACCAGAGATCATGCTCCAGGTATGTGAGTGAAATTTCAATATCCTCGAAAGGAATATATTCCTCAGGTGGTTCATCTTCTTTGAAGAAGTGAAACAAGTGTGTTACTGGATTTGATTCTGGGAATACAATCCATGAATAGAATACATCTGTCTGGTGAGATTCATGTGCCTCTATCACAAAAACTGCCCTACCACCTCTTGGTGTTAGGCCATGTTTAATAAGTTTTAGAGTGATCGCTCTCCTTAAATTTGGATGGATGTTTATAAACCCCTCATCGGTTTCATTAAACCCTGTATGGTTGAGACCTGTTACGACTGGATCAGGCAAAATGTTTTCATCTGCCATTGTTTAATGAAAAATGTAGAACAAGTTTCAAGGAAACAAAGATAAGGTGCACAATATTTTGGAACACTGTATCCTTCGGTCGCCAGTAGGTAGTTATAGTTAGAACCTAGTTTCCACAGGAAAAGCATTTTTTATTTGCTACTAACTTTGGCGTCATTTGACGAATGTTCGCAAAATTCTCCCCAAAAAAGGTCTATCTAGGTCAGCATCTATCCTGAAAGCTTAGGGGTGATTCGTCAAGCGGGAGCTGAGAAAAACGGGGGGTCCCAAAAAGTGTTTTTTCCATGTTAATTTCCATAGGAAATGTTATTATAGGTTACAGCCCGAACTGCTGAACGGAATTGCACCAAATTTGGCAAAAAGGTAGAGCTTGGTTCAGAAAGCGACCTTTTTTTAAATGGTGTTAATCCGTTCAGTAGTTGATGAGAAATTACAAAAATAAAAGTCAAAAAATCAATTTCCCATAGGAAACTTTTAGCCAAGGCTACAGCCCTAACTGCTTAACGGAATTACACCAAATTCGGCAAAAAGGTAGTGCTTGATTCAGAAAGCGACTTTCTTTTAAATGGTGTAAATCCATTCAGTAGTTGCTGAGAAATTAAAAAAATCAAAGTTTCAATATCTGGGGCAGCGGTGGGTTCGCCCACCCTCCTGACCAAAAGCAATGCCGGCAGGAGGCGGGGAGCCGGCTGGGACTGTGGGGGCATTGGGGTTCCCACCACGGTGCCAATGAAGAGGCCAGGCACAGGGGATGGGGTCCCCGGGGCCAGAAGTGGACAAGGGAAGGGGGACCACGCGACCTAATGATTAATGAATACATTCAAGAATTGAAGAACTCAGCGCGACCCCCTAGTGTGAGCCCTCTGGGTGCGCGGGCCCCTAGTTTGAATGCGCTGGGTGCGCAGCTCTCAGTGCGGCACCCGAGTAATTCACAGGTCTTTAAAAGACCACTTACCTGTAAATGAAGCTTTGTGGTGATTTCACCTCTTCTTAGAGCCCCTGCATCTCCACTCTGCCAATGACTGGAAGAATTAGCCCCCTCCCAACATTTTTATCAGCCTCCCCCAAAATTTGGCTCTAGTTGCACCCCTGACTGGCGTACGCCGGCTCTGCCCACTCCGCTTACGCTTACAGAATTTCCTTAGATTCTATCCGCCGTATAGCAATGATACAGCTGTGGGGCTGGGAAAATCTTGCAGACAGGATTCTGGGCCTTTCCAAAGGCTTGGTTTACAATCCTGACGCTCTGCCGGTGTTGCCACTGGTTGGCAGCCAATTAGAGCCAAGCTCGTGCTCGGATGTTAGACTCCGCCAACATATGTGCTTATCCAATCACTCCGCCAATCCCCAAGCACTTATAAATTCACTATACACTCTCCATGCAGTACTCTAATCATCCAGTCTCTACCCATGTACTCATAGAATGGCCCAGACAAAGTTACATTACCAAGGTCTTCCCCACTGCCAGAGGTAACATGGTTGCCTGCACAGTCAACAGCACAATGTAATGTGGTAGGGACCAGAGCCATCATGCATACATAATGAACACATGGACACAGTTAGATAGATAGTAGAACTGGCTACGAGCATGTACGCTTGCCCCTTTTTATTACCAGGGTCACATGTCCAGTGACGTCTGTGCTGGATGCGAGTGGAGTGAGTGCAGCTCAGCCAGCCCTCAGGGAATGGTTGGTGCTGGCAACAACTACAACAGTGATAATCGGATCACACACAGAGATTCAATCATAAAGGGTCCATGAGTTGTGGTGCACTAAGGTAGGGGTACCAGATCTTAAATCACACACAAAAAGATTGTATCGTAAAGGGTCCATGACTTGTGGTGCACTGAGGTAGGGGCACCAGAGATGAGCGTGCTGATGTGAAGAAATTGTTAATGTCCCTTCGGGATATTTCTGCTGCATGAGGTGACATTGTTGCATCCGGTGTCTACAGCACGAAAGTCAATCATAAAGAGTTCATGAGTCGTGATGCACAGAGTTAGTGGTAACTGAAGAGCTCAGCGTGTGTGCAGCCAGAGATGATGGCGTGTCCTTGCAGGACAGGATTGGATTGGATATGTGTGAGACCTGCTGACCGCAGTGTAGGCCGGAGGCAGCTGTCAGCAAGGGCCAACAACCATGTGGTGTTGACTTGTGGTGCACTGAGTTAGTGGCAACAGTAGCGCTCAGCGTGTGCACAGCCAGCGACGATACGTAGTTCAGGCAGGCCGCACTGGGAGCAGTGTCTTTTGCCTAATGAATTCTGCGTCAATAAGGCCACGTGGCAGTGACTTGTGGTGCACTGAGTTAGTGGCATCAGAAGCATTCAGCGTGTGTGCAGCCAGCGATGATGCGAGGTGTGGGTGGGCCGCACTGGGAGCAATGTCTGTTGCCTACTGGTCTGCGTCATCTGCAATCGCGACTCGATCTGAATTGTGAGCCCTGCTGTCCGCAGTGTAGATGGAAGGCAGTAGTCAGCACAGACATCGAGGAATGCTTTTTGTCACTTCCTCTAGACAAAATCCAAGGACATAGAGTACAACTCTCTCTGCAATTAATAAATCAAGACTCAGTTCAAATTGTGAGCTCAGGGACGTTATAGTTAGTTGCCTACTAGACTCTGAAATTAATGAATCAAGACTGAATTTGAAAAGTGTAGGTCAGAGACAGCGGTCAGCAAGGGCTCACAGGCACGTGGCATAGAGTTGAGCTGAACAGTTAGTGGCACATGAAGCACTCAGCATGTGCACAGCCAGCGATGATGCGTGGTCCGGCCGGGCCGCACTTGGAGCAATGTCTGTTGCCTACTGGACTCTGCAATGAATGAATCAAGACTCAATTTAATTGTGAGCCATGCTGACTGCTGTATAGGCCGGAGGCAGGGGTCAGCAAGAGCCCACAGCCACATGACGTTGACTTGAGCTGCACAGATTGGGAGCATTTGGTCTTCTTAACCGATTATACTCTCTTACACAATTTGCATTGGCACTAATCTTGAATTATGAGCCCTGCTGAGCACAGTGTAGGCCGGAGGCAGCAGTCAGCAAGGGCCCACAGCTAAGTGCCGTTGACTTGAGCTACACAGAGTTAGTGGTACCTGAACAACTCAGCGTGTTTGCAGCCAGCGATGATGCGTGGTCAGGCCGGGCCGCACTGCATGCAATGTCTGTTGCCTATTGGACTGCGTCATCTGCACTCACGACTCTATCTGAATTGTCAGCCCTGCTAACCGCAGTGTAGGCCGGAGGCAGTGGTCAGTAAGAGCCAACAGCCACGTGGCGTTCGCTTGAGATGCACAGAGTTAGTGGTACCTGAAGCACTCAGCGTGTGCGCAGCCAGCGATGATTCATGGTCCGGGCAGGCCGCACTGGTAGCAATGTTTTTTACCTAATAAATTCTGCCTTAATAAGGCTACGTGGCGATGACTTGTGGTGCAGTGAGATAGTGGCACCTGAAGCACTCAGCGTGTGCGCAGCCTACGATGATGCGTGGTCTGGGCGGGCCGCACTGGTATCAATGTCTTTTGTCTAATTAATTCTGCCTTAATAAGGCTACGTGGCGATGACATATGGTGCACTGAGTTAGTGGCACCTAAAGCATTCAGCATGTGCGCAGCCTGCGATGATGCCTGGTCCAGGCGGGCCGCACTGGTAGCACTGTCTTTTGCATAATAAATTCTGCCTTAATAAGGCTACCTGGCGATGACTTGTGGTGCACTGAGTTAGTGGCACCTGAAGCACTCAGCGTATGCGCAGCCTGCAATAATGAGTGGTCCGGGCAGTCCGCACTGGAAGCAATGTCTTATGCGAATGATTTCTGCCTTAATAAGGCTATGTGGCGATGACTTGTGGTGCACTGAGATAGTCGCACCTGAAGCACTCAGCGTGTGCGCAGCCAGAGATGATGCGTGGTCCGGGCGGGCCGCACTGGATGCGATGTCTGTTGCCTGCTGGACTGCGTCATCTGCAATCGCGACTCTATCTGAATTGTCAGCCCTGCTAACCGAAGTGAAGGCCGGAGGTAGTGGTCAGCAAGGGCCAACAGCCACGTGGCATTCACTTGAGCTGCACAGAGTTAGTGGTACCTGAAGCACCCAGCATGTGCGCAGCCAGCGATGATGCGTGGTCCGGGCAGGCTGCACTGGTAGCAATGTCTTTTGCCTAATGAATTCTGCCTTAATAAGGCTACGTGGCGATGACATATGGTGCACTGAGTTAGTGGCACCTGAAGCACTCAGCATGTGCGCAGCCTGCGATGATGCCTGGTCCGAGCGGGCCGCACTGGTAGCACTGTCATTTGCCTAATGAATTCTGCCTTAATAAGGCTACGTGGCGATGACTTGTGGTGTACTGAGATAGTGGCACCTGAAGCACTTTTTGTGTGTGCAGCCAGCGATGATGCGTGGTCCGGGCGGGCATCACTGGTAACAATGTCTTTTGTCTAATGAATTCCGCCTTAATAAGGCTACGTGGCAACGACTTGTGGTGCACTGAGTTAGTGGCACCTGAAGCACTCAGCGTGTGCGCAGCCTGCGATAATGCATGGTCCGGCCAGGCCTCACTGGGAGCAATGTCTCTTGCCTACTGGTCTGCGTCATCTGCAATCGCGATTCGATCTGAATTTTGAGTCCCGCTGTCCACAGTTTACATCGAAGGCAGTAGTCTGTACAGACATAACTCTGCTATGCTGTGCAGCTGGGTTCGCAAGGGGCCTGTGACAAGGAGGCCGGAGGTCACGGCGGCGTTCTCGTGGCAGGGTGAGGGCCGCCACTCTGGCAGACGCGTTGGCCTTCCCAGAAGTGAACCACGCCCATAGCCTCTGTCTATTTATTCACACTTCTACTCTGGAGTGGCGTACGTTGGACCAGCTCACTCCGCTTACAGTTCCGCTTACAGGGGGAACGACACATCTACATGACCGAGAACTTCCCACTGCCTGAGGTAACATGGTTGCGTCCACTGTCCACAACAGTACAAGCACCAGCATTATATGTACACATGGAGAGGTCTTCGCTCTGTATAGTGCGGTCTGTCCAGCACATTACCGATACACTTGGCATTGTGTGCACTGTTATTGATGGGTGACTTGCCTCCTTCACACATACTTGGTTCCAACGTCCCCCAACATTCAGCTATTGTGTGGCTGAGGGGCCATGCCATTTTCAGAAGGTCCGCTGTTCTTTTCTGCGCTGCCTCGTGGTAGTAGGAGGGGGTTCTGAGGGGGAGGTCCTGGGGGTGGTGGCAGTGGGTGTTGTGGCATTCTTGGATGTCAGAGCTGCATGGTCAGTAGCTCTATGACATGTGTTGGTCTTCAGATATGGTTCTGGACTGGGCTCCCTTTCATACTGTAGGTAGTCGTCCTGCTTTACACCAGTAAAAGGCAGACGTTAAATTCTCACTGCTAACGCGGCTTATCGTCTGTTTTTGGATCGCACCGCAGATTTCGCTGGTTGTTAAAAATATCGGGAAGTGATGTTTTCATGGGGTTTTTTTGCACAGGATATCGGCAGTTTTCACCAGGTTGAGAATGGGATGATAATTCTTTTGCTGCGGTAAAGTGCCGATAATTCAGCGATAAGTTCTTGAGAATACACCTCATCATTTTTTTTTCGTCCGGATTCGTGCGCCCAGCCACTTTAAAAAAAAATGGCAATTATTATTTGTCCTGGGTCTTTTTGTGGGATCCTCTGAGCCGGCTTAGGCGGTCAGGGTGTTTGTACCCTGCCCACTTTTCTTGTTTTTTCATCTTTTTATTTGCGATTCGCATGTAGCTACAACAAAGTCCTAAAAAACACAAGGGCTCGTTTTAGAGTCACCCTATAACCCAACAGTTGGGACTTATCCCTGAGTTATCGGCAGTTTAGCACAGCAAAATTGGCGAAAGAATTATCGCCCCATTCTCAAGTTGGTGCACACTGCCACATTGCTCACAGGCAGACGGTACCAACACAGCGGACAATCAACATCATTACGCAGACAAAGCTGCTGGCTGTGCCTCACCTGTTGGCCTCTGGTATCTTCCAACTAACAACTGTGAGAGTTGGAGGAGTCTCACACCCAGCCCCATTAAACTTCCTCACAAGTCTTGGATGCATGTCTACAAAAGCAACCACCCGCTCATCCCAATACGCAGTATTCCTGCACAACCAACCCCAACCCCAGGCGTTGCTTGACGCCTCTGCGCTCCAGATCCAAGATTGTAGTCTTTGAAATGGGGGTGCACCAGGTCATGAAGTCTAGTAGTCAACAGTAGTGGAAAAACAGTATTTTATAAGAAAAACATAAATTAATAACACAAAAACATCAAACAACGAGTGACATTGCCAACGGGGAACATCAACTTGTGGATCGAAATAACTGTAGATCGTCCTGGAAATCCCAAAAGTCTGTATTCAGAAACCTGTTGGATAAATGAAGAGAATGGTCAAGCGTTAGTATGGTCACAAACGTAATATGGTACAATGTATTGCACTTGCACAAACCGGAATGCTTACAGGTATGATCAATCCTGCACAAAATGACCGTAACAGAAGCTTGTGTGGTCGTAACCTTCGTAGGAAAGAAAAGGTTTTTTAAATGCTAATTTCTAACTATAATGTGCCTGAAACCTATAGTTTTTTTCAGGGAATATATATATATTCACTGAAAAAACCATAGGTTTCAGGGGCGTTATAGTTATCTGGACATTTCCCTTGTACAAAACCCTAGGAATTCCCCTGTTATAGTTAGTTCAGCTAACTATAACTCGCGCCCCCACAATGCACTGCTGATGACGTCACATATTACATCACTCATGACATGGTCAGTGACATATGTCCAACATATTCATTTTCAAAATATCTGTACTTTCTGGTTCTTTTTCTGCTAAATATTCAATTTCTTGAACAGATTTCAGTATTCCTGCAAGACCTAGACTCACCCAAATGATTCTTCTACTTTTGGAATATAGACTTGCAGATGATAACCGATCTGAACATTCATATGCTCCACTTTCACTATGCGATAACATCTTCAAACTGAAACTGTATGATTTTTTACTTAGAGTCTTGTCGTGAGAAATCTCTTCCCACATTTCTTTCAATTCCGTCTTTTCTGATTTAGTAATGTAGGACTTGACATATCGTGCAACAGCAATGGAATTGTCCGCAACATACGGAATATCCATGTTAGCATTCCACATGGATAAAATAACTGGATTGTATTAATTTATGTATTTTGATTCTTCACTTCTTCTTAAGTTGTAGGTATTTTTCGGAGACTTTCTTGTGATGGTATGTCGCATAGCTGACATAAAACTGTTCACTCTTCCTTTGGATAATACAGGACGTGGAAATCCAAAACGACATTTGGTACAGCACATGTGGCATAATCTTCAATGAAAAACAAAACAGTTTCATCTGAATCTGTTCCAAATTTGGGGGTGTCCTTGATCCATAACAATATATGTATATGAGGAGCACCTCTTGCTTGATACTCCTTTCTCCAAAAGAAATCCACAACTTCTCCAAGAGGAGGATTCTTTTTTATTGCAGATGAAAGACATCATAGCTTCAAATCTATGATGGAAATATCTGCATACATTAACAGGATCCAATGAGCACAATTCTCCAGGTGTCTTGTATTCAATATTTTTTATATTGGAATTTGCCTCTCGAAGAAATTCACGTAATTCATCCCAAGCATACTCAGCACAGCTTAGTGTAACAAACCATGTAGGAGTTCCCAAGTTCCGTAGCATACATTTCAGTTCTCCATGACGACGGTACCAATATTCATTAGTCCCACGCTGACATGCCATCAGATTAAACAACTGAGATTCTAAATGATCATCTCTCTGATGCACTTTATCCATAAAATCCTTTGCAGTTACATTTTGCAGATGCATTCCAGTTTTTAAAATGTGATTTACTGCATAATAAAGTCCAGACAAGTCACTTTCAAACAGAAGATGAAACATATAAGGGATACATTGTCGAAATCTTGGATCTTCTGCATATAATCTTGTTTTCCGATATTAAGATGCAGGAATCTGCACAGGACGTTCATCATATTGTCCACCTTTTCCTGTTGGAAACAACTGCGGGAAACAACGAGCTTCCAAACTCTCTTCCCATACACTCATGGGACTTCCTGTTGCTTTTTTCATTTGGAACAACTCAATCGTATTCCCCAGCACCTCTTTGGTATGAAGTGGATGTACACTGTATGTTCATAGATTTCTTCACATCTGGACATGTCCACTTTTTCAATTTGTCCACTTAATGTTTCAGTATCTTCTGCTAAATCTATTTCTTCTTCTCGTACAAACACATTTCTATAGTACTCATTATTTTTTAACAGATACAATGATGCCTTTTGCACTTTTCTAACATCCACTAACTCTTGCCAGATTTTCTTATTCTTAGTAGGAACACCATTAACTAGAATGACAAGTGGCTCATTTTCTGCATGGTCTACACCAATAGTTTCAATATTTTTCCTTAAATCTAACGGTAACTACACAACTCTTCCTTTCAATCCTCTTTGCAACTCTGATGGAGGTAATTTGCCTGTTTTAGGCTCCATACGAACAATAGCCTGAAACGGGTGAACACATTGAATGAGAATAGACTCACACGTATTTAAATCTATCAGCTCTGGAGGAATAGCAACCAACTCTAGATTATTATGAACAGCTCTAGCAGGCATTTTATTCTCATCTAATTTGTTATAACAATATTTACAAATACGCAGCTCAGATCCCAAATCAAAACAATCCTTACCAACAAATAAATTGCAAATTCCATACACTTATCATTATCTTCTATTTCACTTTTTTAAATACAGATTGACACCCCTAGTCTGATTTTTATAGTGAGTTCGCCGACAACAAATACAAGAAACATTTGGTCTTTCACCTGAAATTACCTTAAACTTTGCGATTTCATCCTCAAAATGTTCTCTAATTACGGGTTCTACATTGTCTTCAACATTTTGTTCTACTAATGTGTCAGTTTCTGAACTCTCTTGCTGAGGACCAAAGTAACAAAACTCAATATCATCACAAACCTTCTTCACATCTGATACTGACCCACGCAAAAGAGCACTGTTCAACTCATTTAACTTTAGTGCTGGACTTTTCGCATAATACAATCTTCTTTTTTTTTCTGGCATGATTTCTCTATTTTAAGGTTGAAAAACAGTATCTGTAAAAAAGAATCACAAATAAAAGTATATTACTAACTTTCAAATGAATACTATTCTATTACTGTAGAAACACATTTTATATAAAAACTGACTAAGAAACTATCGCCTTGAAGTACAAGTGTGACGATGGTTAAAACACTACATGCATAGTGCATACTACTTTGAAGCAGTTCATGCCCTAAAGCCCACCTGACTAAAAGACTACATGCTAACTGACTGAATGATTACAATACTACTGGGTGAGTGACAGGGTGTTTCCTAGAAGTGCATGAATACTGACATGGATATTGATGGTGTGAAAGACAAGTGTGTAGGTGATTAGAGACCTACATGCATAGTGGACACATGTTTGAATCCATCCATATGTTAAGGCCTGTCTCACTCCAATAGTACTTGGATACTGAATAAATGATTAGAGTACTGCAAGGAGAGTGCCTGGGGGAATTTATAAGTGTTCGGGTTTTGGCACAGTGAATGGATTAGTCCAAGGTGCTGAATGGGTCACTAGTGGACTGCAAGGGGAGTGACAGGGTGTTTGCTAGAAGTGTATGAATACTGACTAGGGAATTGAAGGTGTGAAAGACAAGTGTGTAGGTGGTTAGAGGACTGCATGCATAGTGGATAGGGGTTTGAAGCAATTCATGTGCTATGGCCTGTCTCACTGCATGAGTACTTGGGTACTGACTGAATGATTAGAGTACTGCAAGGAGAGAGCCTGTGTGAATTTATAAATGGTTGACTTTCGGCGCAGTGAATGGATTAGTACATGGTGCTGAATAGGTCACTGGAGGAGTGCAAGGGGAGTGATAGGGTGTTTGCTGCAGTGTATGTATACTGACTGGGGAATTGAAGGTGTGAAAGACAAGTGTGTAGGTGGCTAGAGACCTACATCCATAATGGATAGACGTTTGAAACAGTCCATAGAGTAACACTTGGATCACTGCAAAACTACCTGAGTACTGACTGAATCATTAGAGTACTATAAAAAGAGTGACTCGGTGAATCTTTTTAAGATTTTGGATTCTAGTGCAGTGAATAGGTTAGTACTTACGGCCAAATGAGTCAGTGGAGGTGTGCAATTAAAGTGACAGAGTGTTTATTGGAATTTATAGATACTGACAGAGAAATTGAAGGTCTGAAAGGCAATTGTGTTGGTAGTTAGAGGCCTCCATGCATACTGGAAACACGTTTGAATCAATCCATGTGCTAAGGCCTGCCTCACTCCATTAGTACTTAGGTACTTACTGAATGATTAGACTATTGCAAGAAGCGTACCTGGATTAATTTACAAGTGTTTCAGTTTTGGCGCAGTGAATGCATTACTACATGGTGCTGAATAAGTCACTGGAACACTGCAAGGGGAGTGACAGGATGTTTGCTGAAAGTACATGGATACTGACTGGGGAATTGAAGCTGTTAAAGACAAGTGTATAGTGTGTTAGAAGACTGCATGCATACTGCATAGACATTTGTAGCCCTCTATGTGGGAATGCATGGTTCACTACATGAGTACCTGGAAACTGACTGAATCATTAGACTACTGCTAGGAGAGTGCCTGGGTAAAACTTTTACGTTTTTCAGTTTTGGTGCAGTAAAAAGATTAGTACATGGTCCTGGAGCAGTCACTGGATGAGTGCAAGATGAGTGACAAGATATTTATTGAAGTATATAGATACTGACTAGTTAATTAAAGAAGTGAAAGTCAAGTGTGTAGGTGACTAGAGGCCTTTGTGCATACTGGATAGGGGTTTGAAGCAGTCCATGTTGTAAGGCCTGGCTCGCCGCATGAGTACTTGGATACTGACTGAATGATGAGAGTACTACAAAGAGAGTGCCTGAGTTAATTTAAAGTGTTTGGGTTTTGGAAAAGTGAATGGTTTAGTATATGCTGCTGAATGGGTCACTACAGGAGTGCATGGGGAGTGACAGGGTGTTTGCTTGAAGTGTATGAATACTGACTGTGGAATTAAAGGTGTGAAAGAGAACTGTGTAAATGGTTAGAGAACTGCATGCATAGTGGATAAGCATTTGAATCAATGCATGTGCTAAGGCCTGCCTCACTCTGTTACTACTTGAATATTAACTGAATGTTTACAGTGTTGCAAGGACAGTTCCTGGGTGAAAACATAAGCAATTACTGCCTTCTAATTCTACCAAAACGTGAGAACAGGAAAGTTTTTAAGCAGTTATGCGTATTCAAAGATATGAAGTACCCAAATGCTTCTCTCACAATGGTTCCCAAATGCACACAAACTCACAGTGTGATTCTAGACGAGCAAGACTATCCCTAGGAGTTTACCAAAACTCATTCACTACTGTGTAAGGGGTAAGGGGACTGCACACAATCTACATATTTCAGTACTGCACTTTACTGTCAATGCCTGACCAATTGTATCAATGCATAAGCAGTGACTGGCTTCTAATGCTACTAAAACTTGACAACATGACAGGTTTTAAAACAGTTATCTGTCAGCAAATACTTGATGTTACCAAATGCTTTTCTCACAGTGGTTCCCAAATGCACACAGACTCACAGTTTGATTCTAGACAAGCAACACTATCTCTAGGAGTTTACCAAAACTCATTCACTACTGTGGAAGGGGTAAGGGGACTGCACACAATCTACATATTTAAGTACTGCACTTTAGTGTCAAAGCCTAACTCATTTTATCAAAGCATAAGCAATGACTGGCTTCTTATGCTCCTAAAACTTGACAACATGACAGGTTTTAACACAGTTGTCTGTCAGCAAATACACGATGTTACCAAATCCTTCTCTCACAATCCTTACCCAAATGCACACAGACCCACAGTGTGATTTTAGGCAAGCAACACTATCCTAGGAGTTAACAAAACTCATTCACTAGTCTAGAAGGGGTAAGAGTACTGCACACAATCTACATATTTAAGTACTGCACTTTAGTGTCAAAACCTGACTTATTTTATCAAAGCATAAGCAATGACTGTCTTCTAATGCTACTAAAACTTGACAACATGACAGGTTTAAAAACAATTGTCTGTCAGCAAATACATAATTCTACCAAATGCTTCTCTCATAGTGGTTCCCAAATGCACACAGACTCACAGTGTGATTCTAGACAAGCAACATTATCCCTAGGAGTTTACCAAAACTCATTCACTACTGTGCAAGGGGTAAGGGGACTGCACACAATCTACATATTTGTACTGCACTTTGGTGTCAAAGCCTGACTCATCATGGCGCCGCGGCCAGGGCGACTGACTCCGGAATCTGGGGATCACGGTTCGATCCCCGGCGCCAGAGGCAGATTAGTCCAGCACCATGTGACTCTGGGCAATAGCTTGCTTAATCTTCCCAACTGCCCCCAGCGCCTAGAGACCCTTACGGGTGATTGTTCGCACTTTACAAATGTGGATTATTATTATAAGCAAAGACTGGCTTCTAATGCTACTAAAACTTCACAACATGACAGGTTTTAAAACAGCTATCTGTCAGAAAATGCACAATGTTACCAAATGCTTCTCTCACAATCCTTACCCGAAAGTAACACAGACTCACAGTGTGATTGTAGACAAGCAACTCTATCCTAGGAGTTTAGCAAAACTCATTCACTAGTCTGGAAGGGGTAAGGGGAGTGCACACAATCTACATATTTAAGAACTGCACTTTAGTGTCAAAGCCTGACTCATTTAAATCAATGCACAAGCAAAGACTGGCTTCTAATGCTACTAAAACTTGACAACATGACAGGTTTTAAAACAATTTTCTGTCAGCTAATACATAATTTTACCAAATGCTTCTCTCACAGTGGTTCCCAAATGCACACAGACTCACAGTGTGATTCTAGACAAGCAACACTATCCCTAGGAGTTTACCGAAACTCATTCACTACTGTGCAAGGGGTAAGGGGACTGCACACAATCTACATATTGCAGTACTGCACTTTAGTGCCAAAGCCTAACTCATTTTTTCAATGCATAAGCAAAGACTGGCATCTAATGCTACTAAAACTTGACAACATGACAGGTTTTAAAACAGTTATCTGTCAGCAAATGCACAATGTTACCAAATGCTTCTCTCATTCCTTACCCGAAAGGAACACAGACTCACAGTGTGATTGTAGACAAGCAACACTATCCTAGGAGTTTACCAAAACTCATTCACTAGTCTAGAAGGGGTAACGGTACTGTACACAATCTACATATTAAAGTACTGCACTTTAGTGTGAAACCTGACTCATTTTATCAATCCATAAGCAAAGACTGCCTTCTAATGCTACTAAATCTTGACAACATGGCAGGTTTTAAAACAGTTATCTGTCAGCAAATACATGTTGTTACCAAATGCTTCTCTCACAGTGGTTCCCAAATGCACACACACTCACAGTGTAATTCTAGACAAGCAACATTATCACTAGGAGTTTACCAACACTCATTCACTATTATGGAAGGGGTAAGGGAACTGCACACAATCTACATATTTAAGTACTGCACTTTAGTGTCAAAGCCTAACTCATTTTGTCAGTGCATAAGCAAAGACTGGCTTCTAATGCTACTAAAACTTGACAACAAGACAGGTTTTAAAACAGTTATCTGTCAGCAAATGCACAATGTTACCAAATGCTTCTCTCACAATCCTTACCCAAAGGCACACAGACTCACAGTGTGATTTTAGACAAGCAACACTATCCTAGGAGTGAACCAAAATTCATTCACTAGTCTGGAAGGGGTAAGGGGACTGCACACAATCTACATATTTAAGTACTGCACTTTAGTGTCAAAGCCTGACTAATTGTATCAATTCACAAGCAAAGACTGGCTTTGAATGCTACTAAAACTTGACAACGGCAGGTTTTAAAACAATTGTCTGTCAACAAATAAATAATTTTACCAAATGCTTCTCTCACAATGCTTACTCAAATACACACAGACTCACAGTATGATTGTAGACAGACAACGATCCCTTGTACAAAACACATTTACTAGTCTACAAGATCTAAGGTGACTGCACACATTGCAGAAAATCTACTACTACAGATTAGTACCAAAATGTTTCTCTCATAATGATTCCTAAATGCACACAGACTCACTGTGTTGTGGAAATTTAGTTTGTAACTGAACATTATCTGCGCCATCTTGCCTCTCCCCAGCGCCACGCACAGCGAACGCACGGCCGCCATTTTAGGCACCCCACTCTCTCCCCCGTTCATTGTCGATCGCCAGCGCGTTCCCCTGGCGCTGCAAGCATCCCCGCGCGCCGGCCACCCCCGCCCTCTCATACACGGGCCATAAACCCTCTCCTTCTGCACGACCCTGCCATAGAACCACATCCCACGCCTGACCGACATCCCATACATGGTCATGCATCTCTTTGATAACCCCCTTCCTCTGCGCCCCATTGTCCGAACCGATCCCAGGCCATCACCTAGCCCTGCGGATGCAGTTTATTACCCCTACTGTAAGGGAAACACCCCACATCAAAGGGATTACAGTAGAGCAAGGCCCCTACCCCCTGAGACCCGGCCGGTCGCACACACCCCCGGGAATTGGCGGAATGTCCAGCTGTGTGATAGCCATCTCCTACTGTGGATGGGGTGGGGACTTCCACTGTAGATATGTGTGGGAACGAGCTCGAAGTGGGGATTCCGAGGATGTTCTTTCATGTTCCAAGACAATCTCAAGAATGTGCCATGTATGATACCTCTGCAATAAAGTCATAAACCTGTGTATAAGAGGCCAGGCCTCAGAGATGCAGTTAGAGCACCTCGTGACGATACCTTGCTGTCTGATCTGATGTGTTCTGCTCCGACGGAATAAAAACTTTGTTTCCTGCCTTCCAGTCTCCGGCGCCTGCCTCTTTCATTGGTAAATTATCGAATGGTATGAGAGGCGATTACCGCCGGGCAATACTTGAAGGGTTATCGACTGAAACTGCCGCTACCATTTAACAATTGGCGTCCCAAACGTGGGGCCCATCAGCGACACGTGGATCCAGTGGGAGAGGTCCCGACGACAGAGTGAACGACTGCAACGATCGGGAGAGCTCCTGCCCAATAGACCCTCGTCTGGCAGCCGATCATCCGAACTTCACTGGTTCCGAGCAGACCTCTCTCGAGTGATCTACGGTCCTGACTGGGAACCATCAGGAGTGCCGCGGCAAATACGGAAAGTAGAGGACGATCGGGCGCTGGAGGCGGAAGACGAGAAACTGTCCACGCGGTCCGGGTAAGGTCGTGAAACACGACAAATTGCGAAATAATTGATTGATTATCTGAAATACTAGTATTGCTCATTGATTGTTCTCTTCGAGATATTCGCTGTCTACAAACGGGGAGGAGTAGAAGTTCTCTCTCTCTCTCCCTTTGCAGATAGTGAAGGGTAGGTAACGCAGACTTTTGTCCCCGTTGAAACCCGTCGTGCCTATCTTTATCTCCCCACTGATTGATTGTCCGAACATTGATTGTTTTGAAGAATAGTGCTCTTTGAGATATTCTCTGTTTGCAAATAACGTAGAATAGAAATATTCTGTCTAGTCTTTGCAAATAGTGAAGGGTAGGTAACGCAGACTTTTGTCCCCGTTGTAACCCGTCGTGCCTATCTTTATCTCCCCATTGATTGATTGATTGATTGTCCGAACACTAGTTGTTCGATATTGGTTCTTTGGAGGTATTCTCTGCTTACAAATAACGAGGAATAGAGATATTCTGTCTAGTCTTTGCAAGCAGTGAAAAGATAGGTAGTGCTGACTTTTGTCCCCGTTGAAACCCGTCATGCCTATCTTCTCCCCACTGATTGGTAGTTGGTTCTGCCCGGACCGCTTATTAGAGGTGAACCATCCGGCTCCTCTGGAAGGCACCCCTAATAAGGACATGTTCACTAAAATACGAACTAATCGCCGTAGTTTATAGCAAGCTATGGCATGAAATATACAAAGGGGGATCCCGAGAGTCAGTGGCCACTGGTAGGATCCTTTTTGACCCTACAAAACTAAAGAAACGCTAGGAAATAGCCCTTTGTAGGATATATGGAACTAGGGGAAGGAACCAAGCTCACGGTCAAGACGGCCACGAGGTAGCCCGGCCCCATCGCTCTCACTGCCTAAACATGTCTGCCCTACCACCCACCCCACCCAATAGACACAACCGGAAGTCCGTTGATACCCACCATCAACGTCACCGAACTTGACTAGGATCACGCGCAATTGGACAATGCCATTTTCCGATTACACTAACTAGATTGCAAATATGTACAACACTCCAACAAAGTAGTATGGTTAAACATTTTAATAACTTATAGGTATAACAACATTCCGACAAGATGAACAGGTTAAAACACGTTTTAAACAACTATTTACATGACAGTCTGCTGCGACCTGCATCCCAAAGCATTTACGTCCACGTGACACCGTCCTCGCCTCTCCTTCCTCGAAGTTGCAATATTGGACTGTTTTGGGCGGTCCTTTTAGTCGGTTTTGGGCTATAAAAGCCATGCAAAAATCCATTGACATCAGTGGCGGACGACTGTGCGAATAGGCCGGAGGCTGCACGAAGCGCCGAAGCTCTGGCAGCGCCAAGGCGGAGCCTGCCACGCCGTGCGGATCTTCCCATTTTCTTCTTCTTCCTTCAATAACGAAGGGTGCCCTGCCGGGGGGAAGCGACGCGGACGGGCTTCCCCCGCCTCCCCAGGTGGAGGCTCACCAGCAGATGAGGGCACCCCAACCATTCATTCGCCGTCCGGCTGAGTTGGCGCCCCTGCACTCGACCGCCGGACAACCACCCAAGCACGGGTTCACCAGGATTGCCACTAGCACCCGACGCGAGGAGTGGGCCCCCGCAGCCGAGTAATCGGGGACCCACCCCGGTGGCGATACCATCCAAACTGCTGCTGTCGCTGCTACTGGACCCACCCCGGTGGCGATACCATCCGAACTGCTGTCGTTGCTGCTGCTGGCCCCTCTCCGGTGGCTGTACCGAAGAGCTGCTGCTACTGCTGCCTTTGGACTCCGGCGGTCGGTTCTTCGGATCCAGGCCTAGCCCACCGTGAGACGATTCTGGACTCGAAAGCTTGTCTGCTTGGGCGTGGGCCTCACCCTTGACGAAATGCCCCCTCAGCTTTGCAGAGTCTGTGGGAGTCATTGGCACTCGACTCCCGCGGACTTCCGGTAGGGACAAACCGCCGCCATTGTTCTTTGCCCCGGGCGGCAGCCACCTTGCCTCCGCTTGGTGCAGTGAGAAAGACTGATTCAAGACGTTGGCGGAAGAACCCGCCTGCTGCCCCGCCCCAAGAACAGACCACGGCGTTGCTACAAGATCGCGGTGACGCCATGCTGACGCAAGCTGACGCTAACGAAAGTTCTCGAACTACCGAAAGGAATTCTGGTCCAACAGCTAATTCATGGAAAGACTTAGACTGTACCCTGGCCCGACTTCGCCCCAAAATGGCGCCGATGTAGGAGAGGCCTACAACTCCTTGTGGCGTTCCAGTCACGTGGCATTTGTGTTAAAAGGATATGTATGTGATGTTTCCACGCATGATGAGCAGAGGGACGGGAAGGGTACTGACCGAGCATACGTACAACCTTACTGATTGCTGACCTACCCATTTTTATTTAGCTAAGATAGTATTGCTCATGATATTCGACGCCTCTCACGCCGTGGCCGGCCTGAACGGTTGTAGGCCCGTATTTGTATACTGACATTGTTTTAAATAAAGGGCTTCTTGAAAGGATTACTGAATCAGTGTCATGACAAATCATATAGGTTGATAAAGATTTTCCTTTTGAATAAATGATTGTTACTCCCAATCAATAGGAAACAGATAATGCAGACCCCATTTACATGAATCTTTTTGATTAACGGAATTTGTGCCCGTCACACCTGTCTTTTCCAAGAGTTGTCGGAAAATGGTCAACCATAGCTTAAGGTGTATGCCGAATGCAAGGTATGGTATCTTGCACCATAATACACGACCGATTGAGAAATGCATGCACGACCAGGGAACCCGAATTTAGGAGATGAATGAAATAGGGCATCTTTGTCTCGGACGAAAAGAATAATAGGTCTGTGGTATTACCCACTCCTGCGGCTAGCCTGGTACGTGGTAAGTAGAACTTTTTCATGTCTACGCGCGCTAAGGTACTTTGAATACTGCACACCCCCTCCCCTCTTTTTCCCCTCTATAGGTCACGACGAAGTTCCGACTGAAGAATGGAGTGGGCATGGACCGCACCGTGCTCAATATCAGGAAAAACATAGACAAACGTTGTGGGATAGTGCGTAAAGTGCAGACCACCATTGGGAACATGAGAAACTGTATGGTATGATTGTGCGTGTGTGCTACGATTATACGGTATGAATGTGTATGCATTTCATGCTTGGGTCACTTGAAGAGAGCGTCACTGTATGATTGGGGTGCTCGTCCATCGATCAAAGGGAGGAGAGTAAAAGGTCCGACACCCCCCCCAAGATAAACTACAAAATACTGAAAATACGCAGCATGCATAGGAAAGAGGACAGGAAAGGAGAGGTCCCCATACTCAACGTAGCCCTGAGTCTCCGTTTTAAGTTTCTGCGCTTCATGCATGTACTGTCACACCCTATCCGGTATTTGTGTGTACGTGATCACCGAATTTATGTCTTTTCCCCGCTTGTGTTTTCTTACATAGAACGGACCCATGCCACTCCATGTTGTGTGTGCACCAAGTGGCCTATTATCATACCCATGTCTCTCTCTCTCGTTTTGTGTCGTACATATGCCAAATAGCCTACTTGATGCACACGTCTCTCACTCTCTCTCTCTCTCTCTCTCTCTCTCTCTCTCTCTCTCTCTCTCTCTCTCTCTCCCTCTCTCTCTCTCTCTCTCTCTCTCTCTCTCACTCTCTCTCCCCCTCCCTCACTAAAGGCTTTCTTGCCCTCTTTCTTTTTGAATAAATTAACGACACATACCTCTCCGGTAAGTGTATAATTGGCCTGAAACACAGTGGTGTTCGAACAAATTGACAGAAACAAAACGACCATACTTTACCACGTTACTACCTCTCCTTTCTGCAAACGTTGAGCTTAATTGGCTGAGAAAGAAAGGACAGGTAAGACGACTGATGTCTCCCAATCTGGCCCTCATCACGGGGACTATATGTCAGTGGTTTTTGTTTTTAGAAGACACCATCTCCACCGCCCAGAATTGCCCCCGCCCAATTACCCCGAAATAGAATGTCTAAAGCACCCCGTTCTCTCAAAGATAACCCCAGCCCTATACTAGCCGTCTCAGAGTATTTCGAACGAAACAGCTGATGACCTTATTCTCTAATAATACATCGCCTAAACTGATAAAGGGTTACCTATTGTCTCCAGCAAAAATAATGCTTAGCTTATGTTCCTCCCCGAAATGGATACTCGTGAACGCATGACAGTATCACCTCGCACTCTTTCATAAACTTAGCAGTCCTCGGAGGAAAATATGTATTAACAAAACTTGTGTTGAGATGAACGAGTCTCTACCGGAAAAGCCGGTTCGAATTTTTTTTTAATAGACCAGAAGGTTAACAGATGCCAGGCTTCCTGCAACGATTATAGGACGCGGGAATCGACACCTAGAAGGCCAGACGATGGACAGGGACACCCACAGAAACCTGCACCACAGCAATGATAATAGATTGGTAACACGCACACTGATAAACGCGGCGATCTAGGCTGCGTGTTGTATGTTGTTGTGGACTCTGTTTATAAACTGTACTTTGCTGCTGATTTTAAGAGCACGCCTAAAAAGCATTTTAAATTGTAAATTGCACTTCTTGTACTGACCTGCTTTTTCGTTCCCTCGTGACCCCGTTCCGCCCCGGCTCTGTGCCGTTTGTGCGGAGGGTCAGTTTGAGGAGTCTCACTTCCTGCTCGTGACACCACTTCCGCCCTGCACGAAACCTTCGCAGGTTAGCGGTCTAGTGCTGCCGAGCCTGCAGAGTATTTAGACCTCGCTTGCAGCTCCCAGCCCCATTGATAAACGCGGCGATCTAGGCTGCGTGTTGTATGTCGTTGTGGACTCTGTTTATAAACTGTACTTTGCTGCTGATTTTAAGAGCACGCCTAAAAAGCATTTTAAATTGTAAATTGCACTTCTTGTACTGACCTGCTTTTTCGTTCCCTCATGACCCCGTTCCGCCCCGGCTCTGTGCCGTTTGTGCGGAGGGTCAGTTCGAGGAGTCTCACTTCCTGCTCGTGACACCACTTCCGCTCTGCACGAAACCTTCGCAGGTTAGCGGTCTAGTGCTCCCTCACCCCCTAGTATTTAATGGCAATATGGAGGAAGAGCAGCGGACGAGCGCCGACTTCGCGCCGAAGTCGCGCACAAGTCAAGCCCGTCTGCGCCCGTCCGCGGCCGACCAGGCCCAGGGCCCTGTCATAATGCCCAATCTTTCTCTTATTCCTCCTCCGATCTCCTGAGACTCAAATCCTCAGGACCCATTCCCGCCCGTGCTGTCAGAGCGGCTCAGGCATGTGGCATATTTGTTCCATCTGACTTCTCGGCTCTTGATTCTCTGTACGACCCTTCCCCCTCACTACCGCAGATCTCCGCCTCTTTACTGATTTATTATCTTAATACCCGTTCCCTTATCCGCCATCAGCTTGAGATCTTCCAACTATTGCATCAAAGCTCCATAGATATTCTTCTCTTAGCAGAAACCTGGATCACTGAAGATTCAGCCCCCGACATTCTCGCAGCAATCCCTACGGGATACTATATTATGCACGCCAACCGACCCGCGGGGAAGACTGGTGGCGGAGTGGCGGCTATCATCCGCTCGTAACACACTTTCTCCGAGGTCACAGTGACTTCTATCCCTAAAACTGATTACTTAGCACTAAAATTTACTTCCCCTAAGTTGTCTTTTATCTGTGTTCTTGTATATAGATCCCCCGATTATATGCCTCTCTTTCCCAAACTCTTCAGCGATTCTATCGCCCAATTAGCAATCAACCACGCCAACATCGTGGTGATTGGTGACTTTAATTATTGGCCTTCTGATGTCCACGAAAGCCAACTGTCGGTCGAATTCACTGACCTTCTAAAAGGCATGAATCTCTCCCAACACATTCACATCCCCACTCATCAAAAAGGTCATATCCTCGACCAAGTCTGGACATCTGACCTCGACATTTCATCTCCTTTAGTTCTCCCTTGCTCCTGGTCTGACCATTACTTCATTTCCTTTTACCTTCATTTGCACATTCTGTGTCCTCACCCCCGTATTAAGAATCTTATGGCCCGCAACTGGAAAAAAGCCAATTTGTCTGAATTTCACGACTCACTAGCTTCTACTGCTCCCACTTCTCTGACCTCCCTAGAGGGTCAGGCTGACAATCTTGATGAATGGATACGTCAGGCTAGTGACAAAGTAGCCCCTTTAAATAAGATCAAAGCTAAGCGCCCCCACGACGCACAACGATGGTTTACGGACCAACTCAAAGCAGACAAACTCGCCCTGCGGCAAGCTGAACGCCGCTGGCGTCACCATTATGATCCACAGCTTAAACTTGTTTACACTGAGGCTTTAAAATCTTACAAACAATCGATCCTGGCAGTCAAGACGGCATATTTCTCACAAATAATCCTGGATTCAAATAACAAATCGAAAGATATTTTCTCAATTGTAAATGAGCTCTGCTTGCCGGATAGGGTCACCCCCCAGCCCCAGCCGACCCAAACCCTCTGTGACTCGTTAAACTCCTATTTCATAGAGAAAATAACAACAATAAAAAACAATATCCCGATCCCGGCATCTCCTATTCCCCCTCCTCTCCCCCCCAGAAATACTAGTACCTTGTCGGAGCTTCCACCTATCTCTTTACAAGAATTCGCCTCACTCCTTCACAAAGTCAGGTCGGGTTCCCCCAATGACTGTTGCCCCCCGCAGATCTTGAGAGAAGCCTTCCTCGCATGTCCAGGCCCCCCCCTAGCACTACTCAACAACTCTCTTGCAATGGGGGAGGTCCCTCTCTCCTTCAAGCAAGCTGCCATTTTACCCATCCTAAAGAAACCCAACGCAGATCCCACCATTCTCAGTAACTATAGACCCATCTCCCTCCTCCCTTACCTAGGAAAAATTCTGGAGACCTACGTCACCCGCTGCTTGAGCTCTTTCATAGAGAAATCCTCCTATTTGGACCCTCAACAAGCGGGATTCAGACCCCTCCATTCCACCGAGGCAGTCATAGTAGCAGTCATGGACACCCTCAGGAAGGGCGCTGACAATAACACCCCCCAGGCCCTTGTCCTACTAGATCTCTCGGCGGCATTCGACACGGTCGATCATACCATCCTGATCGACCGTGTCCACAATGCCGGCATTCAGGGAGTGGCCCTTGACTGGCTTAGATCTTTCCTTCACCAGCGATCATTTTCCGTTCATCTTTCCACTTTGTCCGCACCCTACACATCCCTTCCCTGCGGAGTCCCACAGGGCTCTGCATTATCCCCGCTTCTTTTTAATCTGTATCTCCAACCCCTCTTAGCCTCCCTTCGCAACTTCCCGGTCACAATCTTTAATTACGCGGACGACCTTCAGTTAATTTTTCCCATAGATTCCCTTCCTTCCTCCCGTTTTAATTTCCAGACCACCATGTTGACCATCGCGGAGTGGATGTACCACAGCCACTTAAAGCTGAACCCTACCAAAACTGAGCTCGTCCTGGTAGGAGGCCCCAATCACCCATGGAATTCCACCTTCTGGCCAACATCTCTGGGGACAGCACCCACTCCCGTGCGCTCAGTCAAAAGCCTGGGGGTGATCATTTCTGAAGATCTCTCGATGAAACCGCAAATCAACTCGGTCACCTCAGCCTGTTTTTTCCACCTCAGGCGGATCCGCAAGATCAGCAGGTTTCTCACCAAAGAAGCCCTGACCCAAGTTGTCATTGCACTCATCACCTCCAGGCTCGACTATGCCAACATGCTGTACGCGGGTATCCCTGCTTGCTTCCTTCACCGACTACAGCTGGTGCAGAATCAAGCTGCCCGCCTGATTTTCCACCAGCCTAAACATCAGCACGTCACTCCCCTCCTCCATAGTCTGCATTGGCTCCCTCTTTCCAAACGTTCCATTCACAAACTGGCATGTTCCACCTTCAATGCCCTCTCGAATGCAGCCCCCGCGTTCATCTCTTCGGGATTGATTCGTTACATCCCTTCTAGAGTTCTTCGATCAGCTTCTCTTAATCTCCTTGAGGTCCCCAAATTTAAAAGGAAAAAGCACGGCGGCTTAAGCTTTTCTGTCCAGGCCTCTTCCACCTGGAACTCTCTGCCACCCTCACTCCGTCTCTGCCCAAAGTACGACTGTTTCCGCAGACTTTTAAAGACCCTGCTTTTTCATTCCGCATATGACTAACCCTCTCACTCTGGATCACGTTACCTATCAATGAGCGCCAAGAAACCTATGGTGATAGCGCGCGTTACAAATATTTTTTAACATAACATAACACTAACATCAGAGTTAATAGACACCAATCATACAGCAACCAATAAAAGCATTTCCGCAACTACTCGGTGGTTGGGAGAGAGGATGAAGTATGTAAATGTCTTCCCTGCCAACTCTCTAAGATTTATGTTTCTTGTACCCATTCAAAGATAACCTGCGGCCATCGGAAGAGAGGGGTCAGACGTGACGCACAGCCTGGCTACGGACCATGGAACATCTATGTCATCGACCAAGGGGGAAGCATCGAAGCAAAAAGGGCGTGAGACAAGGCACCATTATCAGGATGATAAGCGATAGAACGAAGGGCTATATAAAGGCCCCCTGCTCACTGACCAGCGTGCCTGAAGTCCCAACCCATCGGGCCCGATTGATGGGCCCAGTGCTGGAAGATTCTGCTCTCCTTGGTCCGCATTTTGATCCGATCCCACTCCACCCCCTCTTCCCTCGGCATCCCGAAGCACGTCACACCCTTCTCTCTCCCTCTTTTTAATGGATTATGAATTTGACTTAACTACAGAAGAACAAAAAGCAGGTACCCTGTCTCAAAGTACCTATGATGAACTGTGTTAAGGAACAGGACTGTGATCGGAGAACAGCGAATGGTCACACCCTGCCACGTGAGAAATTGGATTTGAGCTGGACCTTAGCTCCACCGCCGGTGCTCAACAGTGCCAACGAAAGAAGAACAACAATAAGAGCTTACCAGTGATGGCTCTTTATAAAAGGACACTGGAAAGAAGAACCCATGTTAAGTCGAAAATCCTCTCCCAACCACCTTTTTATATTAACTATCTTCCTATCGAGTTTTTATGATGTTGCATCAAATCACTTCCGACTGTACACTGAGAAGTTAAGAAAATCTAACTTTGTATAATGACATTCATACAACACCAGCCATGCACACGACTATACTGACTATTTTCGATCCACACGAAGTCTGGGCCTTAAGTAATGTACGAAATATCCCTTGTTTTGCCAGAAACATTTTTTTTGCTTTACAGTATCCTATTTGTGCTCAAACAAGCTCCCCTCCTCCTATTCCTGGGCCTGACATGCGGCGCAGCTGATGTAATTTTGTATGTACTACCTCCTCGCCTACTTTATCAACTGTATGTAACTATGTACAAATGTGTCAGATTACTCCTGCCTGCCCTAAAAACTCTGTATCTTTAAGAAATGTATGAAAAACATTAACGGTATTATAGCTGAAGGTTTAACGAAGATGAGTGTCGGCCAGGCAAGCTGGCGAGATATGTTAAAAGGGAGGACTGTGGAAATTTAGTTTGTAACTGAACATTATCTGCGCCATCTTGCCTCTCCCCAGCGCCACGCACAGCGAACGCACGGCCGCCATTTTAGGCACCCCACTCTCTCCCCCGTTCATTGTCGATTGCCAGCGCGTTCCCCTGGCGCTGCAAGCATCCCCCGCGCGCCGGCCACCCCCGCTCTCTCATACACGGGCCATAAACCCTCTCCTTCTGCGCGACCCTGCCATAGAACCACATCCCACGCCTGACCGACATCCCATACATGGTCATGCATCTCTTTGATAACCCCCTTCCTCTGCGCCCCATTGTCCGAACCGATCCCAGGCCATCACCTAGCCCTGCGGATGCAGTTTATTACCCCTACTGTAAGGGAAACACCCCACATCAAAGGGATTACAGTAGATCAAGGCCCCTACCCCCTGAGACCCGGCCGGTCGCACACACCCCCGGGAATTGGCGGAATGTCCAGCTGTGTGATAGCCATCTCCTACTGTGGATGGGGTGGGGACTTCCACTGTAGATATGTGTGGGAACGAGCTCGAAGTGGGGATTCCGAGGATGTTCTTTCATGTTCCAAGACAATCTCAAGAATGTGCCATGTATGATAACTCTGCAATAAAGTCATAAACCTGTGTATAAGAGGCCAGGCCTCAGAGATGCAGTTAGAGCACCTCGTGACGATACCTTGCTGTCTGATCTGATGTGTTCTGCTCCGACGGAATAAAAACTTTGTTTCCTGCCTTCCAGTCTCCGGCGCCTGCCTCTTTCATTGGTAAATTATCGAATGGTATGAGAGGCGATTACCGCCGGGCAATACTTGAAGGGTTATCGACTGAAACTGCCGCTACCATTTAACAGTGTGATCCTAGACAAACAACACTATCCCTTGCACTATACCAAAACACATTTCTTAATCTACGAATACTACATTTTAGTGTAGAAACATGACTCATTTTGCAAATTTATAAACAATGATTGATTTCAAATTGTACCAAAATATAAAAACAGCACAGTTATGTTTCTGCAAAGACATGAAAAACACAAATGCTTACCACAGAATGATTTCTACATGCACACACACTATTGTAGACAAAAAAGTACTCCTTGCACTTTACCAGGAAAAATACATTAGTCTGATTAAAATCAAAATACAGCACATACATCCCCTCACAATTAAATAACTCACCTTTCAAGTTGTTTTGTAGATTAAGAAGTATATCAGTCACACACCAGAGTTTCTTATACAGAATCTCTGCACTGTGCACCTGTCAGCAAAACCAAAGAATGGCAAAGTTTCCCTCTCCTTTTCCACACATATACATGTAAACATCAAATCACATTCCTTCCCACATAAATTCAAAACCAAACACACATTTCTATTGGTTAAACATTTCAACCCTACCCCCAATCTGCCTTCTGCCTGTTACCATAGAAACAGGTCATGGAACAC
Organism: Triturus cristatus; assembly: GCF_964204655.1. Taxonomy (NCBI): domain Eukaryota; kingdom Metazoa; phylum Chordata; class Amphibia; order Caudata; family Salamandridae; genus Triturus; species Triturus cristatus. Next base: position 623,805,250 of record NC_140588.1, on the reverse strand, counting down.
TGAACTGAGCACACAGGTCACAAGTTCAGCACACAATGTTGCTAATCAAAACAGCAAGTGTGCTTGACTTTTCAACATATCAGCTTATCATATATAATGTTCCTTTCAATCACTTTTTGTTAACCAATAAGAATCATGTGTTTAAAAAACAGAAACATGCACCCTACCTTTCAATGTAGAAGGTTGCCAAACAACCAATGATTTCTTGTCTTTTTTCAAAACTGCATCTTAGCCACCATTTTAGAAAAATCTTACTTTTCAAACTGCCATTTCATTTACAGAGACCATCTGAGTACATCCAGACCTCCCTTCAAGATGCTTAGAGTGTGGATTGTGGGACACAGCTATATTTTCTGGAGCCAAAGGTATGCAGAAAACAAAGGCATTCACAAAGACCTAGGTTTGCCAAATGTAGACATTAAATGGATTGGACAGAGAGGGTTAAAGTGGCACCAATTAATGCCATTGGTAAAATCCTTTATACATATCCAACACCCTGACCTCATAATAGTGCATTGTGGTGGCAATGACCTAGGCACTTTGACAGGGGTAGGTCTGGAAATGCTTATGAAGGACACCTTTTCAGAATTGATTTCACTTTTTCCCCAAACTGCCTTTGTGTATTCTAACATATGCCAAAGGCAGAAATGGAACTGGTCCAATCATTTTTGTCCACAAATTGAGAAAGCTAGGAAACGTGAATAAATCTGATTCTGCTTTTCTCCGAGACTATAGAATGGGGTCCATTTACAATAACAATCTGCGCTTTCATATGCAAGAGATGTATAGGAGAGATGGAGTACACTTTACTGATGAAGGAAACAGAGTCTTCCTCAACAACTTTAGACTCTGTATAGGTACTTACTTATAAGTACCAAAAACTCTCAATGAACACAACGGCTCTTTTTATAGCCACTCAAGAACGAAACACTTAAGCTTGATGTTTATCTCCCAAAAATTTCATTTTTTTTTCTTAGATCCGCGCACCCAACGCGTTAGGATCCACGCACCCAATGCGAGAGGAACCGTGCACCCAACGCGTTAGGATGCGCGACTCCTAATTTTACCGTAAAAAAAAATATCCCCAATCACTAATTTTTATTATCCCCGGGGACCCCATCCCCCGGGGGCTTATAAAAAAATGTTGGAGACCGTGGGGGGAGGCCCAACGCCCCCACGGTCCCAGCCGGCTCCCCGCGTCCTTCGGGAGCCGGCATTGCTTTTCCACATGGGGAGCTGCTGACATGCAGCTCCCCGTGTGGAAAAGCAATATCGTTTGGATTTTGAAAGAGAGAGCAGGTTTCCCTGCTCTCTCTTTCAAAATCCTAACGAAGCTTGCTATGGGAGGGCGGGAGACTCCCGCCCTCTCATAGCAAACAACAGTGTCCTGGGGTGGGCACCCCAGGACACTGTAGGAGCCGGCCCTGGGGGTTGGCGGTCCCCAGGGCCCTCGAAGGCTCCAGGAGGGGGGCCACGCAGCCCCCCTCCCCCTATTAATTTCCAAACATTTTACCCCCGGGATTTGGCCCACCCGGGTTTTTTTTTCCGGCTGGATCCGCGCACCCTGCGCGCATTTTGCCGATTTAGAAAAAAAAAAGGGGGCCCCAGGGGTTCCTTCTGGGAACCCGTAAGCAACACTAGAGGGTCAGAGTATTTCTACCCTGCCCCCTTTATATATTTTGAACACTTATTCCCCTTACTTCTTCAGCCTCACAAAATGGCTGCCAACAGTTCCTGGTTTTGAATGTAGACAGACACTTGACAGCCAATTAGCATTCAGCGCGAGATCGAGAGGGTGCGTGCTCGGTTCGGGAAGGGTGCGCTTAGGGTCCCTATGGGAAATTGCATGGGGAAAACGTGTTTTGGGACCCCCCTTTTTTCTCAGCCCCCGCTTGACGAATCACCATAAAATTTTCAGGATAGGAACGGACCGGAGCTCGCCAAAAGTTTGGAAAATTTCGCGAAGATTCGTCAACCGGTGTCAGACTTATTGGGAATAGAATGTTGCGGATTTCCTATGGAAAATAGGTCCTAACTACAGCTACCTATTGGCGACTGCCAGTAGGTTATATATATATATATATATATATATAGAGAGAGAGAGATATATATAGATATATATATTCAAAACAACTCGTAATATAACTCCCTTTAGGGAATCAGGGGCGCAGACCTCTTGAAATGCCAAACAATTTTATTTATTTATTTCCCCATCGATGTCAAGACGCATTTTGGCCGTCCAAGCGGCCTTGATCACCTGACCACGCGCTTGGGCAGACCCATTTTTAAAGCGCAAGTGCTTGTAAATTTTCAATAAACATAGAAGACAGACTTAGTGTCAGTTAAATACAATGTAAATACATTACGCTAATACATAGTCATTTTAGCAAATGCATAGACTGTGTTACATTGTAACTAGAGATTCAAAGCCCAAATGCCAATAGTTATACAGAAAAAATATTTCGCATACATCTCTTTCCTAGGTGTCAATTGACAGTATGTCATATGTTATATTATTTTTAAAGTGCTCACCATGCTATGATAAAAAACATCATGTAAATAGATTTCATACTCCCACAGTAGTCCAACTCTAAGTTCAAATAAATAATCTATTAAAGTGCATTAATGCAACAGTACTAGATGGACATAAAGTGACTGGTGCTACTTGGTGCAACAAAGGCAATCATACTACAACAGTAGTCCAACTCTAAGTTCAGATACATAGTCTATTAAAGTGCATTAATGCAACAGTACTTGATGGACATAAAGTGACTGGTGCTACTGGTGCAAAAAAGGCAATCATTGGTGGAGACAAATGGTAAATGATACGGGCAGTCCAAATATGGTAGTATACAAAAAGAGAATAATCCTATACCACAGTCCAGGCAAGTTCAAGTCAAATTCATCAGAGATAAAAATGCAATGAAAGACAGAAAAATGAACAAATGTAAAAGACTTGTGACATATTTAAAATGATCAATAAAAAGACACTGGGTATATAAAAATTACTACCCTGCAGCATCCTTAAAACCAATCATTAAAAATAACAGTAAAGAGTCCCAGGATAAACTGTACCTGTATTACTTTGTGATAAAAAGATAATTCTAGCAGCTAAACATGGTTACCAATCAAATAAAATAAGTTAAAGAAAGGTATAAAGATCCTCCGTGGCATTCAGGCCCCCCGGCCATTTGGAATCAAACTCCAAAATATATTGAGTTTCCAGACGGCGGAGTATTGCCTCCCTGTTGCCACCTCTTTTCTTCAACGGTACTGATTCGATGGCAAAATACCTAAGACATTTGGGGTTACTATTATGTACCTTTTCAAAGTGCCTGGCTACGGGGTAATTCTGATCCTTGTTATTGATGGCTCTAATATGCTGCAGAATACGTTTATGCACTGCCAGCTTGGTACTGCCTATATACTTTAAAGAGCAGTCACATTCCAGGACATATACACAATAGTCCATTTTGCACGTGAGGTGTTGCTTAATTTCCCTTTGCGCATCTGGGAATGCCGTGCAATATGTCTTGGTGTTTGTACCAAACTGGCAGGCCTTACAGGTCGAGCATTTAAAAAAACCATTTCTTGTAGGTAACCACGTTTGTTTTTTAAAAGTATCTTGACTATTATCAGTTAGCATATTACCCATGCTTTTGGCTTTGCGAAAAGTAATAGAGGGATTAGGGGGCATGAGGCGCCCTATCACTGGGTCTTCCCGTATAAAGTGCCAATGTTTTCTCATAATATTCCTCAATTCTTTTTCCTGTTTTGAATATGTAAGGATAAGGTGTACCGGCTCATTGTTAGAGTTTGGGGCCTCTTTATTTCTGTATTCCAAAATTTCCTCTCTCGGTTTTAGCTGGGACTTTTTCATGGCAGCCTCCACTACTTCATAACTGTACCCTCTGGCTAGGAACCTTGTCATGCATTCTTTTTGCTTTATTTCCATATCCTCAGGATTGCTATGCCGGATACGGAGCATCTCCCCATAGGGTATACTTCTAATTAGATGCGGGGGATGCGAACTAGTAGCATGGAGTAGTGTGTTGCCTGCCGTAGGTTTTCTAAAAAGGGTAGTAGTTAAAATGTTATTACTTACTAAAACCTGTACATCTAAAAATGTCACTAATTCATCACTAACATTGGATGTAAAAGAAAGGTTAAGATCATTGCAGTTAATATCCTCAACAAATTTCAGCACACTTTCTTTGGATCCTTGCCATATGATAAAAAGATCGCCGATATAGCGGAACCATAAAATCACATTCTGAGTGTAAACATGCTTATATTTTCGCCTGACCACCAGCTCCTCCCACCAGCCCATGAACAGACAGGCATAGCTGGGGGAGAAGCTGGCACCCATCGCTACTCCTCGCAACTGTTGATAAAAATAACCATTAAATAGAAAAAAGTTATTCTCTAAACAGAAGGATAGCATATTCAATAACATTCTAGTGTGGTCAGCATATTCCATTTTTCTTGTACTCAGATAGAATTCGACCGCTCTAAGGCCATCTTGATGTTTGATGCAGGTGTACAAAGAACATACATCTAAGGTGACTAACAAATAATCCTCTTTCCAATTGAAATTGTCAATCTTTTTGAGGAAGTCTCCTGTATCCTGGATGTACGAGTCTAACTTTTTCATATGGTCCTGCAGAAAGTAGTCAATATATTGGGAAAGATTCTCAAAAGGACCATCACAGGCTGCAATAATTGGCCGGCCTGGAGGGGCAGTCAGATTTTTATGGACCTTAGGGATAAAGTACATATAAGGTGCTAGTGGATGTTCTTTTTTGATGAATTTAAATTCTTCCCAACTCAGAAGACCCAACCCTTTCCATGCCAGTAGGTTTTTAAATAAAGTCTCTTGTGCGTTTTTGTATTTGAAAGGCGTGCTCTTACTATAACACCCTACATCATCCAATTGCCTATAGGCCTCTTTGAGGTAATCCGCTGTGGGCTAAAGCACAATGTTCCCTCCTTTGTCCGAATTGCGAATTATTAAATCTGCCTTCTGTAATTTGGAAATCAGCTGTTTAAATTTTCCTTGTTGGTTGGAATATTTCCTCTTCCTTGCTGAATTGCTCGTATGCATGAGTTTTTTCAATTGGACTGTCACATGTTCACTGAATGTATCCAAACCATCATGGGAAGAGAGAGGGATGAATTTAGATTTAGGTTTGAAGGGAGTATCAGGTTTCTTCTGATTAAATACTGGGGTTAATTCGCCTGATTCCACATTATCACCCATTGCCAATTGGTACATATCATTGTACAATGCTGCGTCATATACTTGGAGGTCACTAAGGTTGGTGATGATATCCAACCTGTTTTCAGATTCCATTGCTGGTTTTTGCATGTGTAATTTTTTGAGCTTCAATTTCCTAATAAATAGGTACACATCTGCTCTAGTACGAGTATAGTGAAAATTTGATTAAGGGCAATAGCTTAGACCCAGGCTCAATAATTGATTCTCTGCTTTTGTGAGTTCAATTTGCCCTAGATTAATGATAGATTTTACTTCCTGGGCTTGATAGTCACTGACCTCTGTTTCTAGTATCTCCGGGAGCGCCCTCGGCCTCGTCCTCGCATCCTTGGCTCGCCGTTGCTTATTTGCCCGACGTCTCGCCCGTCTTCTTTGGCATTTTGTTGTACCATTGTGCTTTTTGGTCTTGGCCTCAATGTCTCCCTTCTTCCTTGCTTTAAAACATCCAACTCTTCCCCCACCGTCAGCTTGATTCCCAAAACATTTCGTACACCTTCATTATCAGATTCACTCTCCAGTGCTGAGCTAGAGGGTGAGGAAAGTTCCGCTTGTTCTCTCTGGGACCCCTTGTCTCCATGTCTTTTATTAGCAGTTGCTGCTCTAAGGGAATCATAGCGACGTGAAAAGGTAAAAATTTTACCATTCACATAGTCATCACGGTCTCTTTTGAACTTCCATATTTTTCGTGCTTTTATTTTTTCTTCCTCTTTTCCTAGCCTACTGTTCATTTCTTACCTCAGCTTGGTTTGTTGTTGGGGGTCATATCCTTGTTGCTGTATATATGCTTCATGGGCGTCTATTTTTGTTTGCAATGCTGCCCCATCTATTTCTGCATATTTCACAAGAATCTGGACTAAACGTCTGGAGGAGTCCAGATTACATTCTCCCCATTCTGCCATCATCAAGGGGTTGGGTGTCTCATAACTGGGGGCTAACATGATACGAAGCCCCCTTGGAATTCTACCAATATCCAGATATCTTTTTAAAGAACGAGCTTCCCACCACTTGGCTGTTTCTTGTTTTTCATCTTTTCCAGTATTTTAAATTGTTCCTTTAAACCAGTAGGCTCTTTATTTGTCTCCTTTTGTGCCCCTGTTCGCATGATCGCCTCATTCTCCAAGGCATCAGAGAATATTTCGTCAGCAGCAAGCTCACGGGCTGCACGCGCGTCAGCCGACATCTTCTATTGGGGGATTAATTCAGCGCGAGATCGAGAGGGTGCGTGCTCGGTTCGGGAAGGGTGCGCTTCGGGTCCCTATGGGAAATTGCATGGGGAAAACGTGTTTTGGGACCCCCCTTTTTTCTCAGCCCCCGTTTGACGAATCACCACAAACCTTTCAGGATAGGAGCGGACCGGAGCTCGCCAAAAGTTTGGAAAATTTCGCGAAGATTCGTCAACCGGCGTCAGACTTATTAGGAATAGAATATATATATACACACACACACACACATATATATATATATATATACATCTACATACAAAAGCGAGGTGTGGCGATGGGGGCCTGTTTCTCCCCCAGCTATGCATGCTTGCACGTAGGCTGGTGGGAGGAACAGGTCCTCATGCACACCCATGGTGTAATGTACAGAAAACATGTCATACAGTGGATACGCTTTATAGACGATGTTTTTATTCTGTGGAGAGGCAATTTGGAAAGTGTCAACAATTTCCTGGCTTGTATCAATAACAACCAAGAAAATTTAAGATTCACTTCTAACGTAAGCGCAAATGAAGCTGAATTCTTGGATGTCAAATTATACGTTAAAGATGGCCGTCTTGTCACTAAACTACATAGAAAGAAAACTGCTGGCAATAACATCTTGCATGCCAGTAGTTCACATCCTCGACACACGATTGACAACATTCCATTTGGGGAGTTGCTCAGGTTGAAACGAATTTGCAGTACTGATCTAGATTTACAGGCCTGCACAAATGAAGCCCTAGACAGATTCAGATGTAGGGGATATAAAGAATCAGTCTTAAAAACTGCCATCCAGAAAACCAATGCTAGAACCCGTGAGTCTCTGTTTACCAACAGTGAATCAATTGCATCAACTGATTCAAGGGAGGAACAAACTCCCAGACTTATCACCGGGTATAGCAAACAGGCCAGACAAATTAAATCCATCATAAAACAGCGCTGGCCTGTTTTAAAAACAGATTTGGTTCTGGCCCCCAGGCTTCCAGACAATCCTGTGGTTACTTATCGGAGGGGACCCTCCTTTAAAACCCAGATCAGTCACGAATTCCCTGAGCTAGCAAAACAAGAGGTTTGGTTGAAGTCCCGGCCGGGTTTCAAGCGTTGCTCAACTTGCAGAGCTTGTAAATTTGGAAGAAATACTTCCCAATATTTGACACCGTTCAGTCCTATTGCCAAAAACATCAAGGGCACATTTAATTGCAAAACTGATTTTGCTGTCTACATTCTAACATGCACCTGTGGCCTCAGATATGTGGGCAGCACTAAGCTACAGGTGCATGCCAGAATACTCCAGCATTTACGTGCCATCGTTAATAACGATGGCACCTATCCTGTTGCCAGACATTTCAAGGCAAGACATAACAACAACCTACAATGCTTGGAATATTATGTCATTGCCTCAGTCCCTAAATCTAGACGGGGTGGCGATAGGGAAAAAATGCTCAGAAGACTTGAGTCACAATTCATTATTGAGTTAGACAGCAGATTCCCCAATGGATTGAACACAACGGAAGACTTACATGTTTTTGTATAACCAATCCTTGTTTAATGATTTGTTTTGGGCCATTATCTGCTTTCTCTGCTTTCTCTGCCTTTACCCTATTAATTTCATTATGAATTTTATTACACACACTGTATATCATCCCTTTCTTTATTATCACATGCACAATTGATTTTTTTCACTGGTTTAATGGATTCACATTACTTTTCCCATTTAAGTTTTTGGGACACAGACATCAAGATAGATTTTCTAGTTTGTTTTCTCCTTTGGAATCACGTATAGAGTAAAATCTTTTTGGAAGGTGGTCGATATTTGCTGCTTCATTTGAATATATATAAAGGAATTGAGTGTAAATCATTACGATCCATATTGTTGTTACATGTCTATTGCATTCATGCAGTTAATTGAGAGATTGCAAAAGAATAAAACGTAGATGATATTTTTATATGGTCATATGCCCAGCATGAGGTTTCATGAATTGAGAAGCTTAGATGATTTTAATATGAAATTATTTATAAATATTTATATTTATTTATATGCTATGCTTGCACAGAATATTTTGCATTATTTGCACAATTGCATTTGCACTTTATCTATGCACATTGCACTTTTTCATGACAAATGACCACCAGTAATACTGTGTCTTTCTTTGCAATCTACTATATAAGCGCATTTATGCGGATATCATGTGCCATTTTTAATGCACACTGACAATAATTGTTTGATATAAAATTAACAAAATATATAGCATGGCAACTCACAATGGAATGTTAACACAAATTTGGGCAACAAAATGTAAATATTGTAATTATACCTCCCGTTATTCGATTTATATATATCAAATTGTGATTTAGAAAACAGACTATCTATGTTAGCTATATGTAGTGTGTCCTCAGTTTTTAGTTTCTAATCACATGGTGCTGCAAAAAGAAAAAAATCACCAATTAAATTCGTGCAATGTACCCTTTAAAAGGGATGCTCTTTCATTTGCCTGACGATCTGTGACCAAGGGCGGACGCCCGAAACGCGTCAGATTTGGTGAACTTGCCTTTTTAATAAACTTGCCGAAAGAAGACTGGGACTTGCGTGGTTTTTCCTCGTTGCTGCCTGCCGGGTGGTTCTGTGGTGAAAGACTTCTGTTTGTGCATATATATATATATATATATATATATATATATATATATATATATATATATATATATACACCTTCTTGAATTTCGCTAATAAGACCCAAGCCACTTGCAATGGCGGGCCATGGCGGGAAAGCGACTCCCAATATCCACCAACTATCGTTACGGCATTTTCACAAGAACGATGCCATGGCCACAAAATTTCATCTCAGCGTGCTTTTATTCCAACGGTCTTTGTCACTCTACGCGTTTCGGAGAACACCTCCTTGTTCACGCTGAGATTAAATTTTGTGGCCATGGCATCGTTCTTGTGAAAACGCCGTAACGATAGTTGGTGGATATATATATATATATATATATTATCTACTGGCGGTCGCCAGTAGATAGTTATAGTTACAACCTAGTTTCCATAGGAAATCTCAAAATTCGATTTTGAATAACTTTGGCGCCGGTTCACGAATCCTCACGAAATTTTCAAAACTAATGGTGCGCTCCGTTCAGCTCCTACCCTGAAAGTCTCGGGGTGATTCGTCAAGTGGGGGCCGAGAAAAAAGGCGGGTCCCAAAACGCGTTTTCCCCATGCATTTTTCCATAGGACCTTTAGAGGCAGCTACAGCCCGAACGGCTGAACAGAATTACTTGAAATTTGGCAGAGAGGTAGCCATAAGGTCAAGGAAGTGCCTTTTGCAGGTCTGGTGTAAATCTGTTCAGTATTTTCTGAGAAAATAGCATTTAAAAGCATATCAATATCTATACGCGCGCACCGTGCGCGCACAGTGCGCGCACCCTGCCGTGCGCGAGCGCAATTCTGATTGGTTGTTAGATGTCGGTAAACATTCGAATCGGTCGAAACCAGGAAGTGTCGGCCGCCATTTTGTCTCTCGCAGTGTGAGGGGGTGAAAAACAAAGGTGGAGAACGTGAAAAGGGGGCAGAGTGGACAGTTCCTGACCCCCTAGCCTTGGTCAGGGGGTCACAGAAGGACCCCCAAGGGAAAAAAAAAACATTTTTTTTTTTTTAATTTGCGAGGTGCGCGCACGGTGTAAAACCTGAAAAAAATAAAATAAAATAAAAACATAACTTAGCATTTAAAAAAACATACAAATTCACTGAAAAAACCATAGGTTTCACACGCGTTATAGTTACGAATTAGCATTTAAAAAACCTTGCAAATTCACTTAAAAAACCATAGGTTTCACACATGTTATAGTTAGCTGGACATTTCACTCGTAAAAAACCAATGAAATTCCCCCGTTATAGTTACTGCAGGCAACTATAACTCACGCGACCGCAATCCTCTGCTGATGACGTCAGATATTACATCACTGATGACATATGTGTCTTTCTGAAAAATAAATATTTGTAATATATGTATAGCTAAAGATTAATGGAAGGAGACATGGGTAAATAAGTGTCTAAATACAGTGATGTAATATCTGACGTCATCAGCAGAGGATTGCGGTCGCGTGAGTTACAGTTGCCTGCAGTAACTATAACGGGGGAATTTTATTGGTTTTTTACGAGTGAAATGTCCAGCTAACTATAACATGTGTGGAACCTATGGTTTTTTAAGTGAATATATATAGATATATATATATATATATAATTACACACGCACAAATACATCACTGCCAAATTCGGTGTATTTCCATCCAGAAATTGGGGCTGCAGACATGCTCAGAACTCCTATAGGAGTTAACATGGAAACAAACTTTTTTGACTCCCCCTTTTTCTTGGCCCCTGCTGGATGGGTTGCCCCAAAACTTTCCATGCACAATTAGTATGACTGGTGGCCCACTTTTTCTTGGAAAATTTAGCGACGATTCATCAATCGGTGCCAAGAATATAGGCAAGTCAAAAAACTATTTTCCTCTGGAAACATGGTCCTTAACTATAACTACCTATTGGTCGGCAGTAGGTAGTTATAGTTAGGACCTAGTTACCATAGGAAGGACAGATTTTTTGCCAATAACATTGGTGCTTCTTGATGAATCTTCACAAAATTTTCAAGACTTTTATTTTAGTCAGTTCAGCTGGTGTGTTGAAAGCTTTGGGGTCATCCGTCAAGCGGGGGTCGAGAAAAAAGGGAGTCCCTAACCACGTTTTCCTCATGCATTTCCTCATAGGAATTCCAACCTACTGGATGGAATTACACAAAATTTAGCAGAAAGCTAGCTCTCGGTACAAAAAGATTGCTTTTAGAGATATTAAGGGAAAAACAAATTTGGATATCCAGGGACGCAGATCCTCCGAGGATCCGACAGTCCCCATGCTGAAATCTGATTGACTGCCAACACTTCAACTAGGAAGTGTTGACAGCCACCTTGGGACTCTGCTTCAACCGAGTCCCTGAAAAAAGTTTAAAAAAAAGAAAAGGGGGCATGGTTAGAATACCCTGACTCCTTAGCTCTGGTTGTCTGAGAGTCTGTATGGGTGAGTAAGTTGGTGTGTGTGTGGCTGTATGAATGTGTCAGTGGGTATGTGAGTAGCTGTATGGGTGAGTTAGAGGCTGTGTGAGTGGCTATATTGGAGAGTGAGTGGGCATGTGAATGGGTCAATGGGTGAGGGAGTGAGTGTGTGAGTAGCTGTATGGGTGAGTCATTAGCTGTCTGAGTTTGTGTATAGGTAAGTCAGTGGTTGTATTAAGAGTGAATGTATGTGTGAGTGACTATAAGGGTGAGTGAGTGGGTGTGTGAGTGGTTGTATGGATGTGTGAATGGGTATGTAAGTGGTTCTGTGGGTATATGTGTGGCTGTGTGAGTGGTTGTATGGGTGAGTGTAGGAAAGTGCCTCTTTTGACATGGTTAACCCCCACGTTTTGCCTGATGTCTGGTGTAATTTCGAACTCTAAATGCACTAGGTCCCTACTAACCAGGATCCCAGTGCCATATCTCATTCCCAAAAACTGAAGAGGGTCCTCTGGGGCTGCAGCACTGGTTGTGCCACCCCAGGGACCACTCACTAAGGCTATGCCCTCTGAAATTTCAGGCTGCATGTCTTGGTGCAGATAAATCTGAAGAGTCGACATGAAACACAGTCCTGTGTGCCATGCCTCCATTCCTCCAATACACTGCATGGGATATAGATATGTCAGCCCTACTGCAGTCCTTTAGCCCTAAGGCCGTTTGCACTTTATCCTATGTGTGGACATATCAGCATGAGCAGATATGCCCCTACAATGTCCAGTCCTTTCTGAAATGTTGTAAGTGCACAGGCAAACCATAAAGGGTACATGGTTTGGATACTTGTCAACACAAGTTTCCTAGCTCCATGATGGCTTCACGATTTCTAAGGTGTTTGGTAGCAAACATCTTGTCTTAATAAATCCTCACTGATGCCAGTGTTCGATTTATTAATACATTCACACAGGAGAACATTTTAGAGGGTTCCCTGAAAACCTATCAAGCAATGGCTGATTTGTTTTCGGCAGCCTGCGACTACCAGACATGTGTCTGACCTAATGAGGTGAGAGCCAGCACTCCTAGAGGACAGAGACAAACCCTGCTCTGGTGGAAGGTGCTTCATGCCTCCTCCAGGGCAGGCCAGCCTTTTTGTATGGGAAGCTTCAAAGGAAATGCCACTTTTGAAATCCAACCCAGGAACCTCCAGATAGTGGGGGAGGCCAGGCCCCCTTTCCTGCTCCACTTTTGGCAGGAGGAAAGGTGGGACCATTAGTTAGATAAGGAGGAGGGTCCCCACCTAGCCTACACCATCCCTAGGGTGGGGCAGGAGAGGTAAGCACCTCTCCTGAAATTCTCCCAACTTGGGATGGTGGGAAAACCTCCTATCAGGGCTAGGGTAGTGCCTCTTCCCACAGAAAGTGGTCACTAGAGGGTGTAGACACCGTAAAGTTAAGCAGCCCATTGGCTACTACATGTCTCCCCTTGTAATGCCCATGATTCATTGTTTGGTGGGACCCCAAGACCTTAACATCAGATTTAATGGACATGAGGAGACCAGGACAAAGAAGACCAGCTGCTTAAGAACTGAAGCCCTACTTCAGAAGAAAAAGGCACCAAACCCTGCCCGCTGCTTCCGGGTCTCAACAATCACTGCTGCTGTGTCATCCTGAAACCTGAAAGGACTCCAAAAACCCTGGAATACCTCCAGCCTTCGAAAAAATGTTTTGAAGCTCCCTTGAACTGAAGGGACCACTCCCCTGCACATCGCATGCACCAATCCCATGAAGTTTGGTTTGTCTACTTGCTACTTCCCAACAACCTCGATGAAGCACTGAAGCAGGAAATTGTACAACAGCTCAAGAGGGTCAGATCTGCCTCTCCACCAAGGTTGGAGGCACCAGGGCCTACCGGATCTGTGGTGTTCCAATACCCAGGATACCGGACCTCTAATGGCAAACACTGAGAAGAAGAGTCCACTCCTGACCCTCGAAGCACCAGAAGCAGGCACCTGTTAAGGAACATCGAGACACCCGAGACCGACTTCCTGAGTGGCCCAGTTGTGCTGAGATCACCTCTCCAAGTTGCCTGCTCCTGACTGTGAGGACCTCAAGTTGCACGACGCCTAGCTGACCTGTTCGCTCTGCACCCGGCTCCACCCGCCCCATAACGACCAGCCAGCCCTGCTCCAATGGTCCCAAAGCCCTTGCAACCTCCTCTCTCCAAGGAGATCCAACGGATTTACTTGTAAGACCCTCTGCGCATTGCTTTTCTTAAGTGACGCCCTTCTCCTTTGTGCACCAGCTTCGAAAACCTCACCACTTCTGCTCCTGGCTGATCTAGGATGCTCCCAATTGTCTCCTACTGGAATTTTGGACCTGGTCCCGACATCAACCTAGAACAAGAATATGAACTTCGTGAAAACATTTGCCTGAATTCCTATGCATTTTTCTGCTTTTCCCCCATTGTTTCCTATGGTGTGTAATTGCGCCTAGAAGGGATATATTTTCCAAACTTTGAAAAAACGTAACTGCGAAAGTACTTGCCTTAGAACTATGTTCTTAGTCTTAGAAAATATATAAAAATCAATATTATTTTTACAAAGATTTTTTCTTGAGTGTGAGTCTCGTTTATTGCCTCTGTGAGTACAACAAATGCTCTGTTAAGCTTAATTGCTTTCTCACACTACCACAAAAAGAGACTTAGTATTATCTACTTTTACCTTTACCTGCCTTTTGGGGATTTCTCGCACCCTCTAAGTAGTTTACTTCACATTAGTAAATTGTTCAGGGAGGTGGTTTCTTACAATGTGTGAGTGGCTGTGTCAGTGGCTTTATGGTTAAATGAGTAGCTGTATTGGTGAATGAGTGGCGGTGTGAGTGGCTGTATGGGTGAGTGAGTGGGAGCATGAGTGGGTGTATGCAAAAGGCAGTGACTGTGTGATGGTTGTATCAGTGAATGAGTGAAAGTGTGAGTGTCTCTATGACCGAGTACTAGGTGTGTGAGTGGCTGTATGGGTGAGTGACTGGGTGTATGAGTGGCTGTATGGATGAGTTAGTATTTGTGTGCATTTCTGTTTGAGTGAGTGGGCGTGTTAGTGGCTCTATGAATGAGTGATTGTTTGTGTGAGTACAGGCATGGGTCTGTGAATGGGTGTATGAATGATTATGTGGGTATGTGAGTGGGTATATGAGAGGTTGTACAGGAGTGTGAGTAGGTCTGTGAGTAGTTCTGTGGATTGTCATTTGACAAGTCATCAGTGATGTCATCAGTGATATTACTGACCACGTCATGAGTGATGTAATATGCGAGGTCAGAAGCAGTGCATTGTGATGGCGTAAGCTATAGTTAGCTCAGGTAACAATAACTGCTGAATTTCACTGGTTTTGTACAAGCGAAATGTGAGAAAACTATATCATCCCTTTAGCCTTTAGTTTTTTCAGTGAATTCCAGAGGTTTTTTGAATTCTATTTCCTAACTATTACATCCCTGTAACCTTTGCTTTTTTAGTGAATTTCAACGGTTCTTTTAATTGTGTTTACTAATTGTCATCTGTAACTTCAGAGTGGCTGTGTTACATGCCAAATCTGACCTTAATGTTCTTCGTTTACAGAAGACATGGAGTGTGAAGCTGATACATGTTGAGGGAGTTGTCTTCACATTTTGTAGTTGCTTTACCCTCTTTTGCGGGGCGGGCTAAGGGAGGGTTAGAAATTCTTATATCCAATAGGCTCCCTTTAACTGTTAAAAAGAACAGTAGGACCTCATTCCCAGTCGATGTGTCATACTACTGCGTGACAGTACGATCTGGTCTTGTTTACCTTTTACAATAATGTGTCTGATTGTACATGTGGCAAGGTGGCCAATCACCCCTATTTTGGTTTGGAAGCCTTCCTTTGCCCTATCCGTTCCAACATTGTGATCCTTTGTGCAGGAGATTTTAACCTCCAGGTCTGTCCCTTGTGGCCTCCTCTGAGTGTGGACTCTCCGATCAAGACAGGAAGGGTGCCACTCACTTCTTTCGCAATGAGTGTGGGGATGAACTTAATTTAATTATTACCAAATACGATCTACATTTATTGACTTGCAAATGGGGAGAGAATGGGGGTTTAATCCCTACCTTTAGGGGAAGAAATGCTGCCACAATTATCCATCATATGGTGGTGTCGGCCTCAGTAAGTTGTAAATGCAGCACTCCAAATGTGGTCCAGACCTCAATTAGGGATCATAACTCTGCCATGATGCCTATTTTCTTTTAGGGAAAGAAAAATGCAAATCCATCTGTAGCTAGTAATATCATTTCCACAATGCTCAATGGGGTGAGAATCAAATGGGCAAGAGTTGATCCACATAGCTTAACTCAAGATATTTTAATTAGTATCATTACGGAATTTAACTATTGCTTAAACAATGAGGCAACTCCCCACATGTTACTGGGCAATTTTAATAATTTATGAATTTCTGACTTGTGAAGAACATCCCTCTGGAGCAAAAAGAAAGGGATAGTTTGATCATTCATGTACTCTGGCATCTCGGTGCTTGAAGGTAGCCTTACATAGTTCTTCCCAGGATAATGTGCTAATTAAGTCTCTTTGCATTTAATATAAAAAGGCAGCTGCCATAAGGAAGAAACCCCTCCAGGAAGAGACATGGTCTAAGCTGTCTGTAGCCGTAAAAATGAAAGGTAGTAAACTATTTTGGCACATGGTTAAAGCCTCATTTTAAAAAAATGATGACACTCCAGAATTCAATTAATTTGTTCCCTGTGAAGCCTGGGTGGAACACATTTCTGACATCTTTCAATGTAGACAAAAGAAGGGTGGAGTAGAGGACCATGCGATGATGTTTGACCAGACCCCCCTTCCGTTGAATATTTCTGTTGCCAAGGTGATCCTTGCCCTGCGAGAAAGTGCTGGGAGAAGGGCTCCTGGACCTGAAGAGTGCCTGTTGATGTATTTAAAACAGTTGTCGATTTATGGGGACCTATTTTGACCAGAGTGTTTAATGTTGCTGCCACCTGCATAATTCCATCATCATGGAGCATATCTGCTGTGGTGCCAATCTATAAGAAAGGTGTTAGGTCTGACCCAAAAAACTATCACCCTATTTCACTTCTGGACCCCTCAGTAAAAGAGATGAGCAGAGTGTTATTGAGGAGTCACAAATCACAAAAATGTAGGTCTTTTTACACTGATAATACACCTATTGATGGTGTAAACTCTGTCTGTTATTTGGAAGTCCTATTTTCGAGCAATGGCTGCTGGACCTAACAAGTTCTTAATGCTCAAGCTAAAATGGCCAGAAATACCACTGGAATTTCCAGGTTTTCCCCTAAGTTGGGTAGCCGGCCAGTTAAAGAAGTGGTAGAGATATATAAGGCTAGAGGAGTGGCTACTGCTACCTACGGTGCTGGTGTTTGGGTGTATACCTCTAGTAAGCAACTCCAACTAGAGGAGAATAGGTGTATTAAACAATTACTTTGTTTACCCACTTCTGCTTCTCATTTTATTGTCCACCAAGAGCTGGGACTTAAATATTTAGAGGATTTGTTTTTGGTTAATCCTTATCTCCTTTGGTTTTCTATCTGGTCAAAAGCAGAGACTAGTTTCAGGTCAAGTCAAATATACTTTATTCGACAGTTAAGTCATAAAAGTGGCATATAACAACCATTTACATCAAAACAAATTAAAACAGAACCTAATTATCAATATAGAATTAAACTTTTATGCATAAAACAGCATTATACCTCATTTTGGGTGAGAATATGCTAATGCCTGTGCAACCCAAAAAAAATGAGGAAGTTTCACAAATATACAGCAATAAACAGTCCACCCCTAAATCAATCTAAACAATAAATATTCCTAATCTAAAAGTTTTCATATATAGAAGGGTGCCTATTCGCAAGACGCTTTAGTGTTAATCTGTCTGGATCGAATTGCCCAGGCCCACTTTATATATTTTGCCATTGCTATTGCAATTGTCGGGCTTGGGTCGTACCTTCGGATTCCAATTAGCCGACAGACGGGTAATACACATTTTTTACGTGGGATGATATAGACGGGACAAAAAAGCACAAAGTGACTCAAAGATTCATTCTTATCGCAAAACTTTGGGCATTTGTCTTGAGACCCATCAACCCACTTAGATGTAAATGATCGTATCGGGAGAGTACCTATCCTAAACTGGAAATAGAGCTTGCGATCGCACGGTACTTCAATCAAGCCCCAATACAGTTCCTGTCTGGGATAGGCCTTAAATTCCAAAAATCTACCTGTTAGGTGGGATGAACACCCCCTAGTAAATAATTCCAGACCGATCATTTCCCAATACTTAGCTTTCACAATTTCTTTTGAGGGGAAGACCACATTTTTGGGATCATCCCAGAGGTCTCTCAGTCCCAAACGATAAAGTAGCAATTTTATAGACCTCAACCAGTCTATCTTATGAAAGGAATCTTTTTCGATAATTTCCTTTAGACCCAGAGCATAGTGATTGAGCTCCTCGGTTGACCATACCCTACACCAGTACAGCAATGGACGCAGATAGGCTGTATCTTGTAGAGATTTCAAACCAAGGTCCCAGAAAAGGGGTAGTAAGGGAGTGCTTTGCGGGACACCAACGACTTTCCGAATAAACTCGTTCTCTATGGCATTCAGGCGTTGTGGATTTTTGCCATAGCCCCATAGCTCAGACCCATATAGAGACGAGCTACGGATCTTCATCGAGTAAATCTCGAGGAGTGGCCCAATTGGATGGGTCTGCGAGGTTTTAAATCGTTTCAAAAGGAAGCCTGTCTGGTGTTGGAACTTCAATAATAACAAATCTATTTGGCTGTTCCAACGCATATTTTTCTGTAGTGTTACTCCCAAATATGCGTCGACCTGTTCTAAAGGAGATCCATTCATAAGGATTGCACCTTTAAAAGATCTATAGGATTTGCTAGGTTTAGGGCCATTAAACACCATAAACTTAGTCTTGGCGGCGTTTATTTCCAGTCCACGCAATAGGCAAAACTCTTCAAAGCGCCGCAGGGTAAGCTGGAGGCCACTCGGGGTTTTTGAAATCAGCAGAGTGTGTCGTCCGCGAACATGAGGACTGGGACACGAGTACCAGCCATGGCCGGGGCATCTGAAGGGACCCGGGAGAGGAACTCGGCGACCCCGTTTACGAAGAGCGAGAACCGGTTTGGTGCCAAAACGCAACCCTGACGCACTCCCCGCTCCACGGGGAAGGTATCCGTGACCTCTCCTTGCCGTCCCCACCGAACCCGGGCAAAGTTGTCCTCATGCAAGCGAACAACCAATGCCAGCAACTCCGGTGCCATACCCAGCCCCTGCAGCACTCACCACAGCCTGCCACGCGGGACTAGATCGAAAGCCGCCCGCAAGTCGACAAACACTGCATACAAAACCCCTTTTACTAAGACCACTGTCCTCCAAAAGAGGACCAAAAACCTAAAAACCTGGTCTATAGTACTGTTTTTAGGGCGAAACCCAGCCTGGAGAGGACTCAGAATATTACTGGCCTCCATCCAGGACTGGATTTTGCCCAAGACCAGCCGGCCCATAACTTTTTGTATAGCGTCAATCAAGCTAATGGACCTGTAATTGCTAGCCAATGATTTATCCCCTTTTTTATATATCGGGACAATTTCTGCGCCTTTCCAAGATTGGGGAATGGCCATGCCTTGGGCAATAGCATTAGCTAAGTGGGTGATATATAAGCGCCATCTTTGTCTATCATATACAAATACATCAGCAGGGATGCAATCCATTCCAGGTGCGCGACCCTGGGTTACCATATCAAGCGCCCTGTCGACCTCCTCAGCGCTAAAGGCAGGCTTGTTATAAAAGACCCGTTCCTGATGAGACAGGCTAATATCCTCAGCGTCTTTTGCATATTGAGTCTTAAAAAACTCTATCCAGGAGTTCTGGGGAACATAATTGTGCGGACTATCAGTTATTTCTCCCCTTTTCCATTTAAAAATATCCCAAAACTTTTTCTGATTTTTGTCAATACATGCTGCCTTGAGATCTTGCCACTCACTCTCTTCCCATTCCTTTTTGGCTTTCCATTGGGCCTTCCTGTAATTATTACGGGCTATCTTGGTCTTGTTCAAGTCTTTGGATTTAAGTGCAAATCCTAGCTCTTCCCGAGCTTGCTTGCAGGAGGCATTAAACCAACTCTCCTGTTTTCTTCTAGAAGCTTGTTTTGCTAAAAGTGGTCTGCAAAAGTAGGTTTTAAGTTTAGCAAAAGGTTTATCGTGTATATTCTCGACTACTGTATGAGACTGACTTTTGGTGCAACCTACCATCATTAGTGTCAGCGCCTCTTCGAGATTAGACTTTATGCTATCTATAAGGTCAGGATGCTCTTCTACTTTATTCCACTTAAGGTGGCGTTCATCATTTGATAAAGCAGCAGTCGGGCCTTTCGTAATAAATGCCCCATCCAATCTATCTCCCAAACCCAGTTTAAAAAGAGCTACTAGTGGATTGTGATCGCTTTCTATCCGAGGTTTTATCACCATATCCACAAGAGTATGCCACATCCTTAAGTGGACCAAAAGGTAATCTATGGTGCTAGCCCTGATACCGTTATCGTATGTTTTACTCCGCGTCCTGTCTGACAAGGTTCTGCCATTAGCTGCCCTCAGTTGGTTGGCCAAGTAAAACCCTTTCAGGTACAGGGCCGCCTCTGTCCACTTGCTGACTGGCGTTATCTCGAGCTGTGGGACACCCCATCTAAGGTCCTCCTCCTCCGTTAGGGACAAGTCATGGTACCCTAATGGCTCAAATATCGTGTTGAAATCACCCGCTATCAGCGGGAGCAAATCAGTGGGTCTGGATTCAACGAGGGAGTTTAATGTTGATACCACCTCCGATTTTTTCCCACGTGCACATCGTCCACCTCCCGCTTCATTCGTGCCTGACTCCACAGTGACGACCGCGTACTGACGAGGCGCGCTTATACCTATTAATCAACGGAACCCCAGTTGACCGCTTAACTTTACATTGGAACAGTAAGTTATTCAAAGAACCCCCTCCCCAGCTCTTGGATCATCGCGAGGGTCTATTTTAGACGCGGCCGTGACACGCAAGACCTAATTAATGCGCTTAGCTCCAATAGTCAGTCGTCTTGTCTTACATGTATCCGATACCATTCCCCCGCTGTGGGACGTAGTACACCGGCTCTATTTGACATTCAGGCACCCTCTGAGCGTTGGTTTCAACTAATGTCGAGCGCCATGAGTTATACGGTCCTTTTAATAGAAGCTCTTTAGCTTTAGACTCCTTGCTATCATATAAATTGGGTCACTGTGGTAGTGCGCTTCCATGGATATTACTGTAATCCCACTGAGTAACGTAATTAAATCGTACCATTCAACATGCACAGAGGCTACAACCCAGCTCCCTCTTTGTTTACACAGTTGGCTGTAATCGTCCCCTGAAGCCTCTGGTGGTTTACTTTTGGACATTCACTGTCAAGGTAAATTTCTCTGTACCCCGATGTAGTAGTTAGAAGGTTATTTATTTAACTGATCCTACATTGATTACATTTGTCTTTTAAGGTTGACTATATTCACTCTGTTGGACCCCAAGTATGGACCATGAATCCGCCAAACGCCTATAATTGATAGGTGAGCCCCTGTAAACCTTTTATTGATTTTAACCTCCTTTTAATGCAACGACCTACTAATCGGCGCCAATTGCCTTTTAGGTTGCCCAGGCCAAGTCCTGATGAAGATCCGCAAGACCGAGGCTGTTTAATTTCCCTTATGGTCGCAAGTCGGATCGAAACGTCGACGCCCCTTTTGTATTTAGTCTGTACCCGAAATACCCCCTTCCATGTGCTGCATCAGAATTGATTTCTGTGATTGAACAAAAGTCCAAGATTATATGAATGACATTGGGACAGACCAGCTAAGACGGTGACTTGTAACCGCGCTTCCTTGCCCTGACATATTAAATTCCAGATAATATGTTGAAGTATTCTTTTCTCTGACTTCTTTACACTTGAGCACCCTCTCCTTTTCACTGCACATTCTCTTCTGGTGCAACCTCCTTTTGATTAATTCATTTGATTAATATAACATGTATGGCTTTTTTCCAATACATCATTGAATAAACATATGATGAATTCCTTTCCAGGTCGTTCTTCTTTTTTGCTGTATTAATTCATTTAATGTTATGTTTAACTGAATCATAAAATACAAAGTAATTTGATTAATTCATTCACAAAATATAGGTCCAGGACCACTGTTTTTTGTAATATCTGTTACGGACAGCTCTCCCTGCTTGTTATCCTCCTCTAACTCAAGAGCTACGTGTGCCTTTTCGGGACTGGGATAACCACTTCTGTCTTTCTGTCAATCGCAATCCATTAACCCAGATAACACATTGAATCGATTGATAGACCTTATGTCCCCAATAGGGCGACCCTTAATCAGAAATCCCCCACGTGTTATCCCAGACAGAGGCAAAGGTGCATAATGCATAAAAATAAGACAATGGCATAGTACAAATTAAAGATGAGGGATCATCATCATGGGGCCAACCGCAAATATGTTCCACACAGCGTCTGTCCCTAAAATTAATGATAATACAGTTCCCCTTTGTTGTCTTAGGTTTTCTGCCCACCCAATTTACTCTCCTGGCGTACAAGATTTCAGCACACATATTGGCCGGCAAGGGATGCTTAGCATTGAGCCAAAATGTACACTTGTTCTTAAGATCCCAATACGTTTCCCTAGTCCCAATCGCCAAGGGTGGAACCCCAGTTAGGACCACCACATAGGGGGCAGCCTCTGGGGGGAGATGTATATCAATAAGACCCGACGAAGCCTGCGCTAAAGACTGTACAAATATAGGCTGCTTGTCACTTCTTACTGTACCAGTCCCAGCACTATGGGATCCGTCACAAACTGGATGATGTTCTTTTCTTGACTGATTGTCGATCGCCGGGGTAACCTGCAGCTCCTGGGAAACTGGCAGGTTAATGTTTGCAGCAGCACTAACTTGGTCATTAGTAGTGGGTTTGGTCTTACTACGTTGGCCTATCTCACTAGAGCGTTGCCTGTGTGAGCTGGATCCCCGTCTACCACCCCGTGGCTGGGCCGAGGCGAGTGAAAGTTCCATACACACAAGCCTGCTTTCTATAGAACCCAGCCTTTCGTAGATAGGAGCACATACGTTTTTTAACATACATTCCAATTTTTTCCAAAACGCTGGGTCCGTATCTTTCATATAGCCATTCCCCACAGATGGTGATGGATTTACCCTCTCTTCGGTTGTTACGAATTGGGGACATGAAGCTATATCCTTCCTTGGGACGGGAGCAGGACCAGACTTAGCATTTTTCCCCACCACAGTCTGTTGGTTTCCCCTGCGTTTTTTTTTCGAAGTTAGACCTGAGTGCTGTTGAGCAAGACCCGCTTTGATGTTGATAGCAGAACGGGTCTTAATGCTTGATAAAGGCTTAGGTTTTGGGACCGAATTACCAGCAAGCGAGATATCGGCAATTACACCCGGCATTTCAGACAAAGGTGAAGTACATGTTATTATGTCACCGTTGCGCTCCTCTACCAAGGAAGATACTGGGCCTGAAGAATCCAGCATAACAGTCTGTTGGCACGGTGGTGATCTTACATTAGCCATATTTCCCAGGGAAGACCTCTTGTCACATAGAATGTCTGGTGATAGTCTTTTTTCGGTTAGTTCTATATCCTTAGCTAGCACTGATTGGACTCGCACAAGGAAATTATCTAAGGTTCCAATTAGGGCGCCCCCAGAAGATTGCATAGTTATCCCATCCCTTTTTGCAGGCTTATCCATTGATAAATGTGTACTTGCAAGCTCAAGGAACAAAGGACCCTATTTCTTACAACTTAAGACCACGCCCTAACCTTGATTTTCCATACACTGACCTCAATCGACAAATGTTAGAAAAAGGTCCCGTTCCGTTCTCTGGCGTTCTCGGACGGGCTCAGACGGGCCCGCCCTTGGCCCGGGCTGCGCCCGCGCGCATCCCTCGAAGCGGGGGCGGTGAAGAGTTTTATAGCGTCTGGGCGTGACGGGAAGAGGACACAGCTGATTGCAGTTGCGGGGCTGCTGGTCCTCGCAGTCCCGTGCTTGGTTCCTTCCCACCGGCAACTTGCAAAGTTCTCCCGTGGCAAATAAATCAGCAACTCCAATGCCAGGACTCAGGATAGTTCGTTGATTAAAATATTAAAAGTGCTCTGGGTCTCCCTTCACGAACGGCTCCCGCGAAGCGGGGGCCGTGAGGAGCTTTATAGCGTCTGGGCGTGACGGGAAGAGGACACAGCTGATTGCAGTTGCGGGGCTGCTGGTCCTCGCAGTCCCGTGCTTGGTTCCTTCCCACCGGCATCTTGCAAAGTTCTCCCGTGGCAAATAAATCAGCAACTCCAATGCCAGGACTCAGGATAGTTTGTTGATTAAAATATTAAAAGCGCTCTGGTCTCCCTTCACGAACGGCACTAGTTTCACCAAATCTATTATTTCAGACTGATTAACTTTGGACAATGCCTCACGTATTTCTTGGTTGTCATATATTAATTCTTCTTTTAGCATTCTTTTTAAATTGTCAGTGTGGGATGATCCTCTGAAGACCTTGCCACTTACTAAGAATTTGATTAAAGCTACTTTATTAGGCATAGGGCATATCTCAGAATGAGTTTGGAAACTACAAAAACAACAGTTCATATGTATACGTCTCCTTCTTTGGTGACGGTATATCAATATTATTTGTCCCGAATTACAAATAATCAAAACGGATATGTGTTGACAAGGCTTCGGCTTGCCATTGTTTACCATCAGGTAGCCTTTTATTCAATGAAGTTGTACCCACCTCAGTCGACCCATTGCCCTTGTGATTGTTTAAGTAAGCAGAGTACGATGCACTTAATACTATTCTGTAGTTTTTACTTTGGGTATAGGCACCACTATCTTAAACCACTTTTATTGCACAGATTATCAGGAATTATAAAGCGGCCTTGCATTATTTTAAATGATGACCATGTGTGTTTTAATGCTATCAATGTGGGGAAGAATATCATGTACTAGAATGTACTGGCTGGGGGAAACAATCAATTATGTATCTGTATTACATCCTATCATGAATAATGTATTGCATTTTATTCTGCTATATTGTGATGTTTTAATTATGTTTTATGCACTTTTTTGGCTGTTCCTCAATTAGCTGAATAAAGTTTGAAACTGAACTTTACTCATCCTATTGTCACCGTTTGGCCTTTCTCTGAGGGCTTGTGCAGAAGGTAAACAGTTACAGCACCCTCATGACCTGACCCTAATAGTGCAATAAGCAGTACACATTGCCCTCTAGGATATGTATGACAACCTTTAGGACAACTCATGCTAACATACACATATAAACATGCATGGCATAGCTCTTAGCCAGCTATTCTCTAAGGAACATGTTGCACATGTCAGCAATGTCTTCATTTTAAGCTTCCTGCTCTCACAACACATACAGTAGCTGGTAGCATTTTGAGGCGACACACAGACATCTGTCAAACAATTTAAGTGGTTTGAAAGGGCACAATAGCTGAACGTAGACGAATGCAAATGGATGGATGTGGTGTGGCTGTGCAGGTTAGTGATGTTACTTTCCACCAGATGTACTTCAGCCTAAGCAACATATACAGAAAGATCCACCATATCAGTGGAAGTACAGCCATGGAACATCCAATCTTTTATGCTGGAATGTGTTGTATGTGCATCTGGCGAGACTTGAGATAAGGTGGTTGAAAACATACTATGCTGTCAAAACAGTATATATGTATACAAAAAAACCTTTGGGATATGTAGTCGCTCTGACAGCCATTACTGATTACAAAACCCAGACCATCCACAGACTTTGATAAACTCCATTCAACAAGAGTGTATTTGAATGGATGACTGATGTGTAAGTGCCTAGCTCAGGTTTAGAGGTCTCAAGAATATTGTGTGTTGTGCTGGTTGTATGTTTTGCGATGGGGCACATTGATTGTACAGGCATATGTAGCACATCAAGTACAAAGAAAGTGGTGTGAATCTTCTGAGTGGTGCAGTGACTTGCCTGTGTGCACATCTCAGGATGTCACTGCTGGTCGTCTGACTAAATCCATAACTCATAATTGACACATAAATGCCAGATGTTACACGCAGGCCTCACATATGGGTAGTGTTTGTTAGAAATGATGCCATCCAATGTTCTTTTATAATCAGTACTATCCAATCAAGTAATCAGGTCTTATTTAATCTGAGGTCATGGTTGGTGTAAGGCCGGTGCCATGCAATAATATGCAACGCACAGCAGACCAAAATAAGCCTCTGCTGATCTCACTGAGTGCATCTACATTGTGTCTTGGGTGTGCACAAAACTGACTTCTTTCTATCCAGTCCTGTGTCCAGTGGGGATCCATCCTTGGTCCTCTGTTTCCTTTATAAATACCACCCTAGGCTCCTCTTCTTGCCACTTCTACACAGATGATTATAAAAACCTTCCTTTTCTTTGGCTCCTCTGTTAGCAAATCACTAGTGAGGTGATTGTTCTGTGTCCAAACGTAAATCCCCTGCGACTCCACCCATCCCAACCGATCTGAACCATTTTTTGCAGACACTCCCGCTTCCCGCACCCTTCCTATACTAGTTCTCATGACTTTCATGACTTGCATTAAGCTTGTACACTTTGATTTGATTCCTATACTAGTTCTCATGACTTTCATTACTTGCATTAAGCTTGTACTCTTTGATTACTCTCTCCTTCTCTAGGCAGTTTAAGTCTTCTGGTTCCTCCTGCCATTTCCAACTATATAATCTGAGTAAAATACAAACCTTTCTTAAGTGCCAAGCAACTAAGATTCTGATTGCTATTCTTTATTTTCTCTTATCTTCACTACAGTTCTTCTCTTCTTCTCAGACTTTGCTCTCATCCCTCTGTTTTCATCCAATCAACCAAGTCCTCTTTCTATATGTCTCCCCCCTTTCATGCAATGGGTTGTTACCAGCACAATCTCATAATCTCTTTGTTATATGTATATTACTTTAATGGGCTTGCCCATCCCTATGATTCTTCCACTGGCTCTAAGTTAATTCTATCTCTCTTTTAACTTCCTCCCAATTTTTTCACTCATACCCTGTCCTCTGTTTGCTCAGTCTTGCTTCTATTAATTTTCGTTATTTGCCCTAAACACTGTGATGCCTGTCCTCTCTTAAGTTACTCGTCCACTACTCTGATCTCTTGTTGGTCACTTTTAAATGCCAATCTACTTATATAATTTCCTGTCTACTAATTTATTATCACTGGTATACATTTTTTGAAAATATTTTTTACTTTTGTCTAATTTGCCTATACAAGGCTTTAGTGAAAGAGATATATAGATTAAATAAAATACATATATTAAATAGATAATCTTGCACACTACATCTAAGGAGTATAGCGGCACTCCATAAGTGTTATAAGGGCACCCAAAATATACCTTTAGTACTCAGGAAGTCCTGTAATAAAACATTTAGATGAATAGTTTTCTGTGTTATATCTTTGATGAGCACATGTAATTATACAGAAAGAGATTATTTCACTTGTTAACTATGGCCAATGGATGTCCAATTGTATAAGCAATCATTTAGTGTAAATGTAGTATACCAAAGCAAAGAGGCAGCAGGCCATTGGTTGCCACACATATCCTGCGTTCCAGAAGGTAGATATCAACAGTTCAGTTTCTGTTTGGCTGCACTCACTAAAACACGTGCTGCCAAGGTGCAACCTTAGAAGCAAAGACAATATAGTCATATGAACAAAAAGTATCATTCATATTCTAGAATGTATTCAATTCTTCACTTTCTTTTCTTTTCTTAAAAGTATTGCACGTTTACAGCGAAGACAGACAACGCGTTTTGCCCATAGAGATGGACTTCTTTAGGGCACATTCAATATCATTATTCAATCTCCAATCAGAGTAGTCAAAAGAGCTTCCACTCACAGTACTGCTGTATTGCCCACATGGGTGGTTTGAGTCAACCCAACCAGTTGTTCCCACAAAGGTACATTTCATTATCCAATCCTTCACTAGTGTCTGTCAATCAATATCCAATAATCTTTATATAAAGGGTCCTGCTACATGGAAGATTCGGGCAACCTGACCCTGTATTGGCACTTCAATTGGTGCCCAATGCAATAATAACTTCCTAGGCAATTGGCGTGATTAGTAAATTGATATTTAAAATGTGTCCAAATAGTATAGCCAAAACAGTTTTTTAAAAACATTCACATTAATATTTATTGTTAATATGATTCTCACAGAATCAAAAATCAGATCAGTAAAAAAAGCGATTCAACAGTGCATTTATACATAATGTAGACATTCAATGTAATAATATTCATCAAACAACAGTTAAAATTGGAACAAATCAGTGGCCATATGGTTATCTTCTACGCGCGTTTCGGCGAAAAGTACGCCTTCTTCAGGAAAAACCACAATTCCTGTAAATTAAAAAATCAAGTATTTACAAAAATTATGTTGCATGAATAATTTTTTTACATCTTTAACATTAAGTTTGGCTATAAACTAGACAGGACACTTTACATATAGTGAGAATCATTTGTTCTCATGCAAGGATTAAGAGAAGGATGACATTTACATATGAAGTGGTTATACTTGGGAATGATGGATATCTTCAATTGGTGCCGACAGCCGCACACATCCGTCTTCTCCACATCCCGTGAAGCAGAAAAACAAAGGAAAACAAATTAAGTGTAAATATATTTAACATTCCTATTGAACATGCATTTCCGTGTGTGCATCCATTATTTTTCGGCTGCTCAAAAGTAAAGTGATCACGTGAGGGAGTCTTGAGAATAATGGTGTAACATACACGTACATAAAAAGAAAAAAAGGGATGAACAAATTAGTCTGAATCATAAAGTTGGCATGGAATTGGAAATAGCAATTGTATTCTGATTTTTAGCCATAGTTTATATCACTTTTGCACAAAACAAGCAACAGTATCTGAGGGTCATGAAATAGGAACGCTACTGTATATTTAAGCATTCTCATTTATTACTTCATGCCTATGCATTTGGATGTGAGAAATACAAATAACATAGAATCTTAGTATTTGGTTCATGTAACACACATTTTGTGACCATCAGTAAACAAAGAATAAGTCTAGTCCAATGTAATTGTTTTCTTTAATCAAAAACACCTGAGGTAGTGTTGGACTTGGCCCTGCTTGCAGGGTCATCCCAGAACTTTTTTTGCCTTCCCCCTAGTCTTTTTCATAACATGAATTAGTTGGTTTCAGGACTCTGAGCACTTAGCGCTGGTTAGCAGTGTAAAGTGCGTGTGCTTTCTGCCTTCCATAAGCTAGGATTCGGAACTTCCACCCCCTCTGGATAATTCTAAATTAAACAAAATAAATATGT
The DNA here is from genome assembly GCF_964204655.1 of Triturus cristatus. Lineage (NCBI taxonomy): Eukaryota > Metazoa > Chordata > Amphibia > Caudata > Salamandridae > Triturus > Triturus cristatus. Next base: position 623,776,300 of record NC_140588.1, on the reverse strand, counting down.
TATGTTTGGTGTGGTGGAACGGAAAATAATAAATGCAGCGTAATGGTGTACGCAGGTTTATTTTTGCTGTGTTAGAAATGTCACTTTCAACAGTCGCCATTTTGGTGTGCTTTGTGCCTGCCTGCCTGAGGTGGGTTGCCGGTCTAGTTCCCGAAGTGACAGGGTACTCTACACCTCCCCCACAAACCAGTTGAGACCGGTTTCCCCAGAGAGCCTTCCAGAAGCTTCTGGCCTTTTCCAGTAGGTGGGGTGAGGGGTCTATATATAGAGGAGCTGAGACTCCATGGGGTGGGCTGTGCGTGGACTTTGACTTGGAGGGGACACTCTGCCAGGAGGTAATGCTGCCAGGGCTTGCGTGCTGGACCCTGTGCCCATCTGTACCCCCCAGTTGTCCACAGGGCCAGTGAGAGACCTTTGCTGGAGTGAAGACAGCTGTGCCAGGAGGAGTGCCACATTATGGAGGTCGACTGTTCCAAGGAACTGCTGCCCTGTTCTGATGAGCTACCCACTGCCTGCTGACCTTGCCCAACATTGCCTGTCTGCTTCCCCAGGCCCCTAGCGCCTCGTGGGCGCTACTTCATTGTGTGAGACCCTGAATCTGTGCCAGCAACTTCGCACATGGTGAGCGCTATAACTTTATTCCAGCTCTGCTGGCCTTCTAGCGCCCTGTGAGCTCTTGGTCTGCCCTGGAGAAGAGGAGCTGATGCCGCAGCGCTGTGATCCCAAAGCGCTACGAGGGAGTCCCGGCGTGTGGGACTCCCCCCTACCTGCTTGCTTGAAAGCGGGAGCCCACCCCGCGTTTCCTGCGCTTTTTGTGCTTTTCACAACAGCGGGAGTCCACCCTGCATTTTGCCGCCTTTAGCGGGTGCCTACCCCGCGTCTTGCTTGAAGAGCAGGTGCCCACCCCAGTGCTGCCCGGGGACTTGAATGCGCTGTGTAGCCCTAAGAAGTGGAGCGCTGCTTGCCTGAAATCACCGCCGCTGCCCGGGGATCAGCTGAGGGCCGCTGCGCTGTCCACGGCAACCCGGAAGGAGATGGGAGCCTACCCCGTATTGCTGTCCTTCACGGGTGCCCACCCCACGTTATATCACCTTTAAACTGAAGGCGGGAGCCTACCCCGCACTTCGTAGACGGAGAGAGGAGCGCCGGAGAAAAGGAAACTGAAGACAGGCGCCCACATCACACGGTGGGCGGGACCTGTCAGAAAGTCGTCCGGAGCCTCGCGGGCTCCCTGTCGAAGTCCCAGGAGGGGGCCCGGGTGAAGATAGCTGAGGCCCGGAGACCTGAGAAGTCGCTGGAGGGAAGGGAACCCCGCCATCCACAGGGGGGTTCCCTCCGACATCAGGAAAAAGGTAGCGTGGCCCAGCCAGAAGGGAGGCCAGCAGACGCCGTGGCCTGTGGAAGAGCGGGGCTGCCGTGAGGAGAGGAGAGCACCACGTGTTAGTGAAGCTGCCGGTGCCCCCCCTGCCCAGACGAGTCGGCAGCACAGCGGGACTGCCGGTGAGTGGGGCTGGGTTCTGCAAATGTTGGGGGCCCCCGAGGCACAGTGAGGGCTGGCGCTGGTCTCTGCCATCACAGCTGCACCGCCGAAGCGGGCAGCTGCAACGCTGAGCATTTTTCTTTTACTTCAAAGCCCCGGAGTGGGGCTCCAGTGGAGTCGGTTGTGCCAGTGCTTCTTGGGCTGCCCAGCGGCGCCACAGGTGCGGGCCGCCGCCACGTTTCTTCTCTTGGGCACCATTATTTTGGATCATTTAAATCCACAAGAGGGGCCCCACTTGCCTAGTTCTGTTTACCTTTTTACAGCTGCACCACAAGAGCCTGGGCAGCTGCAACGTTGTGGGCCCATACTTGAATATTAGAGTCCCTGAGAGGGGGGGCTCCAAGGCATGGCAGTGCCAGTACATATTTTTATAGCTGCAACGTTTTGGGGGCATTTCTTCACTTCAGAGCTCCTGAGTGGGGCTCCTACGTAAACAGTGGTGCCAGGACACTTTGGGGGCATTTTTACTTTCAGAGTCCCTGAGGGGGACTCCAATGGACCAGGGCAGACTTTTCATTTCAGAGCCCCAGAGTAGGTGCTCCCCAGGTGCAGTGGCGCCACAGGTTAAGTTGCAACAACTGGGGACATTTCTGTAGGTATGCCACGGTGTTATGTGCGCACTGCTGTTTTTATGTACAATGCCTTTATGCCCTGTGATCTCTCCTAAAGGTCCTGCTATGATGCTTTAATTCTATGCCTGAGCTAATGGTTTCATGCTAACGAGATGCCGCATGCTACTATGTTGATGCCCTATGCTAATGTGATTATGACTAATGCAGGAGGGTATTTATGCCCATGAGGATGCCTAACGTCAGGGTATGATGTTCTAGGAGCTACCATGTTTGCCCTGATGTTATGATACATAATGGGGTTATATGCCTAAGGTTGATGCCCAGATGTATTGATGTGTCCCTGGATGGCCCCTATGCACATTATTGGTGTTTGGTATAATGTTCCCACCACGGCTTGATGAGATGTGCAACTAAGGAAGGGGTTATTGCTTCATGTGGGCTCTACCGATTATGTTTTATGCCCCATGCTCATGGTTCATGCAAATGTGATTTATGCCCAAGGGTTTGCTCATGCTTTTATGCTAATGATGATGCCTCTATGTCCACATGTTTATGCCTACTTTGATTTATGCTAATGTGGCATTGCTAAGTTCATGGACTTGCCAGTAGGTACTGGCTGTTACACATTTACTTCTGAGGGTTACATTCACTCTTTGTACTCTGTGATGGTTCTGGCAGGGGCCCGATTGGCTCTGCCCCGTACATAATCCACTGTAAATGGCTACCTGGTGCCGGTTGGCACAGTGTTCTATGTGCCAGTGATTATGATTCTAATCTGTTTTCATAATACAAAAAGCTATTTTTACGCAACATAGTGTGGAGTCTCTTTTGTAGTGTGCCTAGTGTGTTGCCTGTGAGTGTGGACTGTGCAGATGCTTTACACCTTGCTCTGGAGTTTAGCCTACCCGCTCCACGCAAAGCTACCCCGTTTCTAACAGGTAGACAATCATAAAATGTGTGTATATTGAATTGAACGATGTATTCTTTCATTGCTTGGATCAGTTTCTTTTCTATCAGAGTCATTAAGAAAACGTTATGTTGTTCACCAGCAAATGGTTGAGTTGCATCAAACATTTGGGGCAACACAACAAGATCTAGATCCATTAAAGTGATTAAATACATTATTCTACATATAGAAGTGTAGCGTTTTTTCATTGGTTACATGGAAATGAAAGTTTTTCTATGCATATTTATATCACGGCAAATGGATAAAGGACTACCCGAAGAATTATTAGTAAACTCTGTTGATGGAACGATTTATGTAAATACCTATTTCATTTCTATAGAATATAAAAATAGTATGGACAAGGTCTGGTTTCGTCATATCCTTGCTTATGTTTAAAGAATTCTTTTGATTTTGCATTTTTTCATATGTTTTTCTTTTGCTATGATGGATAGAGTTCTTCTGTTCTCTTGGGTAGCAACTCCCTGCTTATCATTTAAACTATGAAAACAATAACATCCACTTTAGTGATCAGTCATATTTTAGTTAAATGTTGGGTAGAGAATTATGGGATCAGGTTTTCCTCTCATCTCGCCTACTGTGCCCTGCCACTGGTGCCAGTTTAATGCAGGTCTCCAGGGTCAAGTTTTGGTGCAATTGTCCAGTTCTTGCTTGTCCAAAAGAAAGGGGATTTTGGTTTAGAAGATCAGAATAGAGTTGGATTTTAATGCTCAGCCGGATTCTCATATTTCTTGTAATATTGTGTGGGTCTCTTACAATATTATCCACATTGTGTGATGGCAGCGCCATTTTGTGTAAACATGCTGCTGGCATATACATTGGTTGTCTCCAGTCATCCAGCACTGGAGCATGCTCACTATCTTAGAAAGGATGCTCCCTTCATGTATGTTTTTGCATACTCTTGTTCTTTGATACGAACGTATTATAAAGTAATGTATTAAATCAAAATGACGCCTCATCGGGGGCAGTAAGCACCATGTAGATGCAATTACAATACAATACAATTACAAAATACTAAGCCATGAGTAAATAAGTGTCTTAGTTTTGATCCAGCCTCTCAATCTCTTCCTCGCCTTTAACTTAATTCCTATTTTGGGTCATAAACCATTCACATGCCAGATCATTCGCACTTTTGATGATGTTCACCAAGCAATTACATGCCATGGGGTAATAACTGACATGAGCATAGTTTACTTGTATGTTTTGCATTAGTACAATTGGCGCAGATGTGCATAATGTGCTCCCTGGCATTGCAAATGGCGCATCACATTACAGTGCAAGCAGTGATGATTGAGAAAAGGTGTTCGATCTAAGGTGGCTGCAAAGCAACATCTGTACAGTTCAGTGCAACATGTATTGTGCACACATGAGAAATTTGCAACAGCATGGACAATGATGTACTTCTGCATTCAATTGTTAAGATATTGCACCATCTCGTACAGAGTCAAGACTGGCTATCCCACGCTCCTCCAACAAGTAGCTCGTAAGCTAATGGTAGCTCTCCAGCTACTGCAGCTCAACCTATGAAATTAAAAGCTTTTGTTTGGTCAGTTAATGTAGGTATACCAACATTGAAAAGTGTGTGTTTGATCTGAAAATGTGTGTATTTTCCGAACACATAATTTCCAAAATCTTTTTAATGCTGATATTTGAATGATAAATCATGGAGCCTTGGGAGACTTATTATTCATATTATTATTTATTTATTATTTATTTATTTAATTTATATGGTGCAACAGCTACCAAACAAGGGTTTCCCGGCGCCCTTTTTTACATTACTTCTGGAAATCCTACAGTGAGGTGATCATGACTGGTAATCTTCAAGGAGTGGCCACTAAATTAATCTTGCCTGATGTGTGCAACACTAATAATAATAATAGTAGTAGCTTGTGATGATTTTCATTGAAGGTAAGTAGCTCTTGTGAGTGAAAAAGTTAGAGACCCCTAACTATCCTGTAAATGCAGTCTGTGATGTCACTAGCATTTTGACATAACATGACATAGACAGGAGTGTGTGGGAGTGGACAGTTGGTGATGCGAGCTCATCCTTTCAACTCCTGGCTCTGTCCAGAATCACATATGGTGCTAAACAATGGTTCCTCATCACATCTGTGTGTGCCAGACCAAATGATGTGACTATTTGCCTGCATATCCTTTCTCCCCTTCTCCTTCTCTACCTTTTCAAGAGAGCAAGAGAAATTATGCCTAACAAAGCTCTCACAATTACTCATGCTGCACTATGGATAGCAGCTTAAATTAATAGTTATCTCAACAGTCCGGCATATGCACTCATTCCGATTCATGTTCAGTTTCATGTGGTGATTCTATTATATTGTTTTCTGAGCCATCAGTGTGAATGACCACCAAATTCCTTGGCATCATGGATACTGTTCTGAGTTCTGGAATTTAAACCTAGGAAGAATTACAAACGTGTATTAGTCTAACTCAATGGGGGCCAACCAAAAAACACCCAGAATGCACTAGATTGTCACATGAAAGACTGTGACTTGAAACTGTGTCTGTGATGGGATTGAGTGAAATGGCAACCATGAGCATGAAGCAATCAATGTATGTTGACATTTCTATTGCATTTAATTGTCATACTGGTGTCTAATATACCTGGTTTTGTTGCAACCCGGACAGTTCCGCTGCCTGAGAACAGTGATGTCTTGGACCATGACTTGGGCTGTGTAGGTGTAAGTTACAGCTGGATGGGATTTGAGTAGATGTAAGGCCCATGTTATGTGACTCAGCAATCCCTACTAACTGGGGCAAGTTCCTTTTTAGGTTTCGCCTGCACAGCACTTGCGCCGTGCTTGAGAAATCTATTGTTTTCAATATAAACTGAGAAGGGACTTACATCCCGCCTCCTCTCTTTCCTGGCTTCTCATTGGTTCCTGTACGTGTCACTTACCTTTCCTCCATTTCTATTGGTTGTAACATATTTTTCTCTATTTACCAATGCTTGTTCCTTGTCTACTTCTCTTTTCAGTTACCCGCTGTGAAATACTATTAAAATCTGCTTTGGTGGAACTATATTTTCATAAAGTTTTGCCTTTTACTATTGAAGCATATTTATATAACAATTTATCACAGGGAGATTAAGTGATTTGCATAGAATCACAGGATGTTGAGCGGTGTGGCTGAGACTCCAACGGGGATCCCCAGCTCTGGAGTCAGTAGCTCTGGCCACTGCCCCACATCCTCTCTACTCCCGTGTTATCTGTCAGGGAGCTCTTTCCTCCTCCCAGATGATGATTGATGAAAACGTCTTTTTATTCATTACATAGGCGAAACCATGCATTACCAATGCTTGTTTTACATTGTCATTTCATGGCCATTCCATTCAAATTTTTGGGTTCCCATGTTTTAAATGTCATTGCTCTCTTTTGATCTCACAACCATATTCCCACTTTTTCGCTCTCTGTCTAAATGTATGAATGCACAAATAGGGCCTTGCAGTGGAAGTGTCCTAATAGTAAATGCACTCTCGCCGACAAAATGATTTGCATTTATCAATTTCAAGTTATGCAGAGTTGGTTTCACATAGCCTTTTCCCGGGCTCTTTCACCTTTGATAAACAGCGCTCAAAACGTGGTCATAAACGGAGTTAGCCGACAATTGTATTATCATCTCGACTAATCAAAGTAGTTCCAGGGTAGAGACTCAAAAATCCAATTTAATGTACCATCATTTAAATCCGCAGTATATCGCAACATTTTTAGGGCATACATTGCAGAAACTTTGTGGATTATTTCTCCTGAGAAAGTTGCTGCTGATTCCCGTCAAGGTGTATAGTTCAATCAATGAATGTCTATTATTGCCATAAATGTACATTTCACTGAATACTTTTATGTCCCTGTCTGTCAGCATCTATACGCCTGTTTTGGGCAGTAAGCAGATAAATAGGACCTGAAACTTAGGACTGACTGCGCATCGGCTAAATGTAACACAGAATACCTTTTTTACCCCAACAGATGCATTTCTTTTTCTTCCAGTGAGCAAAATCTTCAGGCCACTGCTGGCGCCTTTCAGCAGGTACAGGCGAGGGACTATTTTTGGACTGCCATGTTCAAAGAGAGAGATCGCGAGCTGAACTCTGCAGGGAACCATTAGCTTAAGAGGTGCTGGTGCTCTGGCAACTAAACCTCACAGTCCAAGGAGATTAAAGGGTAAAGGTGGGTTTAACGAACGCCAAAGCAGCACACCTGAGCTGGCCTCTAAACTCCTGATAATGATTCCACAGCAGGGACAAAACGATGTTTTCTTTAAATGTCAAATTGCCTTTTCTGTTCCATGCGACACAAGTAGCATTACTAACTTTTACGTCTCTTAAAGAGCTGGACATAATAAGATGCTGAAAATATTAAGTGGCAGGTCCGGGCTACAGGATTTCACTGTACAAGATGCGACCGGAAGTAATTGACCTGCATACCCGAGAGAGCGCACCCAGAAAGCACCAGTGCTTTGTGTTTTTTAAATGGTCTAAAATATCTCAGTGGTTATCAGGATCATTCCCAACTCATAGGGGGTCAACTTGACAGTGGGGTATTTCTACTGTTGTTATAGTGTAATTTCCTTTTTTTTATTGAATTATCTTTAGTAGGACAGAGCAGTAGCAATGTGTTTCTTTTCAGGTCTGCCTTCCTTAAAAGGCGTAAAGTCAGCCCTCTTCATCCACTGGTCTTCTTCAGGTGATTGTCTTGCATCTCATTCACGGTTTGATTCCTCCCACCATTGCAAACAGCATGGGTAAACTGGTCTGCCCATTTGAGACTCCGGCTCCTTTAACGGTGAGTGGCAGCATTTTACTTGAGCACAAACTGCACTGCAGCCAAAAAAAGTAAACCCTTCAAAAGCAGGCTATGTGTAAGTGTTTTTTTAATGATTCTTTTCAATCGCTGCTCTTTTTATGATACTTCATAACTAATATGACACATTGTTGCCCATCCTGGTGTTCCTCATGAAACAATAGAATGTTTGTTTGAGATATTGCTGTTCAAAATTAGACAGTACTGCATATTAATATGCAATGCAGTTCCAGGTCCCACCGCAATGCCCATTATCACTCGATGCTGCTATTAATGTTATTAAATGCCACGGCATGTGTGTTCTGCCACTAAAACCGTACTGTAAAATGTGTTACACCCAATTGGTGCATTTAGCTTTTAGTAATGCCATTGTAAGATGGTACACATGTTGAAACAGTGGTGTGAAAGAAAAATATCATATGAGAACAACAGTGTGTAGTTTCACTATCCACATATATGACAAAATAGATCGCTTCAGCTCTAATTAGGCTGCAATTTCAAAACACTGCATTGATATATGGCTTGGCATGGAAACATGCCTTTGCCATGAAAAAGCAACTGTCTTGTCTATTGGCTAAGTCAACTCTAAAGTATGTCTTTGAAGCCCAGAGAGCTGGTTAATATGTAAAAAGGGGGCACCCTGGACATTGTGAATACCTTGCCCTCCCAGCTAACAATTACCCAAAAGTTGTTTTCACTGTGTAGGTAAAGCTCAGGTTTAAAGGCACAGGCCTACAGTGAAGAAAATCATTATTTCATGTCTGTGCATGGGAAAACACTAGAGCATTGATTACAAGTTATTTGTCACTTAGTTTCAAAAATCCAATTAATTGATTTAAGTAGAATTTGATACGTTTATTGAACAAGGTAACATTAGGAAAACATTATTTTGCTGTTTGGGATTAAACTGGTTTAGAACTGATGTGCATTTCAGAGGCCCAAAGCACCCCATGGCTGGCTTGCTAATGAACCTGCTCCTGGAGGTAAGTGAGTTTGCCTCTTGTAGCAGGATGACAGGGGTATTGTCAGCAAGTAATCACTTAGCATAGATCAGCCACTTGGAATAGGGACAGAATAAAGAGCAGCGTTTATAGATTGAAGGAAACCAGTTCCAACACTGGCAGATGGAAGGACACCTCATCTTTAGAAGGGAGTGGTGAGGGAAGAACCAGAGCTCCACCAGGTGAAGGATAAAACAAGCATTTTGGCTGGGAGACTCTGAGAAAGTCTGCAGTAATCCAGCATCGGAAGTGCTGAAAAAGGAGATGGCAATTCTGCAGGAAAGTATTCAAGTTTAGGTGGAGGGAATTCTCCAGTCACTCGTTAGTAAATAGGATAAGACATGCCCTCACCAACACATTTTTGTAACATTCCAGGACCTGGGAAGGAAACATTTTGTACAGAAGAAGACTGTCTGCAAGCTGGAAAAAAGCCCCAAGACCTCCTACTTGCAGCCAGGGACAGGATATGCTCTCCAGGGGCCAAGTGGTTAGCCTCCTTAGATGGTTATCTACAGGGACCTAAAAGGCTGATGGTATCCTGGGTTCAAGGTGGCCCAAATTACCATCAAATATTGGACCATGCAGGAGCCCTGGCTGGAGACTTGGGGGCATATGTATCAAGTTCCGTTTTTCCAATTCTCAAATAGCGATTTTTAGGGAATCGCTATTTGAGAATTGCAAAACGGGATGTAATAAAAAATTTGCAGATGTGCATTCCTATGGGCTAGGAGGCCCATAGGAATGAATGGGAAGACATTCTCATTTTGCGATTCGCAATTTGAGAATCGCAAAATGAGAATGCAATTCCAAGGGTGCTGGGATGTCAAAATGACACCCTGTTGCACCACTGAAATATGTATTTATGCACATGTGGCACACATACATGCCCTAAGGGCATGTCTGTGCGTCACATGCCACTTTGAAAAATGCCAAAAAGTGCATTTTTCAATGAAATCGCAATTTAACACCAACTTGAAGTTGGTGGTAATTTGCGATTTCTTACGGCCAAATTGCAATTTTTCTAGGCTTCATACATTGCATTTAAGGAATCGCAATTTGCGATTCCTTAAATGCAATCGCAAATTAGAGAATCGCAAATTTTGCGATTCTCTAATTTGCGATGCCCTTTTGGGATGATACATCCCAAAAGGCCTTTTCCCGTTCGCAAACGGGCCGATTCTGAGAATCGGCCCGATTGCGAACGGGAAAAGGGTTTGATACATATGCCCCCAAGTACCTAGAAGCCTAACCTGAGTACATAAAAGCTACAGACTTGACAAGAAGGAACTTTGCCAAAACTTTGAAAAGTGGGACAAGAGGACCGGAATGAGGTACTGAGGCTTCTCCAGGTAGAACATACTCTCAATAGGCAAGAAAACAGTGTTTGTCCTGCTCTTAGCTTTTTGAATTATTGAAAACTGTTTCAGTGGCTATAACATTCCAAGTTACTGGATTTTGAGAGGCAAAAAAGTGAATAGTTTCAAGTTAATACTTTGGCCAATGAGAAGGCTAATCCATTGAAGCGGCAAAATGGCCTCTGCAACTGCACAATCCATCTTACTCCCGCTTGGAGCTTTTGGTGCCAAAACGAACAGCTTTAGCGGAAGCTCAAAAACAATGCATCTCACTTTGAGGGACTCTCATCAGGTTCATCTTCAGACCGTGCACTGGTGAAGGATTTGGAGCTCACAAAAAAATATCTGAGGGCCTCATTTGAATGTTGGGGATATGTATACTCTATCTAATTGTAATGGAGTATACATACTGTAAATATGAAGGTTTGCCCGCCCAATATAAATGAGGGTGGACCGTCAGTTTGACTACGGGGGTTACTATGCCATCACCGCCATAGCCAAACCTGTCTGATGGTCCGGCGGAGTAAGGGCCATCAGAAAAATTGTATATATTCACCTGCCCAATTAGGATGGGTAAACAGGCAGCCATTTATTTACTGTCCATCACGAAAGACAAATACAAAATCTAATAATGTTCCCCCTTCTATGGGAGATAGGTCCCATTGCAGGGGGCAATACTTTTGTCATTTTCTAAAAGAAAATTCTATTTCAGGAATTTCTTTTTGAAAATAAAAAAGAATACTGTTTAGCGCAGAGTTGCATCATGCTGATGCGTCCCTTCACTAAAGAGCAGATTGTATTGATAAGAATTTACCAATGCTTTATAAATGACTGCCAGCTTGCCCGTCATTTATAAAATCAGCAGTTGGGACTTTCACCAGGGTCACGGAGGTATTTATTGTCACCCTAGCGAAACAACGACCCGACTGATGAGTATAAATGAGGCCCTAAGTCCAAGGTAAAAGCTTTGACTGAAGCAACCCACACAACTTACAGCCCAACCCTCACTCCATCATGGTCAGCCTAAAGTTGTGCCTAGGGCCTGCTCAAATGGGAGAAAAACACTTCAATTGCCAGTTTATGTTTTCTTGGCACTTTTTGCTGCAAAATATTAGAAATTCCTATCTCTGGTTCCCCATATCCAATTTTAAGGTCATTAGTGTTTCATTGCTCAATTTATTTATCTCTATTTTCCTGAGTTGGTTTTAGAATCTAATTGTATTGTTTTCTTGCCTTTAACATATTTGTACTGCATTTTTAGGAATTTCCCTGCTGCTTGTACCACAGATTTCAGGGGTTGAGCACAGTTTCTCTTAGAACTGTGTTGAGGCATCAACCGGGTTCTTCATCAAATATAAAGTCTGTGCAAGCACAATTCCTCTGATTCCTCTTGCAGAAACAGGACAAAGAACTTTTGTTACATCAGCTCCTGATTTTCACCAATCTGCTGCAGGAACTAGGTTTTTTGATAAATCAGGAAAAGTATATTATGGTACCTCAAACAGATTTAATTATTAGGATTGTTGATGGATTCAGAGAAATACATTTTACAGCTTCCTTGGGGCACAGTGGAGCAATAAAAGGGGAAATGCATCAAATTCAATAGATATTTTCAGTGTCCTTCAAATTACTTCCTCTTCTAGTTGACCTTTAAGGGTTTCCATAGATACAATTTTTCCAGAACCTCTACACTATCATGCATTAGAAAGGTTAAAAATCTGACATATTGAACAAGGACTCTCCTATTCAGATATGAAGAGCCTAGATCAAGATTCTCATTCAGAACCCCAGTGGTGGTTGGATCATCTGGAAACTTGAAAAGTGAACGCAATTCTCTCTTCTACTCCAGATCTAGTGTTAGCAGGGCCTGGAAGCAGGCCCTGCTGGTCTCTCTTATCAAAAAGCCAACTCTGAACCCCCACATCCCATCCAGCTATCGTCCTATTTCTCTACTTCCGGGTATCGCCAAAGTATGTGAGAAATTGGTTAATAAACAGCTGACCTCATATTGAACAGCAGGGCCTGGGTTTAGAGCTTTCTACAGCACTGAGTCTGCCCTGGTGGAAATTACGGAGGCCATCCGGGAGACCTTAGATGCTGGGGGCAGGGCAGTTTTGGTCCTGCTGGACCTATCTGCCGCCTTTGATACTGTCCCCCACGCCCTTCTCCTGGCCCGATTGCAGAGGTTTGATATCATCGGTGCTGCATGGGAATGGTTAAAATCCTTTCTTGATGGTAGAACCCAACAAGTATGGATTCCCCTTTTGCGTCAACTACCCAAGCCCTTCAGACAGGGGTCCTACAGGGATCTATATTGAGCCCTTTGTTGTTCAATATTTACATGATCCCTCTAATCCAGCTGGCCAAGGACCATGGTGCAAAAGTGATTGCTTACGCTGATGATACTCAGCTTTTATTCACCTGGAAAAAGCATGAGAGCCTGCCTGTCTGCTCTGTTCAATTGGCTCACGTCTGCACAGCTGAAATGTAACGAAGACAAAACAGAGATTCTGTTCTTTGGGGAATTTCCTTTGTTGTTTTGGCACAACTTCTGGCCTAATGATGCCCCTCGGCCCTCCCCTTCGGGCCTCCCAGTGAAAAATCCTGGGATCTGGTTTGACGAAAAACTCAGTTTTGGTAACCAGATCAGCAAACTGACAGGCACCTGCTTTGGTATTCTGAAGTTTCGCAGAAAATCTTTGCCCCTACTGCCTCTCTCTGACAAAGAAACGATCATTCGGGCCTTAGTCACCTCCTGTCTCAATTATGCTAACGCATTGTATGTTGGTCTTCCTGGCTACCTCATGGATAAGTTGCAGGTTGTGCAGAATGCCACTGCTCGGCTGCTGTTGAACTTACCCAAACATACCAGTGTTAAGCAGCATTTGTGCAACTTGCATTGGCTGCCGGTTAAAGCTAGGGACATGTTCAAGGCTCTGGTTATGGCCCATGCCGCGCTCTACGAGTATGGCCCGGTCTATCTGAGGAACCGTTTTTCGTTTTATGTCCTGGGCATACTCTCGCGCTCCTCGAACACGTACCTGGCTTCCACACCCAGAATTCGTCTGAAAAGAAAGGGGGCAGTTCCCTGGCCTACTTGGCTGTGAAGTCTTGGAACTCTCTTCCCCCGGATCTGCGTAGCCTTTTAAATTCTACTCAGTTTAGGAAAAAACTCAAAACTTTCCTATTCAATTAAGCTGGTTTTTCCTTTGCCACTATGTCTGTATTTTGTTTCTGCTTTCTTTTGGGGTTGCGCAGGGACACTCTTCCGAGTAGCTGCGTGCGTTATAAATCCCTGCTAACATACCATAACATAACATAACAATATGATACCAGTCAGACAGGATGGGGAAACAGTTGTATCCACTTATCAATTTGTGGTAACATGGCGAGGGCAGAAGCCATCTCTTCATATAAATTGTTTAGAGGTGTTTGCAGACCACATTGCAATCCGTAGCTTTGCAAAGGACAGAGTGAGATGCTCCATCCTTCTTGAAAGGGACAATCTGATTGCAGTAACTAGATCAATCACATGTGGAGAACGAAATCCAAACTGTTGGCAGATCTAGCCAAACATTTCAGGAAATGTTGCCAACAAATAAAACTTTCTCTACAGACGAGGTATCTCCCAGGTAATTTCAACACAATTGAGGAAAAGTGCTCTAGACATCTTCAAGAATCAAGCGAATGGTATCTTCACCCTAGATTATCTGGAAATATTTCTTCCAAATGAGGTACCTTTACAATAGACCTTTTTGCCTCCAACTTCAACACTCAACCTTCCTTCTGCATTAGGAGACCAGATCTACAGGCCCTAGCTACAGATGCTTTTCTTCAGGATAGGTCCAATCACCTAAATTATGCACTTTCCCCGTTCATCATATCTCAGATCCAAGCCCAAATTCAATGTCAAAAAGCATCACTGGTTCTTCTGACCCCTTTTTGGCAAGCTCGGACTTGGTACCCCACAATTCTTAAACTGCCAATAGATTGCCCTAATCTGATGCCTTATTTTCCTGATCTGCTTCTCGACCTCAGGTTCATTGTCAGAAGAACATTCTCAATTAAACCCTAATTATGAGTGCTCTGAGAATTTCTGGCCAGAGGCTGCTTAGCTCATCCACCAGTCCCGGGCCCCAGGTATCACTAGAGCCTGCCCTTTTGAATGGACAGAATGAAATAGCTCATGTTTGGAGATAGGTTCAAATCCTTTTCAGAGGATTAGAGGAGTAGTTTTACTATAGTCAACTTTCTGGCCTCTTTAATTTCCAGGGTGAAGAATACAGGACCATAAATACTTACAGGTCAGTAATTTCAGCAGAACATGTGGAAGTGGATGATAGATCTTTAGGAAAACATCCTCTAGTTTAGGGTCTTTTAAAGGAAGTGGGGTTTTCTAATCCTCCAATACCTAAGATGTGGGATAATAATCTGGTTTCATTTATTTCATGGCCTGAAAATTCAATATCACCCTTTTCAACAATAGGCATGTGAAAGCTAACTGTAAGTGAGACCTAATAATGAAAAACAACATAGGACCTGCTCAAAGCTGATTCCAGGTTCCAGGTTTTGCAGCTTGCCAGATGCTGTGCGAGCGAGCGAGTGTGCGCTAGGCATCCGGAGGTGGAGGACGCCGCACGTATCGCTCTGCTCAGCTCTATCCCTCAAGGAGTTGCCGAGAGCCGCTCGGATTTTCCGCGTCTCCCGTGGCTCCCACGATCCTTGCAGTTGCCACTTGAGGGTCACTGCTGCTGCTGATCCGCGGACCTTGTGCTTAGCGGAGTGGAGAGAGCGGAGCAGTGTGCAGAGAGCAGTGTGTGGCGGTGGCGGCAGCTAGTCACCGGCAGCGATTTAAAAGCGAGCCCTTAAGTGGTTTACCCGCTCAGCCGGTATGGAGATTTTTGCGGGGTGTCATGTGAGGATTTGAGTTTGAGCCCGAGCCTGAGCCTGACCCCGATGGACTACGGATCACCAGATTATCGGCTCCTTCGATCAGTGGAGCCGTGCCACGTCTCTTAGCAACATCCTGATACACCAGTTCCATCTGAATCAGCTGCCAATCAGCTGGTAATTAGCTGAAAAAGCCACGGTGCTATAGTGGTAAGTGCAGTTGATTGCTGATATCCGCAATGAAATAGAAGTGAGCCAAAGCATACAGGTTTGCTGAAACCAGCAGTTAAACAGCAAGTCTGTTAGACTGCCTGACTGACTTAAAATTTTTGGTGAAAACCTGCATTGTAGTATTGCAGTGGTACGTCTGTGGTCTTGGAACCAGGAGGGGCCGGTAATACCAGGAAGTCCAGTAGAGGGTGACGAATGTAAGCTATTTTTACTTTCAAATCTTCAAAACCTTGCCTTAGCCTGCAGACCAATGATATCAGGCCGACAGCAAGGGGCGCCGCTTAGACCCCAATCAAAGCGACGTCAAAAGAGTGAGGAAAGCTTGGATATTTGTGCCAGTACTACTACAAAGAAGTGTATGACAAGAGAAGCCTCCATGAATGACTCAGTTAAAACGGCAGTCACCCTACAAATTCTGGTCAAGATTATAAAAATCAAGTCCACGCTAAACAGCCATCTATCAAGAGTTTTTTTAAGCATCACCAAAACCTGTATCAAAAACAACAAAAGAATAAAAATAATGAGTCTGATAATGGTTTGTTATCATCTTTATCTTCAACAAGTGTAAAGAGAGTCTGCCCGCCTGCAATATAACAATCTAAGTTACTCTTAGAAATAGAGGAGTTAAAAGATGGTGGACAACTCCAAGTTAAGATCAAAAATTCAGGCTCAGAAAAGTTTGAAGTGTCTCAAACTCGTAATCCAATTCTAAAAACATTGGGCCAGTCACAGGCAAAAGCCCAAATCCATGTGCAAGACTTTGCCATACAATCTGTTGCGGTATCTATGGTCGATGAATCTCTAGCGGTAAGCCCAACCAGATGGGAGGAGCCTCTTAAACCGCTGGTTTGTAGTCAAAGTGAGATTGGCTCAGTGATTAACATCTCCTCTGGCCTGGATCAAAATCTAAGCAACGAGGTCTTCACGGTAGGCTATGCCGCTGACGAGACAGAAAGTAAGAGGGTGAGTCAAATATTGATACCAGTGATACCTAAATTATCATCTAGCCCAAATGACCTATCTGATATAGTCGGTAAGGTAAGGTCATTTAATCCGGATCAGTCAAGTATAATTCTGGAAAACAGCTTTATTAATAATAAATCACTACTGATACCAGGTATCGCCAGTGCCGAGAATGTGCTAATTTCAAATGAGCAAAGTAAATTCACATAAGTAGTTCCAAATAATCAGTTCAACTCGGTGGACTTTTCATTATTAACAAAACTTGATGGGAACTATCAAGCTAGATCTGGCAACACAGACACTTCTAGTCCCGATCGTGCAATATGGGAGTGTTTACTCCACACTATGGATTCGATCACAAATGCTCTTAGCTTTCATTCAGATAAATTAAATATCCAAGTAGACATTTTAAATACATTGGCTACCCACGTAGTAGGGATTGACGCAAAACTTTTCCAATTGACTAATTTGATAACTAAAGTTCACTCGAATAAAGTTAACCAACTAGTAACCTGTACTTGCGCACAACTGATTGACAAAATTTCAGATCTCCCGTCAATTGTTAGTTCTATGGTACAGGAATTAAAACTGATGTCGGGTAGAACAGCTCAAGGCAAAATAAAGCCCGATGAAGATAAATCTAATTTATTCGTTGCAACAAATTACTTAAATTATCCGGATCAATTGGGATTGACTTTCAAAGAAAGGTCAGTGAATTCACAAGAAAAAGTGAATAAAGGGAATTAAATTACAAATGTAAACTACCCAATGAGTAAAAGTCAATTCCAAAGTGCACATAGTGCAAAATGCAAAGTAGACGATACGAATAATCAACTCGTAAATGACGTCATTATCCCTGAAAACGTTTGAGCTAGCTCAAGATAGGCTCAAAAGAACTGAACCTAGAGAACAATCAATAGTGGAAGAGGTGAACACCATTCAACCTAAAGTGATACTACAAACTCTGAGATCTTGTCCAAAAGGGCAAGGAAAAAGGCTAAGGAAAACCCATAACAAATTATCAAAGGGAAAGAAACTCTTAAGGACGCTGTCACTAAATATTCTAATGAGCCTAAAGAGTCTGATACGAAAGTTCAATTTCCAATTTTTAGATCTGCGGAAGTATCTGCGGTTAACTCAAAGGTTAACCAAAACAGAGAAGTTATCGACATTTCCATCCCTGACGTGTCTAATGACAGTATAAGGTCTAAAAATTCTGTTCCATCAACGGCAGGGGTTATTGGACGAGAACAGTCACCTAAAGAATTGGCCGATCGACATGGAGAACAAAATATCCTCACTCAGAAAATTGTAAATAATGCCAGCAATGAGAGTTATAAAGAGATTCGTATTGAGCAATTAATTATCCCTGACCAAATGTCATCTGAAGTCCAAGGATTAAGAGAATTGGTATTTCCAGTTTCGGCTCCCATCATTGGGAAGAGGGATTCATTTAGTCATATAAATAATAAGAAAAAAGAGGCTACAGACTACTCGTATGAACTAAAGAAAGTAGTCTTTTGTCCTCAGTATACTACAAGAGGCCCTTACGATATTTTGAACCGTGGAAATATTCTGAAATTATTTAATGCAATTGTAGATTTGAAGGATGAAACATCAGATGATTTGGAATCAGTTGAGTTTAAGAATGATTGCAATAATCTCTATAATGAAATAACGGTTACAACTTGGAAAAGTGATGAAATTATCAGCAAAATAATCACTAATAATAATCAATTTGCGAAATGGGACATCAAAGTTTAGAGAATTTATAGGTCCCAATATCCGACTTTGTTGATCCCGAATAGGTCATCTTGTAGCCCGGACTCTAAGATCAGTGGGCAAAAAACAGGTTCGGGTCAACACGTTAGAGTTTTGAAAGGTGCCTTAGGTCCATCAACAAAGTTGAATTTGTCGTTTGGTATCAAGATCAGGAGCTGTCAACCAGGGCTTCGAATATGTGAAGAGTTAAAGAAAGTAATTAATCCGGTTGAAGATTGGAGTTGGCTCCCGTCTACATTGGCAAATGGAAATCTTGTGAAGCGCGATTGATGCCTGTATACCTGTGACAACGCATTAAAACCTTTTAAAATCTGTTCTTGGAACATAAATGGTTTTAAGTAACTTCTTGAGGACCCAGATGTAATAAGCTTTTTTAGAGACTTTGATATATTAATGCTCCAGGAAACCTGGAATATGACCAGTGAACCCCTCATTGGTTATTTTGAATATTCAAATGGGGGTCTCCGTAAGGCCTCTACTGGTCATCCTAGTGGCGGCCTTTCCACGTATGTTTCTGTGAACTTGGATGCTAAACATTTTGAGATTGACTTTCAGGTAAAATGGCTACAATGTATTAAATTAATCTGCCAGCAACCTATTATTTTTTAAAATATTTATATAAGCCCAAAACATAAGGTTAAATCTAGTCAACTATCGAGCCTGTGGGAAATAGTGAAAGTGTTGTACTATGCCCATTTAGACTCATTGATAATTATTTCTGGCGATTTTAACATGCATTTTTTTACTTGTAAAAAGCCGAATATACATTCAAAACTACTATCCCAGTGGATTAATTCCCAGTTCATAAAATTTAATCTTAAAATATTGCAAGATGAGGATTTACACATCGACATTTAAAAAAACATGTAATCCTTCTATTATTGATTACTCCATAATTTCTTGAAACTGTTAAATTTGCTTCAAAGCTATCATGTATTTCCAAGGATAGAGAGTGACCATAATCCACAAGTTATTTCCTTCGCTTTTTCTTTAGACCACTTAACGGAAACAAGAATAATTAAACCTGCTCCTACACCATTTAATCTTAAAAGGTTAGTGTGGAATGAGAGAACTGAAAAGGATATATTGGAAGCCCTCTCTTGTTTAATTCTAAAAGCTCAAGATGCAATTGCTGAAGGAAATCCATGGTTGCTCTCTGGCCTTCATTGTGTTCTGCTCTTTTGGCTAACTTTCCTAATCCCAAAACATCAAAAGGTGCAACTTTGACCTGGGTGGTTTTCAAACCGGCTACTCTATCTTAAAAGACGTCTTAATAGCGCAATAAGAGCATTGTATAGAAAAGTGAAAGGAACATCTAATTTTCTTGTGTCCCAACAAATTAAACAATTGAAAAAGGGATACAAGAACGAAATATGGAGGGCTAAACAAATGCACTATGAAGAAATTTGGTCTAAATTACATTTTTCATGCAAAATTAAAGACTCAAGGTCATTCTGGGTATTATCAATAATCTTGAACTTGGTAATTATAGAGGCAATAGTGCCAATATTGAAGAATCAAGCTGGGTAAACTTTTTCCAGAACTTACATGCTGTTTTTCCAGGCTCACAGTTGGATTCTAATAAATTTGATTCTGCCCATCATGGCTCGCAAGAAAAAATAAAAGATGGTGGATCAGACTCAAATGCTTACGACCCATTGAGTCTGGTCGACAAAGAGCCATGGTCGGTAGAGAAAGTTAAAAAAGTAATTAAGAACATTAGATCAAATGGAGCCCTAATGGAATCCCTAATATAGTGTTTAAAACAAATCTGAAGTATTGGCTGGAGGTTTTAACATTTTTATTTAATGATGTGCTTAAAACGGGCTCCATACCTGATTCATGGCAGGGAAGTATCATTCAACCAATATATAAAAGCGGTCCCCGAGATAATCCTGCAAACTACAGTTTAATTGCTTTAACAGATGTGGAGGCCAAAATATTTGCTAGTTGTCCTTTGGAAGAACTGGAAGCATGGGCTTTGAGAAAGGAATTGATTCCAAATTTACAAACTGGTTTTAGAAGAGGAGAATCGATTAATACGAATTTGATTTTATTGACGTTATTGGGCGATAGGGCCAAATATAAGAAACAAAAGTTGTATATTTGTTCCATCGACTTAAAAGCCGCCTTTGGTTCTGTACTGCGAAATCTATTATGGTCGAAGTTAACCGATTGGGGCATATCTAATACTCTACTTAATATGATTAAATTATTATACTCCAACACATGGGTACCGATCAAAGTTGGTGATGGAAGACACACAACTCGGCGTCTTGAGACCAATATTGGATTGAATCAGGGTTGTGTCTTGGCACCTTGTCTTTTTAATCTTTTTATGTCTGCCAGTTCATTTTAAACATGTTAATGCCCATTCTCCTGCTATTTTAGGCCAAGAGGTTAAATATCTACAATATGCCGATGACACCATTCTATTAAGTCAATCTGTCGGTGGTCTAAAGGAATTAATTGATTCTTTTAATCAATATGTTTCTCAAAATGGCCTAAAAATAAATACAAAAAAGACAAAAATAATGACTGTAGGAAAAACGCAATTAGGAATGAAAGACTGGAATATCAATGGTTTGGTCGTTGAATATGTAAAATCGTATAAATATTTAGGAATCACATTTGATGATAGTATGACGTTTAGGCAGCATTTTAATAACCTTGAAGCTAAGGGAACATCACTATCATTTGCGTTCAGAAAATTGAGAGATAAGCTATCGTGCCCGAACTCTGATCACCTGATGAAGGTTATGAAGGCAAAGTTGATTCCATCCTTGGATTACAGTTCTATTATTTGTCGCAGCAAAGACGCGTAAATCCTTGATGATATTGAAATAAGAACATATAAATCAGTTTTTATGATTCCCAGATATATTAGACGTGCCAATATAAGATTAGAATTCGGTCTAAAAAGACAAACATTGGCCTGACAATATACATTTTTAAAAACCTTTTTGTCATTGTCCCGTGCTGAAGAGGGTTCCCTTGCAAATCAATGTTGGCATGAGATGATGAGAAGTGAATATGCGAGTAGTTGGCAAACATACCTAAATGAGTGTCTACGTAATTTTGATTGTTCAATCCTAGAAGATGAAATCAGGAGTAAAGTTGTTTATAAAAAATCAATCAACCAATCAACTATTTTATTGTCGACTATAATAGATAAAGATGAACTTAGGAAAAAAAAATCTTTTAGGGTCAATAGCAAATTCTTTTGGTAAATTGGCACCCCAACCGTATTTGTCTTTCCATTTAAAACCTTCAATTAAGAATACATTTATGCTACTTCGGTTCGGGAGATATCCGACTAAAGATGGAATACCAAAATGGGAAAACAAGTGGCCTTCTAAATTGTGCAGGTTATGTGGTTCTTGTGAGGAAACCATAGTGCATATAATAACTTTATGCCCCAAATTGCTAGAGGAGCGGAAAACTATATTAAAGTTTTTTTTTATTGAATTGGGGGTAAGATCTTGTAGAAACGCAATCATCCTATGTTTAAATGGTGCCACTGTTCGTCTTATTTCCCGTCTTGTTAAATTTATTTTTATAGCTGAAAAGAAACTTTGTAATATTGACAATTGAAGTGAAGACATTTATAACACGAAAATTATGTATAATGTTGTAATGTATTTTCAGGGTTATGCACGGTCTACTTTAAACCAAAGTTGCCAAGGCTTGCTAGTAGAATAGTATTTTATTTTGACTGCTAGCCCAAGTGTACTGTTGCTGTTTGTTATATCGCTATTAAATGCTTATAGGGGTAGGGCTGGCATCTTTTAAACTAAAATTAGTTAAAGTTTGCTTAGCGGAAACTTCTTCTCTCTCGCTCCCGCTTATGCTGTTATAAAGCACTCTTTAGAATGATGTATGGCATATTGTAAACCAATGCTGCCAGCACAAAGCATTATATTTCCTCTATTAGCACAAACGCACTTTATTGCAATTGTCGTTACAAATGTAATTTTACTATGGTTGGTTCTTTCTTATGCATCATTCACTGTTTTAAAGTCTTTAAGAGTAACAAATGGTATATTGATCATTTTAGTTTCTAGCACAAGGCACTTTAGTTTCCGCTATTAAAAGTTTACTAGCACAATTGCACTTTATAGCCAATACTGTACTAAATGTAATTTGATTATGGGCGTTTTTATTTTTACATGTTGATCATTTGTAGCCAAACAAACTATCTTGAGGCTTAGTAGTAGATCTTGTTTGGATATAATTGTACACTGTAGCCACAAAACAATTAGGAAGGGAAGATGAATCTTTTATTTTTGTATGAATGTTATATTTTTAATTGAATTTTATTTTGTATGTGTATTTTGCTGATTGTAATGATTTTAAATAATCAACAAATAAAATATTACCTTACCTATATCACCCTTATATTTTTTAGCAGTAAAATGCACAGCTTTGATTCACAGAGGTAATTTACACTTTTGAGTAATTTACGCTTTTGAATAAATGTACTACTTTTTGCTTTTTCACAAAATGTGTGTATAATGTAAGTTACTACAAAGTTTTTTTTAAAATAACTCTTGATAGTCCAGCAATACCCTCCCATAGAAAACATTAGAGGTAGGGAATCAAAATAAAACCTCATAGGAAATAATGTTAAATTATATTACATTAATTTATTTTAAAAATTTAGAAATATACATAAATATTACTAAATGTTAAAAAATATATACAAATGCTACAAAATTATTATTTAATTATAAAATATTAAAAAGTTTAGAAAAACACCTAAAGAAAAAGTAGGATTTTTTTATTAGTCATTCATGATTTTTACAAGTGATGTATAGAAATAGTTAATTTAAATTAATGTAGTTATATTTGAATACAAATTACTGCTACATTCATTTTGTTATTCAAAATAGGGTATCAACATATTTTATAATTTTCCACATTTTGCTTTCAATCTAAACTTTGTGTAGGTAATTACTTCAATTGAGTCAGGAAAACATCTGATTTATTTCAGGAAATCTCATAAATTGGTATCCTCTCCCTTTTTGCTCGCTGGGTTAGATGAGTCTCAGGGTTAGCCAGAGTACAGACCTTTACTTTTGGAGGTCATTCTATTAGAGGAGATATGGCTTCTAAAGTGTTTTAAAACGAGCATGGACATCACACCAGATTGGCAGACTGGGCCAAAGTTTCTACTGAGCAAACACAAGGAGATGATGGACGGAGCGCTGAAACTTTTCAGACACTCACCCCCAGTTACACATCTGGGTTGAATCCACCATTGTTCTTTAGCTCATTTCGCCACCCCAGTTTAGACACAGCGATATGCAAATCAGTCTTGACCCTGTGCCTCATGGGAACAGTCCAGCCCGAACAACCAAGCCATGTCTTCCCTGGACCGGAAATAAGCGTCCCGGGTCTGGTTTCGGGCACACAGCCCTCATCAGCCAGGCTAGCTTGAATCCAGTGGCAAAGTGAGCAAGGGACCCACGTCGGGGCATACCCTGCCAACTTAGGGTGAACAAAGCAAACACAAGGAGATGATGGACGGAGCGCTGAAACTTTTCAGACATTCACCCCTAGTCACAGATCTGGGTTGAATCCATCATCATTCTTTAGTTCATTTCACCACCCCGGTTCAGACACAGCTATATGCAAATCAGTCTTGACCCTGTGCCTCATGGGAACAGTCCAGCCCAAACCGCCAACCCAAGTCTTCCCTGAACTGGAAACAAGCATCCTGGGACCGGTTTCGGGCTAACAGCCCTCATCAGCCAGGCTAGCTTGAATCCAGTGGCAAAGTGAGCAAGGGACCCACATCTGGGCATACCCTGACAACTTACGGCGAACAAAGCAAACACAAGGAGATGATGGACGGAGTGCTGAAACTTTTCAGACACTCACCCCCAGTCACAGATCTGGGTTGAATCCATCATCGTACTTTAGCTCACTTTGCCACCCCAGTTCAGACACAGCTATATGTAAATCAGTCTTGACCCTGTGCCTCATGGGAACAGTCTAGCCCGAACTGCCTAACTGTGTCTTCCCTGGACCGGAAACAAGCATCCTGGGACCGGTTTTGGGCTAACAGTCCTCATTAGCCAGGCTAGCTTGAATCAAGTGTTCAAGTGAGCAAGGGACCCACGTCTGGGCATACCCGGACAACTTAGGGTGAACAAAGCAAACACAAGGAGATGATGGACGGAGCGCTGAAACATTTCAGACACTCACCCCCAGTCATGGATCTGGGTTGAATCCATCATCGTTCTTTAGCTCACCTCACCACCCTAGTTCAGACACAGCTATATGCAAATCAGTCTTGATCCTGTGCCTCATGGGAACAGTCCAGCCCGAACTGCCATGCCATGTCTACCCTGGACCGGAAACAAGCATCCTGGGACCAGTTTCGGGCTAATAGCCCTCATCAGCCGGGCTAGCATAAATCCAATGTCAAAGTGAGCAAGGGACCCACTTCTGGGCATACCCTGCCAACTTACAGTGATCAAAGCAAACACAAGGAGATAATGGACGGAGCACTGAAACTTTTCAGACACTCACCCCCAGTCACAGATCTGGGTTGAATCCATCATCGTTTTGTAGCTCACTTCGCCACCCCAGTTCAGACACAGCTATTTGCAAATCAGTCTTGACCCTGTGCCTCATGAGATTAATTGGAATAAATCAGTAATGAAGTATCATTCTATAAAAGTCAAAGTTTAATTGCACCTTTTTGGGCACGAGTAGTGCACCTTGAAGTATGTGACAAAGTTTGTACACATTATTTTGCAGTGAGTCATATATTTAAGGCCTTAGCTGATGGTGGCCATTTCAGGGTCCTTTATTTGGCACATTGCAACACCCTGATTGTGCAGGACGTTCTAAAAAAAGAAAACATAGTCAACAACATGCTGACCACTTGCAGAAGTATCTTCACTCATTTCAGCCATTCTTTTAAAGTCTGGAAGCATGCGTGGCTTTGCATGACCTCATAGACATGGAGTAAAGCAAGGCAGCACAAAGCAATGCCTTGCCTTACTCTGCGTCAAGGAGATGTTCCATGAAAGTTGCAGTGGGTGTTTCCACGCAACATCCATGGATTTTGACGCTGACCCAGAATTACAAAATCACATAAACCTGGGGCAGTGCTAAAACATTACGCCTCCCCAGAGGAAGCATAGCGAGGAGAAATGTTTTCATTTCTCTTAGTTGTTTCCTCTTTCTATGTGTGCTGCATTCTACAGCACACACAACCTTCTGCCCCCTCCCAAACAAATCACCCCAACCAATGTCCAAAAGAAGAAACTAAAGTCCAAAATCCAACTTCCATTCCGAAATGCCCACTCTCTCCACACACGACAAAAGTCCCTCCCACCACAGCAAATAATTTAAAAGGGCATCAGAGGGCATTAATCTGGGCATGAAGACATGCCACCACTCAGCGAAGCAGCACCAGCTTGAGTAGGACACGGCATTGGAAGTGGTCTGGTTATGATGAGGAGGGGGACAGCAGCGGTGAATCAGGATCCCAGTTGCTGGGGGTGCTGCCAATGCTGTGGCCGGGATGGAGGCGTTCGTAGCTGGCTGGGGGAACTGGGTCCAGGGGCAGTGTCAGATGCCTCCGCCTCCTCCTCCTCCTCCTCCTCCTCCTCCTCCTCCAGAGCTACCAGCCAGCAATATTCAGCCTGGAAGACCTCCATCCATTGCCACCGCAGCTGGGCTACTATCTCCTGCCAAGATGGTGGACCAGCAGGAGTAGCTATATCAAGAAAGAAAGAAAGAAGATAAAGTGTAAATAATGCTCAGTGCAAACACGTGTTTATATAGTGGCATAGTATCAGTACATTGCTTGTCCCCTGGGGCCATTACAATTGTTGATGTGATTAGTCACAGGGCCAGGTTTTCCCCACACAAGCATCACATAAAAGCACTGACCGGTTGCAAGGAATTAAGCCAGAAAAAAACACCAGATTAAAACTAAGTATTTTTTTCTTTTAAAGGATTTCCTAGTAAAACTATAAAGACACTTTGTGTGTAAAAATAAAAATAAAATACCTCTCATTAAAGAGTAAGGTATTATGCAGCACAATTATTAGTATTCCTGTTGTGCAATATTAATGGAGGCATCCTAGCATTGGGTACTTTGCTACTCTCTGCAGTCTTCAGCAGAGGCAGCTGTAATGGACTTTTTATTTTCTAACAATGTCTCTGATCTTCTCTGACTGCCTTTCAATTCTACCCTGAGGCAGATGGCAGCTCATTGATATACTAACACTGTCTTAGTGACAGGACAGAGGAGTCTGCATGAATTCTTAAATAATCAGCCCAAGCAAGCACCGACTAGTAGGTTGTGACGAGCACCTGGCTAGATCAAACTGGATCAGATGTTTTTCTTAACGTAAACTAAACTTGCCTCTGAGTGTGAGCAGCATGCTATTTGAAAAAACATATTAGCATGTTTAGAAAAAAAAAATTAATAATTACTCACCGAGCCTTGCAACCTTGACACTCAGCAGTTCGACCAGGTCCTGTTCTCAGTCTATTGGAGACAGACAGAGCACCAATAATTAACCTGTCTGACAGACCCTTGAATGAGATAGAAATTAGTATCCTAAGCAAAGGCTTTAGTTTTGTACCTTCAGCATCCATTGACAGGTTCCAATTAGAGAAGGATTTACGCTCATTTTTTAGAAAGGTTAGACTTAGGAGATTTTTTGAAAACAGGGACACACAAGAACGTATTAATCACTCAGGCCTCAAACCAAGATCCCTGTTCACACCCAGTCTGGCTATGGTCGGCAAAAATATTGAAGTTTTTGAAAGAGCAGTGGAAAGTGATATTCAAAATATCTTGAACAAATCCAACAAGTTTCATGGTCAGAACAACATGAGTATGGCAGAAAAACAGGCTCTCAATTCCCTGAAAGCGGACGCCAGTTTAACCATTAAACCTGCCGATAAGGGAGGAGGCGTAGTGTTGTTTAATACCATTGACTATGAGCATAGGATGCTTGAGATGTTGAATGTTAAAGAACATTATATACGCACAAATGAAAGAAGTCTAGCTTCTGTATCTAGACAATGTCTTAACCTGCTCATAGAAGCGAGAGACAAATCCTGGATATGTGAGGATGAGTTTAAGTTTCTTAATAACTTAGAACCTAGGACTCCTGCCTTATATGGTCTGCCAAAGATTCACAAAAATGGTACTGATCCGCCCATGCGACCCATTGTAAGCAGTATTGGCTCTCTCCTGGAGCCTTTAAGTAAATATGTTGATCATTTTTTACGGCCCATTGTATGTGGTCTGCGCTCCTATGTCAGAGATTCGGCCCATATCATCTCCCTCATTGAAGGGAAGCCTTTTTGTGGAGAGACTCAGTGTCTAGTTACTTTGGACATTGAGTCTCTCTACACTAACATCCCTCAGAGTGATACGGTTGAAGTCATTCGAGATATATTGGTGGACCGTGACCTTGGAGGAGCTAATGCAGATTTTATTGTGAGTTGTGTGGACCTGATTCTAAAAAATAACATCTTTTTGTTTAAAGATGAATACTTTAAACAGTTGAAAGGGACCAGCATGGGGGCTACCTGTGCTCCTAGTCTGGCCTGTCTTTATGTTGGCCAATTTGAAGTCAAGCACATTTATAACGAGGTGGCCCCTTTTTTCGAAAATGTAGTAGGTTGGTACCGCTACATTGACGATATTTTTTTCATCTGGGAGGGCACCACTGACGACCTGGATCTGTTTTTAGATTGGTTGAATCTAGGAGATACTAACCTACGGTTTACCTCTCACTATAGCAGGACCAGGGTTGAATTTCTGGATATTACTATCAAAGCGGTTAGCGGGTCACTGGAAGTGGAGTTGTTCACAAAGCCAATGGCCAAAAACACTCTTTTACACTTTTCAAGCTTTCACCCTAAATCTCAAAGGGAAAGCATACCGTTTAGCCAGTTCCTCCGTCTTCGGAGGAATTGTTCGGATCTGCAGGATTTCTATAAACACGCAGATGTTCTTAAAGGCAAGTTTAGAGATAGGGGCTATCCCAAAAAACTCCTCACTCATTCCTTGAAACGGGCACGGTTTTATGATCGAACTGTCTTGGTCAATAAACCGGCTACAATCAAGGAGCCATTGAATAAAGTCGTGTTTGTAAGCAAATTCTCAAATTTGAGCAATCAAATTAAAAATGCTGTTAACAGAAACTGGCATATTCTTAACCACGACGAAGAGGTCAAGTTAGAAAGACCCTTATATGCATTCAAAAAGAACAACAACTTACGAGATTTGCTTGTGCACACCTATCGGGATGAAAGGGTTGATGACCAGAGAACAATTGACAACCATCCTGCCTTTGGCAACTATAGATGTGGTACCTGTAACATCTGCCCTCTATGCTTGCCTACGAAAGAGATTACCCATAATGGTCGTACTATGAGAACTAACACTTTGAACAACTGTAGGAGTAAAAATGTGATATATTTTCTCCAATGTCCATGTGGTCTAGGCTACGTGGGGGAAACAGGTAGGGAGCTACGAGTTAGAGTACAGGAACATAGATCGGCAATTAAAACGAAAACGCTCACTGCCCCTCTTGTTTCCCACTTCCTTGACTCTGGACATGGCGAGAATGACTTCGTGTGGTTCATTCTGGAAAAGGTCCGAATAGACAGAAGAGGTGGAAATATGGCCGGTAAGCGGAAAGCTCGTGAGCAATGGTACATTTCCCATCTTAATACTGTCTACAAGGGCCTTAATTCAAGAGAGGAATGGGATAACCTACTGGCTGCAAGATGATCGAGATTGGCAGATTAGTTTTGGTGTTTTGTAGTCTGTACTCTTACTCTGCAGACAGGCTGACAGCACTATCAAAAGGCAACTAAGACAATAACTAGGGTCTGTCTTCACACTCTCCTATATACAGGGACAGTCATTTTATGCCATGCCGCCTATACTTGAGCGGAGTGTCATTTATATTCTCACTTTTCGAGTCTGACAGTGAATATAATGAAGTGCCATCTATCATTCCCTACATATTGGGGGAGTCAATTTGCTGTCATGTCATCCATTTTGACATAATCTCTGCAAGATTATCAGTTCGATCAGTCATTTATGGCTCCGTTCACAATATATTTTTACTTAGACCCCTGTCCTGTACTGGGGCAACCCTTAAACTAAAAATAATTTTTTTATATATAGGTCCATCTAGCTGTTTGTTATGATCGAGTAGTTGTATTTCATCCACTTTTATATCCTTGTAGGTGTAGTATAATACGCTCTCTACCAAGTAGTTTTCGGGTATTATTCGTCGACACACTCTGTTTTTCTAACCTTTATGTTGAGCGTGTGTATTGGTCACACCCTTCCAAGATGGCGTTTCAATACTATTAAGGGTCGGCTGGTTCTACATTCGACCATGTGATCGTAGTGTTTACCCCGGGTTGTTTTCTACAAAACGGATTTCCCGTGGATAAAAGAGATAGTATTTACATTTCAATGTTACCGAGCGCAAGAGAGATCTGTAGGTACCTATAAGTTGCTAAATACAATAAACCTTTTTGGGTTAAATTATAGACATATGACTGGACGCTAGCCATATTGATATGATTGCTAGCTTGTTGTCCTATTCCAAGATGGCGCCTTCGTTTTCTGACATTTTGTGCAGGATCTGTAAGTAGCCATGGACATCCCGGAAGAATTGTATTCACTTCCGACTTTTGGGGCTACTTAACGCCCGGCATTGGACTCCGACGTTGTCCGAGTTTCATTTGTTCCCGACGAGGAAGACCGTGCCACGCACATCCGAGCAAGTAGAGATTGAGGTAAGGTTGTGGCTTAGTCAGCAATGGCTGTGGGTGTTTTTTATCTAGTTTGTTAGTATACGGGTCTTGATTTAATTATTCTTCCCCTAGTGACCCTTCGGCACCGTCTCTGGACACAACCTATCTTCTTTTCTATATATCAGACGTTGGCACGGTTACCGACCACAGATACAGAATTTAAGGTACATTAGCCAATTTATATTGTTTTGGAATTTGCCATCTTATTATTAGTAAAGGGTTGACACTTTACCTAATGAATATTGGACCGTGTTGTTTGATCGTAGCTTAGCCCCAGATTGACTTTAGATCTTCTTACACATGCCGGGCTATCGCTATCTGTCTTGGACCGTCTTTTTCGGTCTTAGTAAGGTTTAGCCTAGTTTCAGGCTGTTATATCATTCAGTCATGCCGTCTTACTCTCATTTTGTGTCACCCGTGCACCTAGCTACTCTGCCATGAACACTTTGGCTATATTTTCATATTGCCTAACTATTACGTGTGAGTTCTGGTGGGTGCATAGATATAACTATGGTTAGATATAGAGATATTATGATATGATCTCAGGGTGTATATTAGGTGTATTTGGCACTGCTTAGTTTTCTTTGGAGCTTGACATTCATGATATTTTGGCTCTCTTTACCCGTTTAGTCGGGCGCCTTTTTTTAGCGTGTATTTTTAGAGCGATAGTCCCGCGTTAAATTAGGCTCTCTAAGCCGTGTTAATTATAATTCCTGCCTACTATGTAAAGAATAGCCCTATACTCCTTTAAAAGAAAAGACTTCAACGTAGACAAAAGTGATAAAAATTCGGCAATATATGGCCACTGACAAGAGAATATACATCAATTACATATTTGTTTTCTCTATAGGTCTCATGAAAACCTATGTTCAGAATACATAGACACTATGGCATGTCTGTGAGCCAGGCAAGAAGTGCTAAGTTCTGTTCCATTAAGACTGGATGTAACCCAACACCAGGTATATATTAGTTAGATCTAGTTTTGAGATGATTTAACCCTGATATTACTGCCTAGACTATATCCTAGCAGACTGTTATGGCGTCTTTTTTCTTTAAATAAGGTGTTTGATACTAAAGAATCGCCTAAGAATATAAAAATAAGTTCAGAAGGGCTGGCAGGATCCGTATGGACATTGCTCACTAAAGGACTCATGAAAGTATCTATGTAAGTCCTTTTTTACATGATATTTGGGACATGTATTATACTATAAATTAGTGCTACAATATGGTGAACATAGATTTGTGATCTTGGGTACGCAGATATTTTAGCAATACGACCCCTAATTGGGGAAACTAACTGCCATTACTCATGATGTAGCATGTGCATTGGTCCCTTGAATTTATCACATTACTTAATTCTCATCAGTATATGTGTGAGTGATATTTCACCTACACTCCACCTTTTGGTGTGACATAAATAGAGTCTGATCGTTGTGTGGTTAGAGTGTGAATGGATAAAGTATGGAGGATGTTTTTTTTTGGACAGCTAGCATTTTGTTAAGAAGAAATAACACTGATAATTATTGGTGTAGAGACAATATGTCAATATTAATTGTTTTAATGTTATGTTCCCTATAGAGCTGCTACAATTGGGACTACATTATGTCTTTTTTGTATCTCTATAGGATTTTAACTGTTGGGACTGTACTATATTATTCCTGAAGAAGGTGCCGGCTGTGAATCTTGGCCCACCGAAACGCGTCGATGCTTTTATAAAGGAAAACCACTCAAAATCCAGTAACACTGATTTGTGTGACATATCATTGAAAAGGACACTGATTCTGGTCACAATTTATGCAATTTTTTGATTTGGTGTTTTCCTTATGTGAACAAGACTATAAGTTGAATTTGTTCCTCCCATGCTGTTCCCAATTTTAATGTTGTGTTTTTCATTATTGTATAGGTCGTGTTTTAATTTTGAGTACATTACATGTTTTTTAATATTCATATATTGATACAAAGAATTTGTTTCTTTGTTGCATCAGTAACTTTATTGATTGTGTACACCATTTTTATTATATCCAATAAATTTGTCTGATTTATTTCTTCTTATTGATTTTTTATGCTGCTGCTGTCCATCTTCATCCCCTTGGTATGAAAGGAGTATAGGTTTGAATGGTATGTTGACAAGGAGGTTTTTTCTTGACTGAGGCCTGTTCTCAGTCTAGCAGGGTCACCCAGCAGTGCATCAGCTGATGTGTTGTGCGTTGCACCACAGTGCTCCAGCTCACGCTCCAGCGCTCTCTCCCCCACCGCATCTGACACTCCTGCAGAGTGACCCTCTCCCAGGCCTACTTGCAGCATGGAGGGGAGGAAGCGCTGCACAAAAAAAAACAAGAGCTGCTACCTCCACTTCTGAAAAAATGGGGCAGGCTGCACCCCTTGGATGCGTCGACGACCGCAAGGTGTGCGGCTTGTTGCAGCCGCACTGGAGCTGCATCTTGCTGCCTGTGTATACATGGCGCTGGGTGAAAAAAATGTAGAAAGAAGAAAAAGAAAACAGCAAAGCGGAATGGAAGAACTAAAGGAGGTAGAACACAAGAAAGAAAGTGAAAACAAAAAAAAGCATGTGAAGTCATACAAAAAGGTTTTGTAAACGTGAAATACACACACAGAAAGACACACACTGACTAAAAAAGGTAAATGAGGGGTGGACAAGTGGGAAAGGGGGAGTACTGGAGGAGATTAAAATCTGATTTAAAAAGCAGGCCCAGCACCATGCACAGAACTGAAAGCAGGTCAAATAAAATGGAATGCAAGGTGCTGTTCGTGCTGATTTTTCAGCATGGAATGTGCTACAGGCCTGAAAAGGCAGCGTGAATGGGTGGAAGAGTATTCTAACGCCCTTTGCACTGTTCTACGGAATCTTGCTGAGTTTTTTGGAACCCGCGGAATTCCATGGAGCAAAACTCTGTGAGTTCTGCCCAGGCCTAGTTTAAAGAGCTACTAAGGTGGGTGGCACAATAAGCGCTGCAGGACCAATAGTAAAATGTAATATACCGGCCCTGAGTACATATAGGAGCACTATACTAGGGACTTATAACTAAATTAAATATGTCAATTGGATATAAGCCAATATTACCAAGCACATGCACTTTAGCACTGGTAAATCCTAAAACCAGCAAAAATGAGGTCAGAAAAAAATGGGTGAGGAAGGACAAACGTTGGGGTGGGGGGAGATCACCCTAAGGCTGACAGGTCTAACAGAAGGAGTCCAAGCATTACCTCTTCCCCTTTGTGACTCACTGACCGGAATTACAGGGGCAAATAACTGATAGACAGACTACCAAATCGTAATTTGGAATGAATTTCCCTACCACTCCCCTTCCAAATTGTGATTCAGTAGTGATTTGTGATCCTGGAAACCTTTTCGAATCACAAATTAGGGTTAGTAGATAAGTAAAATGGTTTTGCAGGCTCAAACCCTGTATGTATATCACCCTATTAGAAGGTATGCAGCTGCAGAACCTCTTTATAATCTGGCATTAAGTTATTTTGAAAAGTTACAAACTGAAATTATGTCCTACAATCCAACAGTTGTTATAATAAAAGATATATTCAGAATTAATGTAAGGAGCTGTTTATGTTTTTTCAAAATTTCTGATAGGGGAAGCATCAGTAAGCCTTGAGTGTTCACCCGTTTCATCTTTTTTTGTCTAACAGTCCATGTGTTACAATTTATCTTAAGAAAGAACTGACATGTATGACTTAGTTTAATTTAGTTTTAGTAATGTATTTGTAATGTACATACAACAAAATGAACTATTATAGTCAATGGGTTCTGCCCATTTAGTCCCCCAGGATTTTTTGCAATTGACTTCCAGGTTTTTAGCTTTATACTGGCATCCTAGAACTGGCCAGGGGTGTCTGGCTTCTAGAACTTTCCACCCCCACTTAAAAACCCTTTGTCAAAGAAGCGCTTCAAAACCCACCCCCAACAAAAAGTGCCTTTTCGAGGCCAGGAGACCAAAGACAATGCGCTTGATGGGTGTGGCTGGCTAGAAGTATGAAAGCGAACTAAAGATTCCTACACATCAGCCCCACAAGACTGGAGAAACAGGCCTCCGAAGCACTTTACATGAGCACCAGTTGTGTTACATGAGGAAACATTCATTTTTGTTAGGCATGGGGAGATTAAGTGATCTGCCCTGATGTTGAGTGTCGTTGCCGAGACTCGAACCCGGTTCCCCAGATTTGAAGTCGGCCCCCCTAACCATTAGGCTACATCCTCTCCCCATTGATAATGAATACCTCTAATAATGTGATGCTTCAGCTGGTGTAGTTGGGGTATTGTGGTTACAGGTTTCGGAACCCACTAACGATGTAATGTGATATGACAGTTTCCGTCTACCTGAATGTGGATATTTGTAATTTGATGACTAGCCTTTAGTACTGTGTGCGTAATCAAAGTATTTTTCCTTTTTAAAAGGAAAAAACACTGGCTGGACAATGATTTATCAGTGTTGTTTCATGTCAGTGGACTGGGATTAGCAGCCCACGCCACCTCCTCTTATTAGGCCTAAGACTGCTCTGCTTTGCTAGCCTGAGAGAGACAAGTGCTACAATGGGGTACTTGGCTCCCAGTGAAAAAGACAATTATGGACTTATTACTTGTGAAGGACTCACATTCTTTGCAATCAATAACACAATTTCTTACAGCTAACATTTCTCATTTGTGTCAGCGTGCACACATGTGCCTGTGCTCCGTCTGGATGAAAATGTGCGTTTGTCGTTATTTTCCTCCATGGAACGACCACCGAATAATTTTTTGATTTCCCTCGAGGCGCGAATAATTACGCCAAAAAGTAACTTACTTCGGAACACCTCGTTATTTTTCTATGCATTCATTTTTTCATTTAATTTGGCACGTGAACAGTGTAGAAGCCACGTTGTTTTGTAGTGCGAAGTTGTTTTGTGCTGAGAGTGTGCGCGATGGACTCCAGCCAATCGAAATACTTTTGATATTTAGCAATAAAACCTCTCCTCTGCTTTGGACAAAATAGAACTGTGCCCTCCTTCATCCTAATGTCTCCCTGTCTCTGGATAATCCCTGTGTGTCGTAAATGTATTTTAGTAGGTGGATGCCTCGCTCCATTTCATTTTTAAGAAAAACAATAAAAGTGAACTCTGCTGCTGAAGACACGGATACTCTGTGGATCTAGATGTGCTCGACTCTGTCATAGGAAGTGGCGTTATTCAGGCTGTGGCTGCTGTACTCAGCAGCTCGGCCTCCCCCACAGACAGGTGATTAGAGATAGGGAGAGGAGCAGTGCGGAATTCAAGCTGTTAATACCATTACACGGCGCTCGGCAAATTCTCATGACGCGGCTCTGTTTCCACTGTCAACAAATCCCATCAACTTTCATTGTTATTTCTAAACCACTTTGTTATTTCAGGGCGCGCGCAATCAAAGCGCGTATTCCCAATGCAAATACCCAATGTCAGAAAAGATTTTGTTGAAATTTCCACTCGCAACGTTTTCATTTGAAAGTCGACACATTTCGCAGTGACCTTGTAAACTCAAAAACCGAGGAAAGCTGCTGAGTGTTTCTCCTGCTGTTTTTACATACTTTTTGGTACAATTCCCAAGGGAACCGCAATTACACCCGATGCAACTACCCGTAGGCTGACTGTAAAGCATCTTAAACTCTTATGATACAAGCCACAGCTGGCTGTCTCTGTACTGATGTATGTGTGTGTATGTATGTGTTGGCAATTGTAAAGAAAGAACTAATGTACGGATCAACAGAGCCCTACACCTCAGAGGGGGGAATGGTGAACGAAGGTTCAAGATCTTTACATTGTAGGGAGGCAGAGTGTCGAAGATTCTGAGGAGCCACAGTCTTGATGGGAGACTAAAATTTAGGATGCAGGGATTAAATGTTATAAACAAATAAACTTCCATTGGAAACAATTCCGTGCTATCCTATTAGAAATTAAAGCAATGTGAAAACATTACAATGTCCTTCCCATGGTTGAATGGAACCCACACACCTTCTGTAGCTGGCCCACGTGTTACAGTGTTGGAACACAAGTTTGTGGCTGGTGCAAACAGTTTTTTATCTTTCAGGTGTTGAAACTTTTGAAGAAATATTCAGTTCGCTTGTTCACTGAATTTCTTTCAGACACAAAGCCTCCTCTGTCTTAGGTGCTTTTGTATCTTCACAACACTATGTGGGAAGTTCCACGAAGACAGCAATGTCTTTTTTTGGCAGGACTTTGACCCACTTTGGGTCCGTGGGTCAGCAGGTGATTGATGTCACCAGACCTAGGGCAAAATGCTGGATCAGAAGTTTAAGACAGTTGGAGGCAACATGCCCAATGCGCTGAGATTCAGTAGTGCAGCAAGCAGGGAAGTCTCACTCATATTTACTTCTAGAATGTCTCAAAGGCAGTGGTTAAAATATGGTATTTCAGGAGGTAAATCAACAAAGCAAGGCAAAGAAGGACATACATGAAGTATGATCACTGACAGAAATGTGTATGTCTTTCAGAAAGTTCTTGAGCTGAGCTCAGGAAGAATATAGTTTGTAGGAAGCTGGCTCTTTTATTGGTTTACAGAGGCAAAAATGATAACACTAAAGTCTCTCCTTTGGGGTAGAGTGGGCAAGCAGTTTAGGCTTATCACAGGGTAGTGCTAAGCATTTATTGTACTCACAGAGGCAATAAATGAAACACATATATATTGACTTTCACAGGTAAGTAAAATGTCTTAAATGCATCTTTATGCGTAATGCTTTCTAATGGGCAAAAAAGACCTATGTGATGTACAGTTACTTGCAGTAGGTTTTCGGGGGTCCCCTTCAGGACTAAAGGTTACAGAGGGTTATGATTTAAAGTCCAACCAGCAGTTAAATTTTACCTGGACTCCTGTCCTGCAGCGTCCAGGTGCATAGGTGCTGGTCGGATTGGTAGCCGACTGCGCTACACCAAAGGAGAGAGGGGGGCCACCTACAAACAGGCTGCGGAGGGGGACTTGGAGGCAAGTCCGGGAGCTCATAATGGGGGGGGGGGGCTCGGGTAACAAGGGTCCTGGAAGCAAGGGGTCACAGCTAGTTCTCAGGAACCCAAACCAGGGCTCTCGGTGCAGAGGGATTAGGTCAGCTGGGCTGGTGCGTCGAGAGATCATGCAGTTGGTGGTCAAGCCGGTGGTAAAAACAGGACAGCTTGGCCATCCTGGAAATGAGTCTCTGCACTGCTGACGTCCCTTGATGGCTGCTCGGTGTCATTAGAATCCAGACTGGACTTTAACAGGTTCTCGTGGCTTCAAGGTGTCTGGTGCTATGGGTATTGGTGATGTGTGGCTCCTATTGGTGCTGTTGTCTTCTCACTGGGTAGGGAGATGGATCTGACCTTCCAGAGCATGGTAACCTCTTTCTGGGTGACTGCTGCATCAGTACAACTAACGGCAAACAATCCTCTGCTGTTGTGGTGCACGCAGACGGCAGGGGAGTAGCTTGTCTACTCAAGGGAGATTGTGGGCAATTTGAAAAGGGCTGGCAGTCTACTGGGTTTTGGTAGACTTGCAGCTGCAGGATGAGTCAGTGTCTTCACTATTGTCAAGACTAGTGCAGGCAGGTAGTGTTTGGCACCAAAAAGTACACAGCAAGTCTTCCGTTCTCATGTTCACGGCTCTTCTTTGTCTACTTCTTCTGGGTCCATAGACTCTGAGTTCCTGGCATCAGGGGTGCCACCTAAATACTCAATTTAGGGGCATTAAGGGGAGTGACAGGTAGTAGCCAATGGGTTACTTACCTTTAGGGTGACTACACCCCCTATATGACACAACTTCCTGTAGTAAGTGAGCACAACCCTGACACAGAGAACCTAATTCCACCAAAAATCAAGCTGCTGGAATTCTATTTTTCGTGTTCACATCAGGTATCCCACCTTAGGGGTGGAACTGACCTGATAGTGAACATGCCTCTCAGCTAGATAAATTTCCTATCTATCCTGGTACCAAATGAGCCTCAGCAGGTGGCATCTCCCAAGTCTGGGGGGAAGCTGGGGTCGCACATAAAAGGCATCAGAGGCCTTTCATGCTGCCTGCCTTGATATGCTGATTATTACCCATCCTGCTTGGAGGAGATGACAATATATCTGGCCAGAGCAGACATTGTTTCCGCCAGCAGAGAGCAAGGGCTCTCACCTGCAGGGGGTCAGAAACATGTCTGTGGTGGCAGGCTGGTCTGCACCAGTCAGCCAGCACACCAGAGGTTGGTAGGTTTTCAGAGGGTACCGATAAGGAACTCTCTAGGTGCATGCATTATTAAATCCATCACTGGAATCAGTGTTGGGTTGTTAATACAAGATGCTTGATACCAAACAGCTTTGGTTTTAGTAAAGCCATCATGTAGCTGGGGAACTCATAATCACCGGTGCCCAGTGCATATACTCACGATGGCTTCTCTGTTCACTTTTAATGTCCAAGAATCGATTTGGACATCAACGGTATATCTACTCATGCAGATATGTCCTCTCATGTAATATAATATGCCCTGCTTTAAAGCTGTAATGCCTGCTGTAGGAGGAACTTACATATATTGCATGCAGTGTCTGCAGGCATGGCACACTGGAGGACTGCCATCTTTACCTTTGTCTGCACCATGTCATGCATCCTTCAGAGGCAGTTTGCATGTGTTTGGAAAAGGGTCCCTTAGGGTGGCACAATGCAAGATGCAGCTCTTATGAATCTTCTTTAGCCTCCATGCCCAAGGTACCAGGGGTACCATTTAATAGAGAATGACATGGGTGCCAAAGGCATTGCCAATTGGGAGAACAATTGTACAGTTTTAGGGAAACAGATTTGGCACTGGGGACCTGAGTAGCAGGAACCCAGTGCACTTCTGTCATAATAACATCAGGTACCAGCCATAAAAGTGAGGGTGACCATGCCAAAAGGGAAATTTTCCTATATAGTTCATATTCCAAAATATTTGTAGATGTACTAGAAAACAGGTACTTCACTTCAACGTGCTCACTTTAGCCTAGGCAATCTATATTTCTGCTATTTTAGTTACAAATATAAGGTTGTATTAGCAATAAGATAGATATTTTAGCCAGATATGTTAGCCACAGATGGCAGTAAAAAACATGATCTACAATCACAAACTTGTTTAAGAAATAGGAAGGAAATATTGACTCCTGAATCCTGCTTCCCTGACCTGTACTCTGTGCAACTGTGTTTTGGTCAACACAGATATCTGTTTTACCAAAGTGCATGACAATTTGAAAATAAAAATGCCTATCATTTTAAACAGTGCACATATGTCTGGGCAATATAAGAAGGGTACAATCACTGCAGAGATCAAAACTGAGAAGAAAAACTAAAAAAAACATATATCTACTGATGTAAGTTTGCAATGTAAGGTGGATTTTTAGAGTGATGCTTGTCACCTGTAATGGTATCCAAATTTGAAGTAGATTTATGTTTTTTACAAATTCTCAAAGTTTTTCAGAAGTACCACTGGTAACC
The DNA here is from genome assembly GCF_964204655.1 of Triturus cristatus. Taxonomy (NCBI): domain Eukaryota; kingdom Metazoa; phylum Chordata; class Amphibia; order Caudata; family Salamandridae; genus Triturus; species Triturus cristatus. The sequence goes on along the minus strand of NC_140588.1, from coordinate 623,736,893 downwards.
TGTGACTGCTACAATTTTACCAGGATTTTTGTTGAAATTCAGTTTTTCATGACCAAATATACTTGTGTATATTTGCTTATGTAAACAAACCCAAGCAGAGAATGCACATACTAACCTTTTTCTGTTTTTATCCACAGGGGAAATATTATGATTGAAAACTCTACTGCCCATACGTCAATAATGATTTGGGTGTTGATTCCAGTCCACTCCCACTATGGAATATGATGTACTTCTATCTTTAACAGGAGGAAATGCCTGAACATTATATTGTGAATGCATCCTGCCTTGAGATACCTCCTCCCCACCTCTGGGATAAATTTTACTCACAAGAAAATCTTTCTGTGAGTAATCCCTGTGCAAGTGTAAAATACGCTTTTGTGAATAGCCACAGGAGATGCTGTTCAAAACCAAGGTAAAATGGTGAATTTACATTCACCAGGTATGGCTGTAAATAATTTTTATGTTATCATGTATGAATAACTGATTTAAGCCTGACGGCAAAATACATATCCACTTGTTGAAAAAAAATCATCTCTGCCAAGCCTTTTAATTAGATATTAGAATATTAGAATATGTAACTATGTTAACGTTTTTATGGATTTTTCCCAATCCAAATTATTTTTGCCTGACTGTAATACCTTCTGAAGGTAGCTAGGCTCCCTTCTAGACAATAGGCCCAATTTAGAGTTTGGTGGCAAGGGTACTCAGTTAAAAACATGGTGAAGTACCCTGTCCACCAAACCGAAGATCTACCGCCCTATTTATAGTCCGGCAGACCATCATCTTTCCAACGGTTCCCTGCTGGCTCTGACCTCAGAAAGCTTAATCCTACAGCCCGATGGGCTATCAAAGTAAGGACATCAGACCAGACTTCATGCCCTATTTAGAGCAGACAGTCTGATTTTTTATGTCTATCATCACCAGAAAAAAAACAGCAACACCGGCAGAAAAAAGAGAACAATGACCACGTTCCACTAGAGAAAACTCCTACAGTGTGGGTTTCATCAGTTTTTTTTGTTTTCAAGAACAAACTCCTGCTTTGAGAGTTTGTTTTTGAAAAACAAAAACGTTTGGTGCACAGCTGGGACAGACCTTTCTCAGAAGGCAAAGAGATAACCAGGTAAGCTCTAAATATGAGAGGCGGAGTCCGGCAGGGTTGGCAGACATAAGGCCCTCTATCACTTTGAATGAAAAATCTATCTTGATATGTCTTTGCAAGCTACTATCGGATTGTCTACTGATGTAAAATGGTCAGATATATTAAAGTATTAAAGTGTGTTAAACTGTATGCTGGAAAACACACAGCAGGTACCTTTATACATTCAAAGACCTGAAGAGGAGAGGATGTGGTCTCACGTCTAGACTGCCGACTTTGGAACTGGGAAACCAAGGTTCGATCCTCGGGGTCGACTCCACATCCTGTGATTCTGGGCAAATCACTTAATCTCCCCATGCCAACCCCAAAAAAATGAATGTGTCCTTGTGCAACGTAACTAGTGCTCATGTAAAGCGCTCTAATACCTTCGGGTTGAGCTTGCGCTATATAAATCTGGAGAGAAAAAAAGAGAGAATTATGATATGTCTGGGGAAAGCAGAACACAAGATAAAGAGCCGATGAACTGGCATATTTTTCTAGAGAAGGAACAAATGGTCAATCAGCTCTTATTATGACATATTCATTGATAACACGGACGTACTATCAGGCAACATTGTTCGAGACAAAATGCTGCCCACTTGCAATGACCTAATTTGTTCAACGCAGCTGCCTGCCTCTATCTCTTTGTGTCCTCTCCCAGTGACCCCAGAACAAAATGCTGCTGTGCAGTGACCACTAGCACCACTCACAATATGGCGTCAAGGGCTAGAAAGCATCAGAATCTGAACCCACCCGGTGACACGTCAAAGACATTGAGAAGAGTGTAAACCAGATAAGGACACATTTCATCTGTCCCTTCAGTCTCCTCTGCCTGCACGACTTCCCTTCCTGGACAGAGAATACAAACGAGGCTTTCTAAATGTATAACTTGACATTTTGAACTTGAAACACAACAGCTAATGAAGATTGAAATTGGTCTAAATCAGTGTGCAGTCTATAGGCAATTCTTTTGGAGCAGTGTTGGATGTTAACTCATTAGCGCTTTCTAAAGCTTGTAAAAAAAATAATTTTATTAGATTGTAAGCAAAAATAATTTATAATAATTGGCTTTCATTATGGCTTATTAGCAATGCGTTCTTTCAGGGTTATATTCAAGAAAAAATTATCAGAGCAGCAATACCTTATGGAGACTAACTTATACCTTATGCGTGTCATGTTATGTTATGTGAATTTGTAGGGTGTGTGTAATCACTCGTGGGGGTATCCAGGTGCTGAGTAGGGAGGCCTGAAGGGGAGCAGGAGATCAGGCCTGTTTCATTTGGAAGAGCCATGACTTGAGGTTCCTTCGGAAGTCCATGAGGGAGGGGGAGGTTTGGAGGTGTTTCCAGAAGTCATTCCAGGTCTTGGCTGCACAGTATGAGCAGGAGCATCCTCCACTTCTTGTCTTCTTGCTGTGTGGGAGATGTGCTCTTGCCTAAGATGCAGACTGAAGGTGCCCGGTCAGTTGGTAGAAGTTGAGGCGGTGATTGATGTAAGCTGGGCCAGTCTTGTGGGAAGCTTTGTAGGCATAGGTGAGTAGCTTGAACTTACATCTTTCCTGGACTGTGAGCCAAGGGAGTTTGTTGAGATCTGAGAGATCTGGTTATTTCGCTGGATGTTCAGTATGAGTCTGGGGGCAGCATTCTGGGTTGTTTGGAGTCAGCGAACCTGGGATTCCAAAGTAGATGGCATTTCTGTAATAAAGTCTACTTGTGATAAGAGCCAGGGTGACTGTTCACCTGGTATTCAGTGGGATCCACTTTAAAATCTTGCGTAGCATTCATAGGATCTGACAATGTGACATTCTGATGGATAGAATTGATCATTTGATAACTGTTTGATCAACAGTTGAAAAAATAAAATCAAAGTCTGTGACACCTTGGCACTTGTGCTATACCTTCTATTTTAATTTCTCCCTCCATGTTTCCTTTCCTTTTTTGTTTTTGTGTAACCGGTTTCTAGGTCCCAGATAACGTTGGAACCCTCAAACTGCAAGTTGGTGCTCATCATGGAAACCATTTGGTGCACCCTTAGATTGGAAGGCTCTCCACTGATCTTGTCACTCAGCAGCAACACAGTGGAGATGTCAATTGGCTTCCGTGCGTAAATGAAGTAAAAACATTAAGGACAGATAGAAGCTCATATATGGTTTTTTTAGCATGTTTGAAATATTTACAAAACTTATTTGCAAAAACCTTTGCTAAATATATTGTGGTCAATGGGTACTGTGCAAACAATAAGAGCTAGCAGTGCACCTGTCATTAGAGTTAACCATAGCGGTTAGCAAACATTTATTGGAAGATGCCTCCCACAGAGGACAGTGGGGACCTTCCCTCCACCACCTCTTCTTCCTTCCATGTTGTTTAGTTTCAGGTCAGTCTAGAATGAATACAAAAGGTTCCCTACCTGTAAGAAGTAAATGTGAATCAGCACAAATGAAGTGGCCAGCACAATGCTGTTGCAAACTACACAAGGGATATCCTTTTCAGAAACATCTCTGAGGAGGAATACCCTGCCACAGTCTGATTGCCTGGATGTTTAATCTTTGTGAAATGTTGTTGGATTTTGAGCCTTTGTGGAATTCAGTGACTCCGATTGACAGAGGGCTCTTACTCACATCCTAGCACTTGGATATATTATCTAGCTTCCATGAAGGTTAAAAACACATGTTGGGATACACATGTTGGATGCATACAAGTAGGGTTCCAGCTGCTGCTGGTATTTCCAGAATATGTTTAGATGGTTTCCCCATTTTATTATAGTTAGTACCAAGAATCATGATCTTTATCAAATGCTTTCGGGTCTGCCCTACTACAGCTTCTGACCGTGGCTGTATGCAAGGCTATAGACAGTCACAGGAGTCCAGGAACACAGATATAGCACCTTGAAGCCTTCTCTACCCCGACCAGAGAATGGTGGTGGGCTGTCATAAGACCCTAATGCTATATTTGGTGGCTCTGGATCCTGAGCACATATCATCTCTGTACCACCATTTGTTTTAATCTTCTTTGTTGACCTTGCAGCTTTCGAAGTGGTCTAGCACCAAGTTAGCTTTGGAGCTCCAAGTGTCAAAAGAGACGCCTGTGTTCTAGAGCAAACCATTTATGTTTATGAGATTGGACCCATTGGTCTAGGTCATAGAAGGCTGCTTCTATCATCAACGTTACCTCCCCCTCCCCTTAGTGAGTGTCATTCTTGAGGGCCCCCCCCCGGTTGCAAAGGTAACCCAATTTTTAAAAGACCACCTAATCCAAAGCCAATGGGTTGTCTTATCTTAACAGCTACACTTTCCTGTCCTCTGAAAAACTCCATCTGTGCCTTGCAATTTTTTGTCAAGCTATAGTGTTGCTTGCTACAGTGATTTTTGTTTGTCTCAGCTTGTTCACAGGTTCTCAAACAATACACTCAAGAACAGCCTAAGTTTTCCTTTATGTTAAATGTATCTTAGTTACAGCTGAAGGAATGCTGTCCTCTATTTTACAGTGTTATTAGCATGATCATTTAATTTTTGCAACTATTGTCGAACCATTGCAACTTTCCCCAGGTCACATTAAATGATCATATGATGCACATTAATTTTACACTCAAAACACATCTACAGTGAAAAGGATTATCTGGTAGACTGAAGATCTGTTGTGTGAACTCATGTCTAATATTTGCAAGACTTCTTGGCTGACGGAGGTATTTCATTTGCAGTGCTCGGATAATCCCAAGCCCGTCAGTAGTAGTTTTATGGCCAGAGCCTATGGGGTACCATCAGGATGCAGTCTCTTATGCTCTACAGACATTCATACATTTTCAGCCCACTGCCCTCATCTGTATTTACAATATGGTTGAAGACGTGCCTGCTCTCTCCATGCCAGAAATATCTGGGTCTAAATGGATTAATCTACAGGACCATTGGCTAAAAGAACGAGCTCATTCTAGTCCAGATCTAGGAAACTGATCAAGTTCTCACAGTATTTATCTTTTCAACCAAGATCTCAAGAGAACTTAAATTGTCTACAGCCATTATGGGCACAATACCTATCAATACTGCTCCCACAATAGGGCCCTTACTTTGCCTCAAGGGTTATGGAAAGAAGTACCTTTGCTGTAGAACCGCATTGCGACTTGCACTGCATTTTGGAGTCTCTTCCACTGGATCATCACTATCTTCAGATCAGGAACCAGCAGCTACAATATTATTGTCTCAGGAATCTAAGTAAAAAAGGAAAGGCAAGGTTAACTTTCTCACAGATATACACCACTTATTTGACTAGCTTGTGCAAGAAAAGACATGTTCCTAGATGTTTTATGGCAGAATTTCTGAGTTTTTTTATGAGTAAAAAAGTGTGTAAAGTAAGAGTAAAAAATCTGTATTCTAGTAGAGATGTATACCTTCTTCAAAATTTTACTTGTTTTTGGCATATATTCGGGCCATATTATTTTCTCAACATAATCAGTGATGTTATGTATGATATGTGATGTTAACATATGGAAATGTACCCTTCTATGTTGTTTGATTAAGTAAATGAAATGGTGTTTTCTTCAAAATAACATATAACTGTGTGATCCAGTCATTTGCATAATGCAGTTTACATAATGGGACCATACTTAAATTGTTCTTTGTAAACAAAACAGTGGAAGAGGTAAATATCTTGTATACTGGCTACCAAGGGATAGGCATTACACCTTAGAAGGAATTGCCGGATGTGGTGGCGGAGGAGGGTGATAAGCAGTGAGATCCATGTAGGTGATTAAGTACCATTACGTTACGGATATCCTGGCAGTAAATTCAAAACCCAGTTGGAAATACAACCATGGACTGTAACCTCAAGACATCGAACAATGATATCAGTAAGCAGGGGTGATTAAGATGTGTCAAGGAGCATTTCTTTGTTTGAGAGACTGTTATATCTTTCCTCTTGGCACTTTCCCACCACCACCCCTTCCATTGTCCCTTTTGGTTCCACCTTAGAACCCTCAGGTGAAGGCTGCCTTGGAATATTGACAGGCAGCACTTCTGAGTGACAGAGCCTCGCACTGGCAAGCTGAGGGTACCAATTTTCTTATTGGCAAATAAAGTACTTATTTACTTACCCTCTGCGTGGAAACTTAGTTCATCTTGGCGACGAGGAACTGGGATGCTGTGGCAGGGACAGCGCTGTACCTTCCCCTGCTGAATTTCGTCTTGCCGGTCGCCTCGCTTTTTGTGAGCTGGGCCGCTTCAAGTTTATGGATGTATTGGTAATTGGACCATTTAGAATTCGTAATTCATCCAGGTGGTGAGCTTTTGATTCATCTTTTCGCCGCTCCATCTGAGGATTTTCTACTTCATTGATGAAGTAAGGTTGGGACTTGGACACTGCTTGTCAGAGTGGGTCATGCTGCTCGTTTAGCTTCCCATAGCTAACCGTGGGAAATTCTGGGGCATCTGTCCTCCTTCCATCCCCGTGGGCATCGCATCCCTGATTACCCCAATCTACCCGGAGCATAACTCCAGGCATTTTCCCTCTACGAAAGTTCAGAGGGGAGTATTGGAGCCGCTGTCTGGGTGCCGACCTGTACATCGGAGCTGCGCACCGTACTTTTAAGAGTCCTTCATCCGTGATTGTAGCCACTTCCTTGTGCTGAGGAGAGGTGTGCGTCATTGTTTTGTCACTGCTTTTCACGGGCACAAGACAGAGAGTCACCCGGAGGAGAATAGTAATCTTCAGGTGTGTGGTATGCGCTGGCAGAAAGTTATTGTGCGCATGAGGAAATGGTCCGCATCTGTCGGGGTTAATGTCCCACATCTCGTTCGCGTTACGATCAGCTGCACAGTGGAATCCTCTTCACAGAGCAGTTTTTCCAGGAAGCTATGCGCACTGATGTGGGTGATGTTTGAGTAATTCTGAAGCTTTGATATACGACTAATTGAACTCGTTTCGGCACGCGTTTGAACTTGGGTATGAGAGGAGGTTTACAATCCGAAGTCTCCCATTCCAGCTCCTCACAGGAAGTTCCCGTCACCTGTTCAGGACATCATATGCTCTAGGAGGTATTCATTGGATATAAAAAGAGGACTTTTGTACTGGTGAAAAGGTGCAGCTTAACTCCTCTGCGGAACTTTGTTTTTTGTGTTGTTTTTTTTTTTAGGAACTCTGTTTTTCTCACATTTCTTTGTGTCTGCGCTGAAAAAAATTGAGGAAATTGTTCAATTTTTAGTCTTTATAAATGTATGTAATAACACTCTTTACTTTTCAGGTTATAGGTAGTTATTGGAACAAATGTTATAGTTACGATTTATATATTTCGAACGTATTTACAAAAAGTTAGGTGGACATGGCAGGTGCAGGCATAAATCAGCCAATGAAGTAGGGGAGCCTGACATACCTTGGAGAAGGTGGGAAGGGATCTTCAAGTCTTACCTTATTGCTATTGGGGGTGGTAACTTTTCAAGTATAAGAAAGCAACATATCCTTCTGCACAATCTTGGCATTCAAGGGAGGAAAGTTTTTGAGGACATCACGGGAAGACTAGTTGATGATGAACCTAACGGGGAGGAAGAAGGTGTTGACGTTTATGAATATACTTTGAGGAAATTGGAGGCACACTTTAGGGTAAGAATAAATGTGGTCGTAGAAAGGCACAAATTCTTCAAAAGAGGTCAAAGGAAGGATGAGAAAGTGCCCTCTTATATAGCAGTATTGAGGGGGATGTCTGCCACATGTGAGTTTGGGTCCTTAACAGACTCTCTTATTAGAGATCAACTGGTTAGGTGCACAAATTATGTTAGAGTACAGGAAGAATTGCTTACGAGGAATCCTGATCTTGAGGAAGCTATTAGTATAGCCAAAGGATTGGAACACACAGCACAGTGTATCAAAGAGATTAAGAGTTCAGAAGTGGTGATCAAAGAGAAGGACGAAGCGAAGGTCACTGGTAGTGAGGAGGCTGTATGTAAGGTTGGCAAAAAGCTTAAAGAAGTTACACGTAATAAATCTGAGGGCTTTCTGTGTTTCAGATGTGGTAGTCCTAATCACTTGGCGAACAATTGGAAATGCCCTGCCAGGAATGTAATTTGCAGGAAGTGTAGTAAGAAGGGACATTTTTCAAAGGTTTGCAAGGTTTTCCAGTACTAAAGTCAATGTCATTGAATATCCTGAGGCGGAGAAGAATGAGGAAAAAACATTTGTTTTTCAGATAGAAGAAGGGAACATGGAAGAAAAGATGCAGTATCCCACTTGTGAGATCTATCTAGATGGTGAAAAATTCAAGGTATATGCAGACTCATGTTCCCCATTTACCTTGGTTGAGAAGAACATTTTTGATGATAAGTTTGCCAAACACAAGGTCAAATTAGAAAGTGCTGACCAATGTCCGTTGGGGTACAATAGAGAACCCATCCCTTTAGAAGGAATGGCAAGAATGAGGATTTCATTTAAAGACAGGAACACTGTGGGGAAAGTTTATATAACCAAACAAGGATCAAGTTTGTTGGGGTGGAAACATCAAAAAGAAATAGGTATTAAACTGGACCCCAATAATGTAGAGCAAGTCTTACTGGTTGAACTCCCGTTGGTTGGTGCTAATCTCACCAAATATTTTCCAGAGGTTTTCAATGATAAATTGGGTCTTTTAAGGAATTAAAATGCATAAGATTGTTTTAAAAGATGGTGCTGTCCCTGTGGTGCACAAAACTCGATCCATTCCCCTGCTTATGAGAGAACCTCTTAGATTGGAACTAGAAAAGCTAGCCAACCAAGGCGTCATCCAAGGAATTGAAAGTTCAGCATGGTTGGCACCCATAGTTATCACAACCAAGGACAATGGGCAGCACATTCGTCTAGGTGTGGACTTGAGGATTTAAATGCTAACATCTTAGTGGACAGGCATCCCTCACCTAAGATTCATGAGATGCTGAGCACAATTCAAGGGACAAAGTTTTTTAGCGTGCTCGATCTTTCATCGGCCTCGCATCAGGTCAAGCTTCACCCTGAGTCTCAGCTTTTGACAGCTTTCACCACCCCATTCGGCAATTACAAGTTCTTTTGGGTTGGCATCTGCTGCCTCAGCCTTTCAAAGAGTTATGCAACACATCTTAAAGGATTGCTCAAAAACAATGTGTTTTCAGGATCATATTCTAATTTATGGTTCAAGTGAGGCTGAACACAATTCTAATGTTGTTTTTGTTCTCAAGAAAAAAAACGAAAGCAACATTAGACAAACAAAAGAAAGCAAGTGTAAATTAAGAGTTACTTCTGTTGACTATTTAGGGCACACGATCTCAGAGGAGGGCATTAAACCCAGGTTTGACTTAGTAGAAGCAGTGAGGAGAGCTCCCACTCCCCCAAGCAAAGAGGACATCCAGTCATTTTTGGGTTTAGCAGAATATATGGCAAAATATATCAAGAAGTTTTCATTATTATCACAACCTCTTAGAGATCTGCTAAAGAAGGACACTGCATTTGTTTGACGAAAGGAACAGGATGAGGCATTGGAGTGCATGAAGGAAGCTATCATTTTTGCCCCATTCATTGGCAATTTCAATGTGGACAAGGATACTATAATTTCCACTGATGCTAGTAGCAGAGGTATTGGAGCCACCCTCTCAACAAAGAATTGACAAAAAAATGAAGGTGGTGGCCTTTACCTCCAGAACTCTAACAGCAGCAGAATCCAATTATTCTACAGTGGAAAAGGAGGCGTTGGCTGTTGTTTGGGCAATAAAACACTTCAGGTTCTATGTTTGGGGATTGCCATTCGCGGTGTGCACTGATCACAAACCTCTCTTGTCTTTGTTCACTAAAAAAGACATGGAAAACATGACCCCACGCATAGCTAAATGGGTACTGGGCCTGCAAGGTTTCAATTTCAAGATGGTTTATATTCCTGGGCAAGAGAACAAGGTAGCTGACTTTTTATCAAGGGCTCCACTTGAGTGTGAAGAAGTTACAAGCTTATGCAATTACACTGTTCTAGAGGTGCCGTAACAAAAGAGCAATGAGACTCCCACATGGAACAAGACAATATCATTAAGAGTGTCAAAGTGTATGTAATCATGGGTTGGCACAGCAAATGCCAGGTCCTCCCTGTGGGCATACAACCATATTGGAATGGAAGAGATGATATGTCTGTTGAAGGGGGGTTACTTCTCAAATCAAGGAAGATAGTTTCGCCTGATGGTCTGAGAAACCACATAATTGAGCTTACAAATGAAGGGCATTTGGGGCATAGTCTCAGCAAAGCAAGGTTAAGATCTGAATACTGGTTTCCCTATATGGATCAGTTAATGGAAGAAAAGGTGCATGCCTGCTATGCTTGTAGTTTAAGTGACAAATCAAAAACTACTAGGCACACACCACTGATCCCGGTTGAAGTCCCCAGAGTTCCTTGGGACAATTTGGGACTTGACATTGCCGGCCCTATACATGCCAGGGGACCTCAGGAATGGTACCTTTTAGTTCTCATTGATTATTATTCAAATTGGATCACACACAAATTTGTGAATAGCATCAACAGGAGGTCCCTCATTATGTTCTTAAATGAGGTGTTTATGAAGGAAGGTATTCCCTCCACCATAATCACAGATAATGGGGTATAAGTTGTGTCGGAGGAAATGAAGGAGTTTCTTAAGGATATGTCCATTTCACATATACGCACACCATTGTATTGTCCCAAGGCTAATGGGAAAGTTGAAAGAGCAAACCGTATGTTAAAAGAGTGCATTCAACTAGCTGTCAAGTCTGGTAAACCTATGGAGTCAGCTACCAGAGACATGCTATGGTCGTACCATACCACACCCAATCTTAGCACTGGTCATACCCCTTTTGAATTGTTGAGGGAGAGGAGGGCGGGCTCTAAGTTGTCTCCCAACTGGTTGAACCCCAAGGATGTGGTTGTGGTTAACCCGGAAGAGTACAGCAAGAAGGTAGAATCCAAGCAAAAGAAATACAAAGAATGGTATGACAAGAAGTGGGGTACCAAGTGCAGGTCATTCAAGCAAGGGCAAAGAATCTACATCAGGAAACCCTTTGGGGTAAGTGGCAAAGGTGACAAATATTATGCTCTAGAGAAAATCAGAGATGTAAAGAAGAATGTAGTTATTCTGGAAAATGGTAAAATGTGGAGCATGGATCGTGTTGCCTCTGGTCCGAACAGAGTGGATCACAGGGAGGTTATTGATCCACACACACAGGGTACCCTTTCGGAAGAGGTTCTTGTGAGAAGAGGGATAATATCCAAAAGCTCTCCAGGCTGGCACAAAGATTACAGTATGGTATGATCATCTCTGTTTTTACTGGTATTCTAATGTCATTTGGTCTTCTGCGCAGGACCACTGTTAATACCCTTTGTATCCCATTCCACCGTTCCTGCTCCCTGTTCTGAATCCTTACCTCCCTTCTCTTTTCCCTAACCTCTGCTTCCTCTTTTTGAGGGGGAAGATGTGTTATATCTTTCCTCTTGGTAGTTTCCCACCACCCCCCCTTCCATTGTCCCCTTTGGTTCCACCTTAGAACCCTCAGGTGAAGGCTGCCTTGGAATGTTGACAGGCAGCACTTCTGAGTGACAGAGCCTCACACTGGCAAGCTGAGGGTACAGATTTTCATATTGGCGAATAAAGTACTTATTTACTTACCTTCTGCATGGAAACTTACTTCAGAGACTGAGACCCTTCAGTGCAAGATTAAGCGTTGGAGATTCTCAGGCATTCCTTGAGCATTTTTCTACATCCCCAATCAGCCCTAGGAGTCCTGACATTGCAAGGCGTAGTACAGCAGTAGTAGGTCTGTGCCATCGGAGCCCCACCCCTTCAAATTCACTGAGCTTGCAGAACACACAATCCCAGGACTCACTGAGATCATTCCCACCAGCTTCTCTGTAGTACATTGGCTTCATTACTTGAACTAAATGAACTATACACATTATTTAACTTATGATAATTACTGGTCCTGAAACTCTGGTCCTAAAAACATTTCTAGAGAGGTTGTGCCATCCAGTAAGTCAAGACTTACCTGACACTACAGTGCCAACATCACCTGGAAACTCCTACCATCTCTGTCAGATCCTCACCTGTCAGCTATACAGTCAGCCTGCCTGGCAGGAGACCAGCAGGCCGACCATCTGGTGGGTGAGCTGGCCTCCTTTTTATGGTCTCGCTTGACAGCACAGCTGTAGCCAGACAAATATATGAATATCACCAAGATAGGGGCTTTGGCTCCACCCACATGTTGGGAGCCAGGAGTACCTGTTTTGTTTGGGGAGAATTGTGTGCTTCCACAAAACAATGCTTGCCCTCCACACATATGTGATCATTTTATTTATCCAGCTACCTGAGCTTGAACTTTTGATGGCACACACATGCCATTGCGATGTTATTTAAGCATTCTAAATACCTAGATACTTGATGACGTTTCTCTCTGGCAGCAGCACAGATGGGAGGAGAGCAATCATAAACATACATGGGTTTTAGGTCTAGCTTGACAGTGCATTCATAAGCCAGGCCTATTGGCATTGTCAATGCTTGCATTTTCTTTCTTTGTGGAAATAAAAGAGGGGAAGCCAATACGTTGAATGGTGAAGAATGTATTTGCTATCCTTCTTCTATTTTCAAGGCCAATTGTGCAAATAGGAGAAATAATCTATCTCCATGTGCTGTGTACAGTAAAGCAGCTTCAAACGAGGACTGTGTTTGAGCAAAGAGTCCTGATACCCTGAAAATAAGTGCCAGTGGCGCTCGTAATCTACCGCCAGCACACATTAAGTGCTGACTAGAACCTCAGAGATTTTTTGTTATGCTGCTTTAATTTGTAAGTTCTTTCTTTATACCATGTTTTGGGAGGCATGTTGTGCTCTTGCTCTGCCCTACTGGTATGTCCCCGCAGAGACAAGTTCTGTTATTTCCTCCAAACAAGTGAGCACAATTGGTTTACTTAACCTATGAACCAGCATGCAGAACATCTGATTCATGCAGGAGAATCACGATTTTCAAAGTACACAATGGCTTTATTTGAGCTTTCTCCCGCCTAAAATTGCCTCCTCGTCATTGCGAGTCAATGAGTAAAATTAATTACTCGATTTATTTGCTAAAACGAACTGCTTCCAAATGTTGGCATGTATGTATAAACACTGCTAATAACGATCGAGAGACTGGGGTCACGAAGGATTTTCAGTATTTGATGGCAAAACTGTGCGGGTTTTTTTTTTCAGTTTCATGTATCCTGAGCACGCATCTCATTTATTTCAATAATGAACAAACGATACTCCTAGTAAAGAAGCTTCTTGGCTGAAATTGGAAGGTTTACTGTATTCCACGAGAACTATTTCAAAATATACCTTTTCAACGGGACTCTACTCTCTAAATGTTTTTCGGCTGTGCCAATGATCTGAAAATCGTCTGAGAGATTCTGTGCCACGTGCGCATTTCATCGTCTACACGTTGCTCCCTTGACTGACCTGCGTTCATACTGTGGAGTGATAACATTTGAACAGTTCGTCTCTTAATTCTGTCAACAGATTGGCTGCCTTGGATAAACAGTGATCAGAATGCTCGGACATGCCTCCCGTGTCATGCAATCCGAATAAACCACTTCGCTCGAGCTACCAGCCCTCTCTTGTGTTTGCTTTGAGTTGCCGAGTAACAGATAATTTCAAACTGCGCCATCGCTGTTTGAAAACATGTCTGAGGCAGCGTATAATATGCTAAGTAGGAGAGGGTGGGGCCACGCGTTTCAGAACTGAGGACTCAGGGGCTTATTTACAAGCCCCTTGCGCCGCCAGTGCGTCACTTTCAAATATGGGGAAAAGTGACCTACCAGCGGCGCAAGGGGCTTGTAAAAAAGCAAAGAAAAAAAATTGAAAACCAGTATTTTGCACCATACAACAAATAGCATTTTTTTGTGTTTTAAATTCCTAGTAAACAGGAAGGGAAGAAAATAGAAAGAGGAAACTATCTAGAACATATATGTAAAGGAGAAAGTGGCATATTTGAAAGTTAGAGCTATTGGTGTTGTGAATGGCAATGTTTATTTATTGATTTTTTTTGTTTGCAGTGGAGTATTGATTTAGAAAAACAAGTGTACACTGTACCAAAAAAGGAACATTCTGCAAAAAGCAGTTGCCTAGGTTTCTAATTTACGTAGCATTTGGGTGGGGGGGGACAACTAAAAGCTGCAAATTCCAACTGGTTTAACTCTGCTCAATAGAAATTGGAGAATATATTCCTGGAGTGAAAGAATGTAAGCTCAGAGATTCGGGCAGGTTACCTAAACTAGATGTGTTTCCCTAATTTTGAACGGGTGGCACGCTAACGTGCAGCACCACAGAGAGGAGCACAGACATATGTATATAAAAAGCACAGGACATGTGTAACAAACAAGCAACGCCCTTCCCTATAAAAATGCCAACATGGCGGGTGCCAACATCACTTATAATTTCAGCCAGACTAATAACATTTTTTAGAAGATGCAACAATTTATGAACTGCGTGTAATAAAAGGATTTCAGGGTTAAAACAATAACCCACTTACCTACCAGAGCAGGTCCTGGTGATGAATACAAGCCCCAGCTAGGCCCGCAAGAGACAAGGGTTCGCTCTTCTGTAACGAGATCTATAAGGAAGTTGGCACGGAAACTGCAAAGTACAAAAACAACGTTTATTAACCCTTAAGGGTGGTCCTACCATCCACACAACACTCTTCAGTATTGCAAGGAGTAGCACAAAGAACTTGCGTACACAATCCCCTTTTATACACAGCGAAGGGGCTCATGAGTGGGTGGATACCACTAAGTTGAAGAACATTACCATTTAGGGTCATTCTTGATACCAAATCAATACATGGGCGGAGCTAACACACTCCTTGAGCCCGCGAAAACACATGGTCAAGCAAAGCTAATTATAACAGATGTGGTCAAGTCTGGGCATGCGCCAGATGGACAAGGAGTAGCTATTTATAACTGTTGCTAGGCAGATTACAAGAGCAACTAACACAGAGGTCGGACTCTCCTCGTGGTGAGCACGTGGCAGCATGTCAATACAAAATGGAGTCCGGACTTCGGCCAACATAACGAGGAAAACACGATAAAAGGGAAACACTAATGTTTTCAGTGAATGCTTAATCACATTCTGCCTTAATTTACAACAGACGACCCTTTCAGCATTTACTGAAGACATCCGGTCTCCAAGAATAATCATCGTATATGTCAATTATCATCATTCCTTTAACCTCTTTAGCTAGACCCTTCTGGCGGGCAACATCGGCAATAGCTTTCTTATCTGGAATGCAAAATGAAATGCATACGGAACAGCACAATGGTCCACATTGAATACACATACAGAGAAGGAACAGAATTGCTACAATAATGCAGAGACCAGTTAAGACCTTCCATCCCCAAGCAGTAACCAACGCCCAAAACCATCCAGAAAAGGACCAAGTGCCGTTTTCTGTGTGGATTTCAGCTGCTATTTTATGCAGCTTATTAATGGCGTTATAAACGGATGGCGTATGATCAGGGATGAACACACAGCAGCTACTTCCAATAATTTTACAGGCTCCTCCTCGATCAGCTAGCATCACATCCAATACCATACGAATCTGTAATGCAACAATCCTGGTAATCTGTAATTCTTCCGTAAGATTCCCAAGAGCAGCAGCAGTCTGATTAGTCACAGCTTCTACCACTCTTGTTAATCTTCGGATCTTCCTACTATTCAAAGCAGCTCCGACAAAGAAAAACAGTCCTAAATTGAAATCAATATACTGTTGCAAACTGGTGTCAGTTTGATCCACCTCATTAATAGATAGAGTACGTTTATATCTATTTACAGTCACATTATTCAATAGTTTCAAGTCCTTATGATATGACGCGGGTGCTAGAAATACAGGGGGTAATAGGAATGATACATAGCATACCCCAGACCACCCAGCCGGCAAACGGTAATAACCTTTATTTCCACATACAAAATAGGTATTATGGGATGCTAGGAAGGTGCTATTATTTAACCCATCAATGTTTAACACAGTTATACAATCACTGACACCGACAGGGATAAAACCCACACTCTGGACGCACAGGTCCGCTTGGGCTTGTGCCACTTGGATGACAAATTTTTCCTTCCCCACAGTGTCTCTGGTATTCGTGAAGATATAGGGAATGGATTCATTGTCCGGTCGGTACTCTTCCCATTCCCAAATTGTCCCATTCGCTTGTGGATATCCATTCTTGTCCTGATGGCATTCTTTATTAAGTCTGAAAAGCAATCGTCCCACTGTCGGTTTTCGAGTGGCAAACAACAGAGTGTACCATGCTCTACAAGAGCCATTGTGAGAGAAAGGAAGGGGTATGAATGGCGTACCTCCTTTCTTCTGATGGGCTGGCATCATCCCACATATCCAACAGTTCGTAGCATTTGTAGCAACGTGGGTGTGATGCAGCATCTGAATGAAAGTGTTATTCAAATAGGATTGTCGATGCTTCAACTCTTGGTATGGCAATGTGTAAAAGTAGTGCTCCGCAGGCACTGGAGTCGTCAACACAAGTGTCTCCCGGGCAGGAGTTGCCTCCTCCACAAACCATGTGGTTATACCAATGATAGCTACTGTTAGCATGAACCCTAGTGCACAAAGAATTTTCTTCTTCTCCATGTCAAAGGAAACAATACCCTGGTATCTTCCTGAAACTAAAAAGTCTGTCAGAACTCTTCCCCTTGGGCAGCGGTTGATTTCTTCACCAGCGGGCCAAGACGGGTGTCGCTACACTAATGCAGGGCTGATCCCCCCCCCTTGCCTCATCGGCTCTCCGTTTCACTAACCCAAGGGCCGTTCTGACAGTATGTCCCGGTACTGGAAACCTCACTTCCTTGGTCGCAGATGATATCGCCTTCCTCCAGAAGTCGTGTGGTCCGAAAAGAGCTCCTCAGTGTCGTTTGGCTCTGCAGCACGGCCTGTCTCTGCTGCTAGGATGTCTCGTTGATCGGTCAGCACGGCAGATTCCACCAATCCGGGCGGTACCTTTCGACAGTGCAAGGAATGGATCCAATTCTTCTTGTTCGAGACTCGCACAGCCGTCCTCGTTGCAAGAAGGACTTGCTCAGGTCCGACCCATCTCGGCTCCAAACTGTTCGATCTGTCGAAAACCTTCAGCATGACATGATCCCCAGGCCGGAGACCATGTCCTTCACCGGTAGACCGATCAGGGAGCGCCTCTCGGACCTGTTGATGAATAGAAACCAAGTTATCCGTTAACTGTGCCAGATAATCACTCATCATCACACAAGGTACATCATACACAGCCTTAGGTCTTGGTGGACCCCAAATATTCATTGGGCGTCCAAATACAATCTCATAGGGTGTAAGGCCGGTTCGGGAGTGTGGCACCGACCTAATTGACAATAACGCCAGTGGCAAAGCGTCTGGCCAAGTCAAAGACGTTGAAGCTTGAATTTTGGCAATCTTAAGCTTCAGTGTACCATTATATTTCTCGACTAGTCCTGCAGACTGAGGGTGGAACACGGCGTGGAACTTCTGGGTGATGCCTAGGCCCTTCAAGACATACTTTATAACATCCGCTACAAAGTGAGGGCCATTATCACTCCACAGAAGTCTACAGACGCCGTATCGGGGGAAAAACTCTTTCAGCAATAGCTTCGCTGTAGTCATTGCAGTATTGTCTTTCTCGGGGTACGCCTCGACCCATTTACTAAAGGCGCAAACCACTACTAGAACATACTTCAAATTGTTACAGCGCTCAAGCTGGATGTAATCCATCTGCAGAACCTCAAAGGGTGCAGTGGGTGTCGCAAATCCTCCTGCTGGAGTTTGCGTGCCTTTCCCTGGGTTATACTTCAGACAGATCATACAGGTCTGCACCACCCTCTTTGCCGTGCTAGCAATCTCTGGATGCTCCCAGACTTGGGTAAGCAATTTCACAATCGCGGAAGCTCCAACATGTGCTAGCCCATGTGCCATCTGGACCATAGGTTGTACAAAAGCCGTGGGTAATTTCCATCTATCCATCTGCTTATTTCTCCAGCAACCCTCATCATCCAGTTCTCCTTCGCTAGCCCATTGTTCCCGCTCTTTGTCAGAAGCGGTCTTTTGTATTTCTCGCACTTCCTCCTTCGCATCATGCCATCTCTCCACCTGTGACTTCACTACATACATGGCAGTAGCACCGGGCTGCATCGCAGTCTCCCGTGCTACTCGATCCGCTAACGCATTCCCTTCTCCAACCTTATCAACTACTTTCCTGTGGGCACTACACTTAACAATGGCAATTTTCTTTGGGTATGTCAATGCAGTTAAAAGATTGTGGACTAATTCCCCATGCATTATCTGCACCCCATGTGACGTTAGAAACCCTCTCTCCTTCCAGAGCAGGCCGAAATCGTGCGCTACTCCGAAGGCATAGCGGCTGTCTGTGTAAACATTCACACACAATCCTGTACTAAGCTCACACGCTCGTGTTAACGCTATCAGTTCCGCTGCTTGAGCTGATTTCTGTGGTATGCGTGCTGTCTCCACTATCGTCTGTAACGTGGTAATTGCATATGCTGCTGAAGTCGTACCATCTGGTAGCTTCAGGCATGATCCATCTACCCACAACTCTCCATCTACATCTGAAAAGGGCGTATCCTGGAGATCAATACGACCCTTTGTTTGTTCCTCGGTCACAAGAATACAATCATGCGCTTTCTGTGCCTCAGGCTGTGTCTCGAGGTATGGCAACAATGTGGCCGGATTTAATGTCACGCACCTTTTTAACGTAATGTGAGGAGCTAAAAGCGTAAACTCATATCCCGTTAAACGGGCACTGGTCAAATGCTGCGTCTTTGTTTGATTAAGCAGGGCATCAACAGCGTGGGGAACTAACACCAACAGTTTATGGGACAATACAATTCCTTCACTCTGCCGTATTGACACAGCTGTCGCCGCTACCGAGCGAAAACACCCTGGTAATGCTCGGGCGACAGGATCAAGTACAGCCGAAAAGTATGCACAAGGGCGCTGCTTATCACCATGCATCTGTACTAAAACTGATAATGCACATCCATCTTTCTCATGCACATACAACGAAAAGGGTTTTGTATAATCAGGGGTCCCTAACACTGGTGCTGAACAAAGGGCCTGTCGCAATTGCTGAAAAGCAGCATCACACTCATCTGACCAAGGGATTGGGATAGGCGTATCTTTTGTCAAGAGGGCTAGTAATGGCTTAGCCGTGTGTGAAAACCCCAATATCCACTGTCTACAAAAAGAAACGAGGCCCAAAAATGCACGCACATCCTTCTGCGTGGATGGCCTCGGTGTGTCCAAGATTACTTGGATACGATCTGGTGTGAGTGCACGCCCCTCCTTAGACAAAAGGTGACCCAAATAAGTCACCTTTGGTCTACAGAATTGCAATTTCTTCCTAGAGACCTTGTGATTGTGGGAGGCTAAAAAGGAAAGTAGGGATAGCGTGCTTTTCTCGCACAACTCCAGGGTGTCAGCCGCCAACAAGATGTCATCGACATATTGAATGAGGGCGACCCCCTCGAGTAAAACAAAGGAATCCAACTGTCGCTTCAAGGCCTGACTATAAATACTAGGGCTTTCTGTATAGCCTTGGGGAATTCTACAAAAACGATAAGATCTATTGTTTAATGTGAACCCAAAAAGAAATCGGCTATCAGGGTGAATGGGAATAGAAAAGAAGGCATTTTTCAAATCAATCACTGAGAACACGGTCGCCGTAGGCGGGACCAAGGTAAGCAACGTCGTGATATCGGAAACCACCGGGTACTGAGGTATCACGATCTTGTTTACCTCCCTCAAATCAATTATAAACCGATAGACCTTTGCATCTGTGTCCTTTTTCAAAATCGGGAGAATCGGACTGTTACAGATATTATAGGGAACTTCTTCCACTACTCCCACTGCGATCAAATCCTGCACAATCTGTATGAGAGCTTCCTCGCCCTCCTGGGAAATGCGATACTGTGGGAGGCGTGGTAGCACCGCCCCCTCCTGGACACTAATGTGGACCGGAGGAATCGCCATTTGTCCCACATCTGTGTCCGAAGTTGCCCATAAAGCTTGGGGGAGGGTAGCCAACAACACATCCTCTGAGATCGTACACATCCGCCCAGATCGGGGGTAGTTGTCATTTAGAATCACCCTCACACCCTCAGGGGAACAACGAATTGTAGCCCTAAAGTACTTTAACATATCAAGGCCCATAATGTTATCCGGTGTGTACGGAGCAAGCAGAAACGGACAAGGCGCAGAAAAACAATCAACTTTAAATGCAAGGGGCTGTGAAAGAGGGCTTCGGGAGAGTGTACCGTCAAACCCTACCGATGTAACTATTGAGCCGGATGGGGGAGCCCCCGGAACCAAGTACCTAGACAATGCACTACGTGTCGCTCCTGTATCCACTAGGAACTGATCAGTAGAACCTAAAACCTCAGCCGATACATAAGGACCCGTCTGATCGACCGGCACCTCAACTGATTCGGACCCCCATCCTACGCATTCCTATGCATGCTGAGAATCATGATATCCCGATCGATCGATGTCCGATACGTGATACTGATGCTGGCGATCGAAAACGTTTGAGCTATCTCGATGCTGGCCAGCAGTGTCGAAACGGGCATTATCGTTAGAATTCCCTCTAAAGGTCGAGAAGCCCCCTCTACCTCTCTGGCCACCCGGAGCGTGCCCCTGCCGCGAAGCACGCAATGCTGGGCACTCCCTGGCCCAATGGCCCAACTGCTTACAGTACGCACATTGGTTCTTATTCAAATCAGATCGGCCCGAAGGGGGACCATAAGATCCGCCCCTTCCCCTATTATTATTACCCCGGCGGGGCGGGCCATATACTTGTGCTAACATCACTTTGGTTTTGAGATCTTTCGATTTCTTTTCCTCCTGGCCCTTCGCCTCGTGCTCCTGACGCTCATAATACTGAGCGATGGTCAGAAGGGCCGTCGGTGTCGCGGAGGACCAAGAACTCTCACTCGCTTTTAACCGGGCCGCAACTGCCGGCAGCAGATTGGCCACATATTTGTCCGCGAAAAGGTGGCGGCCTGTGTCGTCGGTAAGCGACTGGCCACTAAAGTCATGGAACGTTTCTTCGAAGCGCGTGAAGAAATCTGCAACTGACTCATCAACTTTCTGCTTACATGCCGCTAACATATTCCAGTCAATCTTTTTAGGGGGGATTATTGTTTTCAATTTAGCCACAATAGCAGCAGGGAGATCTAGAATATTCTGGGGTGGTTTCTGTGCGGGCTTCCGTTCCCTATCCTCATCCTCAAGCTCAGACCACCGGGCCTTAAAAGCAACTGCATCATCCACCTTTCGGACAGACCGCCACGTGTCCGGTGGTAGAATAAGGCCAAAGAACAGATCTATATCCGCTAAGGTCATAATGCAAGAATTCAAGGCCCCCTCGACTTCTTCATAGAAGGCCGCTGGATTCTTGCGGAGGTCAGGCAATGCATTCTTTAATGCCATAACATCGGCCCTATGCCAAGGAGTATAAACCCAATTATACACAAAATATCCCCTAGCATCGGCGGAGTTAATGTCCGAGCTAGTCCCTGCTCCTTTCGGAGGGACATACAAAGGTGCCGCCTCTCGCATCGGTTTAGCATGCACTACATTATCCTTATCTGACTGGGAGGCGGATGGGTGGCCCCCTGCCGCAACTGAATCCGACCGCTTCTCCTCCTCCGCTCGTTGGCGTGCTTTCTCTCGAAGGGCCAGCACCTTGTCCCGCAAGGCGAACAGCCGCCGAGCCGCCTCAGGAGCCTTAGAGGGAGAAAAAGCACCGTTACGTATTGCTCTGGCATCCGAAGACACTTCGTCAGGTTCAAAAACATGAGAATATTTTCGGAAAGCATTAATCACTTCATCCGCGAAATGACCCAGAAAATACACTTTATCTCTCTCCTGCCATGGCCCCCAAATTTGAAATAATTCCTCCATGGATACCTTGCCTTTGAGCGCACGGAAGGAAATTTGCCGAAGCTCAGCCATTTGCTCGGCCGGCAGCATGGACCGTGTGTCTACCTTACCCGAAGCCGGGTCAGAATCTTGCGGCCGCGGAGCGGTTGCGCCAACATAAGGGGGCGGAGAGCGATCTAGCAAATAAAAATCATCATCAGGATTATTAAGGACAGGATAAAGCGGCTGGCGAACAACATATTGACCCGAAACTTGTAGCCTACGCTCTTTCTCTTGTCTGTCCGTTTGCTCTTTGTCCTCCCGATGCTTCGCTTCCTGCGCTCGCATATGATCATTCTTTCGTTGCTCCTTATCAAACAGCGCTTTCTCACGTTTCTCTCGCTCACGCACTTCCTTCACCCATAATCGCACACACTCAAACATATCCTGACGAGCACGTCGCTTACACATACACTGTTCCACATACTCAATCTTACGTATATCAAACGATCCATACAAAGGCCATCGCAACTCAGGATCCTTCTTGGTATATTTCCTCCACAACGTGCTGTACATTATGGAAGAAAGACCATGCTTCACGTACATATCCCTATTAGGAGTCCCCTCTGGGGGAGCTGGAGCAGATTCCTCGAGGTTCAACCGGTTACCCAAACAGCAGCACCACTTACGGAGTGCGCTAAAAGCAGGCATGCTGGGAATAATGCAAAATATGCAGTATTATCAAGAAAAATGGCACTTAATCGTTGCGCCGTTCCAAATTTACACAGCTCCGGAGAAATTTCTCCACATTACCTGCCTATATGTGTTGCAACGCATATATTTTCACAAAGACAAATTCAAAATATGACTAGTCACCATCAATCAAACTCAAATAGCCAGACCAGGCTTCAAAACTCGGAGCAAGTACCGTACAACGGTTCTTACCAATCAAGAGTCCAGGTTCCAACTGCCAAGCTCCACAATCGCCCAAACGGCTCTCACGGCAGGACCGACAGAAGAGGTCTCAGTCGATGACCGGCGCCACCCAGATGGTCAGCTCGGAAGGGAAGGAAGAAAAACCTCGGGATGCCAGGGCTAAGACGCCGCTGGCAGTGATCACGTCCCCGGCCAAACTCCTCACCTTCGTCGCGACCAGTCCTTCGAGCATCCGAGTCGCCGATGAGCCCCACGTGACGGGCGCCAATTGATGAATACAAGCCCCAGCTAGGCCCGCAAGAGACAAGGGTTCGCTCTTCTGTAACGAGATCTATAAGGAAGTTGGCACGGAAACTGCAAAGTACAAAAACAACGTTTATTAACCCTTAAGGGTGGTCCTACAATCCACACAACACTCTTCAGTATTGCAAGGAGTAGCACAAAGAACTTGCGTACACAATCCCCTTTTATACACAGCGAAGGGGCTCATGAGTGGGTGGATACCACTAAGTTGAAGAACATTACCATTTAGGGTCATTCTTGATACCAAATCAATACATGGGCGGAGCTAACACACTCCTTGAGCCCGCGAAAACACATGGTCAAGCAAAGCTAATTATAACAGATGTGGTCAAGTCTGGGCATGCGCCAGATGGACAAGGAGTAGCTATTTATAACTGTTGCTAGGCAGATTACAAGAGCAACTAACACAGAGGTCGGACTCTCCTCGTGGTGAGCACGTGGCAGCATGTCAATACAAAATGGAGTCCGGACTTCGGCCAACATAACGAGGAAAACACGATAAAAGGGAAACACTAATGTTTTCAGTGAATGCTTAATCACATTCTGCCTTAATTTACAACACTGGTACTCGTTGTCTAGCCTACGCTCGCTGGAGGTGTTGGGGGCTGCAGTCATAGAGGAAGACGCGGTCCATTCGGCAGTGCTTCTGTTGCTAGAGAATTTGTGGGAGACGCCGTGCAGAAGCAACACTGAGAAAAGCAGTTGACCACCCCAGTAGCAAGTGAATGCCAAGATTTTGCAGGGGCCACCTATTACCAACAAACAGGGCCGCTTCTTCGCATAGTTTCAAATATAGCATTCATGGATCAATACAGAAGGAAGCACGCAAATTAACCACACCTCCCAGGTGAGGAAATTAAGGAAGGGAGTTGCTAAACCGAGGGCATTTTAAAGTCAGGCAGCCGATAATAAATATTTTATTCATTTAGTTAGATCATTTTTTGGCACAGAGTGAATTCTCCTCGTCTCTACTGAGCTACAGTTTGCATACCATATCTTTCCCATGCTTCGCTGAGAACATGCAATCTGGCACCTATCTGCTCTAAAATAAAAACGCTTTCATTTGATAGTCAGGCATACGTCATTGTGAATTAGGCATAGTCCTCGCTAGCGGCCATTGTATAGTCTGGTGCAATACTTGGTATCAACTATGGTAGTGTTGAGATTACCTTGCTGATAACATAAAAGTCCGGCCAGTTCTTGATGCCCGATAGCACTGAGCTTGAATTCACACCGAAATTAGTAGTTACGAGCAGCCCCATCTCCGATCATTAGCACACATGGAACACGTTCAAATTGTATGGAAATAAAGGAAGTAATTGGCTAGAGGATGTGGCTGAACGGCCCTGGCTGCTGACTTTGGATTTGGGGATCCTGCTTCGGGTCTCGGTGTCAGCTCAACATGCTGATCAAAATAAATGTGTCCTTGTGTAATGTAACTGGTGCTCATTTACTCCAATACATTTGAGTCGAGTTCCTGCTATGTACCAACTGCAAAAAAAGGAGAAGGAGGCGGACCAGGCCGAGGACGGGAATCATCAAGGACACCGAGGGCGGGGGAAGGAAAATAAGAAACGAGATAAGGAGGTGACTTACAGGGTAGGTTGAGCGTGTTTTGTGACAAACCTATAACATGAGCCGAAGCAAAATAAACAAATAGTGGGTTGAAACTTAAAAACGGCCAGCTGTGAGAGCCTACAAGTAACAGGGCCAGTAGCCATGGGCGATAACAATGCACCAAGAGGAGGGGCAAATGTAAAGTGATGCACCACAGGAAAGCAAGTTTTTTTATAAGGGCCCACAAAGGAACAAATCAGAAATGACGGGTGTGCTCTAACTCCATACACTAGATACAGCAGTATCAAAGAGACAGCACATGCGCTGCCTAGGCGAGACCTAAAAAGGAGGCATACAGTATGGAGCATGAGGTGGTGAAGAAAGGCTGATGGAAAAGAGAATATGAATTTAAGGGGGATCAAAATCTTCGAAATTACTGATATTAATAGTACTCCGATTTGAAAGGTAGGAGGTCAATGGAAGCCATAACAAGTCTCTCTTAATGGCGACTCGCAGTGATGGCGAATGAGCAGTATCCAAACAGGTGATCTTTCAGCCTTCTTCATCAACAAAGAAACAAACACCCAGTCAAGGTGGGAATGGACAACCAGCTATTTTACAATCCAATCTGGACTAAGAAACTTCTGTGCCACCTTGCCTTCAATGAACCTCGAACTGGTATCCTAACCCTTCAATCAATTTACTATCCCCTGTATTCGGACATTGTCCAACAAGCAGAACAGCGAGTTCTTTCAATTAAAAAGGAATGTAATTGCCTTGGTTTGAAACATCCATCAAGTAGTTGTTTTGGAAGAAATCAAGAAAATGTTTTCTGTTTTTCTGTGGTCCAGTAGTTCCAGCCGCTTGTGCAATGCATGGTCATATGCGGCCTAAATACTGCTGACTCCCTGACAGCTGAAAATACACTATAACCACTATTTACAAGCAACTCTGCATTTTCTTTTGATGTACATTGCTACTTTTAAATGTGAAAAGAAAAGCACAGATGATGGGCAGCAGGGTAGGTCACAGGAAATCATGACAATGAAGCTGATTTAACGAACAAACACAAAAAATGAATTAACAAGCGCCATTACAAACAATTGTAACACTGTCAATTTCAGATGATAATTCCTATAAACTTCCATGAATTGTTCAGTGGAATGAATAAAGTCAGACACTATTCGATTGAAGCATCTCCCAGTGAGTCTTGGCTACACCTTTGGGGAAAAAAAATGTGGAATGCTTTCTCATTGAGTAACACCAAAGCTAACTCTGCATCAGGACTGCAACTGCTGTGTGAGTCAAACCTCAATAATTTAGTGAACCCCAATATTTTATGTACTCCAGTTTTTACATCGGGTATCTCGGCTCTTCTCGTTGATCTAGCAGCAAGAGACCACTCTCCTCAACAACAAACCAATAATTAGCAGAGTAAACTTTAAAATAGAAATTGGGACATCTGAATAAGTGAGTTCAAGAAAATTAGGCTTGAAAAGGGGTATTTCAGAATTGTTGATAGAAATGATATAGAAAAATGAATAGTTTGCCATAAAGGTTCATATACAGAACTCCTAGTCATATAATCATAATAAAATCCCTATTTAGTACTTGCATTTCTCCAGATTCTAAGTGTCAAACTCACAAAGACAGCTGACAGCATCCCAAAGGAGAAGAGAAAGACTCAAATAAATTGGAGAGTCTCAGGAGCAAAAAGAGAAGTTACCCCCAAACCTTCAAAACTAGGGGTTTTATACACATTCTATGCATAAACAATTAGCAAGACAGAGGATTCAGGATAATATAGTCATGGTTAGATCCCAATGCTGAATCTAAAGCAGCCCTAGTAATATTTAAAACTCTTTATGGTAAGAGAAAAAGCTTCTGGTTGCTTCCTCAGCAGTACACTCTGGCGATGTACAATATAATATAAAACATTTGTCAAACAATAGCTCATAGAATTATGTTCTTCTGCACGCCTATATCAGAACATCCAGTGGAAATCCTTCAAAATTGTACATTGAGTACATGCAAGAAAGATTCATTCACAGTACATTCTTTCTAGTGCAATCAGCTTTTACATCAAAGCATACGGTCCTCGTCATAAACAGTGAGGAGGGCAGTGGCGGGTCCTCGATAGGAGCGGAAGAGCGTTGCTCCCCCGACACCGCTGCACAGAGAGCATGAAAAATAAAAAGGTAATAAAATTATTCTGTTACCATTTCATGTTTTACTCCCTACCAGCAAATGGAGTGTGGGGGCGGGGTCAATGCATCACTGTCGTTGATTGGCAGCAGTGAGGAGTGGTTACTTCAGTTTGAAGTGTGCATGTTGGTTTGGCCAGCTACCTTGCTAGGGCCAGATCAACATGAGCAATTCAAACCTCTGGAGATCAGGCACAGGCCTGCAGAGCCTTTAGAAGCAGAGAGCCAGTCCAGTCCAGCCAACCTAGACACTTCACTCATGCTGCTTAACAGCATAAGAGCAGCATCCCAATTGGTTAAGGGAGTAAGCTGTGGGAACTCATGCTCAGGCGGGAGCCAGGCACATCAAGGACGTGCTGCAGAACATCAAGGACATGTAGTGTACTCCCTCCTATTTAATACATCACCACCCACAACTGGAGGGATTAAGACTCAGAGGGGAGGTTAAACAGGAACAGTATGAACAGAACATCAGTAACCTTATCCATTCTATTAAAACAAAGTCTTGCATGAAAATATTGTATAACTGTTTTACATTATAAATCACACCTCTAACCCACTTTATGAAATCATTTCAAGTGGATTTGCATTGATTCAACTGTTGCAACCATATCCATCAATAAAATCACCAATTTGCACAGTTTATTTGTCACCCACATTTACAAATATAAAAAACTTAAAAAGTACCACCAAACACATGTTCAACTATTTGATGACACATGGAATCCAAACCCACTGCATCATATAGGCAGACGTATGTTCCTACACCTGTTTTTCAATTCAGCACCTCCTGTGTCCATGTGTTTAATGCTTGCTGGAACTTGTGTTTACCAAACCCGCCATCAATGGCACAATCTCCAAAACAAGCTTACGCAGTCTATCACTGTTCCCATCCCACTGCACCTGCCTTCTCCTTTTCAGGAACCTGCCTTCTCTCAGGTAGTAAAGAACACTACTTCCCAACAGATAATATATACCTTCACTACCAAGGAAAACCACCATATTCTGGAGAGGCATCATATGCATCCATCTCCTTGGAAAGGGCAAGGCAGCATCATATCCATCAATCTTCTTGAAAAGGGCAAGGTAGAAAAAAATACACAAATCTCACAATCTCAGCTAAAGGATAGCCGAACTGCACGTTTTACAGTCTCATACATCAGTGCTTTTGCTCAGGTTACAGAGATTTAAAGGTTCAGATAGCAGATGCGGTTATACCAATAACACAATCTATGGTCTCTGACAAAAGCAGCAATTATCACTGAAATTTCAGCTTTTAGATATATTTGTGGTTTTGGAATCATATGTCCCAAAACAGCAGCTTTCAATTTATGAAAATGCTTAATTTTACTGTCCATTAGACGTTTATCATTGCGTAAGAATAAAGTTAATTTTGAAAAACAAAAGAAGATCATTTTCATGAAATAAAACGGACGTTTCATGAAACATCAGAGCCTCCAAATTAGGAGCTACTGTCAGAAGGAGTAGAAAATGCTGGTCAGACCCTCAAAAAAAGAGAGTCACTTCAGACCAGTGGTCGAAGTGGGGAAAAAAAGTAGAGGAACTGTGGGCGGAGAATCAGAGGGCGTGAGTAACCCAAGGATTGGATCAGAGGGAGGAGTCAGAGGTGTGGCCAGAATGCACAAAAAAATCCTAATTTTTAGTATTTGTTTGGCATTTCACTGCACAGTTACCGCTTATTATGTTATTGAATTCAACCAATGGGTACACTTGATTATTTAAGGTTTAATATGAGTTTTTGACATTAAAGTAAATTCACAAAGAGGGATATGTTTCTAATCACAGAATGTCCCAAATATTCTTAAAAGTGGAAGCCCAAGCCATTTGTCTCCGAACCATTGAGTTTCTTTCATCAGCACTTCTCACTTTTTACATAAGAGCAGTTCAAACATGAATGGCAAAATATCCTAGTTTGCAAATGTTTTCTACATAATTATGGCTCTGCCATATTTGCCACATAATACAAGATCTGCTGCATAATCTGACAGTTTCAACTAATAAATAGTCTGTAGCTCAAACGGATCGAAAGTTGTGTTGCTGCAAAGTGGATGGTCCTTTGAAAGGTTGCCTGATCACCTTTTTCACTGCTGTATTTGAATGTTACTCTGGTACTAATAAGGCAAAATCTTCCCAGAGACTGTCAGCATGTGTACAAAAGTCAAAATAATAAAATATCAGAAAATATACTGTGTTACGCTACAGCCTTTTTTTGCTGCATAATTTAGTCAACACAGCTGCATAATTTTTTCTTCCTTTGCTGCATAATTCCAGTGGCCCCCAAGCAGGCAGCACATGTTAAAAGTGCTTGTAAATGAAGCAGTGAGACTGTGAAGTTTGCGGACTTAGTTTGGTGTGCATAAAATCATGCATTGCCGATACCTGGTGAGTTGCAGCTACTACTGCTGAAACAAAGCCAATGGGGGTACCAATGGGTGAAGCGGAGTGGCCTCAAGGGCAGGGCCCTCTTTAGCGCTGGTGGCACCCTGTGCAACAATGTTTGTTAGTGCCCTCCAATGACCAGCTCCACCATGGACTCCGTCACTACCACCATTTAATGGTGCCCCTCAAGTCTCCATAACCACACTCTCTCTCAGATGCATTTAATTTGATTAACAGCACCACTCATACCAGTGTAGGGTGTCAGACCACTTTACATCACACACATTAGACAGAGACAATCAATTATACATGTGTAAATCACTGTATAGAACATGTTACATAAGACTAAGGACTACAAGGTATAGGAGTCGCATGACAACCATACTAGTAGGCCGTATAGTTTGATAGTGATTGGTCTGGAGAAACACACACTCAGAATTTAAAAAGTAATACCATGATTGGGGGTTCTCTTTAATAATCAGAAGTGATTTCTATCCACAAGAACACCTTTTGCAACATTAGGATAATCAAAGACTGGGGAAACATAACACTCTAATTTTTACCTTGCAGTTTGTATGTAGCTCTTAGATGACAGTTAATAGCTCACTGTTCTATATAAGGATTTTAACTTATAAACTGCAAGTAACAAAGGGATCTCTCTGACAAAATCAGTAACCCACTGACCTATTTCCATTAGGTGCCCTTTGTGATCTGCATGGTACATGTTCTTTGCAGCAGGCACATTAACCCTCTGTGCTACCTTTCCATGAGTCAAAACTTCCAATAGACAAAACTCAGATCTCCCTCTATGAAAAAAATTGAGCACTTGAGTTATCATGACATTTTTATTGCTGTCGAAAATTGCTGGAGACCAGGAAGAAGGCAGGAAGCACTTTTATAACCATAATATACTTCCAAGCACAATGCCCCCACCCAAAGTCAGTGCCAGGTGCGGTCACACCAGTTGCACCGCCCTAGAGCCGTCCCTTTTCAAGGGTCCTGTGACCTCAGTGACAGAGTCACTGTTGCTGAAGGGTGTGCTGCTTCATAGGCCTGCCTGGCAAGACTGGAGGTGAACTTCAGTATGGATTGTGATGGACAAGCCTTCAAGGTTAACCCACACTTGCCACCCTAGGGCAACCAGCGGGTGCTAAGACACTAGTGCTTCTAAGATCCTGCAGGCCTTCTAAGGTGTAGCATGGGAATGTGCTTCCTCAGGAGAGTAATCTGGTGGACTGGTCATAACGGCCGAACCTGGTTCCCCAGTTCCAAATTCGGCAGCTCTGACCATGGTGCCACATCCTCTCCCCCACTGAACACCATACTGCCCCACTGAGAGAAACTCGCACTGCCTTCAACTGCAACCCATTTGTGCCCTGCTATAAACACCTGGATGCGGCTCAATTTAAATTACGCGCTAGACAAGAGCAATATGCTGCCTACAAAAAAAAAGTAACAACATCCTGTAAAAAGCAAACACTCTCAGGGAATACAAAATTAAGTATAGCATGTGAAATGGAAGCAGCAACAACATAGTTACTTTAAAGTTTTTACACTCACTATTCAGAAATCAGTGAGTGCTTTGCCTGAACAGTTAAGGACATGTCTACAGGGCACAGAATGGACCAATTTTAATGTCCATTTCTTATATCCTTACAAAACCTAAGCAGTATGGTAAAAAGACCACATCCCTGAACCCCGAGCCACAGTACACATTTTGTTTTCCAATCCATGCATTGCAGTACCTCCAGGATTGGTGCATTAGTTCCCCACCAGGGAAAACAATGCTATTCAAAGAAAGACAAAAAAACAAAAGCAGCACTTTACTGGAAAACTCCGTAGAGTGACGCAAATGTGTTGGGGTATGAAGACAAAATCAATTTGGCCACTTTACTAGTGCTCTGTCTGGCTTTATTTCGTTTTTTTTTCTTCTTAATATTTTGAACCTTTTATTCCCGAGGCTGCACTTTGGAATAGAAAAATGTCAGAAAAAGACGACATTTCCAGCAAAAGTGTTTTTCTTTTTTGGATCAATTTTACAGGGTAACAAATAAACGAAAGGAGGAAAGAGAACAGTTTCTTGAAGTCATGGTTTTCCGTAAGTGACGAGGAGCTGCTAATAAGAGGAAGAAAGAAAGAATTGGGGGGGTAGCTGAAGCGGCAGAGCAGAAATGGATACTGTTGTTGTATTCTCTGGGCAACAAGGAAAAGACAAAGTCCTTTTCCTTCTCTGCTTGCCCCGCCCGTCCCTGAACGACCACAAACTCTGAGCCTTTTCGATAGGCCTTGTTTATGGCTGCCATCCTGGGATGCATATTAAAAACAAAAAAAGTAGGGGAACGGAATCTATGGAATTAAAGAAGTAGAGGCACGCCGTGCCCTGCCGATCCTGCCCACTTCGACCACTGCTTCAGACTCATGGCCAGCAAATCAAGTCCACAATGTACCCTTGACAGGGAGGGCTGTTTTGGGGGTCCTCTGACCTGTTAATCTGCAGAACAGAGTTAATTTTTAGGTTTATGCAGATGTGCCAAAAAGACGATGGCGCACATTATGTGAATTCGGTTGCATTTATAGTTCACATCAGCCTTTCCTTTCACCAAGGTCTGGTGCATTTCAACTGAGGGGTAAGGCTGCAGGAATCTTCACAAATGCATTGAATGGTTGAATATATGTTCAATAGTGTTTGTCACGTCCACCCCAGCTCTGGAGCACATACATGATCATGCCACACATGAGCTCTGTAGCACACGTCTTTATTCTTCAGCTTGTAACCGTTAACTCAACGCAATATGCCACAGACTATATTGACCACACCCAGACACACATAAATACCTCTCAACTGATTATGTAAATTTAAAAGGAGTCTGTGGAGGACCACGATATTCATGTTGCACATGATCACACAACACTACATCTCCCCTTTGTTAAATAAAAATTACGGACAACTTATCTACATTAAAGTTCCTCAGTGAGTCTTCTAGGTGCTCGCACCAATCTTCCAAATTGAGTCATATGAGGTGAAGGAGTTGCACTGTCATCTGGCATCATAGATGTAGACCCAGGTACTTGACTTGGACACTCAGGTGGGCTTGTCTCACTGCAAAGGTCTGGAGCTGATGAACATCAACGTAGATGCTTGAAATATGATGAGCATCTCGTAATGGACTTTTGGGGATGTGGAGCAGTCACCATATGCCCTTTACTTGTCACAACTCTCAATGGATCAGCGTCAAACTGTCAGTCTTGCATTTCCATTTTTGTTTGACTAGAACACAGTCTCCTTCTTTGAACACTGTGTCCCGAGCGCATTTGCGAGAAGTGTCTATGACACAAATCTCATTAGTGTCTATTACTCTACTCATGGTCCATTGTGGTAGCTTTGTCCCAGTAGGTCTCCCTCTGATGTTTGGCATTCAAGCAACTAAGAAAGTTCCCAAACTCTCTGCCATTGAAGGGTGTACTATTGTCAGACTTGAGAATGGAGGGGACACCACAGGCTGTGAAAATATCATTCAGCCTCTCGATGACTTTGTGAATGGGTAGTCAATGATAAATATTCCACAAAGTGAAAATGTGAGTACTCATCAATAACTACCATGAGAAGATGACCATTGTTTAAGAGTTCAAAGAAATC
Organism: Triturus cristatus; assembly: GCF_964204655.1. Lineage (NCBI taxonomy): Eukaryota > Metazoa > Chordata > Amphibia > Caudata > Salamandridae > Triturus > Triturus cristatus. The sequence goes on along the minus strand of NC_140588.1, from coordinate 623,703,828 downwards.
AACTGCAATTTTCTCCCACGCTTGTTTAGGAAGGTCAGACATATTTAGCGGATGCTGTGTTGTCTTGGGAGATAAGCATTTATATAGGTGACATGCTTTCATTTCCTTCTCGATTCGTTGATCAAGGCGAGGAAACCATACTCAGTCTCTAAGGGCTCTCTTGGTGGCTGCAATGCCATGATGTCCTTCGTGTGACAGTTAAATGACTTGTTGCCTCAAGCTCTCAGGTATGACAATTCTCAAACATCTTAGTATAATACCATGCTGCGTGATTTTCCTGCACATTTTTGAGATTTTTTTACATTCAAGGTCATCTGTGAGGGGTCAAGTATGTTTCCACCATGACTGTGTTGCCATGATATCCATGAGTGTGAACATGGTTCTGTCTAAGGGGCTGATTACATCCGCCCGCCACCGTAGTGGTGATTGGGACCACCCGTCAGACATGTGGCGGTCCCACCACTGCAATTAGGATGCGCCCGCCATACTGGCAGGTGCATCCTGGGCTTTCAACATTGCAGGCAGTGCTGCTGGCTGCAGCGCCATCCGCAATGTTGAAAGTGCTTGCACCGCATTTCCCTGCACCGTGGGCAGGCACCGTGCAGTGCCTGCCACTTGGTGCAAGAACCCACCAGTGCAGCGACCCCTCCCAAACAACAGGCCCCCAAACCCAATCCCCGCCAGCCTTTCCATGGCGGTATCGCCGTCATGGAACGGCCTCTCCAATACGCACATCCTAATATGGCGGACGGTGCCTGCTAGGCACTGCCACCATATTAGTGGCCCTGCTCCGCCCGCCAGGCAATCGTAATGATTGCCACCGGCGGAAAAGCGTCAGACGGACTTTGCGTCTGCCGCAATACCCACCCCATCCTAATATGGCGGTGGATAAATCTCATTGTGATGGCAGAAGGATTGCCACCGCCTGCCCGGCTATGACGATCGTTCCGTCATCGTAATGAGACCCTAAGTTAGTAGCAGCAATGATTTGCTCAGTGGATAGAGCTGCAGGAATGCTAGACCTTACTATGAAGTTGACAAATGCTGCAGCTGCTTTAGAGGCTGCACTGGGATGCTATAACAGCACTTGTTAAAAGTAATCTGCTGGGTTTGATCCTTCCCCGGCTTATGCAAAAACTTGTAGCTATTCTCTAACAATCTCAACACCCACCTCTCGATGCGAAGGGGCATCGAATTTTCAGATTTTTGAAAATATTGAGCAATGTTTAGTGGTTAGTAACAAGGGTAAAATGCTTTCTATACAGAAACACATGGAAAAGTTCACAAATCCACACTGCAGCCAGGCCCCCTTTTTGCTGGCTGAGAATAGGCACGTTTAGTCTGAGACAAACTTCTACTAGCATATGTCACAAAATGTCTCTGAGCATTTGGAAGTCCATTGTGTTGAGCACGGATCATACCCAACCTCACCGGGCTTGCATCTACTATGACCCCAATATGTAACTTTGCATCAAAATTGGCCATTTCAGTCGCATTTTTAATCTTGTGTTTGATTTACTTGAAACTCTGGTCACATTCGGAGGACCACTCTCTTAATGGGGCACTCATCGTGTCAAAGCCACAACTATGTCTGGACCAATAGCTGGCCATGCCTAAGAAGGATCACAGCATGGTCACATCCTGAGGAGGGCAAGTGGATAACAATGCTTGTACCTTTTCATGGTCAGGAGTCATTCCCTTTCAGAGAAAATATGCCCAAAGAATTTGAATTTGGTTTTGTGAAGCTGTTGGAAAGTGGGTTATTGGTAGGGGTATGTATGCCCCTACCTCTAGTGATGAGGCCACTAACATGGTACAGGGTTCAGTAAAAGTCTCAGTAAATTAGCTCCTTGCTCAACCCTTGATAGCTGACAACGAGCAGTCAAGCCTAACTTAGGAGACAGGAGTGTAAAGCATTTAAAAACACCAATACATTAAATAAGTAAGACACAACGCACAGTAAAACTCCCACACCAATTTATAAAACTAGGGATGTCAGATGTTGCAATGATAACAATGCCTCGGCCATTTTGTAAAATGCTTAGCGGTATGTGCCCCCCCATGGCCTGTGGGAAAGGACCTCTCTAGAGAGACATCTAGCATACAACTGTAGTCTTCTCCCAAAAACCACGTGGCATCAGTACAGTGCACTAGGCAAGTGGAGAGTGCGGCAAGGAATGCAAGCTGCTCAGGGGCATAGACACTTCCCATGACAACTGCGGTTCCAAATCAGTCCCTCCTAAAGAATGTTGAATAGTCAGTAGTGAAAACTGTCCCCACCAATGGCGCTGTAGTCTCTGCATTTCAGAATGCGTAAAGAGAGTTTCTTGGAGCATTCCAATGGGCATGTTTCTGAGTTTGAGGTAGGTGAAGACTGAATATTGCTTGTGTGCATGCCCTTAATATTCCATGTAAATGGAATGGAGCCCACCCAGGGCACCCACTGCCACTTTGTTGGGGGCTGAGGGGGGAGCGCCAATGCCCCTGCAGTACCAGCTGGTCCCCTGTGGGAGCATCAGTGCTCTCACATGCAGGGAGCAGCATAAAATGGTTCTCCCTGCATGCAGGAGCTTTTTTTCATCTGTTTCCCTGCCCGCTGTGATGAAAAAAGTCAGCACCCGGTGGGTAGGAGCTTTTTTCCTGTTCCCACCCACTGGGAGGGGACTTACTGTTTGCTCTTGCTTGACAGGAGCTTTGAATTGCTCCCAAAAAATGAGATCAAACAGAGGTTTAACTGACTGCTAGGGTGCCCGCCCGGGAACATAGCTGCAAACTGGCCTTGGGATACCCAGGGCCATTAATGGCTCCGAGAGGACACACCTCCCTAGACTTTGGAATGGGCCCCAGGAGGTGTCAGTCCAAATCCTCCCAGGACGGGCAGCGTGTTCCCCTCCCAATTGCTTGCACAGTCTGACATCAGAGATTGTGGTCCCCAGGGGAAAAACAGCCCAGGAAGTGGGGGTGGCAGGCCCCTCCTTCCATTTTGTTTTTAATGGCTGAGCCTGTGGAGGTGGTGGTCCCCGGGGCTGTAATCAGCCTTGGAGGGTGCAGTGTGCCCCTCCCCTTCATTTTGGAAGGCGGGCCACAGGGCGGTGGCGGCCCTCAGGCCGAAGTCAGCTTGGAGGGTTGGCTGCACATACCCCCTTCTATTTTCCATTATGGCCAGGCCCTTGGCATTAGACTTATTTTCCTGAGACCCGCACACCCAGGGGGCTTTAGAAAAATCAAGCGCAGGGGCCTTTTCAATTTTGCCATGTATTTGCCAAGCCTACATTATTTCACCTCAAATTTGAAAGAAAAGATGTAGTGACCCCACCACCAGACCTAGGGGATCATTGTATTCCTACTCTGCCCACTTATTGTTTTTTTAAATTGTTTTTTCTTGGGACTCAGAGGAGTCTGAGTCCCAAGATGGCTGCCAACACTTCCTGGTTGAAGTGTTGTGAGTCAATCAGTCGGATCTGTGGAGGATTCGCATCCCTAGATATCTGTATTTTATTATTCTTTAATAACTTCAAAACTACTGAATGGATTTACATCAAATTACAAGAAGCACTCTTTCTGGACAAAGGTCTCGATTGCTGCCAAATTTGGTGTAAATCCACTTGTTGTTCAGACTCTAGTCTTGTTCATAATCCCTATGGGAAATTGCATGAGGAAAACTCATTTTTGAACCCCCCCTTTTTCACAGCCTTCACTTCACAGATCGCCCATACACTTTCTATGCAGCAGCTGAAGTGCGTGGCAAGCTACTTTTGAAAATGTCATGAAGGTTCGTCAAACAACGCAAAAGTTATTAGCAAAACAAAAAAACACCTTGTATATGTAAATTAGGTCCTAACTATAACTACCTACTGGCAAATGCCAGCAGGTGATATATATATATATATATTGGTTGAACCGAGTTACAAGAAAAAAGTAAAAAAAAAGGTTAAAAATGAAGAAAAAGGGCCTGCTCAGGAAGCATTTAAAAAAAATGAAATTGTCAGAATTCTAGCTGGGTGCGTGAATCCCGTTGAAACTTTTTAAAAATGAAGCGCGGTACCCCGTGCTTTGTTTTAATCAGGGCCTGGTTGGGCCAGGTCCCATGGGCTGCCACCTCCCTGCTGCCCCGGAGACCATCACCCCCCTGGGCATCCGTAATTATGTGTGGGGGCTCGCGGGCCCCCCCAAGCCCCAGGGATTGCCACCTCCCCAAGGCTTAAATGAAAATAAAGAAAGTATGGGGGGGCTCCTGCCCCTCCCCACACTGCACTGGGGACCACCACCTCCCTGGAGCAAACTTTAATTATGGGTGGGGGTCTGTTGCGGATCTCCAGCCCCAGGGTCCACCACCTCCCTGGGGCTTTTCATGTGAAGGGAGGGGGACCACGCAGCACCCCTTCTGGAGCCCTCTATGGCCCTGGGGACCGCCCCCACCCCCGGGACATTGCAGTTTGCTCCGACCCTGCCATTGCAAACTCTGCAGGAAGCAAAGCAGAATTGCTTTTGAACAAGGGGAGCTGCATGTTAGCAGCTCCCCATGCCAAAAGCAATGCCGGCTCCTGCAGGAGGTGGGGAGCTGGCAGGGACTGCAGGGGCATTGGGGCTCCCCTGTAGTCCCCAACGTAAGGCCAGGCCCCAGTGGATGGGGCCATCGGCCTCGGGAGAGGGCCCCACGTCCCCTTTCCCGTTTTTTTTAAATAAAAAAAGGGTAAGCACCTGGGGGATAGGGTCCCAAGGGCCCAAAAATTACTAAGAGAATGGGGGCCACACAGCCCCCTTCTAAAAAAATAAATAAAAGAGAAGTCGGCATCTCGCCAGAGCCCCTACCCCCTCCCTGCACCACTCTGCAAATGCGCCTCCTGGCTCATTCTGGGTTGGGGGGATACGTCCCCTAGAATTTTAAGGGTCCTTAGGGACCAACTAGCCCACCAGGTACCTTCAGTAAGCCCTACACAGCTGAATTGCTGAGAGTGGTCTGAGGCTACACCCCCTTTTTACACCACTCTGCAAACGCACCTCTTGGCTCACTGCTGGTGGTGCGATGAGGTCCTCTTGTGTCCTGAGGACCTCAGGACTGAAGTGTACTTCGTCCCCCGAGCAGCAGTGCGTCAGTCGGCGCATTTGCAGAGTGTTATAAAAAGACATGCAAATATGCCGAGGCACACCAGAATTTGCCCATACTGTAATATGGGTAGTAACCAATGTAGTAAGCAAAGGGAGTCCGTAAGATATTCTTTTCTCTTTATTTTCTTTTCTTCTCAAAATCCAAATACAAAACACACTGGCAGCCGACACGTGTTTTGTCCAAGGGACTTTTTCAAGGCTAGATGGTATAGGAAAAGACACCCGCCACCTCGAGGAACAGTGTATCGGAGGTAAAAGTGTCAATGCGAAGGTTCTATATGCAGAAGAGACCTGAGTGTCTGTAAGTAGATGTCGAATTTCTACCACCAGTCATACAACCATTCACAATCTTCCCCGGATCCTGAAAATGGAGATGGCTCAAGGTCTTCAATAGTAATAGACACGCCTTTTGTCCACAATTGTCACAACGAGTATCTGTACCTGCAAGCACAAGTAATCCACGTGGAAGTTGCAGATCCAGAAATTGTTTTGGATTGTGGCTTGATAACAAATACCCGTACCTCCAGGAATTCACAAAGTAATATGGAGGTCTACATCAGAGTCCAATTTTAACGAGCACTTGTAACCCACTGGTGGGAATGATTATCTCCGACCTGTTGTACACAACTTTTATACAACGCTGAGTGTAATCTGGTAAATGAGACAAGTACTGTTGGTTAAAGTTGTGAAAAACCACAGACACTGACTTATCACCAAGCCCTGATAAGCCTGGAACGACGGGGAACCAGCATACGTAAAAAGAGGGCATGGCCTTGGACCACTCTCAGCAGTCCAACTGTGTGGGGCTTACTGGAGGTTAAAGGAGGGCTAATTGGCCCCCATGGACCCTCAGGAGGCAAGGTGACTTCATCCCCCAACCAAAAGTGCACCAGGAGGCACGTTTGCAGAGAGGTGCAGAAAGGGGGCTTGACCTCTGTCCACCTCTCACCAATCCCATCATATGGGGCTTACTGGAGGTATCAGGTAGGCTAGATGGCCCCCAGCAGCGAAGGGGACTTCACTCCCCATCCATCAGTCTGCAGACTGGTGGGCAAAGGGGTAGTGGCCTGCTTTGAGAAGTTACCAATTGCTGCTGTGTGGGACTTACTGGAGGTAATAGGAGGGGTAGTTGGCCCCCAAGGTTGTTACCTCCAGTAAGACCCACCTAGTGGTATTGGAAGCACATCTTCGGAGGCCACGCCTCCTTTCTCCACCTGCAAACGCGCCTACTGGCACACTACATGTTGGGGGATGAAGTGCACTTTGCTCCTGAAGGACTTTGGGGCCAAGAAGCCCTCCTGGTACCTCATGTAAGTCCTACGCAGCGGAATTCCTGAGCGCTGGTCGGAGGCCCGGGCCCCTTTCTCTACTTCTCTGCAAACGTGACTACTAGTTAAAGAAGTATTTGCAATGTGATAGGTTTCACATTCGTGAGAGTTAGAGCTATAGATGTTGTAAATGTAAAAGTGTTTTACTAATGTTTCTTGGAGTGGATATAGGTTGTGAGTAGTGGAATTATGTGGTATGATGTGCAGTGAAATTATGTGGATAGACTTTGACTTTGATGTGGATAGAAGGTATGTGGTATTTAGTGTATAGGAATTATGTAGAGTGGGATTATGTGTTATGGAGAGTTATTATGTGGTATGGTAGTCTGTGTTGTGGAGTGGTAACCTCCAGTTTAGTCTTCCTCGTAAACTATAAACTATAAACTCAATGAGACAAAAAAAGAAGAAACCACTGAGGAGCACTTCTGGACGTAGTGAGAGGTATGAGCAGGGCCACTGGAATTATGCAACTGTTTGGCTGCACCGAATTTCGCACGATTATACATTTTCTGCCTTTGCCACATAATCCATCATCTGCTGCATAATCTGCATATTTGAACAAAAAAAACCTTGTTTCTCCCTCAAACTGCTCAAACTCTACCATAAATGCAGCGACAAGGGTTACAGCGTGGCGGAAGGCCCTTTGCAAACTTAGAATGGTCACCTGTTACTTATTGCTAAATGTGGGTATTAAATTGGTACTAATGGTGTGCAAACCGCTCTTGCTTCTTTCTGCACCTCTCTTGCCTCTTTCTGTACCTCTGTTGCCTCTTTCTGTACCTCGCTTGCTTCTTACTGTACCCCTCTTGTCTCTTTCTGTACCCTTCTTCCCACTTTCTGTACCTCTCCTGTCTGTTTCTGTATCGCTCTTGCCTATTTCTATACCTCTCTTGCCTCTTTCTGCACCTCTGTTGCTTTTTCTGCACTTCTCTTGCCTTTTTCTGCACCCCTCTTGCATCTTTCTGCAATTATGTTGCTTCTTTCTGCACCTTACTTTTTCTTTTGCACTTCTGTCTCTTTCTGCTCATCTCTTCTACTGTCTGCACCTTTCTTGTCTCTTTCTGCACCTCACTTGCTTCTTCCTGTACCCCTCTTGCATATTTCTACACCCTTCTTCCCTCTTTCTGGACATCTCTTGCCTCTTTCTGCATCCCTGTTCCTTTTTTTCTGTACCTCTTCTGCCTGTTTCTGCACTCCTCTTGTTGTAAATTAAGGCAGAGTGTGATTAAGCATTTACTGAAAACATTAATGCTTCCCCTTTTGATCATGTTTTCTTCGTTATGTTGACCGAAGTCCGGACTCCATTTTGTATTGGCATGCTGCCATGTGTTCACCACGAGGAGAGTCCGACCTCTGTGTTAGTTGCTCTTGTAATCTGCCTAGCAACAGTTTATAAATAGCTCTCTCTTGTCCGTCTGGCGCATGCCCAGACTTGACCACATCTGTTATAATTAGCTTTGCTTGACCATGTCCTTTCGCGGGCTCAAGGAGTGTGTTGGCTCCGCCCATGTATTGATTCAGTATCGAGAATGACCATAAATGGTAATGTTCTTCGGCCTCATGTTGTATCCACCCACTTATGAGCCCCTCTGTTGTGTATAAAAGGGGACTGTGTACGAATGTTCTGGGTGCTACTCCATGCAATACTGAAGAGTGTTGTGTGGATTGTAGGACCACCCTTAAGGGTTAATAAACGTTGTCTTTGTACTTTGCAGTTTCCGTGCCAACTTCCTTATAGATTCCGTTACAGGAGAGCGAACCCTTGTTCTTGCGGGCCTAGCTGGGGCCTGTATTCATCAATTGGCGCCCGTCACGTGGGGCTCATCGGCGACTCGGATGCTCGAAGGACTGGTCGCGACGAAGGTGAGGAGTTTGGCCGGGGACGTGATCACTGCCAGCGGCGTCTTAGCCCTGGCATCCCGAGGTTTCTCTTCCTTCCCTTCCGAGCTGACCGTCTGGGTGGCGCCGGTCATCGACTGAGACCTCTTCTGTCGGTCCTGCCGTGAGAGCCGTTTGGGCGATTGTGGAGCTTGGCAGTTGGAACCTGGACTCTTGATTGGTAAGAACCGTTGTACGGTACTTGCTCCGAGTTTTGAAGCCTGGGTTGGCTATTTGAGTTTTGATTGATGATGACTAGTCATATTTTGAATTTGCCTTTGTGAAAATATATGCGTTGCAACACATATAGGCAGGTAATGTGGAGAAATTTCTCCAGGAGCTGTGTAAACTCTGAACGGCGCAACGATTAAGTGCCATTTTCTTTATAATATTGCATATTTTGCATTATTCCTAGCATGCCTGCTTTTAGCGCACTCCGTAAGTGGTGCTGCTGTTTTGGAAACCGGTTGAACCTCGAGGAATCTGCTCCAGCTCCCCCAGAGGGGACTCCTAATAGGGATATGTACGTGAAGCATGGTCTTTCTTCCATAATGTACAGCACGCTATGGAGGAAATACACGAGGAAGGATCCTGAGTTGCGATGGCCTTTGTATGGATCGTTTGATATACGTAAGATTGAGTATGTGGAACAGTGTATGTGTAAGCGACGTGCTCGTCAGGATATGTTTGAGTGTGTGCGATTATGGGTGAAGGAAGTGCGTGAGCGAGAGAAACGTGAGAAAGCGCTGTTTGATAAAGAGCAACGGAAGAATGACCATGTGCGAGCGCAGGAAGCGAAGCGTCGGGAGGACAAAGAGCAAACGGACAGACAAGAGAAAGAGCGTAGGCTACAGGTTTCGGGTCAATATGTTGTTCGCCAGCCACTTTATCCTGTCCTTAATAATCCTGATGATGATTTTTATTTACTAGATCGCTCTCCGCCCCCTTATGTTGGCGCATCTGCTCCACGGCCGCAAGATTCTGACCCGGTTTCGGGTAAGGTAGACACACGGTCCATGCTGTCGGCCGAGCAAATGGCTGAGCTTCGGACACTTTCCTTCCGTGCGCTTAAAGGCAAGGTATCCATGGAGGACTTATTTCAGACTTGGGGGCAGTGGCAGGAGAGAGATAAAGTGTATTTTCTGGGTCATTTCGCGGAGGAAGTGATTACTGCTTTCCGAAAATATTCTCATGTTCTTGAGCCTGACGAAGTGTCTTCGGACGCTAGAGCAATACGTAACGGTGCTTTTTCTCCCTCTAAGGCTCCTGAGGCGGCTCGGCGGCTGTTCGCCTTGCGGGACGAGGTGCTGGCCCTTCGAGAGAAAGCACGTCAACAAACGGAGGAGGAGAAGCAGTCGGATTCGTCTGCAGCAGGGGGCCACCCATCCGCCTCCCAGTCAGATAAGGATGACATAGTGCATGCTAAACCAATGCGAGAGGCGGCGCCTTTGTATGTTCCTCCTAAGGGAGCAGGGACTAGCTCGGATATTAACTCCGCCGATGCAAGGGGATATTTTGTATATAACTGGGTTTACACTCCATGGCATAGGGCCGATGTTATGGCACTAAAGAATGCGTTGCCTGACCCCCGCAAGAATCCAGCGGCCTTCTATGAAGAAGTCGAGGGGGCCTTGAATTCTTGCATTATGACCTTAGCGGATATAGACCTGTTCTTTGGCCTTATCCTACCGCCGGATACGTGGCGCTCTGTCCGAAAGGTAGATGATGCGGTTGCCTTCAAGGCCCGGTGGTCTGACCTTGAGGATGAGGATAGGGAACGGAAGCCCGCACAGAAACCACCCCAGAATATTTTAGATCTCCCTGCGGCTATTGTGGCTAAGTTGAAGACGATTATCCCCCCTAAAAAGATTGACTGGAATATGTTAACTGCATGTAAGCAGAAAGTTGACGAGTCAGTTGCGGACTTCTTTACGCGCTTTGAGGAGACGTTTCATGATTTTAGTGGCCAGTCGCTTACTGACGACACGGGCCGCCACCTTTTCGCGGACAAATATGTGGCTAATCTGCTACCGGCAGTTGCGGCCCGGTTAAAAGCGAGTGAAAGTTCTTGGTCCTCCGCGACACCGACGGCCCTTCTGACTATCGCTCAGTATTATGAGCGTCAGGAGCACGAGGCGCAGGGCCAGGAGGAGAAGAAATCGAAAGATCTCAAAACCAAGGTGATGTTAGCACAAGTATATGGCCCGCCCCGACGGGGTAATAATAATAGAGGAAGGGGCGGATCTTATGGTCCCCCTTCGGGCCGATCTGATTTGAATAGGAACCAGTGTGCGTACTGCAAGCAGTTGGGCCATTGGGCCAGGGATTGCCCAGCGTTGCGTGCTTCGCGTCAGGGGCACACTCCGGGTGGCCCGAGAGGTAGAGGGGGCTTCTCGAACTTTAGAGGGAATTCTAACGATAATGTCCGTTTCGATACTGCCGGGCGGCACCGAGATGGCTCAAATGTTTTTGATCGCCAGCACCAGTATTATGTATCGGACATCGATCAATCGGGATATCGTGATTCTCAGCATGCGTAGGAATGCGTTGGATGGGGGTCCGAATCAGTTGAGGTGCCGGTCGATCAGACGGGTCCTTATGTATCGGCTGAGGTTTTAGGTTCTACTGATCAGTTCCTAGTGGATACAGGAGCGACACGTAGTGCATTGTCTAGGTACTTGGTTCCGGGGGCTCCCCCATCCGGCTCAATAGTTACATCGGTAGGGTTTGACGGTACACTTTCCCGAAGCCCTCTTTCACAGCCCCTTACATTTAAGGTTGATTCTTTTTCTGCGCCCTGTCCGTTTCTGCTTGCTCCATATACACCGGATAACATTATGGGCCTTGATATGTTAAAGTACTTTAGGGCTACAATCCGCTGCTCCCCTGAAGGTGTGAGGGTGATCTTAAATGACAACTATCCCAGGTCTGGGCGGATGTGCACGATATCAGAGGATGCGTTGTTGGCTACCCTCCCCCGAGCTTTATGGGCGACTTCGGACACAGATGTGGGACAAATGGTGATTCCTCCGGTCCACATTAGTGTCCAGGAGGGGGCGGTGCTACCACGCCTCCCGCAGTATCGTATTTCCCAGGAGGGCGAGGAGGCTCTCATACAGATTGTGCAAGACTTGATAGCAGTAGGGGTAGTGGAAGAAGTTCCCTATAATGTCTGTAACAGTCCGATTCTCCCGATTTTGAAAAAGGACACGGATGCAAAGGTCTATCGGTTCATAATTGATTTGAGGAAGGTAAACAAGATCGTGATACCTCAGTACCCGGTGGTTTCTGATATCACGACGTTGCTTACCTTGGTCCCGCCTACGGCGACCATGTTTTCAGTGATTGATTTGAAGAATGCCTTCTTTTCCATTCCCATTCACCCTGATAGCCGATTTCTTTTTGGGTTCACATTAAATAATAGATCTTATCGTTTTTGTAGAATTCCCCAAGGCTACACAGAAAGCCCTAGTATTTACAGTCAGGCTTTGAAACGACAGTTGGATTCCTTTGTTTTACTCGAGGGGGTCGCCCTCATTCAATATGTCGATGACATCCTGTTGGCGGCTGACACCCTGGAGTTGTGTGAGAAAAGCACGTTATCCTTACTTTCCTTTTTAGCATCCCACAATCACAAGGTCTCTAGGAAGAAATTGCAATTCTGTAGACCAAAGGTGACTTATTTAGGTCACCTTTTGTCTAAGGAGGGGCGTGCACTCACACCAGATCGTATCCAAGTAATTTTGGACACACCGAGACCATCCACGCAGAAGGATGTGCGTGCATTTTTGGGTCTTGTTTCTTTTTGTAGACAGTGGATATTGGGGTTTTCACACATAGCTAAGCCATTGTTAGCCCTTCTGACAAAGGATACACCTATCCCAATCCCTTGGTCAGATGAGTGTGATGCTGCTTTTCAGCAACTGCGACAGGCCCTTTGTTCAGCACCAGTGTTAGGGACCCCTGATTATGCAAAACCCTTTTCGTTGTATGTGCATGAGAAAGATGGATGTGCATTGTCAGTCTTAGTACAGATGCACGGCGACAAGCAGCGCCCTTGTGCATACTTTTCGGCTGTGCTTGATCCTGTCGCCTGAGCATTACCAGGGTGTTTTCGCTCGGTAGCGGCGACAGCTGTGTCAATACGCCAAAGTGAAGGAATTGTGTTGTCCCATAAATTGTTGGTGTTAGTTCCCCATGCTGTGGATGCCCTGCTTAATCAAACAAAGACGCAGCATTTGACCAGTGTCCGTTTAACGGGATATGAGCTGACGCTTTTGGCTCCTCATATTACGTTGAAAAGGTGCGTGACATTAAACCCGGCCACATTGTTGCCATACCCCGAGACCCAGCCTGAGGCGCAGAAAGCGCATGATTGTATTCTTGTGACTGAGGAACAAACAAAGGGTCGTATTGATCTCCAGGATACGCCCTTTTCAGAGGTAGATGGAGAGTTGTGGGTAGACGGATCATGCCTGAAGCTACCAGATGGTACGACTTCAGCAGCGTATGCAATTACCACATTACACACGATAGTGGAGACAGCACGCATACCACAGAAATCAGCTCAAGCAGCGGAACTGATAGCCTTAACACGAGCATGTGAGCTCAGTACAGGATTGTGTGTGAATGTTTACACAGATAGCCGCTATGTCTTCGGAGTAGCGCACGATTTCGGCCTACTCTGGAAGGAGAGAGGGTTCTTAACGTCACATGGGGTACAGATAATGCATGGGGAGTTAGTCCACAACCTCTTAACCGCATTGACATACCCGAAGAAAATTGCCATTGTTAAGTGTAGTGCCCATAGGAAAGTAGTTGATAAAGTTGGAGAAGGGAATGCGTTAGCGGATCGAGTAGCACGGGAGACCGCGATGCAGCCTGGCGCTACTGCCATGTATGTAGTAAAGTCACAGGTGGAAAGATGGCGAGATGCGAAGGAAGAAGTGCGAGAAATACAGAGGACCGCTGCTGACAAAGAGCGGGAACAATGGGCTAGCGAAGGAGAGCTGGATGACGAGGGTTGCTGGAGAAATAAGCAGATGGATAGATGGAAATTACCCACGGCCTTTGTACAACCTATGGTTCAGATGGCACATGGGCTAGCACATGTTGGAGCTTCCGCAATTGTGAAATTGCTTACCCAAGTCTGGGAGCATCCAGAGATTGCTAGCACAGCAAAGAGGGTGGTGCAGACCTGTATGATCTGCCTGAAGTATAACCCAGGGAAAGGCACCCGAACTCCAGCAGGAGGATTTGCGACGCCCACTGCACCCTTTGAGGTCCTGCAGATGGACTACATCCAGCTTGAGCGCTGTAACAATTTGAAGTATGTTCTAGTAGTGGTCTGCGCCTTCAGTAAATGGGTTGAGGCGTACCCTACGAAAGACAATACTGCAATGACTACAGCGAAGCTATTGCTGAAAGAGTTTTTCCCTCGATACGGCGTCTGTAGACTTCTGTGGAGTGATAATGGGCCTCACTTTGTAGCGGATGTTATAAAATATGTCTTGAAGGGCCTAGGCATCACCCAGAAGTTCCACGCCGTATTCCACCCCCAGTCTGCAGGACTAGTCGAGAAGTATAATGGTACACTGAAGCTTAAGATCGCCAAAATCCAAGCTTCAACATCTTTGACTTGGCCAGACGCCCTGCCACTGGCGTTATTGTCAATTAGGTCGGTGCCACACTCTCGAACTGGCCTTACGCCATATGAAGTTGTATTTGGACGCCCAATGAATATTTGGGGTCCACCAAGGCCTAAGGCTGTGTATGATGTACCTTGTGTAATGATGAGCGATTATCTGGCACAGTTAACGGATAATTTGGTTTCTATTCATCAACAGGTCCGAGAGGCGCTCCCTGATCGGTCTACCGGTGAAGGACATGGTCTCCGGCCTGGGGATCATGTTATGGTGAAGGTTTTCGACAGAACGAACAGTTTGGAGCCGAGATGGGTAGGACCTGAACAAGTCCTCCTTGCAACGAGGACGGCAGTGCGAGTCTCGAACAGGAAGAATTGGATCCATTCCTTGCACTGTCGAAAGGTACCGCCCGGATTGGTGGAGTCTGCCGTGCTGACCGATCAACGAGAAATCCTAGCAGCAGAGACAGGCCGTGCTGCGAAGCCGAATGACACTGAGGAGCTCTTTCCGGACCACACGACGTCTGGAGGAAGGCGATATCATCTTCGACCAAGGAAGTAAGGTTTCCAGTGCCGGGACATACTGTCAGAACGGCCCTTGGGTTAGTGAAACGGAGAGCCGATGAGGCAAGGGGGGGGATCAGCCCTGCATTAGTGTAGCGACACCCGTCTTGGCCCGCTGGTGAAGAAATCAACCGCTTCCCAAGGGGAAGAGTTCTGACAGACTTTTAGTTTCAGGAAGATATCAGGGTATTGTTTCTTTTGACATGGAGAAGAAGAAAATCCTTTGTGCGTTGGGGTTCATGCTAACAGTAGCTATTGTTGGGATAACCACATGGTTTGTGGAGGAGGTAACTCCTGCCCGAAAGACACTTGTGTTGACGACTCCAGTGCCTGCGGAGCACTACTTTTATACACTGCCATATCAAGAGTTGAAGCATCGACAGTCCTATTTGAATAACACTTTCATTCAGATGCTGCATCACACCCACGTTGCTACGAACGCTACGAACTGTTGGATATGTGGGATGATGCCAGCCCATCAGAAGAAAGGAGGAACGCCATTCATACAACTTCCTTTCTCTCATAATGGCTCTTGTAGAGCATGGTACACTTTGCTGTTTGCCACTCGGAAACCGACAGTGGGACGATTGCTTTTCAGACTCAATAAAGAATGTCATCAAGATAAAAATGGATATCCACAAGCAAATGGGACAATTTGGGAATGGGAAGAGTACCGACCGGACAATGAATCCATTCCCTATATCTTCACGAACACAAGAGACACTGTGGGGAAGGACAAGTTCGTAATCCAAGTAGCACAAGCTCAAGCGGACCTGTGTGTCCAGAGTGTGGGTTTTATCCCTGTTGGTGTCAGTGATTGTATAACTGTACTGAACATCGACGGGCTGAACAACAGTACCTTCCTAGCGTCCCATAATACCTATTTTGTATGTGGAAATAAAGGTTATTACCGTTTGCCGGCAGGGTGGTCCGGGGTATGCTATGTATCATTCCTATTACCTCCTGTATTCTTAGCACCTGCGTCATATCATAAGGATTTGAAACTGTTGAATAATGTGACTGTAAATAGATATAAACGTACTCTATCAATTGATGATGTGGATCAGACCGATACCAGCTTGCAACAGTATATTGATTTTAACTTAGGACTGTTTTTCTTTGTTGGAGCTGCTTTGAATAGTAGGAAGATCCGAAGATTGACAAGAGTGGTAGAAGCTGTGACAAATCAGACTGCTGCCGCTCTTGGGAATCTTACGGAAGAATTACAAATAACTAGGATTGTTGCATTGCAGAATCGTATGGTACTAGATGTAATGTTAGCTGATCGAGGTGGAGCCTGTAAAATTATTGGAAGTAGCTGCTGTGTGTTCATCCCTGATCATACGCCATCCGTCTATAACGCCATTAACAAGCTGCATAAAATAGCAGCTGAAATCCACACAGAAAACGGCACTTGGTCCTTTTCCGGATGGTTTTGGGCGTTGGTTACTGCCTGGGGATGGAAGGTCTTAACTGGTCTTTGCATTATTATAGCAGTTCT
Source organism: Triturus cristatus (assembly GCF_964204655.1). NCBI lineage: Eukaryota > Metazoa > Chordata > Amphibia > Caudata > Salamandridae > Triturus > Triturus cristatus. Next base: position 623,687,804 of record NC_140588.1, on the reverse strand, counting down.
GTTCCTTTTCTGTATGTGTATTCAATGTGGACCATTGTGCTGTTCTGTATGCATTTCATTCTGCATTCCAGATAAGAAAGCTATTGCCGATGTTGCTCGCCAGAAGGGTCTAGCTAAGGAGGTTAAGGGAATGATGATAATTGATATATATGATGATTATTCTTGGAAGCCGGATGTCTTCAGTAAATGCTGAAAGGGTCGTCTGTTGTAAATTAAGGCAGAATGTGATTAAGCATTTACTGAAAACATTAATGCTTCCCCTTTTGATCATGTTTTCTTCGTTATGTTGACCGAAGTCCGGACTCCATTTTGTATTGGCATGCTGCCATGTGTTCACCACGAGGAGAGTCCGACCTCTGTGTTAGTTGCGCTTGTAATCTGCCTAGCAACAGTTTATAAATAGCTCTCTCTTGTCCGTCTGGCGCATGCCCAGACTTGACCACATCTGTTATAATTAGCTTTGCTTGACCATGTCCTTTCGCGGGCTCAAGGAGTGTGTTGGCTCCGCCCATGTATTGATTCAGTATCGAGAATGACCATAAATGGTAATGTTCTTCGGCCTCATGTTGTATCCACCCACTTATGAGCCCCTCTGTTGTGTATAAAAGGGGACTGTGTACGAATGTTCTGGGTGCTACTCCATGCAATACTGAAGAGTGTTGTGTGGATTGTAGGACCACCCTTAAGGGTTAATAAACGTTGTCTTTGTACTTTGCAGTTTCCGTGCCAACTTCCTTATAGATTCCGTTACAGGAGAGCGAACCCTTGTTCTTGCGGGCCTAGCTGGGGCCTGTATTCATCACTCTTGTCTCTTTCTGCAGCTCTCTTGCCTCTTTCTGCACTTCTCTTGCCTCCTTCTGCTCATCGGTTGCTTCTTTCTGCACTTATTTTGCCTTCTGCACCCCTCTTGCCTCTTTCTGCACTTCTCTTGGTTCTTTCTGTATCTCTCTTGTGTCTTTCTGTGCCCCTCTTGCCTCTTTCTGCACCCATTTTCTCTCTTTCTGCACCTCTCTTGCCTCTTTCTGCACCTCTCTTGTTTCTTTCTGTACTTTGCTTGCTTCTTTCTGTACCCCCTTGCTTCTTTCTGCACTTCTCTTGCATCTTTCTGCACTTCTCTTACTTCTTTCTGCACTCCTCTTGCCTCTTTTTGCACCCTTCTTCCCTCTTTTTGGACCTCTCTTGCCTATTTCTGCACCCCTGTTCCTTTTTCCTGCACCTCTCTTGCCTGTTTCTGCAACTTTATTGCCTCTTTCTGCAGTTCTCATGTCTCCTTCTGCACCTCTGTTGCTTCTTTCTGCACTTCTCTTGCCTCTTTCTGCATGCCTCTTGCCCCTTCTGCACCTCTGTTGGTTCTTTCTGCACTGCTCTTGCTTCTTTCTGCACCTTTCTTGCAAATTCCTGCACCCCTCTTGTCTCTTTCTGCACTTCTCTTGGTTCTTTCTGTACCTCTCTTACTTCTTTCTGTGTCCCTCTTGCCTCTTTATGCACCCATTTTCTCTCTTTCTGCCCCTCTCTTGCCTCTTACTGCACCTCTCTTGCTTCTTTTTGCACTTTTCTTGCCTCATTCTGCACCCCCTTGCCTCTTTCTGTACCTCTCTTGCTTCTTTCTGCACTTCTGTTGCTTCTTTCTGCACTCCTTTCGCCTCTTTTTGCACCCTTCTTCCCTCTTTCTGGACCTCTCTTGCCTCTTTCTGCACCCCGTTCCTTTTTTCTGCACCTCTCTTGCCTGTTTCTGCAACTCTCTTGCCTCTTTATGCAGTTCTCATGTCTCCTTCTGCACCTCTGTTGCTTCTTTCTGTACACCTCTTGCCTCCTTCTGCACCTCTGTTGGTTCTTTCTGCACTGCTCTTGCTTCTTTCTGCACCTCTCTTGCAAATTTCTGCTCCACTCTTGCCTCTTTCTGCACCCCACTTCCCTCTTTGTGCTCCTCTCTTGCCTCTATCTGCATGCCTGTTCACTCTCTCTGTAACACTTTTGCCTGTTTCTGCACCTCTCTTGTTTCTTTCTCACCTCTTTCTGTACTCAAATGGGAAGTGCAAGCTGTCAAGTTTAAAGGTCTGCATGCTCTCGTGACTGAGGTATATGTCTACTTGTATAAGTATTCTTACATGTATTATGCATCTGAAGATGGTAGCTTAAAAAGCGGGTAACTTCTCATATAGGTGGTCAAATTCTCTCAGTTCTGCTATGTCATTCGGTTGCACAGGCAGACCTGTCTTATGTACATATGTGGTATAGAGCCCCTCAAATATACTATTGAATACCCATGTGCTCTGTATTGAAGCAGAAAGAAATGCATACACCTTTTTTACACAAATTTACAGAGTTTGCTGTTTGAAACACAGGTATTCAAGTGTTTGTATGTTTATTTTCATTTAACATGTCACTAGGTAAAAGCATAGGCACGCATGCATACCTTCACAAACTTGGTCAGATTTACAACAGTGATATGCTTATGATTGTTGTTTTATATTTGGTAGGCCTAACATTCTGAGCAGTTGATTAATAGTGAACCTTCAAGAGAAAGGTGAGGCTTAAGACAGCTTCAGAGAATGAGTAGTGATTAGGGTACTTTGTATGAGTCTGTGGTAAGGTAATGTCAAAGTAAGCCTCTTTCTGTACCTTTGTTTGTTCTTTCTGCACATCTCTTGCTTTTTCTGCACCTTTCTTCCTCTTTTTGCAATTCTGTTGCCTCTTTCTACATTTCTCTTGCTTCTTTCTGCACCTTTGTTCCTCTTTCTGCAACTCTGTTGCCTCTTTCTGCACTTCTCTTGCTTCTTTCTGCGCCTTTCTTCATCTTTCTGCACATGTCCTACCTATGTAGGCATAGTTAGAAGTGAGCATTTAAAAAACCTTAGAAATTCACAGAAAAAACATAGATTTAAGGGACGTTATAGTTAGGGATTAACATTTAAAAAACCTTAGAGATTCACTGAAAAAAACACAGGTTTCAAGGACGTTATAGTTAGTTGGACATTTTACTCATATAAAACCAGAGAAATTCGGCTGTTATAGTTAGTAGAGCTAACTATAACTCATGCCCCCGCAATGCACCGCTGATGACGTCAAATATTGCATCACTCATGACATGGTCAGTGACATCACTGATAACATCATTGATGACATCTCGAATCACATCACTGATGACATCATCCACGTGATCATCTGATGCACCTCCTCACACCCTAATAAAACCTTTGATACACCCACTCTAAAATACAGACTACCAATATCAAAACCATAGACAGACCAATAGCAATTAGTACATACCTGCTCAGTGATTCATACGTCTACATACATATCCACTCACTAACCCATACAGTCATTCATACACGCAGTCATTTATCAATACATCCACTGATATATCCACTCATACACCCATATAGACACCCACACACTGCCACTCCCCCAAAGAGTTACTCAAACACCTAGTCAGTCACCCAAAGAATTAATTACACTGCCATTTACTCACCTATACAGTTATACACACACACCACCTCACATATTTACACAGATAGTACCATATACGTACTCTCTTCATCAATTACTGACATAAGCACACACTTATCCATGCAGCCACTGTCACAATCACTCACTGTCACATATACTCACATATATATTCCAACACTCACATATACTGCCTTTCACATATGTAGTTACTTACACATGTACCACTAAGACATCCATTCACTCACCAACACAGCTATATGTATAACTCACTCACCCATACAGTCCCTGACACACACACTCATAAACCCATCACCCAGAGAATCACCCACTCGCGCACCCATGCAGGGAGTCATACACACCCCCACCCACACAGACACTCAGGCACCCATACAGGTACTCAGACAACCAATCATTAACCCATATAGACACTGATGTTGCTTATCACCAACCCATGCACTTACACACAAACTGACAGACTGATACAGATATTCACACACTTTAATCATTCACCCATGAGTTCACTAAGACAAGTTTAATCACTCACTTATACAGTCAGTCACGCACCCACTAAATCATCCATTCAGACACTCATACACCCACTCATTCTTCAATACACATTGGCATATATATATATATATATATATATAGCATTCTTGAACTTTTTAGAAACACTCAGTCACTGGATGATGTCATCAGTGATGTCATTTAAGATCTCATGAGTGATATCATCAGTGATGTCACTGACCATGTCATGAGTGATGTAATATGTGACGTCATCAGCAGTTCATTGCGGGGGCTCAAGTTATAGTTAGCTCTACTAACTATAACAGCTGAATTTCTCTGGTTTTATACAAGTGAAATGTCTAACTAACTATAACATCCCTGAAACCTGGGAAACAGTGTTCACAATCCTGTAATTACATCGTAGTACTATTACAACGCAGTCGTTACAACGACCACGTTGTTAGTACGTGATGCATTTACATCGCAAGTGATTACAACAATTTGCAGTAGGGGGAGCTGAGGTATTGGAAATTAATTCCAACACCTTCCCTACTGTTGAGCAAACTGGAGTATTCCTAAATCCAGTGCACACCTTACCGCAAGTCATTGTAATGACTTGCGATGGAAATGCATCGCGTACTAACAACGCGGTCATTGTAAAGTCCACATTGTAAAAGCAAGTGATGTAATAGATCGCGTTGTAATGTACTAAATTCCTGAAACTTGTGTTTTTTTTCAGTGAACCTCCAAGGTTTTTTAAATGCTTATCCCTAACTATGACATCCCTGAAACCTGTGATTTTTACAGTGATTTTCTAAGGTTTTTTTAAATGCTAATCCCTAACTATAACGTCCTTGAAACCTCTGTTTTTTTCAGTGAATTAACTACTGGCGGGCGCCAGTAGGTAGTTATAGTTACAACCTAGTTTCCATAGGACAAGCATTTTTTGATTTGCTAATAACTGACGAATCTTTATGAAATTTTCCAAAAAGTTGCACTATTTAGGTTAGCTCCTATCTTGAAAGTTTGGGGGTGATTCGTCAAGGGGGGGCTGAGAAAAAAGGGGGGTCCCAAAATGTGTTTTCCCCATGTTAATTTCCATAGGAAATTTTGTGACGAGCTACAGCCTGAACTGCTGAAAAGAATTACCTGAAATTTGGCAGAACAGCAGAACTTAGTTCACAAAGCAACCTTATTTTTAAATGGTGTAAATCCGTTCAGTGGTTTTTGAGAAATGCAAAGAATAAGATCCAAAAAATCAATTTCCCATTGGAAACTTTGTGCAATGCTACAGCCGTAACTACTGAACGGAATTACCCCAAATTTGGCAAAAAGGTAGTGTTTGGATCAGAAAGCGACCTTTTTTTTACATGGTGTAAATCCGTTCAGTAGTTGCTGAGAAATTAGAAAAATAAAAGTTTCGATATCTGGGTGGAGCCTAAGTCCCGTGCATGAGCTTCATTGTGATTGGGTGTCAACACTCCAAACCAAGTATTGGCAACCATCTTATGACTTGGTAGAAGAAAGTTACTGGAAAACAGAGAAACAAAGGTATAAAACAAGAGAAGGGGGCAGGGTAGAAACACCCTGACCCCCTAGGCCTGCTCAGGGGGTCCCAGGAAGCGTGAGGGAGCTGGTTACAGAGAGGTGTTGAGAGACCATGCCCCTTTTTACACCTCTCTGCAATGCAGCTCTGTGGTGCTTACTGAAGGTAGCTGGTGGGCTAGTTGGCCCCCAGGGATCCTCAGGACGCAAGGGGATGTAATCCCTCAATTTACAATACTACAGGGGGCGCGTTTGCACAGTGGTGCAGGGAGGGGGCGTGGCCTGATGTGACAAGTGTACAAACGCGCCCTGTGGCACGTTTTGAGTTGGGGGTTTAAGTCCCCTTGAATCCTGAGGGTCCCTGGGGGCCAACTAGACCACCAGGTACTTCCAGTAAGCGCTAGGGAGCTGTATTGCAGAGAGGTGGTCCAAGGCCACGCACCCTTTTTACACCACTCTGCAGCGCAGCTCTGTGGCACTTACTGGAGGTACCTGGTGGGCTAGTTGGCACCCAGGGACCTCAGGACTCAAGGGGACTTAATCCCCTTATTTACAATGCTCCAGGGGGCACGTTTGCACAGTGGTGCAGGGAGGGGGCGTGGCCTGATGTGACAAGTGTGCAAATGCGCCCTGTGGCACATTTTAAGTTGGGGGATCAAGTCCCCTTGAATCTTGAGGGTCCCTGGGGACCAACTAGCCCACCAGGTACCTCCAGTAAGCGCCAGGGAGCTGCGTTGTAGAGAGGTGGTCCAAGGCCACACTCCCTTTTTATACCACTCTGCAATGCAGCTCTATGGCGCTTATTGGAGTTAGCTAGTGGGCTAGTTGGCCCCCAGGGACCCTCAGGACTCATGGGGACTTAATCCACCAATTTACAATGCACCAGACGGTGCGTTTGCACAGTCGTGCAGGGAGGGGTGTGGCCTGATGTGACAAGTGTGCAAACGCACCTCGTGTCACATTTTAAGGTGGGGGATTACGTCCCCTTGAATTCTGAGGGTCCCTGGGGGCCAACTAGCCCACCAAGTACCTCCAGTATGCTCCAGGGTGCTGCATTGCAGAGAGGTGTTCAGAGGCCATGCCCCTTTTTACACCTCTCTGCAACGCAGCCCTGTGGCGCTTACTGGAGGTACCTGGTGGGCTAGTTGACCCCCAGGGACCATCAGGGCTCAAGGGGAATTAATCCTCCAACTTAAAACTTGCCAGGGGCGCGTTTGCACAGTGGTGAAGGGAAAGGGCGGGGCCTGACATAGCAAGTGTGCAAACGCACCCCCTGGCACATTGTAAATTGGGGGATTAAGTCCCCTTCAATCCTGAGGGTCCCTGGGGGCGAATTAGCCCACCAGGTACTTCCAGTATGCGCCAGGGAGCTGCGTTGCAGAAAGGTGTTGAGAGGCCACGCCCCTTTTTACACCTCTCTGCAATGCAGCCCATGTAGCGCTTACTGGAGGTAGCTGGTGGGCTAGTTGGCCCCCAGGGACCCTCAGGACTCAAGGGGATTTAATTTCCTAATTTACAATGCTCCAGGGGGCATGTTTACACAGTGGTGCAGGGAGGGGGCGTGGCCTGATGTGACAAGTGTGCAAATGCGCCCTGTGGCGTGTTTTAAGTTGGGGGATTAAGTCCCCTTGAATCCTGAAGGTCCCTGGGGGCCAACTAGCCCACCGGGTACGTCCAGTAAGCGCCACAGAGTTGCGTTGCAGAGAGGTGTAAAAAGGGCGTGGCCTCAGACCACCTCTCCGCAACGCAGCTCTGTGGTGCTTACTGGAGGTACCTGGTGGGCTAGTTCGCCCCCAGGGACCCTCAGGATTCAAGAGGAATTAATCCCCCAAATTAAAACCCGTCAGGGGGCGCTTTTGCACAGTGGTGAAGGGAGGGGGCAGGGCCTGATATGACATGTGTGTACTTATGCAATCACTCTGCCAAAACCTAAACACTTATAAATTCACCATGCACTCTCCTTACAGTACTCTAATCCTCCAGTCAGTACCCATGTACTTATGGAATGACCCAGGCACTAACACTTGCACTGCTACAATCCCCTCAGCACTACCCATGCAGACCTCTAACCACCTACACAGTAGTGATTCACTCCTCCAATTATCCAGGTTGTACCCATGCACTCCAGAAATCCCTCTGCCACTACCCATGCACTCCTCAAATCAACCATCCAGCATCATGTTCTTATCCAATCACTCCACCAAAACCCAAGCAGTTATAAAATCACCATGCACTGTCCTTGCGACACTCTAATCATCCAGTCAGTACCCATGTGCTCATACAATGACCCAGGCACTAACTCAAGGCAAATACAGAGGAGGTCATGCTAATTACAGGGGTACCCCAACACATAGTGTTCCCCAGTGTATGTAGGTGTTTTTACTGTATTCTAAGTGTCTTTTAGTATAGCACTGGCTCTGGTCCTGGTTAGTCAGAGTCAGTTACCACCACAAATTATTTTTGGCCGGATTCGCGCACCCAGCGCGAATTCGGACAATTTTTTTAAAAAAAATGCTTTTTTGGGCCCTGGGGGTCCTTGTGGGACACCTTGAGCAGGTCTAGGGTGTCAGGGTCTTTCTACCCTGCCCCCTTTTCTTGCTTTGCACGTTTGTTTGACTGTTTTCTTGTGCCTTGGTTCTACAGAGGCACAAGATGGCTGCCAACACTCCCTGGTTTGACAGCCAATTAGAATGCAGCTTGTGATCGGCAGGGTTTGCAGACCCACCGCGGCCGTAGATATCGAAACTTTTATTTTTTGATTTTCTCAGCAACTACTGAATGGATTTACACCATTTAAAAAAAAGGTCTCTTTCTGAACCAAGGGCTATCTTTTTGCCAAATTTGGTGTAATTCCGTTCAGCAGTTCGGGCTGTAGTCGTGTCTAAAGTTTCCTATGGAAAATAACATGGAGAAAACACATTTTGGGACCCCCCTTTTTTCTCGGCCCCCAATTGGCGAATCACCCTGAAACTGACTGGAGCGCCCCACGAGTTTTGAAAATTTCACGAAGATTCGTCATCCGGCGCCAAAGTCATTGGGAAAACAAAAAACGCGTTTCCTATGGAAACTAGGTCCTTACTATAACTACCTACTGGCGACCGCTAGTAGGTAATATATATATATATATATATATATTTTGTAGAAGACTCCACAGTATTCTATACAAAGGAATACCACGCACTCCAAGGCTCGTTTTCAAAGAAATGTTTAATGGCAACGCGTTTCGAGCAAACGCTCTTCTTCACAAGCCAAAAGTTACAAATCACTCGTCCACCATTTCTAGTATGTGTAAACACAAATAACGGACCAAAGTTCCTCGTATCCCGAGCACAGAAATAAACAAAAGACTTCCTTTCAGAAAGAAGAGATAAGACGCATTTCAAACTGCATCATAACAGTGCGTCATTTGCAGAATTCAAGAAAAAATATATCAAGGAGTATACATATGCAAATACAATTTGATTATTCATTGCAAGTACATAAAAAGTATATATACGTGTATAAGTAGTCAAGGCCAAGTGGCCTTATATGTGCAACATCACATATGTTTCAAACAATTTATCCAAATATCTCTTGAACAATCTGTTGACACATATAAATATAAATTCTTGAAAATATATATATATATATATATATATATATTCAAACACAGTTCGCTGGTCTCCCTGCCACTTTCTCGGTGGCGGGCTCAAGCGAGGTAGCGATCCTCATCAAAATTTCCAATATGCCTTTCCATGTGTCTTAAAAAGCAATCTTGTGCCCAACTTCATAAGCATGAATTATTTATTTACAAAATGGCAAACAAACGCCAGACGCGTTTCGGTGCAGCCGCACCTTGGTCACGGGTAATTGGCAGTTTGTAAACAGTGAAACATATAGTGCTTAAACATTACAATAGAAGTAGGACTACCTGCCCCAACTCTATAACAAGGACATTCAAACTTGGCATCCATTTTGAAATGGTCAAATTTCTAATGTTCTTTTCTTATGTTCAATTCTATTACTATGTTTTTGCTTTCAGTTAGTTATACAGAGAACTATTCAAGTGAATATTATAACAACTCGATATTTTCGCCCTAAGACGATTTTGCAACAATGTATGCAGTAAATATACGCTATATACATTATATGCAGGTCAACCTCAAATTAAATTAAATTAAATTAAATCAGTCCCGCCCCAGTGGGCAATTTATACAGAAAACTCATCAAGTGATAATTGTTTTCTAAACATAATGAATTATTGTCGATAACGCTGCACCATATATATATATATACAATCATCTAACTGCTCCGCTGCACCTTTTAAAAACGGGTCACTCGCGGCGGGTGCTGCTCACACAGTGGTGCTCCGTGTTCAATATCTCGCTCCCAAATTCCTCTCTCCCGTCCGGGAAGAAGGTAGCAGCACTCACGGGTTTGGTTGGTAGCCAGTTTTATGAAGCGCTTATATAATCATCTATACACGTTGTGTACATTCCGCAATTCAGCCCCAGTGGGCAGTTCATATTGCACAAAATAATTTGATTCTGCCCCAGTGGGCCTCAATATTCAAAATTCAATAACATTCCTCTTCTTATCATGAAAGCATAACATTCTCATTCAAATTCAACCAAACAATGATAATTTCATTATGTCTCTGTTTGTCAACCTTCTTTTTGGTACGCTGAAAGTTATGTCTCCTACAAAAAAATACAAAATTGTGCCATCACTATAGTGTATGTGAATGTTAAAAACAAACTTATGGCTTCTTATTTACAAGATATAGTACATTTGAGCTTTCAATATACAGCAATAATCTATTATGATGCGGTTCACCCAAATGAATTGACATTTCCTCATCCTTGTTCAAACTCTCTACTACTCACTCTCTACTACTCATTCTCTACTACTCACTCTCTACTACACACTCTCTACTGCTTGCTCTCTACTACTCGCTCTACTACTCACTCTCTACTACTCTCTCTACTTCTCACTCTGTACTCCCTACTAATCACTCTCTACTACACACTCTCTACTACTCACTCTCTACTACTCTACTACTCTCCACTACTCTCTCTACTACTCACTCTCTACTACTCTCTCTACTACTCACTCTCTACTACTCTCTACTACTCACTCTCTACTACACACTCTCTACTGCTTGCTCTCTACTACTCGCTCTACTACTCTCTCTACTACTCACTCTCTACTACTCTCTACTACTCACTGTCTACTACTCACTCTCTACTACTCCCTACTACTCACTCTACTACTCACTCTCTACTACTCCCTAATACTCACTCTACTACTCACTCTCAACTACTCCACTACCCTCTACTACTCACTCTCAACTACTCACTCTCTACTACTCACTCTCTACTACTCTCTACTACTCACTCTCAACTACTCCACTACCCTCTACTACTCACTCTCTACTACTCACTCTCTACTACTCACTCTCTGCAACTCCCTACTACTCACTCTCAACTACTCACTCTCTACTACTCTACTACTCCCTACTACTCTCTCTCTATTACTCACTCTCTACTACTCACTCTCTACTTCTCTCTTCTACTCACTCTCTACTACTCTCGCTCTACTACTCTCTACTACTCACTCTCTACTACTCTCTACTACTCACTCTACTACTCTCTCTACTACTCTCTACTACTCACTCTCTACTACTCACTCTACTACTCACTCTCTACTACTCTCTGCTACTCACTCTCTACTACTCACTCTACTATTCACTCTTTACTACTCTCTACTACTCTCTACTACTCACTCTCTATTACCCACTCTCTACTACTCTCTACTACTCACTCTCTACTACTCTCTACTACTCACTCTACTACTCTCTCCTACTCACTCTCTGCTACTCTCTCTACTACTCTCTACTACTCACTCTCCACTCTCTACTCTCTATTACTCATCCTCTACTCTCTACCTCTCTACCTCTCTACCTCTACCTCTCTACCTCGACACCTCTACCTCTCTACCTCTCTCTACCTCTCTCTACAAGCACATATATGCACATATATATGCATATATATGCATATGCATTTATATATATATGTATGTGTATATATACATACATATATAAACATATATATAATCTGCATATCTATATAAATACAAATATAAATGCATACATACATATACATATACATATATGCATGTTATGTACATGAAAGTTTGAAAAACACTAATAACAGCAAAGCTAAAAAGCCACCTAGTTACAAACAGAATTGCTTTAACTTAAACGAGGGTGAGACCTATTGAATTTTCAATGCTTGTTTACTTTGGTTCCATCAAGAAGGCATTCAGATGTGTCACACTGAAAGAAAATTTTATTTGCGTAATTAATTAAAATTGTTACAAAGTTCGCAATAGAAACAAAAATATAATTACATGTGAATAAGAACCTTCTCTTTTTTTTTTTTTTTTTTTTTTATAAAACTGACGATGAAAATTATTACTCTTTGCTTTTGCAAAAGGTACTTCTACTGTCCAAAGGTTAAGAAGTCCTCAGTGGCCCCCCGTCTGTTAGGCCCTCATGTTCAATTAATATTAGGCATTTTTTTACTTCTTCCAGGAATTTGACTCCACGGCAAGCCAAGGTTATGGAGGAGCCACTGAGCCAACATGTGACTGCCTGTCTGCAGGATCGAATGTTTAACACATTCAGGATAGGTTTCAATAAAAATTGTCTCTGGTTTAACAGGGCCGGGCGTGTACAGAAGAGATGGACCAAAGTTTCTGTATGATACCCGCAGAGGCGGCATTCTCTCTCTACTACTCACTCTCTACTACTCACTCTCTACTACTCACTCTCTATTACTCCCTACCACTCACTCTCTACTACTCACTCAACACTACTCCACTGCCTTCTACTACTCACACTCTACTACTCACTCTCCACTACTCCCTACTACTCTCTCTCTACTACTCACTCCCCACTACTCACTCTCTACTACTCTCTACTACTCACAATACTACTCTCTACTACTCTCTACCACTCACTCTCTACTACTCTACTACTCACTCTCTACTACTCTCTCTCTACTACTTCCTCTCTACTACTCTCTACTAATCACTCTCTACTACTCACTCTCTACTACTCACTCTCTACTACTCTCTACTACTCACTCTCTACTACTCTCTCTCTACTACTCACTACTACTCACTCTACTACTCTCTACTACTCACTCTGTACTACTCACTCTCTACTACTCACTCTCCACTACTCACTCTCTACTACTTGACCTCTACTACTCTCTACTACTCACTCTACCACTCACTCTCTACTACTCTCTACTACTCTCTCTACTACTCACTCTCTACTACTCTCTCTACTTCTCACTCTGTACTCCCTACTAATCACTCTCTACTACACACTCTCTACTACTCACTCTCTACTACTCTACTACTCTCCACTACTCTCTCTACTACTCACTCTCTACTACTCTCTCTACTTCTCACTCTGTACTCCCTACTAATCACTCTCTACTACACACTCTCTACTACTCACTCTCTACTACTCTACTACTCTCCACTACTCTCTCTACTACTCACTCTCTACTACTCTCTCTACTACTCACTCTCTACTACTCTCTACTACTCAGTCTGTGGTAAATAAAATTCCTTTACCTGGACTTAATTTGATACAGAAACATAATAAAATAGCTCAGTAAAATGAGAGGCAGAATCCGTGGTATTAGAGGTTCGGAATGGGCTTTATTCCAATGAACGATTATAATCGGTTGCTCCAAGTTCCATCACCACGGGGGTTCAGGAAGTGAAGTACATACATTATTGACATGAAATGACTTTTATAGATCATACATTACAATGAAGCGAATACAGTAGGCGTAACAATTGATAAGGAAAAATGACGATTTGTCTGCGTAACCAAAAATGGGTGGAACAAGGAGTAAAAAGGAACGTAATTGGTTATGATGTCACATATAGGTGGATCTATAAGATAATACTTGGCATAGATGCGCGCGCAGCAGCATGACGTGTAATTGACGTGTAACTAGGGGGTGAAGGGGACCTGACATTTAGCTCTACATGTGGAGACAAGAAGTCTGGGGGGTCAAGTCAACCTAATCCTAAATCATATCTAACATCCTATGTTTAAAGAACTATGTTATCCATAAAAGAAGGACTCTCGGACAGAATCTGTTCTATACTGACTGTGTGTGCGTGTACAAGCGTCTAAGTGTCTACACTAAATGCGAGGGGGTAGAAATATTCCATGGTAACAGGACTATGAATTACTTGCATGAGGACAGAGAAGCCGGGCCTTTTGCTTGGTAACTGGAAGAATGTTTACTTAAACTACTAGGCAGGAATGCATCGGCTGAGGGGGAAGCAGATAATTCGAAGGTGAAATACAGTTCTTGGCAGAGAATAGGCTGATGTCAGGCTTCGTGAGCCGCGCAGAGAATGAGACAAAGTTCATGGTCACAGATGCAGGCTCAGACTGGAGCTTTCAGAGGCAGAAAGCAAGAAGAGTTTGATAACAGAATCAGGGCCTACTTGCCTGGACTGCAAAATGGAATAACTGAGCCATATAAAGCCGGTGGCCTTTCGTACTTAGGAATGGAATATCCGGCCTATTCATGGCGGATCTGACAGAGGACATGTTGACGGTGGACGCACATGTATTTGCGTCTTCATAACTGGAACTGGAGGGAACATACATGTACTTGTGACATGCACATAGAACCGTTGGGGTCCAAGATAGGGGACATAACTGACCAGAAAAATCCATATTTCCACATTCCCTCCTTGTCCCCTAGTTGCCCGTTAAGAGATATCAATCTTCATTAATCCATTGATCTGTTCATATAACATGATTTGTTCTTCTTTCTTCTTCCGTGACGAATGAAATCTTGGTGGTGGAATACACGATGTGGCACACAGACCACAGATCGCTGGTCCACATTGTAGACATAGACAGCAACTGAATAGTATGAGAAGGCCAATACCTAGGAAGGATAGAACTCTCCATCCCCAGGCTGATATCACACTCCAAAACCAACTGGACCAAGTCCAAGTGCCTGGGTTCTGGTGTATCTGGTTTACAATCTTATGAAGGCGAGTTATGGCTTTATATACTGATGGCGAATTTTCTGGTATGAATACGCAGCAGCTTGATCCGATGACCCTACAAGCTCCGCCCCTATCAGCCAGGATGACGTCAAGGACAAGACGATTTTGAAGCACAACAATCCGCATAGCAGACTGCTCTTCTGTTAAATTGCCTAGGGCGGAATTAGTTTCATTCACTACTGCTTCAAGGGTTCTAGTTAATCTACGTATCAGTTTACTATTAGTAACAGTACCTATATAGGGAAAGATGCCTTTATTGAAATCTGTGTATTTTTCCCATGCTGTTTCAGTGTAATCGACAATTGGGAGATCTCTCCGCTCTCTGTTGTGTACTAAATGAATATTTCTGTAATAATCAGGAGGAGCTAGGAAAACAGGTGGCAAAAGGAATGCAATGTAGCAGGTACCATCCCAATCAAGAGGTAGACGCATATATGCAGTCTGACCACATATAAAGTAGGAGTGGTGATAAGCTCTAAATGAAGATTTGCCTTGATCACTGAATTCTACTATAGTAGTGCATTTACTATGGCCCATATGTATGGAACCAACCTTTCTTACACATAATTCCCCTTTTGCTGGGAATACTGACATGGTGGGTAAGACTAGTTCAACTTCGGATATGACATTTAGAATCATGAGATTAGGTGTAAAATTACCTAATCCATATACTTCATTTTCTAGATCAGTTCCTGTTCTTTTGGGGCGACCCTCCTTGTCAGGGTAGCAGACCTTGAGTAAAACTAGGTTCAGATTTCCCCATACCCACTGATCTTGGTAAACAGCTGTGTCTGAGTCTATGGAATTGATTAAACTAAACCATGCTCCACAGGAGCCATTATGTGTAAATGGGTGTGGAAAGAATGGCAGGACTCCTTCATAATTCTGATAGGGAGGGAGCCGACCACACACCCAACAATTGGTGGCATTACTAGTCTGATGGGAATGATGTAACATACTAATGAAAGTGTTATTACGCAACGCAAGTCTATAAGATAATTCATGCGGAGGTAAGTCACTAAAAGAATGTTCTGCGGTAACATTGTAAATATGTCTAGAAATAGGGTAATATATGTGCAACAATATACTTGCAGTAATTATTAAAAGACTCAAGAAAAACAAAATTAATAATGTCACTATACAGTGGCTACGCAGTGATTTACAATACGCCTGTCGTTTCATCATTTTTCGCGACTGTCCATGATTCAGGTCTAGAGGATACATGTCAGAGACAAATTCAACCGCTTCACCTCGGAGAGGACTTAAACAATCAAATTGTCTGACGTTCTAGGCCTCAATTTTACTTTATAGAGTTCGGTTTTAGTCCTTTCAACCAAAGGAAGTTTTGAATCAGTCTGTGAGGGAGTGCAGGGCACAATGTCTATATCCGAGGATAGTCCATGAAATTTCTTGATATGACTTGAATGAATCCAGCCCTTGCGGCCCTCGATCTTCACGGCTGTCCTTGTGGTCAGCAGAACCAACTTGGGTGTCTTCCACCTGGGCTCCAGCTGAGTCTTTCGGTCGAAATTTCTCACAAATACGATATCACCCGGAACTACGTCATGGGGTTTCACCTCAGTGTTGTCGGGAAAGCCTGCAGCTACCTGTGAACGACAAGATTGTAGTGCAGACATCAAGGAAGCCAAGTAATCTGTCAGCATATTACAGTCAACATCAGTTATTTTGCGTGGTATAGGCGTCCCCCACATATTTGGTGGTCTGCCGAAGATCACCTCATACGGGGATAGCCCTGTTCGAGAGTGTGCTACCATTCTCATGTAAAAGAGTGCAACTGGTAACGCTACTACCCAGTCGACACCTTTCTCTCTGCATATTTTGGACAATCTGATTTTCAGTATCTGGTAATGTCTTTCCACGAGACCTGCTGCCTCGGGGTGTCGGACACAGTGGAATTTCCACTGATATCCTAACAGAAGTGAAACATGTTTCATTAATTCGGATGAGAACGGCTGGCCGTTATCTGAGTAGACAACACGTGGTAAACCGTATCGTGGGAAGAATTCTCGAACCAACTGTTTGGCAGTAGTCGGGGCAGTGTAATCTGAAACCGGGTATGCCTCCGTCCAACGGGACAGAGCGCAGACGACTACGAGAACGTATTTGAATCCTCGACATCGTTCCATCTGGATATAATCCATCTGGAGCACTTCGAAAGGGTGATCAGGAGGATGAAATCCACCCTGTTCTACGGGAACGCTTTTTCCTGGGTTAAACTGACAACAGATCATACAGGTACGGACTTTTTGTTTTGCTGCTGCTCGTAAATGTTTATTGAACCAAATGTGTTGAATGCTGTCTAGCATAGCTTTTTCTCCGAGATGTGCTGGACTATGTGTAGTGTTAATTATAACTTGGACCATTGAATCAGGAAGGAACCATACAGACTTTTCCTTCATCATCCATCCTTGGTCCGTTTGGATCCCTCCTAATTCAGTCCATTTCTTTATTTCGTCTTGTGTAGCATGTGTCTGTATGTCAATTACGTCAAGAGTAGGATCTTTAACTGTCATACAATGTGTCGGCATCGGGACTATTGTCTTTGTCATGTCGGGGGTTTGAGTTTGAGCAGTCTGTTTAGCTGTTCTGTCGGCTAGATCATTGCCTTGGGAAATGATATCAGTAACCTTCGTATGAGCCTTACATTTCATAATTGATATTGCAGTGGGTCGATGTATTGCATCTAATAAAGCATGAATGAGGGGTCCGTGCTGAATGTGGGCACCGTGGGAAGTTAAATAACCTCTCTCTCGCCACAGCACGCCGAAGTCATGTACAACTCCGAATGCATAACGTGAATCAGTGTATATGTTGACTTTTTTATTCGTGGCTTGAATACAGGCTTGTGTCAGAGCGATGAGCTCTGCGGCTTGAGCTGACAAAGTATTTATACGATTAGTTTCAATGACTTCAGTATCTGTTGTGACTGCGTAAGCGGCCACTAACTCTCCTGTACTTGTTCTTATACATGAACCATCTACATACAATGTCAGGTCTGGGTCTGACAATGGGACATCGGTTAAGTCTTGTCTAGGTTTCGTCGTTATTGTAATAACTTCAATACAGTCATGAGCTAGTGGGTCTGTTCCGGTTACTGGCAAAAGTGTGGCAGGATTCAATGTGTTACAGCGTCTGATTTCTATGTGTGGCTGAAACAATGTAAGTTCGTACCCTGTAAGTCGCGCTATAGTCAAGTGTTGCGTTTGCGTTCTATTTACAAGAACCTCTACTGCGTGTGGTACTTGAACTGTCAATGGATGTCCTAACACTATGGCATCGCTTTGTCTGATTGCTAAAGCTGTCGCTGCCACTGATTTTAGGCATGCAGGCAAAGCCTGAGCTACGGGATCTAATGTACTAGAAAAATAAGCACATGGTTTGTGTGCTCCTGCTTGTTCCTGTGTGAGTACTGACAAGGGAGTACCTTCGCGTTCTGTAACAAAAAGTGTAAACTGTTTTCTGTAACATGGTGTTGCTAAAACAGGTGCTTGACATAAAGCTTTCTTTAAGCTTTCAAAAGCTTGTGTATGTTCCTGAGTCCAAGGGAGAACAGTCGATGTGGCTGCCTCCTGTGTTGTCAACTGAATGAGTGGTTTTGCTAGAAATGCATACTGAGGGATCCACTGCCTACAATATGAAGTGAGGCCTATGAAAGCCCGCACCTCCTTTTGTGTCTTGGGTATTGGCATGTTAGCTATTAACTGAATGCGGTCCGGTGTAAGCTGCCTTCCCTCCTTGGACAGCGAGTGTCCAAGATAAACAACTCGCTGGACACAGAATTGCAGCTTAGAAGGGGACACCTTGTGCCCCTTTTCGGCTAGAAATTTTAAAACTGTCAGTGATGCTTTTTCACATTCTGGTTCGCTTCTTGCGGTGATCAGCAAATCATCGACGTATTGGAGCAGAGCAGTGTTAACTGGCATGTGGATACTATCTAGTTCTCGTTTCAGTGCTTGGCTATAGATGCTGGGGCTTTCTGTAAATCCTTGAGGTGCGCGTGAGAATTTAAAGCTACGTCCATTTAAACTAAATCCGAACAAATATTGGCTCTCCGGATCTATTGGGACGCTGAAAAAAGCATTCTTGAGATCAATTACAGTAAAGAATGTTGCTTCGGAATCAATGGCTGTCAGTAATGACGAGATATCTGGGACCACAGGGAATTGTGGCACAATGCATTTGTTTAACTCGCGCAGATCAATAACCAATCGATAGACTGGCGGGGCCTTTGGATCTGTTCGTTTAAGAATCGGAATTATCGGTGAATTACATACATTGGAGTCTGTTTCCACAACTACTCCTTGGGCAATGAGCTCGTCAATGATTTGTAGTAAAGCCACTACAGCATCTGGTGGTAACTTGTATTGTCGCATTCGTGGTAGCACCACTCCTGCCTTTAATGTGACTCGATATGGTGTAATATTCATGCGTCCAACATCAGTAGGGCCTTGTGCCCATAGATGTGTAGGTAATGTCTGTAGTCGGGGATCCATGTCTCTAGACACATAATGGCCTTTAAAATCACGTAAAAACAACCTTACTCCTTCCGGAGAACAACATATTATGGCTCCTAGAGCTTTCAACGTTTTTATTCCTAGCAAGTTTTCTGGACATGATTTAGTAAGCAATAAATCTGTAGTTCGGGTCAGAGGTCCTATCGTAAGTGGAAGTGGCTGTGATACTTCATTAACAATAGGTTTTCCTGAAAAACCAAGGGAAATATTCTGTGAGCCTGAGAGGGGTGCCCCTGGAACTTCACTACGTTTTATGGTCGTTCGACTTGCCCCTGTATCGAGTAGAAATTTTCTATCTTGGCCTAATAATTTACTATGTACATAAGGTCCTTCTTGATCTACAGGTATTTCAATAAGGGGTAAGTCAACTTCCCTCTCTAGGCTAGTTCATGCGTAACGCTGATACTCAGGATATTCATACTGTGCGGTCTGATACATTTGTCGTGTTGTTGTCTGTGTGGCAGCAACAGGCAACGGTGGTGCAGCTGGCACAAACTGTACTGGCTGTTGTGCGGCTGGCATGGCCTGGGCATGCTGCAGAGCTCCTTGTTCATTCTGATCTTGTCTAAGTGGCCGTGATCTTTCTTGTGTTTTACCTATGCTGATATTATGTTTCAAAACTGGACAATCGTGTACGTAATGACCTGGCTTTTTACAATAATTGCATGTCCCTTTTACAGGTCCTGCTGAATCGGAATGTGTCATACCCTTTTTATGTCCTTCAGCTGGAACTGTCTGGGAAACTAGCATTTTCATTTTCGTGTCTTTCATGCGTCTGTGTTCATGTTCTTGTTCCTCTCTAATTCTATTGTGATGGTACTGTAACATTTGTAACATTTGTGATGGAGTGTTACCTTGCCAGGTACTCTCGAATTTTAATACTCTATTCTTTACTGGGGGCAGGGCATTTTCTACTAATTTTGTTACAAACAGATGTGGGTATGATTCGCTACTTGCTTTTATGCCACTATTTATACCAAAACATTTTTCAAATCGGGCATAGTAATCACTAGTGTCTTCATCTTGCTTCTGTTTACAGGCTGAAATTGTACCCCAATCTTCCTTTTTCGTAGTTAATAAACGTGGCAGTACCTGTACTAATAAACCTGGTAATGCCTTAGTTTTATCCCCAAGTCCTGCTCCTGCAGTTCGGGCCTTTTCTTCTGCTTCTAACACTGACCATTCTATCTTTTGGTCTCCTACCTCCCACTCTTTTTCCTTGAGTTTCTCATAAATACCAGCAGGCATCAATACCTTTAATATTGTCATAATGTCGGGATAGGTATACTCTCCCATGAGTAACATGTCCTTAATTTCTCGGTGAAAACCCGCTGGATCTTTGTCATGACTGGGTACCACTTTTTTCATTTGTAACAATTCTATTTTTGATATGGGCGTATATACAAATACGCGCTTAAACTCGTTGTCCTCGCCTTTTATTGGGTGCACTTCTCGTAAGGGATTCTGTCTATCCATGTGATACGTGGTTCTTTCCTTGACGGGTAATGAGACACGGTCTGAACATACAAAAAGAATATACTGCTTTCTTGATTCTAGAATTTCTTTAATTAATTTAGTACCTGAACCTCTCCATTTATTCATAAGCAATTCGGTCAATATGTCAGGTAAGGGACCAGGGTCCGAATGCTGACTCCGATATAGTATAATGAGTTGTTGAATCATATAAATCCCAGCTAACCTCTGTTCGTCTGGGGTGAGATTCAAAAATGTGCGTGCTACTGTATCATCACTATATTTTCCGGGACTGTCCACCCAATGGACAGCTGCCCTGGCTAAATCTTGTTCATCCATAGAATCGAGAAAATGATAACCCCTTCGTTCTTGGAGTAGTTTGTCGGCGGTTTGGAACGAATGCTCGTTAGACCTTATATTAATTATAGGTATTTGGAAATTCCTGTTATTATCTGGACATATCGGACGTATCGAGTCAGTAAGACATCTATTACTATTACAAGATCTTCCTCTACCTACATAGGCTATGGTGTCCGACTGTCCTGTGGGCAGTCCTGACCCTTCTTCCTCGCTTTGTTCGAACTCGTCTACCTCTAATCTCTCTTCGTGTAGGCGTTCTATTTCTTTACGGATCTTTCGGCACATGGCTATTCTACAATTTTGCTTATCATGTCTACCTTCTGATATATTCTGGCTCCATCTGGTAAGAATTTGCATTGCTTCCGGGTCTACCCCCGGTCGGTCTTGATTTCTGATCACACAATTTATGAGGAAACGTAACAGTTCCCCCTGTATCTCTACTTTCTGGTATTCCATAGCTCTGTTAATACATTCTGGATCTCGCCCTGTTTGGACAAAATGATATATTTTATCTAGATGCGCAGTCATTCCTGCTAACTTCCCTAAATACACTGCGGCTCGTCTGATACGCAATGATGCCAGGGTCATTTCGTCCTCTTTACCGGGCACAGGGTCATATCTGCAATCTATAAGAAGTTCCTTCAGCGTACGGGCACTTATGAGTTTCGGTGTACGTGAATGTGCTGACTCTTGAAAAGTAAGTTTATTTATTCTGGGTGGCGTAGAAAAAATTTTGCTAGCACCTCCCGTAGCCCCATCTGGGGTGTCGGGCGTGAAAGGATTCGTCGAACGTGACACAGCAACTACAGGTGTGGACACAGCTATAGAAGTAGCTGTAGGAGCGGATGCAGAAACAGATGTGCTTGCCGGAACTTGTGACTCGATTTGTTGCTGTAGGGATACGGGCACTGGATCTTGGCGTTGAACCTCCCTGATATGCGGTCTATGTGGGGCGGAATTAGCATACTCGGGAGCTGCGTCATCTAAATATGAGGAAAGAAAAACATCTTCTGCGGTTCTAGGATGCCCCTTAGGATGTACCTTTATTGGGAACAATGGGGGTGGCAAGTCTTTCGGTATTTCTGGAGTAGCTTTAGGTAATCCTTCGGCCAGAAGGGGATACATACCATTCATAAGGGCATTTCTTTGCCTATCTACTTGTTCTGATTTCACTCGGATACCTTCCTCAATTAATAGATTTTCTCGACCTTTATTTGAACTCTCTTTATTCTTTTCTTCCTGTCTACGTGCTTTTTCTGTGCGTCTATGAGATTCTTTACGCCATAACTCAACGGCGTCTTTCTGTGACTGTCTGACCTTCCTTTTCCATAACTCTTCCTCAACTTTCATGATGCACTCTGCATCCCAGGTTCCCGCTGTGGGCCACCTCTGACTTTCTGGTAATCCCTTGGTGTAGTCTACCCATAAATCAAGAAATAATATAGCGTCTAAGCCATGTTTGTGATACATAAAGTGCCCTGGAGTGTCCCTAGGAGGAATAGGAACGGCTTCTTCGAGTACCCCTTTTCTTGTAGTGATCTGTCTTAGTTTCGAAAAGAGCGGCATATTGGCAACTGATCCGATACTTAATCTTGAACACACTTAATACAAAAGCACAATAATGAACAACCATTCATACCACAATATGCAGGACGTATTTAAAACATTTAACATTTAACATTAAACCTTTAACTGAAACAACAATGATGATCGTCTGCATAACTAATCACCAAGCTTAATTCTTGACAATAACTAGATACTTCGGAATACTTGATATACTGCTAAACAGTACAGATACACTGCTAAAACAGTGCAGACCGGATTTGTGTACCCAAACCCGTCTTGACCGGCACAACCTATGTGCACGTCAGAAATGCCTCCCCAGTAATGGTACTCACCGGGTAGCTTCGGAAACGGAAGGCCTCGGAAACTGGACTTGGACCGGACTGGACTCGACTCGACTCGTCGGAAACTGGACTCGACTTGGGACTTTGGAAACTGGTGGGCCTCTGTATACCTCGGATCTCGCTCTCTCAGCTAGGCTCTGGTCGGGATACTTCGCACTTCTCACCGCCTCGTCTGGGTGTTGATCGCAGCCTCAGTCGCCCCCGCTTGACCGGAGGGAGATACAGGAAATCCTGCTGGTACGCGTTATTGTCCGTCCAGCTGTGGCAGGAGACCGGGCCTGCAACTCACCGCCGGCGCGTGAGATGAGAAAGTGTCCCTGTTCGGGCGCCATTCATGTGGTAAATAAAATTCCTTTACCTGGACTTAATTTGATACAGAAACATAATAAAATAGCTCAGTAAAATGAGAGGCAGAATCCGTGGTATTAGAGGTTCGGAATGGGCTTTATTCCAATGAACGATTATAATCGGTTGCTCCAAGTTCCATCACCACGGGGGTTCAGGAAGTGAAGTACATACATTATTGACATGAAATGACTTTTATAGATCATACATTACAATGAAGCGAATACAGTAGGCGTAACAATTGATAAGGAAAAATGACGATTTGTCTGCGTAACCAAAAATGGGTGGAACAAGGAGTAAAAAGGAACGTAATTGGTTATGATGTCACATATAGGTGGATCTATAAGATAATACTTGGCATAGATGCGCGCGCAGCAGCATGACGTGTAATTGACGTGTAACTAGGGGGTGAAGGGGACCTGACATTTAGCTCTACATGTGGAGACAAGAAGTCTGGGGGGTCAAGTCAACCTAATCCCAAATCATATCTAACATCCTATGTTTAAAGAACTATGTTATCCATAAAAGAAGGACTCTCGGACAGAATCTGTTTTATACTGACTGTGTGTGCGTGTACAAGCGTCTAAGTGTCTACACTAAATGCGAGGGGGTAGAAATATTCCATGGTAACAGGACTATGAATTACTTGCATGAGGACAGAGAAGCCGGGCCTTTTGCTTGGTAACTGGAAGAATGTTTACTTAAACTACTAGGCAGGAATGCATCGGCTGAGGGGGAAGCAGATAATTCGAAGGTGAAATACAGTTCTTGGCAGAGAATAGGCTGATGTCAGGCTTCGTGAGCCGCGCAGAGAATGAGACAAAGTTCATGGTCACAGATGCAGGCTCAGACTGGAGCTTTCAGAGGCAGAAAGCAAGAAGAGTTTGATAACAGAATCAGGGCCTACTTGCCTGGACTGCAAAATGGAATAACTGAGCCATATAAAGCCGGTGGCCTTTCGTACTTAGGAATGGAATATCCGGCCTATTCATGGCGGATCTGACAGAGGACATGTTGACGGTGGACGCACATGTATTTGCGTCTTCATAACTGGAACTGGAGGGAACATACATGTACTTGTGACATGCACATAGAACCGTTGGGGTCCAAGATAGGGGACATAACTGACCAGAAAAATCCATATTTCCACAACTCTCTACTACACACTCTCTACTGCTTGCTCTCTACTACTCGCTCTACTACTCTCTCTACTACTCACTCTCTACTACTCTCTACTACTCACTGTCTACTACTCACTCTCTACTACTCCCTACTACTCACTCTACTACTCACTCTCTACTACTCTCTACTACTCACTCTCAACTACTCCACTACCCTCTACTACTCACTCTCAACTACTCACTCTCTACTATTCACTCTCTACTACTCTACTACTCCCTATTACTCTCTCTCTACTACTCACTCTCTACTACTCACTCTCTACTACTCTCTACTACTCACTCTCTACTACTCACTCTCTATTACTCTCTACTACTCACTCTCTACTACTCTCTACTACTCACTCTACTACCCTCTCTCTACTACTCTCTACTACTCACTCTCTACTACTCACTCTCTACTACTCTCTGCTACTCAATCTCTACGACTCATTCTACTACTCACTCTTTACTACTCTCTACTACTCACTCTCTACTACTCTCTACTACTCACTCTCTACTACTCTCTACTACTCACTCTAGTACTCTCTCCTACTCACTCGCTGCTACTCTCTCTACTACTCTCTACTACTCACTCTCTATTACCCACTCTCTACTACTCCCTACTACTCACTCTCTACTACTCTCTACTACTCACTCTCCACTGCTCCACTGCCCTCCACTACTCACTCTCTACTAATCACTCTCCACTACTCCCTACTACTCTCTCTCTACTACTCACTCTCTACTACTCACTCTCTACTATTCTCTCTCTACTACTCACTCTCTACTACTCTACTAATCACTCTCTACTACTCTCTCTCTACTACTCCCTCTCTACTACTCTCTACTACTCACTCTCTACTACTCACTCTCTACTACTCACTCTCCACTACTCACTCTCTACTACTCGCTCTCTACTACTCACTCTCTACTATTCTCTCTCTACTACACACTCTCTACTACTCACTCTCTACTACTCTACTACTCTCCACTACTCTCTCTACTACTCACTCTCTACTACTCTCTCTATTACTCACTCTCTACTACTCTCTACTACTCACTCTCTACTACACACTCTCTACTGCTTGCTCTCTACTACTCGCTCTACTACTCTCTCTACTACTCACTCTCTACTACTCTCTACTACTCACTGTCTACTACTCACTCTCTACTACTCCCTACTACTCACTCTACTACTCACTCTCTACTACTCTCTACTACTCACTCTCAACTACTCCACTACCCTCTACTACTCACTCTCAACTACTCACTCTCTACTATTCACTCTCTACTACTCTACTACTCCCTATTACTCTCTCTCTACTACTCACTCTCTACTACTCACTCTCTACTACTCTCTACTACTCACTCTCTACTACTCACTCTCTATTACTCTCTACTACTCACTCTCTACTACTCTCTACTACTCACTCTACTACCCTCTCTCTACTACTCTCTACTACTCACTCTCTACTACTCACTCTCTACTACTCTCTGCTACTCAATCTCTACGACTCACTCTACTACTCACTCTTTACTACTCTCTACTACTCACTCTCTACTACTCTCTACTACTCACTCTCTACTACTCTCTACTACTCACTCTAGTACTCTCTCCTACTCACTCGCTGCTACTCTCTCTACTACTCTCTACTACTCACTCTCTATTACCCACTCTCTACTACTCCCTACTACTCACTCTCTACTACTCTCTACTACTCACTCTCCACTGCTCCACTGCCCTCCACTTCTCACTCTCTACTAATCACTCTCCACTACTCCCTACTACTCTCTCTCTACTACTCACTCTCTACTACTCACTCTCTACTATTCTCTCTCTACTACTCACTCTCTACTACTCTACTAATCACTCTCTACTACTCTCTCTCTACTACTCCCTCTCTACTACTCTCTACTACTCACTCTCTACTACTCACTCTCTACTACTCACTCTCCACTACTCACTCTCTACTACTCGCTCTCTACTACTCACTCTCTACTATTCTCTCTCTACTACTCACTCTCTACTACTCTACTAATCACTCTCTACTACTCTCCCTCTACTACTCCCTCTCTACTGCTCTCTACTACTCACTCTCTACTACTCACTCTCTACTACTCTCTACTACTCACTCTCTACTAATCACTCTCCACTACTCCCTAGTATTCTCTCTCTACTACTCACTCTCTACTACTCTACTAATTACTCTCTAATACTCTCTCTCTACTACTCCCTCTCTACTACTCTCTACTACTCACTCTTTACTACTCACTCTCTACTACTCTCTACTACTCACTCTCCACTACTCACTCTCTACTACTCGCTCTCTACTACTCACTCTCTACTACTCACTCTCTACTTCTACTCTCTCTACTACTCACTCTCTACTACTATCTACTACTCACTCTCAACTACTCACTCTCTACTACTCTCTACTACTCACTCTCTACTACTCACTCCCTACTACTCTCTACTACTCACTCTCAACTACTCCACTACCCTCTACTACTCACTCTCAACTACTCACTCTCTACTATTCACTCTCTACTACTCTACTACTCCCTATTACTCTCTCTCTACTACTCACTCTCTACTACTCACTCTGTACTACTCTCTACTACTCACTCTCTACTACTCACTCTCTATTACTCTCTACTACTCACTCTCTACAACTCTCTGCTACTCACTCTACTACCCTCTCTCTACTACTCTCTACTACTCACTCTCTACTACTCACTCTACTACTCACTCTCTATTACTCTCTGCTACTCAATCTTTACGACTCACTCTACTACTCACTCTTTACTACTCTCTACTACTCTCTACTACTCACTCTCTACTACTCTCTACTACTCACTCTCTACTACTCTCTACTACTCACTCTATTACTCTCTCCTACTCACTCTCTGCTACTCTCTCTACTACTCTCTACTACTCACTCTCTATTACCCACTCTCTACTACTCCCTACTACTCACTCTCTACTACTCTCTACTACTCACTCTCCACTGCTCCACTGCCCTCCACTACTCACTCTCTACTAATCACTCTCCACTACTCCCTACTACTCTCTCTCTACTACTCACTCTCTACTACTCACTCTCTACTATTCTCTCTCTACTACTCACTCTCCACTACTCTACTAATCACTCTCTACTACTCTCTCTCTACTACTCCCTCTCTAATACTCTCTACTACTCACTCTCTACTACTCACTCTCTACTACTCTCTACTACTCATTCTCCACTACTCACTCTCTACTACTCGCTCTCTACTACTCACTCTCTACTATTCTCTCTCTACTACTCACTCTCTACTACTCTACTAATCACTCTCTACTACTCACTCTCTACTACTCTCTACTACTCACTCTCTACTAATAACTCTCCACTACTCCCTACTATTCTCTCTCTACTACTCACTCGCTACTACTCACTCACTACTACTCTCTGCTACTGACTCTACTACACACTCTCTACTACTAGCTCTCTACTACTCGCTCTACTACTCTCTCTACTACTCACTCTCTACTACTCTCTACTACTCACTCTCTACTACTCACTCTCTACTACTCCCTACTACTCACTCTACTACTCACTCTCCACTACTCTCTACTACTCACTCTCTACTACTCCACTACTCTCTACTACTCACTCTCAACTTCTCACTCTCTACTACTCACTCTCTACAACTCTACTACTCCCTACTACTCTCTCTCTACTACTCACTCTCTACTACTCACTCTCTACTACTCTCTACTACTCACTCTCTACTACTCTCTCTCTACTACTCACTCTCTACTACTGACTCTCTATTACTCTCTACTACTCACTCTCTACTACTCTCTACTACTCACTCTACTACTCTCTCTCTACTACTCTCTATTACTCACTCTCTACTACTCCCTCTCTACTGCTCTCTACTACTCACTCTCTACTACTCTCTACTACTCACTCTCTACTAATCACTCTACTACTCACTCTCTACTACTCACTCTCTACTACTCACTCTCTACTTCTACTCTCTCTACTACTCACTCTCTACTACTCTCTACTACTCACTCTCTACTACTCACTCTCTACTACTCACTCTCTACTACTCTCTACTACTCACTCTCTACTACTCACTCCCTACTACTCTCCACTACTCACTCTCTACTACTCACTCTCTACTACTCACTCTCTACTACTTTACTACTCTCTACTACTCTCTCTACTACTCACTCTCTACTACTCACTCTACTACTCTCTACCACTCACTCTCTACTTCTCTACTACTCACTCTGTACTACTCTCTCTCTACTACTCACTACTACTCACTCTACTACTCTCTACTATTCACTCTGTACTACTACCTCTCTACTACTCACTCTCCACCACTCACTCTCTACTACTCGCTCTCTACTACTCTCTACTACTCACTCTACCACTCACTCTCTACTACTCTACTACTCTCTACTACTCTCTCTACTACTCACTCTCTACTACTCTCTCTACTTCTCACTCTGTACTCCCTACTAATCACTCTCTACTACATACTCTCTACTACTCACTCTCTACTACTCTACTACTCTCCACTTCTCTCTCTACTACTCACTCTCTACTACTCACTCTCCACTACTCTCTACTACTCACTCTCTACTACACACTCTCTACTCCTTGCTCTCTACTACTCGCTCTACTACTCTCTCTACTAGTCACTCTCTACTACTCTCTACTACTCACTCTCTACTACTCACTCTCTACTACTCCCTACTACTCACTCTACTACCCACTCTCTACTACTCTCTACTACTCACTCTCTACTACTCCACTACCCTCTACTACTCACTCTCAACTACACACTCTCTACTATTCACTCTCTACTACGTTACTACTCCCTACTACTCTCTCTCTACTACTCACTCTCTACTACTCACTCTACTACTCTCTCTACTACTCACTCTCTATTACTCTCTACTACTCACTCTCTACTACTCACTCTCTACTACTCTACTAATCACTCTCTAATACTCTCTCTCTACTACTCCCTCTCTACTACTCTCTACAACTCACTCTCTACTACTCACTCTCTACTACTCACTCTCCACTACTCACTCTCTACGACTCGCTCTCTACTACTCTCTACTACTCACTCTCTACTACTCACTCTCTACTACTACTCTCTCTACTACTCACTCTCTACTACTCACTCTCTACTACTCACTCTCTACTACTCTACTACTCTCTACTACTCACTCTCTACTACTCACTCTACTACTCTCTACCACTCACTCTCTACTTCTCTACTACTCACTCTCTACTACTCTCTCTCTACTACGCACTGTCTACTACTCACTCTCTACTACTCCCTACTACTCACTCTACTACTCACTCTCTACTACTCTCTACTACTCACTCTCAACTACTCCACTACCCTCTACTACTCACTCTCAACTACTCACTCTCTACTATTCACTCTCTACTACTCTACTACTCCCTACTACTCTCTCTCTACTACTCACTCTCTACTACTCACTCTCTACTACTCACTCTCTACTACTCTCTACTACTCACTCTACTACACTCTTTCTACTACTCTCTACTACTCACTCTCTACTACTCACTCTACTACTCACTCTCTACTACTCTCTGCTACTCAATCTCTACTACTCACTCTACTACTCACTCTTTACTACTCTCTACTGCTCTCTACTACTCACTCTCTACTACTCTCTACTACTCACTCTCTACTACTCTCTACTACTCACTCTACTACTCTCTACTACTCACTCTCTGCTACTCTCTCTACTACTCTCTACTACTCACTCTCTATTACCCACTCTCTACTACTCCCTACTACTCACTCTCTACTACTCTCTACTACTCAGTCTCCACTGCTCCACTGCCCTCCACTACTCACTCTCTACTAATCACTCTCCACTACTCCCTACTACTCTCTCTCTACTACTCACTCTCTACTACTCACTCTCTACTATTCTCTCTCTACTACTCACTCTCTACTACTCTACTAATCACTCTCTACTACTCTCTCTCTACTACTCCCTCTCTACTACTCACTCTCTACTACTCTCTACTACTCACTCTCCACTACTCACTCTCTACTACTCGCTCTCTACTATTCTCTCTCTACTACTCACTCTCTACTACTCTACTACTCTCTCTCTACTACTCCCTCTCTACTACTCTCTACTACTCACTCTCTACCACTCACTCTCTACTACTCTCTACTACTCACTCTCTACTAATAACTCTCCACTACTCCCTACTACTCTCTCTCTACTACTCACTCTCTACTACTCACTCTCTACTACTCTCTACTACTCACTCTCTACTACTCACTCTACTACTCACTCTCTACTACTCTCTGCTACTCAATCTCTACTACTCACTCTACTACTCACTCTTTACTACTCTCTTCTACTCTCTACTACTCACTCTCTACTACTCTCTACTACTCACTCTACTACTCTCTCCTACTCACTCTCTGCTACTCTCTCTACTACTTTCTACTACTCACTCTCTATTACCCACTCTCTACTACTCCCTACTACTCACTCTCTACTACTCTCTACTACTCAGTCTCCACTGCTCCACTGACCTCCACTACTCACTCTCTACTAATCACTCTCCACTACTCCCTACTACTCTCTCTCTACTACTCACTCTCTACTACTCACTCTCTACTATTCTCTCTCTACTACTCACTCTCTACTACTCTACTAATCACTCTCTACTACTCTCTCTCTACTACTCCCTCTCTACTACTCACTCTCTACTACTCACTCTCTACTACTCTCTACTACTCACTCTCCACTACTCACTCTCTACTGCTCGCTCTCTACTATTCACTCCCTACTATTCCTCTCTCTACTACTCACTCTCTACTACTCTACTAATCACTCTCTACTACTCTCTCTCTACTACTCCCTCTCTACTACTCTCTACTACTCACTCTCTACTACTCACTCTCTACTGCTCTCTGCTACTGACTCTCTACTACACACTCTCTACTACTTGCTCTCTACTACTCGCTCTACTACTCTCTCTACTACTCACTCTCTACTACTCTCTACTACTCACTCTCTACTACTCACTCTCTACTACTCCCTACTACTCACTCTGCTACTCACTCTCCACTACTCTCTACTACTCACTCTCTACTACTCCACTACTCTCTACCTCTCACTCTCAACTACTCACTCTCTACTACTCACTCTCTACAACTCTACTACTACCTACTACTCTCTCTCTACTACTCACTCTCTACTACTCACTCTCTACTACTCTCTACTACTCACTCTCTACTACTCTCTCTCTACTACTCACTCTCTACTACTGACTCTCTATTACTCTCTACTACTCACTCTCTACTACTCTCTACTACTCACTCTACTACTCTCTCTCTACTACTCTCTACTACTCACTCTCTACTACTCACTCTACTACTCACTCTCTACTACTCTCTGCTACTCACTCTCTACAACTCACTCTACTACTCACTCTTTTCTACTCTCTACTACTCTCTACTACTCACTCTCTATTACCCACTCTCTACTACTCACTCTCTGCTACTCTCTCTACTACTCTCTACTACTCACTCTCTACTCTCTACTCTCTATTACTCATCCTCTACTCTCTACCTCTCTACCTCTCTCTACCTCTCTCTCTACTACTCTCTACCTCTCTACCTCTCTACCTCATCCTCTCTACCTCTACCTCTCTACCTCTACACCTCTACCTCTCTCTACCTCTCTCTACAAGCACACATATGCACATATATATGCATATATATGCATATGCATTTATATATATGTATGTGTATATATATATACATACATATATAAAACATATATATAATCTGCATATCTATATAAATACAAATATAAATGCATACATACATATACATATACATATATGCATGTTATGTACATGAAAGTTTGAAAACACTAATAACAGCAAAGCTAAAAAGCCACCTAATTACAAACAGAATTGCTTTAACTTAAACGAGGGGGAGACCTGTTGCATTTTCAATGCTTGTTTACTTTGGTTCCATCAAGAAGGCATTCAGATATGTCACACATTTGCCATAAATTCTGAATGGTAGAACTCTAGTTCCTCATTAGGTCACTGTAGTAAAGCTACTGCTCACCAGGGAAGTCTGCTGCTGGTATTCAAAGTGCATGTTTCAGTCTGCATGTCAGAAGTTTTCTAATGAAATAGAAGAGGATTTGAGAAGTCAAAATGTGCCCTAATGTTTCTTTCTGCAGCACTAATCATAATTTCTATGGCAAAATGAACCCCCTCATTTTGTTCCTTTGCAAATTAAATGCTTTAAGTGTTACCACTTTATTCCAAACAAGATGGCTTCAGGTGTGCCATACTTTTGTCATAAGTAAGACTGTTAGCGCTCTAGTTGTTCTTTAAAACACTCTGGGACATTCTGTCATTGGGCTATACTTGGGCTACATCTGGGTGATATTTGTGCTACATTTGGGCTCTTTTGTCTCTGGTGGCCATCTTGGGAGACTTAGTTGTTATGAAGTTTCCTAATTTCCTTATTTACTACAGTCTCCTCAGTAGGAATACTTTCAGTTTTTTACTTTGATTCCATCAAGAAGGCATTTAGATGTGTCACACATTTGCCATAAATTCAGAATGTTAGCACTCTAGTTGGTCATTAGATCACTGTAGTAAAGCTACTGCTCACCAGGGAAGTCTGCTGCTTGTATTGAAAGTGCATGTTTCAGTCTGCATGTCAGAAGTTTTTTTAAGAAATAGAAGAGGATTTGAGAAGTCACACAAAATGTGCCCTAATTTTTCTTTCTTCAGCACTAATCATACTTTCTATTACAAAATGAACCCCCTCATTTTGTTCCTTTTTAAATTAAATGTTTTAGGAGCTACCACTTTTTTTCCAATCAAGATGGCTTCAGGTGTGCCATACGTTTATCATAAGTAGGACGGTTAGCGCTCTAGTTGTTCTTTTGAACACTCTGGGAAGCTGCAGTAGAACACAAAGGAATCAACTGACAGTCTCTGCCCTTATTGGATGTACATGTTTTACTGAGAATGTCAGACTTCATTCTCACATGACTGAGAAAGATAATGTGAATTTACAGAAAATATGCTCTCAGTTTAGCTAATAGATCACCTTAAAAACCTCTGTGGGAAAAGCATGAGAAAATAGTTTTCTCTCAAACATGATTCCTGATATCCCAGCAGAAGGCTTTTTCACATGGTAAAATCACCTTAGAACATACCAAAATTCCTAAATTGAGTATGGTACCATCAACAAATGATGTATAATGTAACTAAAGTCTTAAAACCTTCTATTAACTGCAATGCTTTTTAATGTGGTGATATCATGTATATTGGTCCCAAGATGGCTGCCAACACTTCTTGGATGAAGTGCTGCTAGTCAATCAGATCTCACGATGAGATGTGTGGTTAGGCTCTGCCCTGATATATATGTGATTTTACTTTTGATTTTCTCAGGAACTACTGAACGGATTTACACCATTTAAGCAAAAGGCATGACTCTGAACCAAGGTCTACCTTTCTGCCAAATTTGGTGTAATTCCGTTCAGCGGTTCGGGCTGTAGCTGCGGCTAAATGTCCTATGGGAATTTGCATGGGGAAAACACGTTTTGGGACCCCCCTTTTTTCTCGGCCCCCGCTACATGAATCCTCCCGAGACTTTTAGGATAGGAGCGGACCAGAGCTGGCCAAAAGTTTTGAAACTTTCACAAAGATTCGTTTATCGGCGCCAAAGTTATTGGGAATAGAATGTTGCGGATTTCCTACGGAAAATAGGTCCTAACTATAACTACCTACTGGCGGCCGCCAGTAGGTAATATATATATATGAGAGAAAAGACTCAGACAGAGGTAGAGAAAAGAGGCAGAAGAAGGGGGCAAATGGGAACCAGCACCAAAAGCTCCAGGGAAATAGCATGATGGACATGGATATGGGGAATAGAACAATCATTATTTTATCCGATAGGCAGCTAAGTGAAATAGAGAAAAGGACTCTCTGCTCAGGACTGTCCTGTTACCCAACCACTACATTTAATTACACTGAGACTCCGATTGACCTTTACAAATTTACTACAAAACTCAAATTTTCTTATGAATAGGAAACAGATCAGTATGGATCGGGGTGCAGAAAGCAAACCAGAGTTGGATCTTAAAGTTGGTGATATTGACACACTAGTTATATTACATAAGTTACAAACAGAAACTGACAGAGTGGGAGGTGAAACAGCTGTTGAGACCCCTTTGGATGAGTGAAATATGAGGTATGACGCCACCATGAATACTATTGCCAAACCTAGCTCTATGTTTTATTCTGCAGTGCCATATGACAATATTGATACTTTTCATGACAATGTCACCAATAATTTGATTACTTTTCATTATAAGGAATGGTATAAGAATTGGTCCCCTCCCACTTCAGGCTTAAGGTGCCACGCTGTTGCGCTGTTTATTTTGCCTGCATTTAATTTTAATTGTGTTCTTAACATTTGTTTTTAGACTATTGAGTGCCTTTTATTAGTTTTTAACTACCCTCAATGTGTGTTCTTACTTTACTCGCCGGTCTTAATATGGTGCACTTGTTTGAGGCTTTGTGTGGGCACTACTTGCTTTCCTGGTCTGCCGCGGCTTTGCCGTTTGCTGTGGAGGGAAGTGATTATTTGAATTTAGTCCTCCCTCCTACTTCCTGTCTGCATTGGCGGGGTTACGGTCCAGTTGTTTCCGGCCCAGCCTATTTCAGGGCATGCTGGGCCAGACGCGCAGCAGACTCTTGCATTGGGCGCGCTGCCAGCACAAGCCCGCCTGCGCCCGTCCGCACACCGTTTGCGCCTTGCGCAAGGAATCCTGGCTGATTTACCTCTGATCATATTAAGCTCCTTATGTATTCTAAAGAACAGCTCCTTGACCTACACACTCAGGGGGAGTCGCATTGTAGGTGCATAAACCTAGAAGTTCTCGCAAGATGTCAGGTATATGAGTGTTCTGTATGTAAAACACTCATTCCACTGGTTGCTGTTAGCAATCCCCTGAAGGAGAATCACCATCCCCACTCCTCACCCTTGAATCACTCCTTTATGGGCTACCTTATCAACGCTAGATCCCTTATCAAGAACAAGGTAGAATTTAAAGAATTTGTGTCCCTTCGTAAGCCTGACTGGGTGTTTATCACCGAAACCTGGGCCAGAGACTGATCTGGGCCAGACATGGTAGAGGCTATCCCCTCCAGCTTTGCCCTTTCTAGATTTGATAGGGTGGGGAGGATAGGTGGAGGATTAGGCATATTGTAAAAAGATATCTATTCTTGCTTTACTGAGCCACTCACTACCTTCTCCGATCCCTATCAGGCCTTATATTTCTCTTTGAAGGTCTTCCCGACTGAAAGCTTTATTTGAGTGGTGATCTATCAGCAACCAGGACCAAGAGTGATGTTCAGCCAGAATTTTAGTAATCTAATAGAGCCCTACCTGGCAAGATCTAATATAACACTCCTGGGTGATTTTAGTTTTCATCTGGAGAAGACCCTATGTACAGAAATTCAAATATTTTTAGAAACTATGAATTGTTGTGGCCTGTCCGAGCTGGTTAGGAGCCCCACCCATACATCAGGACACATATTGCATGGCATTCTCTCCAACGATTCCCAGATTAGGGTGGAGGAACCTATTCAACTCTCTTGGTCCGACCACTATGCTATCCAGTTCCAGCTGCAAATTACAGCATCCCATATAGCGCCCAACATTAAGAATAGGGTGGAGAAGAAGAGAAACCTCAGCCTCATTAACAAGGAGGACCTTCTTAACACGCTTAAAAAACATGTATGCCCTTCTCATTTGGATGCTTATTCAGCTGATTCTGAGTCTTCCAACTGGCTTTTAGCAGCCTTGGACCTCCTGGCTCCTCTTAAGGAGCACTATGTGGCCAGGAAATGGCCCTCAGCCCCTTGGTTGTCAGAGAGACTGAGGAAACTTAGGCAAGTATGCCGACCTCAGGAAAGGAAATGGCACCGGGATCTCAACCCAGCCGAAAGAGATCTGCACAAACTTAGATTAAGGGAATACAAGAGTGCCATCACAGAGGAAAAAGTATTATTTTATTCTAAATTGACAGAGTCCTTGAGCTCTTCAAGGGAACTTTTTACTGTTATTAATTTTCTTTTGGCCCCCTCAGCTACTGCTTACACTGACCTCTCCCAGGACCTTTGTGATAGAATGGCAAGTTTTTTTCCGGTCTAAAATCACAGAAATATATTCCTCCCTGGAACTCCTCAATGCTGAGGGAATCAAAATAGGTCCTTCACTGCACTCCTCTGCTGCGGATCTTCCGATAATTCCTGTAAAGGAAGGTAATTTATTTTCCTTCCCCCCTCTACGGCAAGAGGACACAGATTGACTGCTGAATGGAACCAAGTCTGGTTCCCCGTTGGAGTCCTGCCCTTTGAAGATTTTGAAATTAGGAAGGGAGGTCATTGTTCCTCACCTAACCTCAATACTTAATGCTGTTATTACATCCAGTCAGTACCCCCTCTCCTGGAAAACTGCGGTGGTTAAACCCCTTTTAAAAAAGCCCTCACTGGACTCTGATGAGTTAAAAAACTATCGTCCCATCTCCCTATTACCTGTCCCAGCAAAAGAGAAGCACATGAATTTTTATCTCAGTTTCTATTTAGAGGAACATCAGCTGCTCGATGGATTGCAGCATGGGTTCAGAAGTGAGCACTGAGACGGCGTTAACCTCTGTATTCAATAACATGCGTTGTCAGGTTGACGCAGGTCATGCAACACTACTGATCCTTCTGGACCTTACGGCGGCCTTCGATACTATCTCTCCTTTAATATTGGTGGGCAGGCTTAAGGAAATAGAGATCAAGGACTCTGACCTGGACTTGCTCACCTCATTTCTTACGGACCGGTCACAAAGTGTTAAGATGGGCCAATTTTACTCTGGTCCCAATCAGCTGTTTTGTGGAGTCCCACAGGTATACTCATTGAGCCCGACCCTTTTTAACATTTATGTTGCCCCTCTTGCTAGCGTGGTAACATCTTTTGGGCTAGATGTGCTTTCCTACGCTGATGACACTCAAATTATGGTATCCATTACTGACTGCGTGGAAGCTTCAGTGATGAATTTTAAAAACTTCATGCAGGCAGTGGCCTCCTGGATGGTAGAAAACTATCTCAGACTCAATGGGGACAAAACAGAGGTTTTAATTTTTGGAAACCATCAGGACATCTGGTCAGAGGCCTGGTGGCCGGATACACTTGCCCTTTGTCCCCGCCCAGGGTCCTGCGCTAAAAGCCTTTGCATCATAGTTGAACATTCCCTCTTCCTGGGCCCCCAGATTAGCATAACGGTTTCCACCTGCTTTGGGATTATCAGGACCCTTAGGAAGATTTCCCAATTTCTATCCTTTTCCTCCGGAAAGCAGGCAGTTGTGGCCCTTGTGCATTCCAGATTGGACTATTGTAATGTCCTCTACCTGGGTATCAACAAGGGACTCGTGCATCGACTTCAGCTGGTACAGAAAGCTGCTGCCAGGCTGGTGATGGGCCTCCCTAAATATCACTCAGTTTCGGCTAATATCAGCAAGCTGCACTGGCTACCTCTCGGCCGGAGAATCCTATTTAAATCCCTTTTCCTTGCTCACAAGGCTTTCTGCAACACTGGGTCGGAAGGCATCAAAAGGCTCTTTCGAGGATATGTCCCCACCAAGCAGTTAAGATCTGCCAACAAGAATTTGCTGGTAGTTCAGAGTTTCAGGAAAGTAAGATGGGGGTAGAGCCCTTTCTCTTGCTGTGGCCAAACTCTGGAATTCCCTTCCTTCCTCAATCTCTGGACTAGAACCTCATTCTTTCTTCTGTAAAGCCCTTAAGACTTGGCTTTTCACCCTACCAACACCATGCGCCTTATACACTATCGTCTGATGGCCCCTTTCCGCAATGCCTTGACACCCCTGGGCTAAGTTCGCACTTTACAAAGCTAATATTCATTCATTCAACCTCACATACCAGCAAAAACAAGCTCTTAAATCGCTGGCTGAAGATAACAACATTGTCTTTTGCCCTGTGGATAAGGGGGCAATGTTGTTCTTCTCAGCAGAGATATGTACATTATGGAAGGCAAGCAACAACTTAACGATAAAGAATGTTGCGTCATTGTACCAAAAGAAAGATATTCGAACAGCATCCTTGAGATATAGGACAAACTCAGTGAATGGAAGGATAAAGGGATCCTGGAATGGGAAGAATACTGCTTTCTGAAAAAAGATTTTCCAGTACACCCAGTTTTGTATTTACTCCTTAAGGTACACAAAGACCCACAGAACCCACTGGTAGGCCTATTGTATCCTCAAGGGGCAGCGCCATAGAAAATGTCTTCACTTCAAATATGTGGACCATTTCCTCAGGGATTTGGTTTGTAATCTACCTTCCCATGATAGAGATACCAAAGATTTTTGGGGTAAACTGGAAGGCATCCATTGGAAGAAAGATTTCTCCTGATTACTTTGGATGTTAGCTCGTTATATACCATTATTGACCACACACAAGGGATTCAAGCTTGTAAACATTTTCCTCAAACCAGACATATCAGATTTAAGGCACATACTGAGATAACACTGCCTCAAGAATAAAAAAATTCTGTTCAATGGCACTTTATTTAGGCAAATCTTGGGGACTGCAATGGGTACTTGCTTTGCCCCGAGCTTAGCTAATATGTTCTTGGGGCAATGGGAGGAAGAGATTTTAGCTTTCCAGAGATGGATCAGGCCATATAGTGGTTACGCTATATTGATGACCTATTCATCATTTGGAAGGGTACTGAATGGAAATCCAACATGCTTGTGGATAATTTTAATGCTAATACACGCAATGTATCCCTCACTTGCACGATCAGTGACACTACAGTGGATTTTGTAGACGTCAGGATCAAGATTGTACATGAGAAAATACAGACTAAATTGTTTCACAAGGAGACAGCGGGGAATAGCCTGCTGCGTGACTTCAGTAGTCATCCAGATGTCCTGAAATGGAGTATTCCATTTGGAGAACTGCTGACAGTAAGATGCAACTGTAACACAGAAGAGGACTTCCTTGCAAACAGAAGGTCATGGTGGAAAGATTTGCAATGGGTTCTAAAAAAAGCAATCAAGAAAGGTACAAGGATCAAAAGAAGTCATATTCTGTTTCAACCAAAGGCCACAGTTGCAGCCGATAGTGCAATGAACACTAGAATGTTCCCTACATTTAATGACAGCTTCAAAGAAATTAAGCTCATTCTTACTAGGAGTTGAAATATACTTACAAGTGATCCCACTATTGGACATATTATACAGGACAGACCTAGGATAACATACAGTAGAGGACGTTGTATAAAAGATATGCTAGTTCATAGTGATATTATAGTACCACTGTCAGGCAGGGAACAAATCCTACAGGGTTTCTTCCCATGTGGCCATTGTAAACCATGTAGAAATAGCTATATGTGGAAAGACTATACAACTGCGGGGGGTAAGAGCACTAAGAACATCTCCCTGTTTCTTACTTGCAGCACATCCAATGTTGTTTATATCCTTGAATGTCCCTGTAAACTGTGGTATGTTGGGAGTACAACTTAGATGGTCAAGAAAATAGTTCTTGAGCATATGAGGGTTATGACAATAAAAACAATTTGATGACCCACCATTTTCAGAGCAAACACTTTTCAGATGTTCCTCAACTCACATACTTTGCCAGTGAGCAAATACAAAATACCCCTAGAGGAGGAGATAGGGTCCTCAGGCTTAGAAAAAGAGAATAAAAATATATTAAAGATCTCCAGACAAAATGTCCTGGGGGATTAAACCTGGACGATGAACTGAATGTGCATTTACCAGAGAATTAGAGTGTCTCTTCTCTCTTATCCTTCTGTCCTATATAGCTTCTAGGGAAGTACAGATAATGTATAAGATATCTGTTTATGATTCTCTATGTTGTAATATGATTTTAACATGTAGTTAATAATGTTTTTGTTACAGGTGGAAAGGAAGGGGCCCACTCTGCTCCAGCGGTGACACCTGCACAGGTTCCCCACCCTTTCCTTTGGATGCACTATCGAGTGGTACATCCACAGATAAGAATTACTGTTTTTTACACTTCTGGGACCCTTTTCTTTTACTTTTGTTTTCTCAGTTGAGAGTCTCTTACTGTTTTGACCATTGAGTAATCAATAGATTAGAATATATTTCTTATGTAATTCGTGCAGTAGTCTCTCTAGCATGGGCACTAGTCCCACAGGTCCACAAGGATACACTTCATAGTATTGACAAGTATGTACAATTATTCCACAGTAGTGATTGGACTAGGAAGAATTAGCCTCTCATGACCTGATTTGGTCAGGGAGGAGAGATAATTGTGATAATGTGCTGTGACATTTATTATACCTGACAATGTTTCAATCTTTGATTTGGTTTTGTAGTTTAGCACCACTATGAATCACATTTAATATTATGCAGAGGTCTTGCAGAAAGGATTAAAAATGTATATTTACGTAGGATATTGTTTATGCTCATTGTCTCGTTTCATGGCTACCCTCTGCATACGATCATAACTTGATATAAAGCCATTTTTAAACAGAATTTCAAACTTGTATGTAACCTTTAGTAGGTTCAGACATTATTGATGTGGTTGTAAGCAAATGATGCATGTATAGTTGTTGCACTTTCTATTTACAACATAATGTTATATAATGCAATGCTAGTTATTTTCATGTACTCTGCTCAGTGATAGGATTCATTCATTCTTTGGA
Organism: Triturus cristatus; assembly: GCF_964204655.1. Lineage (NCBI taxonomy): Eukaryota > Metazoa > Chordata > Amphibia > Caudata > Salamandridae > Triturus > Triturus cristatus. Next base: position 623,646,610 of record NC_140588.1, on the reverse strand, counting down.
TTCATCCTAACACTTTACAAGATGGCTGACACAGATGTCAAGTTTTGTAAAGCAGTAGTCCTATGTTTATGTTTGACTCTCTGTCTTTTTCAATGCATGAACATGTTGGCAACTTCACGTGTGAAAAAAGACTGCGGGACAGCCGAAACGTGTAATGTGAAGCTGAATAAATGGATTACTGTCAGCTTTACTCTTTGTGTCCTGAGAGTGTGTTATTTGAATTTTGTGAATACTAGGAGATTGTTTTCCAGTGTGCTTCATCTGCGTATGCACCATTTTCCATGGGTTTGTAGTTCCAGAAGAAACAACGCTGTGTAAGATATAGGTCGATATATATCTGACATATCACATCACTCATGACTTGTTGAATGACATAAATCATAACATCACTAATGACTCCTCAAACAAAATCATTTGATGACTTTACTGATAATATCATAATCATATATAGCATACAGGTACTGTGAGAACATATGTGGGCGCATGGAATGGAACTCTCGTCGGTCATGGAGGCAAGTGTGTTGTGCAAGTGAAAGTTATTTGGTGCATGGGGTACAGGCAGTACTTCATGTTAAACACGGTAAAGGCGGAGTGCACCTGCTGTGGATTGCAGAGGTATGTTTCAAAGTACGTTGTGGCTTAAAGCAACAGCATATTGCAACAAATGTATAAGACAGACCAAAGCTTCTGTTAACAATAGATTATCCATTTGTGGATATTTGGGCACGTGCCCATATTAAATATTTTTAATACAGTACTATGGATAAATTATGCTATGAAGACCTTTGTAAGATGTAGAAGGTTATTTCCATAACTTTGATGAAGATTTTGAGGCATTGCGGATTGTTGAATAACCTATGAAGTAGGTATGCCCCACAGAGAGGTGGGAGGTGGTTTATCTCCCACTGGCATTGTAAGGATGGCTCCAAGGTGGATACTATTGTGCCCATCTCAGGAATGTGTGTCATGTATTTTATCAAACTAGGGTTACCCATAGAGCCTTGCAAAATGTATTTTCAGTGGCAAATGCATACCTGTTCATTTCTTTACTTGAAATTGCAGGTCATGTAAAATCTTTAAGAGGGTAATCCCAGTAAAGTTAATGGAAAATTGGCTGCAGGTGTAGCATGTCAAATTAACCCTATAATATGCTGTAACAATGACTGGATGACGTCATCAATTACTTCATTTAAGATGTCATTAGTGATGTTACCAGTTATGTCATTTTACATGTCATGAGTGATGTCATATGTGAATTGATAAGCAGTACATTGCAGGGAAGCAAGTTATAATTAGTAAACTATAACTGGGGAATTTCATGGGTTTTTTGTTTTTCGTTTTTATCTCATCTCAACACTTAGCTGTAACAACACATTAACCTTTGTTTTTTTCAGTGCATTTGGGTTTCTTTTAACGTAAGGTAGGATAAATTTACTATAACTTACTATAATATCACTTTAGTCTTTGTTTTCTTTAAGTGAATTTGGGTTTTTTATCACATTTAGCCACATTTAGCCAACTTGCCTCCTAAATATGGCCGTTGGTCATATGCAGTGGGGGTTGGCCATCTGCGGGCACAGGCAGATAGCTATGATGGGTGCATAGGTGGCCAACTTGAAGGTCATGCGTAGTGGGCCTCTAGTCCAGTTCTGCCATGGGTGACCAACTCCCTGCTTCACATGGACTGTGTTTTGCTTCAGCCATGTGTAATGGAGGGGTTGGGCTGAGGGCCTGGCCTGAATGACGTACCCTGCTGAAATTCTCTGGTGGTGCCCACCTCAAAGATTCCACCCTATGGTTCCACATTACAGCTTCCTCAGTGAGGCTTGCACTGTACTACGGTACCATGGGATGGAAACTTTAGAGGCTGCTCCCACAAAACTACTGCAGTACTTCACAGGAGGGCCACACTGGGTCCCATGGGAGTATTGCGGTAGCTGAGGCCTCCACCCCTATTGGGGTTCTATCTGTAGCTCGCCTACAAGTGCCTGAGGGCAGAGAGTCCCTACCCTGCCCCTTTATGCCCTATTTTTGAAAGATTTCATGACACGGGTAATGAGTCCTGGAGTATTGTAACGGAAGCTGCAGCATTTTCTTCTGAATTGCGGCCTGCAAATCACAACACTCAGTACTGCTGGACCTGTCCTAGTCCTGCAGTACTGAAATGGTACAATAAGAAAATGCTCCCTCAGCTAATCAGAGGGCTATATTTTTTTCATTTTCAGTACCACAGGTTTCTCAAATGGCCAACCAAACGTTTTAACCCCTTCAGCCCCAACCAAGCACTTCTTTAACCACAAATTTCTCTGTAACGTTTACGTTGATTTACACAAAATTACAAAAAGCACCATTCCATAATGTGCTCCATGAGGGTGGTGTCTGATAAGACACACGGAATGAACGAATGAATAAATACAAAAGTACATTTATTTGATTATTTAACAATGCTACAATAAATACAACAAACGCTAATTAAATAAAACAATATAGAATTCATTTAAAATATATACAATTATGTTTTTACAAAAAATATATTTGATCATCACCTCGAATTCAATCTGTACACAATTTGCCTATGAATTCAGTGTGGCAGATTGACTGACCTTCAATAGTACACATCTGTTAAGGTTAGGTCAGCTTAACCATATGTAGCTTGCATTAGCTGTTGATCATCAGGGATTTCATATCATGCAATATTATGTTTATGTATTTTCCAAACCGGGCAAGTTCTGTTTTATTGAGGATATTAAAGCAAAGTGTCAGGACAACCTTACAGAAAGAAAATCAATTTTTTAAGACCATCGGTTGAACCAAAGTGCAGTGTACAAGTAGATATTCAGGGTAGATGTATGGTAGATTCTTTTCCATTGTTGGAGAAACTACAATGTGTGCTGACAGTGGATCTCTTCCACCAGGATGCTCTGCACTCTTCAATGGGCAAGACCATAAATCTTGCAAGCAATGTGTTGTTTCTGCAGGATCAGTTTAACACCTTTTCTTAAATAAAGCTGCAAGCATTTTATTTCATATGATTTGTAAATTGGGACAAAGTTTGCAGCAGATTTTAATTTTTCAAGTCAGCATTCCTTGATGATACCAAAGTCTTGCTTTTTAAAGTGACTTTTAGAGCCCCATACATAAGGGATCTTGTTAGGGCTTCCGTAAACAGATTTAGGTATTTCACGGCAGCGGTTAATTAGATTGACCATGGGTTGTTGTCGTTCTCTGGTGTTTAAATTTCTTGTATCACCCTCTTAGTGTGTCTGCTTTAATATTTGTCCCTTTTAGTGTGTCTGCTTTAATGTTTGTTACTATGTAATTATATTTTATGAATGGTGACCTACATACCAGGATCTGTGTTTGGGTGTAATGTGGCAACTGGAACAACAGTCTATATTTTGGACATTGTAGAGTATCCCATACTTGTGAGAGCTTAAACTGAAAAGGTTGGTGGGCATAAGAAATTGTTGGTATCAACTTAATAACTCTTATAATTGCTTCTGCTGATGGGCTGTGCAAGTGAGTATTCAATTTATACTGAGTTGATATTATATTGTTAGTTTTTTCCCTAATGTCACTTAGGTGAATATTTGGTTTGGCAGTAACCGATAAAATGCATGGTCCAGTCCCGCCCCCCTATTTCTTTTGAAGAGGGATCCAAACCAGGGGGCAAAGTAGAGGTACAGCCCCTAAGGTGGGGAAACGTTTGCAAGATTAATGACTCCACAATTCAATTCTCTTATTGGGTCAGAGAGAAGGTGTGATATATTACAACCTTTCACATCTCTCTTTCAAATGCTATCCTTTACCTGCCTCTTCCCTTTTGTCTACAATCATTTCCCCTATAGGAATCTCTCAGTTAATTAATTTTATTTAAAACCTTTTTGCCAGTTGCCTTTCAGGCCAAAAGATTAAACATATTTTTGGAAATGATCATCTTTTCTGTGTTTTACTCCCAGATTTCTGCCTTGACTCTTTTAATGCCTGATGATCTTTTCCCCTGCTAATTAATGATAAATTGCCCGCTTTCAACCTGATACAAAAATTGTCATACCCCTAATTGGGATATTTAACTTACCTATAAATCCATAGATTGTGGTACAAAGTGCATCCCGAGCCTGTAAATGTTATGTTTCCAGTGGGCTACAGCACCAATTGTGCCACCCACTGCAGTGCCAGTGCAAACCTGACTGCAGGCCTAACATTTGTAGTCTATCTGTGCAATTCTAAAACTTCATATTTGACCTATCAAAATAATCCCTTTTCGACAGGCTTGAACCTTCCTTTTAAATGTTAATAATTCACCACTACAAAAAGAACAATTGATGGACAGAATGCAGAACAATGTCATACATTCACCCCAGTACAGAGATCTGGGCCTAAGTCTATTGTTTCTTTTGCTCACCATGCCATTCCAGTTTGGACACAGCCATATGCAAATCAGTCTTGACCCTGCGCACAAGGCGAACAGTCCAGCCCGAACTGCCAGGCCAGGTCGTCCCTGGACTGGAAACAAGCATCCTAGGACCACTTTCGGGCTTTCAGCCCTCATCAGCCAGGATAGCTTGATTCCAGTGGCATGGAGAGCACAGGACCCACGTCTGGGCATACCCGTCCCACTCGGGGTGACAAATGCAAAAAGAACAATTGATGGAGAGAATGCAGAACAATGTCATACATTCACCCCAATACAGAGATCTGGGCCTAAATCTATTGTTTTTTTGATCACCATGCCATTCCAGTTTGGAATTCACCACTAAGCAAGCCTTACTTTCTCATGATTCAACCACAGTGTTGTAGCAGGACTGATGCCTGCTCTTCCGTTGCTGACTTAACCCACCCGTCAACTTAGACCTCAGCTAACCAATCGCCAAGGTCCCTGCAGAATCTTCCGACAGGCGCCACTTATAGGAACACGTAGCCAGAATACGTTCTGGTCTGGACTAGGCTGTAACCAAATAACCCCCTCCCCCCTGCATCATGTCCTGATGAAGACCCGTAGTGACTACCGAAGGGAGCACACCGTGGGTCGAAACGTCGACGATAGAAACAAGGCTCAGACCAACCAAGGCCCTGCATACCAAGAGGAGCATTAGCAGCCAGCAGGTCTCATGGTTATGAGTCTGGCCATCAGAAACCTTGTCCTTTTCCTTGTACATAAATCCTGAACCACCCTGTATATACTGCACCAATTTTTTCACTAAGCACATATGTCACATGAGCACTGTATATATTTCACCTATTGCAAACAGCCTTTTTGTATTCTTGAAAAAATGAATACATTTGAATGAAGTAATTCAGATAAAATGCAAAGTGGATTTGCACAAACTGTGTTATTGTGATTATTCCTGATAACTATTTACATGTGTTTAGGCATGTGTGATATTCATGCCCTATGAATATTTGGGTTATGCGACACTTGGTGCGCTGACAAAATAACTCTTGAGAACCCGACAGAACCATTTTTTTGTTAATTTACTTTCTCATAAGGCAGGGTACATGGTAACGCACCACATGTAAATGTCTAATATTGAATATGTCTTGACATGAAAAAATACACCAAATGGTAACAGGGTGGGCTGTTGCATAAGAAAGCATGGGGGATACAATCTTAAAATGAATCATACAATCTCCGGCTAGGAAACACCTACGAATTTCATTCTTTGACTTTTTGAAGTATTTATTATAAGCCCAAATCACACATGAAGTTGGCTTTGTAATAAATATTTTGGAAAAGGTATGTTTTAGAAAGTTTTCTTTTCCCTGCAGAAAGCCTTTGAAAGCCCATTTGCATGAGCACCAACTGTCAGCTGAATTGCCCCTTGATGAGGTGTAAGCACTGCTTCCATAGCAAGACCAAGGCTTGCGTGTGAAGAGGTGTGTCTGTTTCTCTTGCAAGCTGGCCATCTGGATTGTACCCAGGAACATGATTAACTAGAAATAGGCCTACCCTGTCACAGGCAAATATTAACTGGCACCTGAACTGGGCAGGACCTTTCATTGTTGCCCTAATCAGACAGGCACCAATCCCAGTGGGTGAACATCTGCCTAAGAACTGGTTTAGAGTGGCCGTAGAGGACAAGTTGTTCCTTTCCCTGGCCAACCTCTGGCTCTGGGGTGGGCCACGAGCTCTGCACAGGGGAAGAAAGGTTCTGCTATCTTGATTTTAGGGGCGGGTGTCAAGGCATTCTTTGCAGTAACGCACATATGAAATGTTGCAAAAGTGGGTATGGTTACCCCTGGGAACATTTACACTATCGGTTAAGGAGTGGCCAGGAGTTTTCCCCACCCAAGGTTGGTTAGAGGCATACCTATGGCACCCCCAGAACGCATTGCAGAACACTTTCTGGGCCTACGGAAGAACAGAGGAGTACTTGGTCTGCTGTCTGTGACCTGAGGAGAACTTAGAAGACTGGACCTGCACTCCTTTTTGTACCCAGGACAAAGAAGTGGACTCCAAGAATCAAACGTCTGACCCTCTGTTCTAGCCGCAAGGACACAACAAGAGGCCTTTTTCTGCATCTGTCCAGCTAATCAGTTGCAACTTCATCTTCCCTGGACCCTGTTGGTATCCTCTGCTAGAGTGAGTCTTGACCCCTCCCAAAAGCTGTCCTCCAGGCCATAGGCCCTTGTCTGGTGTAAATGTTGGCCCCTCCTAACTGTTCCTGGAACATTTCAGCTCCAAGGACCTCCCGAGGACTGGAACAAACCTATAAACCAATCCAAAGATGGTGAGTTGTACTGGGGCAAAGATTCAGGTTACTCCTGCACAGAACTTTTCGACACCAGCAAATTTGATTCTGCAGAACCTCGTGGATAAGGTATATGGCCTCAGGAAACCCTCTTCAGCCCCACTGGAAGAATCCAAGCACCAAAAATGTGACTACGGCCAAAGGTACTATATTATACTACAATAGTCTCATTTGTAGAGCGTGTGGCGGCCCATAGGCATCCTAGCGCTAGTTTTGCAAAACTGACTGTTAAGTGTGCTCTGTCTGGGTTAGTTCTCAAATAACCAAGTTTTAGGGAGTTTTTGAAAAGACTATTCATTGCCCACTGTCCGCAAGTTCTGTGGAAGAGAATTTCAGAGTTTGGCTACATTGAAGCCAAAGGATCGTCCTCCACTTCCAGCTTTTCTAATAAGGGGAACACAAGCCAAATGAGCATTGGAGTATCTCCAGGCTTTTTTGGGGATGTATGGGGCAATGAGCTGTTGAGACATGGGGAGGCTTGAGTTTGAAGGGCTCCACGTGCTATGCAGAAGGCCTTTAGTTTGAGCCCTATGGCAACCTGGAGCCATTTTAGGTCTGCCATAGCAGCAGGCAGAGAGTTTGATTATCTGGGTTTCCATGACTAATGTTTTGCTCAGCCATACCCCCAAACCGTTTGGGAGCAGGGGATGGGCCTAGGTGGTCCATCCAGCCTGTGCTCCTAACGTAAACCGTAGTAATCAACGGTTTACGTTAGGATAACGGGCACTGGACCTTAACTGGCTCCTGGTCCCCCCTCTTTTTATAGATACATTTATAGCACGGCGTCACAGTCGAGGGACCCTACCACTTTCTACTCTGTTCTCCTCCTTTCATTCCAAGTACGAGATATGACTACTTCGACCATGGGTGAGAACCTAGGACTCGGCTTCGGCGAAGACGTCATGGCTGAGATCCTAAGAACCCCCTCACTACTGGATAGCGAGGGGAATATGGCTAGCGCCTCCATACAAGGCGATTGGAATTCACTGGCATCCTTTAAAAAACTACATGTCAAAATCGCCATGCATGGTACCATCATGACGGAATACCTAAGAGCGAAAGCTGCACCTAACGGCCTAATAATACGTACGGGCCCTAGAACCTTCCTGGACGATCTAGTCTTCAGACGGGAATGGAGCCAGATTGTGTGTAAATGTACCCGCGATTGGCTCATCCTGATTATTGGCACGGCCAAACGTTTCTCTGAGGCACTTATCATTAAAACTAACATTGCAGAAAACAGCTTGAAGACAGGCATTGGCATGTCCACTTTCAAAACACGTCTGGCCGAGATTAATGCAGAAATGACAGACCACCGGGTTTACCTTTTACGACAGAAGGTGTCGAAACTGCAGAAAGACATCAAAAAGTTTGACAGAGAAAAAATATATCCCTATACGAAGTACGACTTCAGACCATCAGTTCCCTAGGGTATACATAAGCTCTGCATGTCTATGCAGATCCACCTTTTCTTTATAACTTGCTTTGGCCTTTTCTAAGTTAACTGTTGCTGCCTTGTGTATTTCTTGTAGGTTCTTTACAAATTTAAGAGCTGCAGGAGCAGAACAGGAAGAAGAAAGCGGGGATAGCATGGTTTGTGGGTGAAAACCATAATTGCAATATAAAGGAAAGTAAGCAGTAGAGGAGTGGCAACTATTGTTGTAGGAAAATTCAGCTACCCATACAAACTGACATCGTATATACTGCTCAAAACATTGATTTACTCTCTTGGTCTGGCCATCCATCTGTGGTTGATGGCTAGAGGACAATCATATGTCTATTTGCAATAAGGCACCCACCCCTTTCCAAAAGTTGGAATTGAATTGAGCTCCATAATTAGATACAAGAACAGAGGGAAGGCCATGTATACGTACAATGTGTTGAACAAACAGAGACACCAATATCTTGGACATTGGGATTGCCTTCAATCGAATAAAGTGGACCATCATGGTTAATAAATTGACCGCGACAAGGAGAAAACTGTTTCCCTGAGAGGTCTTCGGTAAGTGTACGATAAAGTCCATAGATACCGTATGCCAGGTACTAGGTGGAGTGGGCAACAGCATTAATAATCCCACGGGGGCCAGATGAGAAGCTTTCTCTTGTGCACACACATGGCAAGTTTGAATGTATTTTTTAGCATCATTCCTCTTACTGGGCCACCAAAACTGTATTTTCAGTAGTTCCATAGTTTTCGTATACCCAGGATGTCCGGAGAGAAGATAGGTGTGACATCACTCTAATGCTTGGTACTGGATGATATGGGTAGGAAGCACCAATCCCCCTTGGAAGTAAAACAAATCTTGGATCTTAGTGATATCATGAGTTTGGATTACCTTGTTCATTTCTACAGATCTTTGTGCCTCTTTAACTGTTTTTAGGAACTCATCTTCGGGAACAAATAGCACCCATAATAAACTCCCTCGCGATTATGGGAGGGAGGGAGGGAGCTCTGAGGTTCTTCAAGGTCATAACACAAACGGGAACAGGGTGTCTGCTTTCCCGTTTTTCTTTCCTGCCTGGAATTGTATAATAAAATCGTAATCCCTGAAGAAATGTGTCCAACGCAGTTGTCGCATGGATAAAGCTCTTGCAGATTTAGGAAACTGCATAGTACGATGATCTGAAAGGACAATTATTCTATAGTTGGCTGCTAACAGATACTGCCTCCATTCCTCAAACACCCTCTTGATAGCCGACAGTTCCATGTCTCCTATAGCATAATTCAACTCAGCTTGTGTTAATTTGTGTGAATAATATGCTACAGGATGAAGACATCCTGTACTTGGTTCTGCCTGAGACAGAACCTCTCCTACTGAAATTTGTGAGGTATCAGCCTTGACCACGAAAGGCCGAGTAGGATCTGCATGTCTCAGTATAGGTGAATGCTTCTTTCAATTTAAAAAAAGCCTCTTCGGCTGCAGGGGTCCATAGAACCCTAACTCCCTTTTTGAGGAGTTTGGTAATGTGGGAAGCTAGGTCAGAGAAATTACTCATAAAACTGCTGTAAAATTGGCAAAGCCATGAAAACTCTAAATGTCTCTAACATTCTTTGGTGCTTGCCAACATGTGATGGCTTCTACTTTCTGTGAATCAATACTGATTCCTTGGGGGCACAATGAACCCAATGAAGCATACATGAGAGGTATGGAATTGACATTTTTCTAGCTTGTAGTATAAACGATTGTCTCGCAGACGCTCAAGGACCCTCCTAACATGGATCTCATGCTCTTGTATCGACGAAGAATAATTCAAAATATCATTAATATAAGCAATAACAGAGAGGTCCAACATATCCTTTAGCACTTTGTTTATAAAAAACTGAAAAGGTGATGGGGCATTACATCATCCGAATGGCATCACTAAATATTTGTATAGGACAAACTTGCTACAAAAAGCCGTCTTCTACTCTTCCCCGTCTTTGATTCGCACCAGATGGTAGGCACCTTTTAAATCTAACGTGGTGAAAATCCTGGCATTCTTTATTTGATCGAGGAGGGAGGATATCAGTGGTAGAGAGTACCGGTTCTTGATAGTAACATCATTGAGTGCTCTTTAGTCTATACAACACCTAAGACCCCCTTCTCGTTTAGGTATAAAAAAGAGAGATGAGGAGGCCAGTGATCTGGAAGGATGAATAAACCGATCCTAAGCATTTCGTCCAAATAGTCTCGCAGATACACATTCTCTTTCTCTGTCAGAGCATATATTCTGCTGCAAGGAATGCAGTCAACCGGCAACAAATCAATTCTGCAGTCATAGGGTCTACGGGGCGGAAGATTGGTGGCATTTTCTGTATCCAAATCCTCCTTCAGGTCGTGGTACTTGACGGGTAAATTAGAGACTTCGGAACTTGCTATTACTGCTACCTTCCCTGGGCTGTTTGTATCATGAAAAACATGTTCTTTACAATTATCCGAACTAAAGGCTAATGTCATCTCTTACAATTAATAAGGGGACTGTTCTGGCATAACCAAGGCAGCCCTAATATGGCAGGAAACTGAGGAGACTAGATGAGATCGAATGCAATAGTCTCTTGGTGTTTCTCCTCGATAACCAATGTTAGTCACTAGTAGTATGTGTAATTGGACCAGGCTTAAGATTGCTGCCATCTATGGTTGTAACCTCCTCCCAAGAGGTTTTGGACACCAAAGGAATATTCTTACTATATGCCTACCGTATGTCCATAAAAATACCAGGGGCACCGGAATCCACCATTATTTGAAGATCCATAACCATTTGTCCCCATATCAGGCGGGAGAACAGGAAGAAGTGATGTGGGGAAGACAAGACTGCTCTGTCTGTTAGACAATCAAACCTGAACTACCCAAAGTCTTTGTCTAAGAAGACATCAGGCTTTCTAGTTTTCCCAAGGTTTTTTCTGCTTTGGCTTCACAGGGCACTCCCGAAGAAAATGGCCCTGTTTTCTGCAGTATAAACACAATTTTTAGACCCGCCTTCTCTACCTTTCTTCTTCACTGAGGGGGCCCGTAATGTTTCCTATCTGCATAGGTTCTGGTTATTCTATTGGTTTTTCCTGATCAGGTTTTCTCTCTTTATAGACAATGATGCAGCCTTCTTTTCCTTTTACTGATTCTGTGGTCTAATTTGACCACCAGATCTATAATGGCATTTCAAGACTCAAGAGGATCTACCACTTGCACTAGGAGATCTTTTAAGTCATGTCTCATCCCTCTGTAGAACAAGGCGCTACATTTCTCTTCAGGCTACCCAGCCTCTGCTACCAATCTATTAAATGTAGAGATATAAGTTGTTAAGTCGTTTGAGCCCTGTTTCAGATTTAAGAGCTCGGTATCTACTGACTGCATTAAGGTATGACTGTCAAACAGCTTCTTAAGTTCTCCTTTGAAAGCAGTGTAACTATGCAGTAATAGGTCATTTCTTTCTATGAGGGGTATGGACCAATTGGCTGCAGATCCCCCCAAATACGATATGACAAAAGCCACCTTAGCTTGGTCGTTCAGAAAGCAGCCGGCTTTACACATAAAGTGGAGCCAGGACTGACTAAGAAAAGCAGTAAACTTGGTGGGATCCCCCATGAAACGTTCGGGAGGGGCTAAAGGTATAGACTGAGGTGTAGTGACCTGTAGAGCAGGGACATTTGTGTCGGGAGGCTGAGAATAAGATGGAAACTGGAGCCCTGCATCTCCTGCCATGTTACCCAAGCTAGATTCAGCCCTCATACCCCGTTGGAGGGAATCCACTAATGCAGACAAGGCTTGGGTTTACTTCTAAAGGCGACCTAGCATGTGAACCAAGTCTGTAAGCGGTACCTGACTCATTTTCATAACGTTCGGGCAGAAATTAGTTTTTTTTTAATTTCAGATCATTTTTATTGAATTTTTAAGGAAAAGCAGAAACATAGATGTACAAACAGAAACACACAGATTGGCATGATTTGAAATACAGTTACAAATGTGATTGTAAATGATAATAACAAATGACTAAATAAATAAATGGAAAACAAAAGGCGAAGGAATTGCAGAGAGGCTACGTATTCAAGTGGTATTTGGAATTGAGATCAGGTTAATCATGAATGTTTTTTGTTTTTCACATTTTCATGTAGGTCAACCGTAAGGTCGCATTTTAAACGTATCATTGTAGATATAAAAGTTTATATAGGATGTGTTGTAAGGATATCATGTTAGAGTGACCATTATTGTAATATAGTAAACATAGACACATATCCTATGTACAGACAATGTTAAAACATCAATAAACAAGCAATTCTCACCAATCCTCCACATCGTGTATGCATTTTATCATATTAGAAACATAGGGCCCGATTCACAGAATTAACTTAAGACAATATCATAAACTTACTACTTTTGGTATTCACAGAATGCACTTACTACTTTTGGTATTCACAGAATGCACTTACTACTTTTGGTATTCACAGAATGGATTTACGACTGCTAACTTTACGTCCGCACTCGAGCTGGAAATTCCGGCCCGGAGGCGGAGCTTCCGTCCCGGAGGCGGAGCTTTCGGCCCGGAGACAGAGCTTCCGGCCCGGAGGCGGAGCTTCCGGCCCGGAGGTGGGGATTCCGGCCAGTAACGGAGATTTAGCCATGGCCCAAATCTCCACCTCTGGCCCGGAAGCTCCGCCTCCGGGCCAGAAGCTCCGCCTCCGGGCCGGAAGCTCCGCCTCTGGGCCGGAATTTCCGGCCCGAGTGCGGACGTAAAGTTAGTAGTCGTAAATCCATTCTGTGAATACCAAAAGTAGTAAGTGCATTCTGTGAATACCAAAAGCAGTAAGTGCATTCTGTGAATACCAAAATGGTAGTAAGTTTAGGATTTTGTCTTAACTTAGTTCTGTGAATCGGGCCCATAGTGAGGCTAGCGTAAGATTTGCCATGTTGGAAACAGTACCCATGTGGGGGGGTAGGCGAGAGGGTTCATGAACGTGATAGCAATCCATAAGGACAATGTCTTATTTCCGCAATTGTGATGCGGTTGTCATCAATAGGTACAATAAAATGTAAGAGATGGTTTCCCAAGGACTCATTTGATTCAAGGAGGATCAAACTTGAATGAAAAGGCATCAAGGGACGTCCATAGCTTCCTATGTGAAGGACACCAGGTTGAAGAGTATAGAGAAATATTATCTGCCCCTCTGAGAAAGGACAACCACTCTTGCCATTTTCTGAAGGAGACTTCTTTGAAGTTTTTCCAATTATTGAGTATTATTTTGCAGGCTAGTGTGAGCATTAGGTCCAATAGGTAGCCGTCAGTCTCAGACAAAAGTGTTGGGTCTAAAAATCCCAGAAGTATGTAGGAATATTCCCTGGGAGGGACAATGTTGAAAGTTTTGCTCATGCACTTGTAAATATTATCCCAATATGTTTGTAGGATGGGGCAGTGGAAGAGCATGTGAGCTAAATCAACCGATATGTGCTTTGCAGTTCCAGCATGTGGGACTTTGACTGAGGTTAAGTTTTAAGATCCTTTCCTGCGTCCAATATGTTCTAATAATTAGCATGAGTTTCGTCTGGCATAATACAGGAGAGATTTTGCTCGTAAAGGGAGTTTTATGTATCTTACGCCATTCGAAGGGAATATTTCTAGTGTTAGGTTCAGATTCCCATTTTGTTTCATTAATCAGGTGTGATTTATGCGGGTTTTGAGTCAGTAGTTTGTAGATTTAGACACCATGTAACCTGCTTTCAGTAGCTGGGAAATTAGAGGGAGGATCGACGAACTGGAGGGAAGAATTGAGCATGACGTGAGCTGTGCCTTTAGTTTCTGAAATTTAATAATAATCTAAGGGTTCCATGCTTCCTTGACTAAAGATCGGAAAAGGGGGAGGGAAGTGTCCCTTTATAGAGATCTTTGACTAGGTTTATGCCATTTTTTTACCTCTTTTCCCAGAATAATATTTCTCTCTCTATCTTCAGGGAAGGGTTGTGCCATAGAGAAGCTAAGTTGGATTTGTTGAATTTTACCGTTGACATTTGGTCCAGTCGTAGTAGGGCTCTTCTTGTATTCTGAATGATATATTTAGGATGAGGGATGGTAGAGGTATCCATGGTTAGGAAAGCGAGCAGAGGGATTCCCATGAAGAGCGACCTTTCTATGTCCATCCACACTGGGATATAGCCTGGGTCAGTTACCAGTCAGTTGGCTCCCTGCTTGCAGAGGTATGCCGTTTGATAGTTCCTAAAATTTGGAAGGCCCAACCTCCCTTTTTCTTTGGGTAGTTGGTGTTTTTTCATGGAAATTCTGGGTCTCTTGCCTTGCCATGGGAACGAGTTGAAGATCTTGTCTATCTTGGACAAGAACTCATTAGAGAGTATCATAGGTAGCCCACTGGCCATATAGCTGACCATCATTTTTAATGGCTCTGCTCTTCCCCACCAGGATAAAACTTTTGGCGACCAACCGTCTAGTAGCGTGGAGATTTCTTTGAGGAGGGTAGTCTCATTGATCTGTAGGGTGGTGATTAAGTCACTGGTAAAGTCCAAGCCTAGATATTTTATACTATTAGGTTGCCATGTAAGGCCAGAGTTGCCAATTATTTCTTTGCTGCCGAGATTGTTGAGCAACTTTACCTCAGTCTAATCCTTATTGAGCTTGTATCCTGACACTGAGTCAACAATTGAGGACATTAGGGCTGTTATCACAGACTGCATTTTCGGAGATAACTAATACATCATCTGTGTAGGCTGTTATTTTAACCGTATTGTTGTTGAAACGTATACCCATGATCTCTGTGTTGTTCCATAGGTGATAGAGGAATGGTTCTATAGCTGGTAGAAACAATGAAGATGAGAGTGGGCACCCTTGTCTGGTTCCCTGCTCTAGTTTAAAAGAAGTAGAGAGGCTGCTACCTACTCTTACTCTGGCGGACGGGTTAAAATACAGTGCCATTACCATTCAAATAAAATTATCCACCAGGTTACATTTTTTGAGTGTCGCTTTGAGATTGGACCAATCTATTTTTTCGAAAGCCTCTTCGGCGTCTAAAGTGATTGCCACTGTTGGGGAGTCTGTTAGTTTGGCTTTCTCCAGGGCATGGCATAAAATTATGTGTTGTCACTAGAGAGCCTGTTTTTCAGAAATCCCACTTGTGAGGGGTGGATAAGCTTGGATATGAGTTTTTGGAGACGCTCCGCAAGTATCATGGCATAACTTTTGCAATCTATGTTTATCAGGGATATAGGCCTGTCATTTTTAGGTAGTCGCAAATGTCTTGTAGAATTTTGCATTTAACCCATCAGGGCCAGGTGCTTTCCCTAATTTGAGGGATTTTATCGTATCCTCAATTTCTTTTGCTATTTTGGGCCATTAATTACTTCCTTGTCCCGTTCCGAGAGAGCAGGTAGATTACAATTGCTTGAGTATTCACAAGCTTTAGCGGTGATTAGGTCATGGCTTTTACTGTACAGTGAACTGTAGAATTTTTTAAAGATTTCCGCTATTTTGTCAAGATCGGATTGGGCGCCGCCCTTTAGGTCTAATAGGAACTTAATCTTATTTTTTTGCATTTTGAATTTTAAGTAGGAAGCTAAGCTCTTCCCAGCTTTGTTGGATTCACAGACCCAAATGCTCTTTTGCTTTGTAATCCAAATCCCAGCTCTATTACTCAGTAATTTATTATACTCATATTTCTTTTTCACCAATTCATTTAAGACAAAGGTGTCTCTGGAGGCAATATGGTTCCCTTCCAGTGTTGATATCTCTTTTCATAATTTTTGAAGATTGCTGTTGGCTTCCCTATTCATGGAGGACCTGATTTTAATGACCTCACCCCTTAGAGTGCTTTTTAGAGCTTCCTATCTCTTGAGGTCCGAGGTTTCTCCAATTTTATTTTCAATGAGGTAGATCTGGATCAAAAATTCAATTCTTTTCCTATTTGAATTAAGTCTAATACCTCACTGTTGAATCTCCATAAGGTGTGTCTTTTGGAAGGAGTCAGGTCCGAAATGGATAGACTGATAAAGGAGTGGTCAGAGATCACTCTTGGTTCGATGGAGGTTTGATCTAGTCTGTTTACCGCGTTACCAGAAATAAGTACATAGTCAATGCGTGAATATGAGTTATGGGGGGATGAATAGAAGGTATATTCCCTATCTGTGGGATTTTGTAATCTCCAAGTGTCTATCATATTAAAAAGCTTGCATAAATTGTTAAGAGCTTTATTTGATTTATTGGCACGAAAGGTACAGCATGAGTTCCTATCTAAGGCAGGGTCTAAGGCATATTAAAATCACCCGCAAGTATGTGCATGGCAGTGTCTGGAATTGTTTTAATTTGTTTAGAAAGGTCTTCCCAGAAAGTCGAGTTGTCTTTGTTGGGGCGTAAATGTTTATGATGTAAAATTCCGAGTTAGGTTTCGCCAGTTTCATTGTGACCCACCTACCCTGTGTGTCTCATGTGCTTGATACCAGATCTATGTTGGCACTTTTGGCTATTAAGGTGAGGACACCGTTTTTTTTTACCTATTGCATCTGAACCCGCAACGTCGTTGTATGACTTATTTCTAAGTGAGTTAAATTGTTTGCAATCAATTTTGGTTTCTTGTAATAAGATGAGCTCACTCCTCTGTTCATGAAGATAGTCTAGAATCTTCCTTCTTTTGACTGGGTGGTTTATGCCTTTAACATTCAGTGAGACTATCTTAATGTTTTGTTGGGCCATAGCTATCGGAAGGGACTGACATGGACATAGTGTGCGTTTCTCTACATAGTGGAGTCCTAATCAATCAGCTTCTCCTAATTTGGGTGACGAGTACACCTCCTTTTTGTTTGAATGACACGTTCATTATGAGTACTAGGGATAGCTTGAGTAGGTACATGAACATATGGGGTACATTCCCCATTGAGGAGCCACTTGTGTGAACATAGGAAATGAAACAATTCCTGTAGCCTGAATAAAAAACACAGTAGAAATGATAATAATAATAATAATACCAGTCCGAAATTAGATTTTAATGGCTTCGCATTCTGTCAGGTTCTACTCACGTTTCCGCAGAAACGTCATGCAAATGATGAAAGGTCCTTAACCTATCCTGGTGACCTATTGTACCCAACTGAGTCAAAGTACCAACAGTAACCCAGGGAAGAAGGGAGAAAACAAGGAGGAAAACAAAAGGTCCCACGTCGCACCCCACCCTGAGATAAAAACCCGTCAGCAAAGAGAAATCTCTGTTAAAAGAAATGATCAGAAAAAGAGGTAAATATGTAGTGTAATTCTAATCTTATAATCAAGACTATTCTATGTGTGTATGTAACTACCTCGATGATTCCCTTCTTCCATAATTCTTGGTGACAGGTGTAAGCAAAAGGGGTGTTTAAACCAACAATGTATAACGACTGAAGAAAGTTATACCATAAGGCAATCTGTGACGCTAAAGTAGCACAATGTATAATCCACCTTATCTTCAGGCAGAACTAACAATATTCCTTGTCTTTCAGGAATCTACAGGAATTCATAAAATACTCAGCAGCAGACCTCCAAAGACTTGGAGCCCATGTCAGATAAGTAAAGAAAACTATTCAAATTATAATTAGAAATGTCAGTGCAACAGCGCTGTTACCGTGAGTGAATAACACAGTCTTTTTTCTCTTTTTGTATCCTTGCCGATAGGAAGACCCTCTCCAGGGGACTGGATCTAGCAGACGGTGTGATCACTATCAGGAGTAACCACGAGCAATGAGGAAACGGAGACCCGACTTAGTGAAGGGACCCGATGATCCGGAAGTGAGGGTAAGCAATCCGGAAAAGTTGTGCTCATTTCCCGTAGCAGGAACTTTACATTCCTGCAATGGGATTAGAGAGCCTTTGACTACTCTGGTCAGTTCCCGCGCATGCGTGCTAGTTGGAGCCGGCCATTTCTGTAGTTCGATGGGCATCCAAGTGGTATCTGATCAGCAAGCATGACACGAGCCACATGTAACACTTTAACTCTATTAAAAGGGAGAGAAGAGGATTCCAGGGCAATTCTTATGTATTCCCTGTCTGGATGCTATAGGAGCCTGCCTTTGTCCTACCAGACTTCCTTCCCCTAGTTTCTTGAAGGTACAAGGCTGGCTTCAAACTGTATTTTAGTGTTAGAGGTGGAAGGACATTAATGATTATCATAGTGCACTCCCCTCCACACACACAACCCACAGAAACCAAGTGCGGTCGAAGACTTTCGCCATCTGGAAAATGCCATGACACGTAGCATTTTGGCCTGTTTGTAGTAAGGCAAAACAGGAAGTTCTGAAAAAGTAGGCAAGGTTGTCCCAGGAACATTAACCCCATTGGTTAGGAAATGTCCAGGAGTCATCCCATCCACTTGTTGGTGCCAGGCATAAACGTGGCATACCAAAGCATTTTCACAGAACACTTTCTGGACCTGTGGAAGACCTGAAGACTGAACCTGCTGTCTGTGAGATGTGAGGAGCTCTGCAGGACTAGACCTGCCCCCCCTTGTACACAGGACAAAGAAGTCATCTTCAAGGGTCCTCCTATGTGGTTACAGGAGTACAAAAATCTGCAAGTGGCCTTTTTGCTACAATTCGCAGTGTGGTGTAGTTCCTATAAACCTATGTAGGATCTGCGCGTTTAGACAACATAGACTGTGGGATTGGTGTCCAGACTGATTCAAGACACCCCCACCGGGTATGTTCGGCTGTATACTTAGCTAGCTCACAGTCTCACTGTAAACCCCTCTTATGAAGAAGAGAATAGCTCTTGGCAACTATCCAACATGAGAACTCTGTCCCATCAGGGATCATGGAAACAGTACAATACATGTCACTTAGTCACTCGTGCTCACATTGTCTCAAAGAAATACACATAATAAACGGTGGGGACGTTTTCAAGAAGCATTTATTGAACCGGCGTCATTCTAGTGCAAAATAGGTGTGCTGAAACAACCATAAGACAGAAACAGATATAAATGATTATAAGCACCAACATAGTAGAAGGATGGTAGATTCCTGCCATAGTGCTAAAACAATGAATACGGGTAGGTATATAAATACATGCCGTACTCATACAACGCAACCCTAACTAGATGTACCTAAGTGTACCTAGCATGTATGTAGGTGTAGAGCCAAGAATCTCCCTAGGCTGAAGCCAACCCCATTACCTGAAGTGAGTGACTGTGGAACCCCATATTGGTCTCGAGATGGACACCCCGCGAGGGATGTCAGACCACTGCGAGATGGAGTGTCTGCGTGCAGGAACCTCAGCGTCTCGTGTCAGTGTGTTAGCATGGAAGTCCTTTTTTCTCCTCTCTCTACCTCAGCAAAGATATGGTGTTTATATACCAAAGTAGTACCCTCAGGGGATCTACCATGCTGTGTCATGTCAGACTAGGATGACGGAAGGAATGACCCTTAGACATAGTTATTATGCAGGAGATGGTAACCCTGCTGAGATTTCAAGAATTCTCATCCGTAATGAATAAGGCTAGTTTTCAAAGAAAACCTTACGTCATTTAAGCAGTACCGTACCTAGGTAAAAGGTCAGTACCAAGAACCTATAAACCTATGTAGGATCTGCGCGTTTAGACAACATAGACTGTGGGATTGGTGTCCAGACTGATTCAAGACACCCCCACCGGGTATGTTCGGCTGTATACTTAGCTAGCTCACAGTCTCACTGTAAACCCCTCTTATGAAGAAGAGAATAGCTCTTGGCAACTATCCAACATGAGAACTCTGTCCCATCAGGGATCATGGAAACAGTACAATACATGTCACTTAGTCACTCGTGCTCACATTGTCTCAAAGAAATACACATAATAAACGGTGGGGACGTTTTCAAGAAGCATTTATTGAACCGGCGTCATTCTAGTGCAAAATAGGTGTGCTGAAACAACCATAAGACAGAAACAGATATAAATGATTATAAGCACCAACATAGTAGAAGGATGGTAGATTCCTGCCATAGTGCTAAAACAATGAATACGGGTAGGTATATAAATACATGCCGTACTCATACAACGCAACCCTAACTAGATGTACCTAAGTGTACCTAGCATGTATGTAGGTGTAGAGCCAAGAATCTCCCTAGGCTGAAGCCAACCCCATTACCTGAAGTGAGTGACTGTGGAACCCCATATTGGTCTCGAGATGGACACCCCGCGAGGGATGTCAGACCACTGCGAGATGGAGTGTCTGCGTGCAGGAACCTCAGCGTCTCGTGTCAGTGTGTTAGCATGGAAGTCCTTTTTTCTCCTCTCTCTACCTCAGCAAAGATATGGTGTTTATATACCAAAGTAGTACCCTCAGGGGATCTACCATGCTGTGTCATGTCAGACTAGGATGACGGAAGGAATGACCCTTAGACATAGTTATTATGCAGGAGATGGTAACCCTGCTGAGATTTCAAGAATTCTCATCCGTAATGAATAAGGCTAGTTTTCAAAGAAAACCTTACGTCATTTAAGCAGTACCGTACCTAGGTAAAAGGTCAGTACCAAGAACCATGTAATCGCAGGGGAAATATAGGTGAAAGGTTTAGTCACTACCTGAGCCTATATCACGTACCTGTATGAAACATAGCACCCACTTCTCCTCCGACTGGATGACGTACAAAAAAGGCTAAATGTACTTCTTAAAATAAGCACACACCTAATAGGTCCATAAAAATGTATAACAAATGCTAAAATTCTACCATAAGCTGTAGCAGTCCACAAAAATATGTTTGTATATATAGTTTGAGCAACTATGAGTGCCTGAAAGCCATGCTGCTCAGCAAGAGAAGCATAAACAAGTGTTTTTGTTTAAAAATTCAAGTTTGGTTGTCTTTAAAAAAGGCCACATTTTTCCCAGCACATGATGAGCCACATGTTTATGTGTCCTTTGTGGGAGATGCAGCATCACTGCTTCTTGCCATCACAGTTGACGGTCCCTGCAACACCTCAGAGATCAGATAATCTTCTTCAGTGCCCACAGCCGATGCTGAGGAAGCCTGTACGATATCCAAGGGCTGTATGCCTGTAGAGGAGCCGGTCTCCATTCCAACAGGAGCTGAAGCATCCTGTGGTGACTCTAAGAATGCATACATCAACATGGGAATACGCTGAGGACACAGCAGAACATGGGCCTTTAATGGGTCCAGTAAAGCATCCACGTCCGGTGGCACAACCAATGGAAGTGTTAGACATGCATTCTTGTCTGCAGAACAGACAGCGAAGAACAGGCAAGAAACAGTCGGTCAAGACTGGTCAGAACGATGGGATCCAAGACTCTCTCAGTTCCCGATGGCGATGTGTGTTCTAGATGGAGTACCATGCTATCATGGTATCGGTGCTCCAAGAGCGTTTTTTCCATCTCCTTGGTGACTAGGATGTCCATTGCGTCGCAGAAAAATTACAATCAGTATTCCCACTACCAGTAGCCGGATTAGCGGGAGTCCTCTAAAATTGCTTCCAAATATGGAGTGTATAAAAGCTGGAATCACTCCGAAGACTGTTTGAAAGGTGCTTCCCAGTCCAGAACGTATGGTCTTAAATAGGTGTACTATACCCTTCGTATAAGACATGTTAAAGATACGCTGTACCATTTCTCCATAATGGAAAGGGCAGTTAGCCCGTATAAGCGCCTGTATCTCAGCTGAGGACCTTGTGACCTGAAGAACAAAAGTCTCTCGGGCAGATGTTAATGGCACAATTTTCTGTAAAAGCATGGCTCTCATTTTGCTAAGAGTATCAAGCCGTATAAAGGAAACATTCAACGAAGGCCATAACGGCGTCTCCCTGACTGTGTGAGTCAGTGGAAACAATACTTGCATACAACAAGTAACCCTGGAGGCATCCCAGTGCAACCTTGATCATTCAGCATTAGGTAGCTCCTATTCAAGAGTAGCCTGAACACTGGAATAATCACAGCAGCTGGGGACCCTTTCAAATGACAGGATAAGTTTGCAACTGAAACGTTATAGGTCCCATGAAGCATGATATCCTGGCGGATGAGAGATCCACTTAAAGAGTTCCCACACTCTGTACCGCTTAGAAATACTTCCATGTCATCACTCCTGCATCAAAATCTTTACGGCAATTCCCAAGATTCCTTGATGAATTCCTTACCCATTGCTTCATATCTGCCTGCCTGTTGTTGTCCTAGGCAATACTGAAACTGGAAGTTGTGACCGGTAACGTTATATGCCCGTGCATTAACCATTCTGTGGATGGTGACTCTGCCACAGTGAAAGGTAATTGGTGCTGTTTTTCAATACACAGTTTTTAGATATTTTGCTCCTCTTTGTGCCATTGTTATCTGCTTTTTAGTTAGATTGTATGCAGAGAACAGGGACATACTGTTGAGAAATCGCTGAGATACATAAACCAGAGTGCAATGATTGTAGAGTCCAGCCTAATAATACAATAGAACGTAACTGTGACTGTCCATGCGGTAGTATGGACAGATCCTGATCCATTATATCTATAGCAGAAGATACAATGTTTCCCACAGAATACATTCTGATGTTAAAGTGGTCATACCTTTGTCAACCACAGCCAAAGCCTTTTCTAAGTTAATTCTGTCAATTTCACAAAGTCTCTCCGCAGCTTCCTGTTGAGAGATCTTCCACATTTCATTATAAACGGCGTATAAGAAGCGTTTCTGACGTGGATTTCAGGGACCCTGCACAAAGTCACATAATCCACATCTTCTGACAGTAAGATGAGTATTGTTTCGCCTGGGACAGTGTTGACATTTTTTGCCTATAGAGGCATAACTTCCCAACACTGTATGATGTCACTACCCTGAATGTTCTTGTTGTACATAGGGTGGGTACGGCCTATGGATACTAAACCCTTGGGTGGTACCCCTGAATCTTGTTTGACACCTATTTGTGTCTGTAGGCCAAGCTAACCATCCCTTCCAATTGGGGTCTGATGAATTGTATGATACTGCATGTAGGATTGCATCTTGTATATTCCCATCATGTGTAATAAAGTTTTGCCACCCCTCAATGTGTAGAGGTGAGGGATGGGAGAGTGTGTTCAAATATTTGTTGTTGTCTAGTCCAAGACAGGAAGTCTGTTGCGCAGTGTCATTTAGAAATATTAACTGCTGTGGAATGAGGCACGCTAAAAATAGTGATTCTGTTCCCTGAACTTGCCATTCCTTTGAACCCCAGACTGATTTTATGTCTATAGTGTCCTTCCATAAGTCTAAATCTTGTTCTGACAGTTAGGAAATAAAGGATGCAGAGTATATCTGTTTGGTGTTTGTTAGCATATTTTTCTGTGCAGCTGTAAGTGTAACCTTATAATAATATGAGGTCGGGTCTGAAGTGTGAAAACCTGGATAATAAGAAAACGTCTACGCGAACGCTCATGAACTACCTTTAGGTGGTGATGATCAATGTTCCCATTGGTAGTATGCAAAAACATTACGTAGGATACTGGATTTATGTAAAAAAAATGATGACCATAATGTTGGTAACAGTACATTGTGTCATAATCAGTTGTGTCCTCTAACATTTCAATACTTGAAAATGCAGCGGATTGTTCTAAATCAGACAACATATTATTTACAGTTTCAAAATCCCAATCATCAGAAAATGTACTGGAGCTAATGATATCATTTAAAGAGATTTTAAATACATAAGGTATTTTCAACAGTTCAGTGGGACCAAATACATCATATGAAACTCTTCTCCAAAGTCTACCATTAGGAATTGGAACAGCTGAAATGTTCACAGAGGACAAGTCTCTTTGTTCATGATGGGTAAATATCCATGTTAGGTTGAATTTCTAAGTTAGGTCAAATTTGTTTTTCATTATTAGTTTGTTGTTCAATTTGAAAAGGGGTGAGTTCCAATTCATTGTTAGAAAGTCCATTACTTTGTAATGGTGACTCTTCAAATGTGTATGAGTCTTTCTGTCTGAACTTCCTGTGTGGTAGTGAGAGGAGAGTGGCGGCTACCCAGGAGCCCACGAGGCCTACTATTCAGTATAGGCCACATAGTGTGGTTTGATCAGATCAATGGAGACGAATCGCTTTTCTTTTTTGCTGGCAAGCGGCGGAAGAAGTACTGTTCTTGTTCCTTCTACAGCCAGGACAGTTACAGGCTTTCTGTATGATGGTCCAAGTTATTTCCTCTGACCAGATCCCCGACGTCTCGGATCCAGGCAGGTCTTGCCGCAACTGATTTTGCTTCCCCAGTGGCAGTGTGTTTTACTTGCACGTTGCTATGTAGTGCTCAGAATTCATTGAGATCCTGTAAAACAGCCAAACGTTTATTGATGTCAAAAGGTTTTTCATCCGCCACTGTGCTTTCATAGTCAAGATCAGGTACCCACATTCTTGTCCCAAAGAGGACTTTGTAAGGGGTGACACCTCCTAAGGAACTTCTTAGCATATTATTGAGTGCACTCTGGACCCCATTTAAGTGATTGACCCAACTACCACCCGAATCTAATACCCTTGCTGTTAAAGATTACTTTAAGTCCCGTTTTTTTTGTCTCCATGACCGAATCTCCCTCAGGATGGTACAGAGAGGAGAACCGCAGTGCATTACCCAAACTTCCCATGGCTTCCTTGCAAGCCCTAGAGCTAAACGCAGGGCCACGGTCAGAATGTAATGTGCCAACTGCGTATCTCCTTATGAAGACTCGCAAATCTTTTATAACAGTTCGAGCATCAGCCGAGCACTGAGGCCAAGCTTACAGGAATCTAGAGCATGAATCGACTGCCACAAAGATGTACTTATAAGCCCCATCTGATTGTAGGGGGCCGCAGTGGTCCAACTAGACACAAGCGAGTGATCTGTCTGATATTATTAGTGGTGTTTGCGATGGATGTGCTACGGTGGCCTACTTCATCTGCTGAAAGATGTGGCATTTCAGGACAAAGTTCTTTGTCTGTTTAGTTAAACCTGGCCACCAATAGCGTTGTTTCAATAGAGAAAATGTCGCTGTTATCCCTGTGTGTGCAGAACCTAGACCCTCGTGTGCAGCTAGAATGAAACCTAATCTGCTATCCATGTTTGGTATTACTCTATCCCCCACTCCTGGAATTTGAGCATACAGAATATTTTTTGCATCTAACTTGTAGGAGTACTTGAGTGGATATTTCTTTGGTACAGCTGAGCTGTTTTTGCATGAAGCAATGACAGCTACCATTGCTACCATTATGTATTCATCTGTTCTTGTGCTAGAACGAGTGATTGCAGTTACGGCAGCAGTTCGTACTACCCCTTTTGCAGCTTCATTAGCCAATAAATTCCCTTCAACATGAACTCCATCACGTTGAATACTCAGCATGTGTATCACATGAGCTCTTGTTAGTTTGTTTTTCAACTGAGCTACATGTTTCCAAATTAATTTATGTTTAAGTGTGCAACCTTTTGAGTCTTTAACGCCATTCTGACCTCAGTAGTGAAGATATTCATTGTATGACTGGACACAGTAAAATTAATCGCACACAATCAGTGTCAGGAATTCTGAATCCGTATTTATTAGTGCCAGTAACAGGGCTTTTAATTCTGCCTGCTGCACTGTGCAGTCTCCTAGGACTGTGTCTTCATACTGCTAGGATGGAACTTGCCTTCCTACATACGACATTTCACAATTGCACACATGGAGCTGTGTATTGTTGTTTACTTCCTATGGCTGGGTGTCAGTGTAAATAATATATTCATACTGATCTAAAGGCATTATTTCATTCGGGAGAGGATATTCTTATTCGTATTGCAGGAATGCTTGTGTTTTAAGTGTAGAATCAAATTTGTAGTCTACCTCCGTTGCAGTGAGAGAATTAGCCCATTGTATCCACCTTGAATGTAAAGTATTAGCATTTGGAACGCTTGCCTTTGTGACAGCCTCTAAGGCTGGTACTGGAGTTACGACAATTATTAGTTCCCCCTGAGCCAGTATTCTTTCTCTCACTATAGCAGTCTTTACTGCTGTAAGAATGTTTTCTGTGGATGCAAACTGCATCTCTGCATTTGTGTACACGTGTGATTTAAATGCTTATATGGAATGTATGATGTTACAATGCATACATTTGCAACGCATGCCTTTACAACGCAGTTTTTACATCTCAACATCCTTTACAATGCATACATTTACATCGCATGCCATAAAAGCAATTTTTTTTAAACTACAATTACAATGCATTCTATTACATCGCATTATACCTTTACAACGCATACCATTAAAATGCATACCATTACATTGCATTTAAGGTAAGTGTTGGATATTGTAGGGGTACAAATTACTATTCTAACTCCAGTGGGTGCAACAGTAGGGTAAGTGTTGGATAGTGTAGGGGTAGAAATGACTATTCTAACTCCAGGGGGTGCAACAGTTGGGTAAGTGTTGGATAGTGTAGGGGTAAATATTACTATTCTAACTCCAGGGGGTGCAACAGTAGGGTAAGTGTTGGATAGTGTAGGGGTACTATGCGTTGTAATGGTATGCGTTGTAATGACATGCGATGTAAGGCCTGCATTGTAGTGACATGCGTTGTAGTATCATGGGTTGTAGTGACATGCAATGTAATGGCTGCATTGTAGTGACATGCGTTGTAAAGGATGTTGCAATGTAATGACTGCGATGTAAATGCAGTGCGATGTAATGACTGCGTTGTAAAGTTTGTTTCCCGCTTATGTGCTATAGGTACTGTTTCGCCTACATTGAAGATTAGGTAAGTGTACCCTGATTGACCCGCAATTACCCGGATCACTTGAAAGCTCATATCCCAAAAATAGGACATTGAGGTGGGCTATTTGATTTTTCAAAGTTGAATTTGTAGCTCGCAAAGGCGAACCCCAAAATTATGTTGCTCACCCTGGTCAAATGATCAATTAAAAAATAATCCAATAGATAAATGTAATTTAGATAGGACAATGCCTCTTCCAAACTTTGAAGTAACTCTGTTACCCTAGCTAAGAACAACCCAGGGCTATCCTTATACCCTTGGGGAAGTCAACAGAATTGACCCTGAGAACCAAGCGCAAAAAAATGCTGTCAAATATCTGCTTTCAGGTGCTATATTTTGGCAGAAAAATCCATTTGAGATATCCTGTGTCGTTTTGTATTTTTTGCGCACAATGTTATTTATTATTGTGGTGGCACTGTGTGCATTCTGTACTGCAAATGTTTTAGTGCATGTGTTCAGATGTCTGTAGTCTATAACTAGACGGTATGAATTATCGGGTTTCATTACAGGAACAAAGGATTAAGCAAACACAAGGAGATGATGGATGGAGCACTGAAACTTTTCAGACACTCACTTCCAGTCACAGATCTGGGTTGAATCCATCATCATTCTTTAGCTCATCTGCCACCTCAGTTCAGACCCAGCTATATGCAAATCAGTGCCTCATGGGAACAGTCCAGCCCGAACTTCCAAGCCATTTCTTCCCTGAACTGGAAACAAGCATCCTGTGACCGGTTTCTGGGTAACACCCTTCATCAGCCAGGCTAGCTTGAATCCAGTGGCAAAGTGAGCAAGGGACCCACGTCTGGGCATACCCTGCCAACGTACGGCGAACAAAGCAAACACAAGGAGATGATGGACAGAGCACTGAAACTTTTCAGACACTTACTCCAAGTCACAGATCTGGGTTGAATCCATCATCATTCTTTAGCTCACTTCGCCACCTCAGTTCAGATCCAGCTATATGCAAATCAGTCTTGACACTGTGCCTCATGGGAACAGTCCAGCCCGAACTGCCAAGCCAGGTATTCATTGAAGAGGTGCAATTTTCAATTATATCCTGGTATTCAAGTTGATCTAATATCTCCCTGACTTGATTTTTTGCTTCTTGTTTAATGGGGCACTGTCTCTGTGGAGTTGGAGTATTCTTTACTGGGATTACATGGTGAGGTGACTCAGCATCCCACCCTACATGGTTGCGATATAATGTTAGAGCAAGTGCTACCACAAATCCTGCACTTATGATGTTTTAAGTATACTGGAACTTGGTCGGAAAAAGCTGGTAAAATTACCGTTTCTCCCTTTGGGCTCTCCATAACAATCTTAGGCGGCCAATCCTTTCTAGCCAAAAGGATGTCATAGCCATAAGTCAGGTTCTCCCAAAAGAGACTTTTAATTTTCCTTGGTTTATCCCCCTCCATTTGGAGTGTTATTTCATATAATGGGTGTGGGACATTTACCCTTGTATCTGGTGTTTCCCTGTTCATTAAACACAGCTGTCACCAGAAATTCTATCAGGTTCTGGCGAGCTATTATTACTTCTGCTGCACTGTCTAGCATCGTCAGAGCTTATTCCCCGTTCAGAAGTTGAGCCCTCAGAATTATGGGCATGTCTAACTTTAAGACCTGCAACTTTCTTCTTTTTAAATTGAGGTTTTGTTTTTGGTTTGTCTTCAAGTTTGGTAGTATAGTCTGAAGCACATTGCGTGTCTCTGGACTTTGTACGCTCTCCTTGTCTATGTTCTGACCGTCCTTCTCTCTCGGAGTTTTTTGATGAACCCTGAAAGGAACGAGAGGAGCATGTATCAGTTTCCTGATACCTGTCAGTTTTTTTAATGTTATCTCTATTTCTAAGGTTATACCTCCTGTTGGAGTGCTCCTGTTGAGGAGACCCACTCCTTGATTATCCTTTTCAGGACCACCCATTAGATGTTATTGTTATTAGATGTTATTAGCATTTGTAGAGCACATGGCTACCCGAAGGCCTCCCAGCACTAGGAATAAGACAGCAAGAAGAGAGAGAAGAGGAAGATATTCGCACTCATTGAACAACCAGGTTTTGAGTTTTTTCCTGAAGGAAGTTCTGATGCTGTGAATCTCATCTCCCGAGGAAGAGAGTTCCATAGCTTGGGCGCCAGGTGAGAAAATGCTTTCCCCCCCCATCTGGCGCTTTTTATTCTGGTAGTTTTTAACAGTCGCTCAGAGCCTGAACTCAGGCTTCTATTGGGGAGGTATAAGCCTACCAGATTTCTGATCTTTCTGGGCCCTGTGTTGTTTATGGCTCTATGGGTAAGGCAGAGTGCTTTAAACTTGATTCTCGCCTCAATCGGGAGCCAATGTAGCTGTCTATGATGCTGCTTCACTGATTTCTTCATTGGAATCTGACACAGAAGGGGGAGGCAAGATGGCGGCTGAGTGAGAGATCTCGGGAGCTCACCTTCGCATCGCTCCATCGCTCCATCACTTCGCCCGGGGATCCACGCTGATGTCGGGGCGCTGACTAAGATGCATCCTGGCCCCGTAATTTGGTTGTGCTATCAAGAAAAAGTGCGGGTGCTGACTGCAAGACGTGAAGCTAGACTGTCGGCGAGAGTGAGCTGCTGCTCGCACTGGGAAGCACTCGCTCGGCTACTGCTGTCAGCGGTATCCGGCCAGAGGAATCCCGTCAGACGTCAGCTGGAAGCGGAATTGCCTAACAATGTAGACGCTACTGTGGTGCTTCGAAAGGACAAAGTAATGGCGATGGCAGCGCGAGGAGCTCGTAGCAAGACGCGCTCAACAGTCCCGGCGAATACTTCCGTGGTACGGCAGGACCCCGATCCAAAAGCGGACTATGGAGTAAAGAAGCCCGGTCAAGGCACGGGTAAGAATGGCAAGAACAATAAAATTAATAATGGGAAGAACTGTAATTCTCGCACAGAAGGCAGCTTATCGGCCGGTGGAGCAGCAAAGAATCAGCCTGCCATTACTAGTCTGTTTTCCAAGAAGGACACGAGTAGAGAGGGGGGGCAAAAGAATAAGCAACCCAAGGATGGCACAAATATTGCTAATATCGATGGTAATTCTGATAAAGTCGGGGAAACCCGGGCTCAGGAAGGCTTGCTGGATAATAGGCGGGCCTCATGGGGGTTTAATAATGAGACTACGGTGCTGACTATGGCTGATTCTCCCATAACTATCCAGCAAGACAACGCGGGTCATAAAGAAAATAAACAGGTTTCTTCACAGCCTTCCCTTCTTGCTAATGAAAACAGGGAGAAAGACGTTAGTATCAGACAGGAAGTTAAGACGGTACCATATATAGCGACAGATGTGGAGCAAGAAAGTCTCGCAGAAGCTACAGAGTTGGGCTATTTATCTCCCGATCCCATGGAAAAAAAATTCTCATTGGATGAGGAGTCTGCAGACTCTGATCCTATTGAATCACAAAGGGGTACTAGCGACGATGGGTGCGCGGATACTTCCACAAGTAGCTATAGTCAACAGGGAGGCAGAAAGGCTCCCAGGAAATCCAAGAGACTTTCAGAAGGGAAAAAGAAAACCCGCATGCAGGACGGAATGGAGGAAGTGGGCGAACTTAGGTGGGATTATTCAGATACACAACCACAATCCCTGGTAGGCTACATGGAATAACAAACACTGTTAAGAGAACTCTAGGGGGTATGGAGGTTTCTAGAGACCCTAAACCACCCCTCAAACCTACATTAGCCATGATCCTGCAATCATTAAATGCGTTTCAAAATGAGGTCAAAAGAGAAAATCGTCATGCCCGAGTGCCTACAAAAAAACTACAGAGGTCGGTACGAAAAATTGGGAAGACCTGTACTGAAATAGCGGAAAGAATGAGTATGGTGGAAAATCGGATGGAAATACTGGAAACTACCGTTGATACTTTAAAAACACAGGTGATGTCTCAAGAGAATACGGTGAAGGACATCATGTGGAAAGTGAAACTTGAGGAGGCAGAAAATCGCCAACGTCGGAATAATCTAAGGATCCTAGGGATCCCGGAGAACAGTGAAGAAAGTGATATTCATGCATTTTCTATCAATTTGTTTAAAAATGCATTTCCAGAACTAGCACATTGGGATTGGGACAAGGAGATTCAAAGGGTGCATAGATTCCCGATGTCAATGTCTAAACGTCCACAAAATAACCAGTCATATCCCAGAGTTATTTTGATTTATTTCAGAAACTTTTTGCTCCGTCAAGCAGTGTATGACCTGGCCAGACCCAATAAAAAGCGGAACTGGGATAGTTTCTCATTTTTCGCTAAACCAGCACACGCTACAGTGGAGAGACGCTGGCGGTGTAATCGTGCAAGGGCGGACTTGGTTTTTTACTTCAGAAATCCAAGCGGAGCAAAAACTTAAGGAGATAACTACTGGGAAATCTGGAATTGTCTAGAACAATCAATAGCTTTTTTTTTTTTCTTCTTTCCTATTTCATATTTGTAGTTACCCAATTGGACTATGGGGGGTTTTCTTTTTGACATAATGGTCTTCGATTTTACCGCTCTTTTTTTTTCTTTCTTTCCTTTTTAGGGTAGGGAGACAGGTCAGGGGAGCAGGGGAGGAAAAGATAAGGAAGGAAAGGGAGGGGAAAGGGGAAAGAGGAAGAAACGGATAAATAATCCAAGGAGGGAGGGGGGAAAAAAAGGAGAAAAAAAAGGGGGAAGGAGAGGAAAAGATAAGAAAAACTGTATGGATGGTGAGCGATGGGGGGATGTGGAGAGTGGGTGAGGTTGGTTCAGACGCTATCACACAGGCTCAGGATTGAGCCTGGTTGCCTAATTAATGGTGGGGGTGGGGGTCAGGGGAAATTTTAGACACAAAGTGTATGTGACAAGTGGAGGGAAGAGGGGCCAATATGAGAACAGTATCATCAGTACTGGGCAAGTGTGGTGTATAATGAAGGAAATTTCTTCTGTTAAGCACGGACCATGTGAACAAATATCATTATGCCCAAATTGAAAATTGTTACTATTAATATTTGTGGTCTTAACGATAGTAAGAAAAGACAGAGAGTTGCGGCAGGATTACAGTTGATAGGAGCCAATATCATATGTCTACAAGAGACACATGTTGAGGGACCACAACAATATCTGCTGCAAACATTAGGATATCGACTGATCAGAGCCTCAACACAGGGTGTGCGTGCGAGAGGTGTAGCAATTCTGGCAAAAAGGGGGAGATCTCCAATGTACACGCACATCAGCTGATAAATTCGGTCGTTGGGCTATCGCAGAGCGTCACTATGATTCCGGGGAAAGTAACATGACTCTTTGTACTATCTATGGAAATATTAGCGACGATCCAGATGTGCTGTCAGGCGTGGCTAACAAACTATCCCATTGGCCTCTCCCATTAATTGTGTGTGGGGATCTTAACCCCTTCTGTGCCACGCCCTTTCCCCCTCCTGTGCCGGGCGTTTAAATAGTGGGTGGGGTTCATGACGAGATAGTCTCGTCATGGGCACAGCGCGACCGTGCTCCATGACGAGACTATCTCGTCATGGGCACAGAAGAGGTTAATATACATCTACCGGGGGAGTGGCTCTAAGATCCAGGTTTTAAGTATTCCGGGCGGAAACCAAAAGTTTTCCAGGCATTGAAAAATATGTGTGTGTTGCATGGCCTAATTGATGGTTGGCATTTAGGGCATCCTGGGGACCCGGGATTCATGTATTACTCATATCCACACTCCCGGCTTGTGCGGCTGGATTACATACTCATATCTAGCACTTTGAGGTCCGCTAGCATAATAGAAGGAACACCAAGAATCTTATCGGACCATAACTCTCCAGTATTAAGTCGGGAATGTGGGTTAAATAAACCCAAAATTAGGACATGGACATTCGAAAGAGCATTCTTGGGGAATGAGAAATTTTGTCAACATATGACAAAATGGATTCTGGCCATTTTGGAGGATAATCTTGGTAGTGCTACAACAGATGTGGTCTGGGATGCCTTAAAGGCCGGTATTATAGGGGAGATGATGCAGTTCTCTCTCTGCTCTAATAAAGAGGCTAAAATAAAGATGGCAACACTCCAGGGTAATCTGGGTAGGGCCGAGGGAGAGCTGACTAAGGTCATTCAGGAGGGGTGTACACCTGGGAATGAATTAAATCGTGTTGCCGTGGCTAAAAATCAGATAATTGACATTCTAACGGAAAAAGCAGTTGCGAAAGCAACAGCCCATAAAGAAAAAATTTATGAATGGAGTGAACAGGTTGGCCACCAGCTGACGAAGAATACTCGGCCAATCTAGTTAAAGAAATTAGAGATCCAGAGATTGGCCTTAAGACTGAACCCTCTGAGATCAGAACGGTATTTCAAAGATTTTATCAGAATCTTTATGAAACAACAGAGAATAAACTGGGAAGATCAGAAACATACCTAAATCTAAATGCCTCAATAAGATTCGAGAAAGCTTAGATAATACTCCACTTTGGGAGGAAATTTTATTATCTATGAATAGTCTTGCTACAGGGAAAGCTGCTGGTATGGACGGTATTCCAACAGAATTTTATGTTTCATTTTCAGCGAAACTAAAAGAAATAATGCAGGAATTGTTTATTCATATTTTTGAGGGAGGAAGGCCTCCAGCTTCATGGTCATCTGCCAAAATTGTAGTTTAAAAAAAATAAAATAAAGATCCTCTAGAACCCGGGTCTTATCGCCCTATTACATTGATAAATGGAGATTCCAAAATTTACTCTAAACTATTAGCAAGCTGATTAGCACCGATCATCCACAAGATTGTATCGGAACGTCAGCATGGGTTCCTTCCCGGGAGATCTACAATTGATCACGTCCAAAGGGTAATTTCTCTCTTTGATTTTACTAAGGTGACAGGAGACCCTATGTCGCTTATTCTACTTGACGCCGAAAATGCCTTTGATAGGGTCTCCTGGTAATACCTTTGGGCCACAATGTCACATAGCGGGATTAACAAAAGATTTATTAAAGCAATACAAATGCTTTCTGTGGAACCTATCGCTAGGGTATTAATAAATGGGGTATTATCTGAAAAAATAACCATCACTAGGGGGACAAGGCAGGGGTGCCCGTGCTCTCCTCTTCTTTTTGCGATTTACATCGACCCGTTCATCCGTAGGTTGGATCAAAACACACTAATTCCACCAATTTGGACACAAGGATACGAGACCAAAACACTAGCCTACGCAGATGATATTGCTTTAGTTACTAGTAATCCTAATAAAGCAATTGCTGCGATAGAAGAGGAAGCTCTGATTTTCGGAGCAGTATCTGGCTACAGGCTAAATCAGAGTAAAACACAGATCATTCTTAACGACAAGATCACGATGTGAGATGTTAGAGTTATAGATAAAGCCACGTATCTCGGGGTGAGCATATCGGCACAGGTGGATAACATAGTTAACAATAATGTGGAACCTTTGATTCAACGAACAAAAAAAGAATTGGTACGTCTTAATAACCTACATTTAACGATAGGTGGGAGATGTAATGTGATTAAAATGTTATATCTTCCCAGATTCCTATATTTTTTTTGGATTATTTGTTTAGAATTTCCCCCTCAACTGTTTAGATCTATAGAATCTATGTTCTCCAGATTCATCTGGGGATATAGGAAACCACGCCGGGCATTAAGGTATATCACACTCCCAAAGGATAGAGGGGGAATGGCAATGCCTAACTTCAAATTGTATTACTGGGCTACGGTACTAAGATATTGTTGAGCACTTATATCTTCAGGGCCCAATGGCAATAATACACCTACCGCACAAACACTTCTATTGGGAAGGGGCTCCGAAGGTTGTCTCTGGCGACACATCAACGACAGCTATTTCAAGAAGGTGAAATTCAAGAGTATCTATGGTATATATAAGGTTTGGGGTTGCGCTCGTAAATTTTTGGGATTTGGACGATACTCACACTATACCCCGCTATTCAAAAATAACGATCTCCCAGAGAAATTTGATGACAGCTGTATGGATCATTGGATACAGGGAGGGATATCACAGCTCGGCTGTTTCTTCACAAGAAATCGATTAAAGACCTTTGATGAACTACGTAATGAATATGACCTCAGTCATAGGGATTTTTTTAAATATCTACAGGTCAGAGATTTTCTGACAAAGAGGGGGGGTAGGGAAAAATTGCACGCAATACAAATTATAGACAGTATATGTAAAAAATCTAGTTTAACTATTGGGGAGATATACGAATATCTGAATTCTCTGGGTCCCGATGATATGGAGGAACAGATAGATATGTGACAGACTAAGTTGGCTGTATTGCCACAAACCCCTCTTCGATCCTTTGAAATGTCACAAACCTGTTTTATGTCAGTTAAATTACAAGCCCAGTACTATAAAACGTTTTTTTCATTATATTATACCCCGAAGAAAATAGCGAAATGGGGGACTGGAAAAGGTACAACATGCCCACGATGTTCATTATTTGAGGCTGATAGTGTGCATATATTTGCCTCCTGTAAAATGTTGTCAAATTTAATAGTGGAAATCTCTGATTTTCTATCAGAAATTTTTGGAACAGGTGTTCATATTTCAACAGAGGAAATATTGTTGGGTACGGTACGGTTTGCCTGATTTTTGTGGCTATGGCCATCTTAAGGCTATGCATAGCCTCAGCCTGGCTAGACCCGAATTCACTGACATTCCAGCAATAGAGGGCCCAGCTGTTAGCAACCTGTAGCCTGGAGCTGACTATATATAAAAGAAAAGGGTGCAATAAACGCAATAGAGGCATGCTGATATGAGACCCACTGTTGCAATGGATGGGCAATTATACATAGATGAGAAAAATTGTAATGAGGTGAGAATTCAATCCAATAAGAATGGGGACATTCTAGAGTTTTCTACATTATATCAAATATGATCTTAAATGTTCCTCACCCCTGTATCTTTTTGAAGTGTCCTGTGAAACTATGCAAATTATGTCTTTGTTTGAATTTGGGGGGGGGGAATGTGACAGGGTTGGGGGTGGGGGTGGCGGCTGGGGTTGGGGGTGAGATATATGTTAAGAGAAAATCAATAAAAATATTTTTTTTAAAAAGGAACCTGACACAGAAGTCTGACCCCTACATTCTGGACTAGCTGTAGCTTGTTAATGACATACGTAGGCACACCCAAAAGGAGCGCAAAACCATAGTCCAGGTGGGACGTAACCAGGGCGTGTATGACTGTTTTCCTTAGCTGTAAGGGAATTAGGTCAAGGATTTTGTGGAGCATTCTTAGCAGACCAAAGCAAGTACCTGCCACCTTCCTTGCTTGGGTCTCCATGGTGAGCTCCTTATCCATCCAGAAGCCAAGATTTTTAATGGCAATGCTTGGGACTGGTGCAATCCATAAGAAGCATGGCCAGCTGGCAAGGGGCCTGGGTACCCCTGCATTACCGAGAACCATCAGCTCGGTTTTGTGCCTGTTTACTTTCAGACAACTCCCTGTCATCCATTTAACCACCTATTCAAGATAGAGCGCTAGCTGGCTTGAGTCGCCATTGGTCCTGGAGTCAAGTGACACCACCAGCTGGGTGTCGTCAGCGTATGAAATCCCTGAGATACCATATCCTTGAACTATGTCTGCCAGCGGGCACATATAGATATTAAACAACGTGGGACTTAGCGATTAGCCCTGAGGCACACCGCAAGTCGGAGGCTTGATATCAGAGAAGTGGTTAGTTTCCAAAACCTGGAAGGAACTCTCCTCCAGGAAGGGACCCCAACCAATTCAGGGCTTTGCCCTGGATACCGATTTCCCGGAGTCTATTAGCCAGCAAGCCATAGTTGACCGTGTTGAAGGCTGCGCTTAGGTCTAGGAGTAGTATTGCAGGTGCTCCACCTTGATCAAGGGTCATTTTAAGTTCTTCGGACACCGCTAACAAGGCGGATTCCGTACTGTGCGGAGGGCGGAATCCAATCTGTGGGGTGTAACCGAAGATGATCTTCCAAAAATTGTGACAATATTCTGTTAACCTGTTTCTCCAACATTTTACCAATAAATGGGAGAAGTGATATTGGTCGGAAGGTCTCAGGCAGAGCAGCATCTAGGCTTGTTTTTTTTAGCAAAAGTTTTATTACTGCCTGCTTCCATACTGTGGGGACTCTACCTGACTGTAGGGAGAGGTTTAACATGTCAACAATAGATGGCAAAAGGACCTCAATGGCCTTTACAAGAATCTGTGGGGGGCGGGATCAAGAGGGGAGCCTGATCGGGTTTTCCTCATGAGAGATTGTACCGTCTCCTTGTCCAAATCGGAAAACTGGGTCAATGCAGGGGTTACCCCCATCAATTGATCCATGTCATGGACTCTAGAGGTGTTCAGTTCAACATGGAGGGGGCTTTTTGTGAAAATAGGTGGCCAGTGCATTGCATTTCTCCTTTGAGGCCTGATGATGGCGGGTGTTTTGTATGATCGTGTTCAGGGATTACACCACTTTAAAAAGCTCTTTGGAAGAGTTCTGAGCCTGTGCGTTCTTATCCTTAATGAACCCTGCCTTCACCGCTCTAATTTTGGTATGATAGGTTCTAATCGCTGATTTATATTTAGCTTTCAGTTGGGGATAGTAGTTCTTTCTCCATTCCCTTTCGAGCTTTTTACACCCTTTCTTTAATGATGCTAGCTGAGAATTAAACCATGGTGCCTTTTTGTTGATATTAGTTGGCTTCAGATTCATTTTGGGTGCTGCTTTCTCCAGAGACTGAAGAATCCACCTTTCCTAGGTAGCATATACTTTATCAATGCTACCGGATGTATTAAAGCCAGCAGGGACAGCAGGGATTTGACCAAGGTTTCTAAATTCAACTTAGCCCAGTTTCTCACTTGGGGAGAGGGGGCAGACTTAATGGGTTAGAAGCTAGTCTTTGCTCCCTCCCCCTTATCTAGTGAAAAAGAAATTAGATGGTGGTCAGACCAAGGTACTGGGACCTGAGGGAGTATAGACATTTTGGGGTTCACAGGTTCAACTATATGTCCTTTGATGTGAGTGGCTGATGTTATTAATTGGGGTAGTGCTAAGCTCTCCAGTTCATGCTCTAGCCTCTTGTCATTAGGGATAGTCTGATCTCCAAAGTGCAGGTTGAGATCCCCTAGGATGGTGATGCAGGTTTTCTTCATCAATCGACTGGAGGCTATGTCTATAAATCTGTCTAAAAACTTAGCCTCGGGCCTAGGGGTCCTGTATATTAGCAGCCCTGAAAAGGTATGGGTTGGTGAGAAAGTAATGGTAAATTGACCACATTCGTAGTCTGGGACGGGTGGTATTGGAGAGTACATTTGAACTCCTCTTTAGCCACTATCACTGCTCCAATCTTACGCATGCGGTCAAGTCTATGAATATGGAACCCAGGGGGCAGGGCCAACAGAATGTCTGGGGCCGAGTTGTCATTAAGCCAGGTTTCAGTAGTAAACAGAGCGTCAAACCTGCCCTTCTCCAAAAACAGATGGATTCGAATTTTATGTTCGGGGAGTGAGCGACAGTTGATAAGGCCCAGGGTCAGTGAAGTTTTGTCTGATGTGCTTCATCTGGATTACTTTGCCCCCAAATCTTTATTGTGCAATTACAATGCTTGCATATTTGTGGTCCCTTGACCTGCCATTTCAGTAACCCCCCATCCCTGCATGGCATCAGAGTTTGTCCAAGCGAGAGGAGCTGTTTCTTGGAATAATATACTCTCGATAATTGGGCAGGGTGCCTGGGCCCGGACGGGCGCGGATAGGCACAGAAAGGCTTACCTTTGGCAAGCTAGCAGCGCGCCCGCTTCGCAGCTGCCATTTAAGGCATCAGAAGTCTGAGCACTAGACCACTGGTGCCCCATTAGTTGTGGTTTTGTTGCTCTAGCCCCCAAATTAGCTCTACCTAATTCGGCATATGTGTCTTCAATAATTTTAGGAAATTCCCGCTCCTGCTGTGCAGGAGTGAAATCCCTTGAATGTTGGCGTATAGCCACCTCTGCTGCCTCCCCTTTTATGTTTGCTAACATAATTGCAGATACTTGGGCAAAATTGCTTAACAATTTCATCCCTAAGTACAGAGCCGGTTCTGCTCCATACACATTCTGTATTTGTCCTAATACATCTGATATCATTGCTATTGAGGCAATACTATGTTTTCTGGTATATATGGCAGCGAAAACTGTGCCCATGTGGTACAGTCCCCTATCGGGGTAGCTATCCCCATTGGCAAGCAAATTGTTAGCATTCTATGTTTTTATTGTGGGCCTGTGTGTGGAAACACTGCCTCTAGCTATGTTATTTTTTTAGCTATCCAGAATAGCATTTGTTCACGCTTAGTGGGCATTTTACCCATAACCGCGTTCAGTGTTTGTGGTGTTATCTTAGTTGCAGTCCCTTGTATTTGTCCTGTTGGTGTAGCCCTAGTTGGCTGTAGTGTGAGTGTTCTCATAAAGAACTGTATTACATTTCTGTATAATTCTATAATTTCTTTATGAAGCGATGTAAGTCTGCTACTGGCAATGTTTCAATGTCTGGATGTGGTGTGTAAGCCGCTAGGACCGGCCACGTTGCTCCATCTCTTCCGAGCGGACCGAGTCTCACTTTTTCTTTTGCATGTGGGAGGATTCCTTTAAACCAGTTTATCTGCTCCTGGTAGGTGAGCGGAACTTCATTGTGCTCATATGGACAATATTCCTCTGGTATTTTGCCTTCAGTGCAAGAATTAAATGTATATGTGTGTACATCTGCTGGTGGGAATTTGACCCATGAATAGAATACCTCTGTTCTGTTTGACTTGTGTGCCTCAATCACGAAAGTTACTGTCCCACCCCTTGGAGAAGCATACAACAAAGAAATTAGGGAGATCAGAAAAAGACCAAAACCATGCCACCTTGGAGAATGTGTCAAGAAATCCCAGTTAATCCTAGCAAAAGCTTTCTCAGTGTCAATTGTTATTGCCGCCAATTAATATATAACAGATGAGGCTCTATTAAGCATGTTAAAGAATAAACAAGTATTATCCAAGGTTAACTTTCCCATCTATTCTTTATCGAGTAATTTTTGTAAAAAAATGGGCAAACCGTAAAGCTACGACTTTAACAAAAATCTTGTAATCAACATTGACCAGGGGTATTGGGTGATAATGCTTACACAAATTGTGGTCTTTACCCTCCTTTTGAATAAGACAAATAGTAGCCTCTTGAAATGTACTTGTTTGCATACAAGAGGTAGAGAAGTAATGAAATACCCGTAACATTTTAGGCAGCAATATATTAGAAAAGGGAGAAAAAATTCAATCATAAATCCATCAGGACCCGGGGGGAGAAAGCACCTTAAATAGAACTTGCAGAGAGATTTCTGTTTCCAAAGCAGAAAAATCAATATGGCTAACTTCTAGTCTTGGAGTAGATTGTAAATAAGATGTAATAGAGGACTTCTGTGGGGTGGTTTCTGGTGTATAAAGTCAGTGTAAAATGTTATAAATTCTTGCAAAATATCAGTTTTCTCCAAATAATCTCAATCACTATTACATTTAGATGCAATGTGAGAACATTTTTTCCTGGGCTTTAGAGACTTAGCCAATAACTTCACTGCTTTGTTGTGGACCAATAAAATCTAGCACTGCTTTTAACTAAGACAGAGGAGGCTTGGTTCGCAGAGATTTCATTAAATCAAAATTTGGCATTTGATTTCTGTTTTAGGTTGTCTTCAGTATTAGAAGCTTAAAATTGAGATTCTAACTTCTCAATGAAGGACAACAACAATTTGTGTTCTTTATCTTGTGCTCAGTGTTTCCAGAAACATAATCTATGATAAATCCCCTTGCAGTTGCCTTAAATGCATCCCACAAAAGCTATGGAGACACTTCAGGGGTACATATTACAGATGGTGCCCCGGGGGGCGCAACGGGCGTTTGCGCCCGCTTTGCGCGCCCTCGGGCCACTTTGGTATTATAGAAGGAGATGCAGATGCTTGTGCGTCCCATTCTATAATACTGATAGCACTGGTGCACTTAAAGTGCCAGCGCTATCAACAGAGGATGTTCCAAGGACTCTGCAGCCGCGTCATATTACATATACGGGCGCAGAGTGAAAGAAGCCCTCAGGGGGCACACTGACAGAGCGCCATTTAAAAGGTGGCGCACTGTCAGTGCGCCTCCTGACAGCAACCCTCTGCAGGGGGTAAAGGGGGTCCCATGGACCCCCCCAGACATCCCCATGCAGGCAGGTGCAGTCACTGACTGCAACCGCCAGCAAGGGGATCTCTAAAACCCTTTGAAAGTGCAGGCGGGTACTGCCTGCACTGTGAAAACACAGAGGAGCTGCTCTGTGTTTTCACATGAATGCGCTGCCCCAAGGGCTGTGCAAGTTCGCAGCAGTCCTGGGGGCAGCGCATACACCATAATGGGGTGCATTATCACTGTTTGCACCCGGCGCACCTTTTTTAAGGTGCACCATGTGCAAACAGTGATTATGTGTAATACGGCCCCAGAAGTGTCATTAGTCTAAAAAAAATCAGTTCAAATGAGAGGAATGAAGAGGAAAATTAGGCACCTTGAAGAAGAGAGTCATTAAATCTTTATTTGTTGTATTTCTTTTTAGAAGGGATCCAATCCAAACCCGTTATCAAGGGAGCATAATCAGAAAGTACCATAGGGCCAATAATAGTGTAGGTAAGGCATTGGGATAAAGCTTTGCTCAAAAAGATGTGATCAAATCTAGTGAGTGACCCATGGGCAGGGGAGTAAAATGTGTAGTATTTGGAAGTAGGGTGATGTACCCTTCAGGAATCCAGCAAAGCTCCTTGTGAGATAGCAGGGCAAAATTGTTTATGTATTTTATTTGGGACAAATCTTACTGAGGATTGTTGATCAAGGAATGGATCAATATTTCTGATTGCAATCTCCCTCTAAAATAAAATAAGAATCATCAACTTGGAGGCATTTTTAGACAGTAGACCAAAAAGAACAATCAACTTGAGTAGGGCCATACATATTAAAAACAGTTATTGGAATTGTATTTATTAGCAAACAAGCTATAATTCATCTACCCTCATTATCTGATTCATGGGTCAATAAAGTAAAATCTAAGTGCTTGTTACAATGAATAACTTAAATTTTTCTTATTGACTGATCGGGACACAAAC
Organism: Triturus cristatus; assembly: GCF_964204655.1. Lineage (NCBI taxonomy): Eukaryota > Metazoa > Chordata > Amphibia > Caudata > Salamandridae > Triturus > Triturus cristatus. Next base: position 623,604,620 of record NC_140588.1, on the reverse strand, counting down.
GCTGAACCCAACCAACCTCTTTGGAGTTTTAGAGCCTCACTTTCTATAAGATGAGTCTCCTGCAATAAAACAATATCCGCAAGGTACTTTGCAAGATAAGATAAAACTCTCTGCCATTTGATGGGATTTATAAACCCGTTAATATTCCATGACAATACTCTGTGAAGCCTACATCTGCAAACAAAGAATGATCTTCAAAAACTGGTAAATAAGCAAACATAGAAGGAGGAAGAATCAATCAGGAAGGTAAAAAAATAGGAAGAGTAAACCATCACATGAGGGCACAGGGAAAGAAATGAAAAAGAGAAAGAGCGACATAGGGTAGATAAGCACAAGACAAAATAGACAGAACATATCGAATAAGTGACGACTTTGAAAACATACCTGGGAAAGTCTCCTATAAGTAAAGGGTATGGTGACAATACACAACAAAGACAGCACATAATGAAGGTGGGTAGGCCACCCACACAGGAAAATGACACATGGAGAGAAGACCAGTGAAGTTGTTGAAGTTCAAGATCGGTGGAACAAAGCTGGAAAACAGAAGTTAAACATAGAAAGTATGACACACTTACGGATAAAAAAACAACAACACAAACAGATAATATAATCCTATACCTATGGGATTACACAACCACTATGAAATATTACTGTAACCAAATAGATCAACCAGCCAAAGGTCCAGCAAAGTCCATTGTATCAGTAATATGTTAATGTTAATGTTAATGTTAATGGGAATTTGTAAAGCGCTCGTACGCCGATTGGCTTCATGGCGCTAGGGTTCAAAGTTAACATTTGAGACTAACCCTGATTAAACAGCCAGGTTTTCAGGAGTTTTCTAAATTGAAGAAGATTAGGGCAGGATCGAATTTCAAGTGGAAGAGTATTCCACAATTTGGGAGCAAGAGTGGTAAATCTGCGTCCTCCTAGCCGTACCCTTTTAAAGTCCGGGATGGTAAGGAGACATTGGTGGGCGGATCTTAGGGCACGTGTAGGGGAATACCTGAGTATCAAATTATTGATGAACTCAGGGCTGATGCCATGCAAGGATCTAAAGATAAGGCAGCCCGTCTTGAAAACACACCACTGGGCAATTGGAAGCCAATGTAGTTTTCTTAGCAGTAGGGAGGCAGAGTGCCATTTCGGTTGATGGAAGATCAGTCGCGCTGCCTGGTTCTGAACTAGCTGGAGACGTTTGAACAGATAGTGAGGCATTCCCAGGTAGACGGAGTTGGAGTAGTCAAGATGGGAAAGAACCGTAGAAATCATAGCTTGGATCAGTAATATGAGATTGAAGGAACTTCCCAAGTTTCAGTGGATCACCATAGTTTATTGTGTTGTTCTGATATCTTACCTTGAATGAGCAGGGATTAAATAGACCATATATGGCACATAGAGAGCATAGCATAGGTTTAAAGTCCAAAGATTCATTTAGTTGATATGCAGTAGCTTTGGAAACATGTTGAGAAATATAAATCTTTTTCCCTGACCAAACTAATTGTTCTTTGGACTTAGTAGCTCCAAGCACCTTCACAAGATCTGTAAACTCCAAAAACAAAATAATGGGTTCCACTGGGCCTGATGGAAGATGCCCTATTATGTGTGCTCTCTAGATATTTAATGATGTGGATTGTGGCATATCTAAGAATTGTGATAGCCAGAAGGTGATAAGAGAAATAGGATCATGCCCCTCACATCCCCCAGCAAGCTGTAAATACATACATTATTGTAGTGATTTCTATTTTTCAGATCATCTTTTTGACATTTTAGAATAGCAATTTCCTTCTCCAAGTAAACTTTTTAGTCACTTCTTCTAGGATATCACTTACTCTTTGTTCAACTAAAGACACGCTAGTTTCCATCGCTGACCATTTGCCATTCAGGTGCTGAATGTTTTATTGGTCTCTTCAACAATGGTTTCAATGAATGTATTTTCTCAAGTAAAAGTTCCGGCGAATATGGTGAACACAACTTCTCCGGTGAGGGAGGTCCCTGTGTAAGCCTTTTGCTTGCAGAAGTGGCACTCGAAGCAATTAAATTTACAAATCGGATGTAGAGAGTCTAAAAATGGTGCAGGGGGTGCTAGTTTGCTTGTGATGTGAGAAGCCATCGCAGAGGAACAACCCACTGAAGATTTCAAAGAAACAGATTTGGTAATATTACTGCCATCCATTATGCACCATTCAGTAGAGGCAAAAGCATTGATAAAAGGAGCTGCAACACAAATACCTTAACTCGTCAGAAAAAAAGTAGAGAAATCTAGAGAAGAAACCACTCACAATGGCAGCCGCTTCTCTCATGGAGTTTGGGAGCAAGCAGCCACACCAAGAAAACAAAATGTCAAAATGTCAGGAAAGGCGTCTCTCACACCACTTAAAGGCCTACACAAACCCAATCCAGAGCAGGTGAAAATAAAACTACACAGAACATCACATTATTATTTTTGAGTATCAACTGAACCCACTCTCCTTCAATGATGAGCATTTCCTTCAAGAGAATTATCGGATTGCTCTCAATTTAATTAGTCAGAGAGTGGTTTTACATCTTTTTTTTATGTTGTCATATGGTAAACATGTCAGCTTAATCTTTTATTTAAACTAGTGGAACAAGGGATGAAGCACTTCCTCACACACCTCAGCTATTGCCCCCACAACCCAGACCATAAATGTACTGGAAGCCCAGGGAACCCTATAAACACTGGGAACTTTTAAAACGTAGGCACCCTGGGGAGTCCAGTATGGTGTGACTTGATTTGCAGACATTTCACTGCCAGGGCTAATACCTACAAAAACTCGATGAGGGTGTTTGCACCTCAGTGATTCCTACTTTTTTATGGGGGGGTGCCCCATCTTTCCACTCCCCACCTTCCCCACGGACATTTCAATACTTCCAACTGCAGAGCTGTTTAATTAGGCACTGCAGTGAAGGTGGTAAAATTTCAGTATGAAAAAAAAACATGACAAAAAATCTGCTTTCTGTGTATCTTGTGTGGATGGCACTACTTTTCCTACACAGAATGCCCTTTAAATCTCGGGTGTTGGCTAAAGGCGTGCATTTTCCTCATATTTCTGTGAGGGAAAGTTCTTAAAACTGCATTGAACCCAACATTTCTAGCACTCTGCATTCCCACACTTCTCCCAATAAAAGTGGTACCCCATTTGTGTGGCTTAGCCTATCATCAGCGATAAGACCTGATGAAATTAGGGACCATGGAAATTCCACAATGACTTCATATGGTCACAGTTTTCATCTGTACGTTTCCATGCAAGTCACAAAACCCTGACCTTCTCTGATTGTCTGGTTTTCCGAAATATGTGGATTTGGTAGGTTTTCAAGGGTGGCTGCACAGATCAGGGCAAAATATTCAAATACCTACTGCTGGACTTGGCCCTTTTTGCAGGGTCATCCCTATACTTTTTGTCTTTCTCCGAGCATTTTTTCTGACGTGGTGTTGGTGGTTTTAGGCCTCTGGGCACTTTAGCACTGCTGTCCAGTGTAAACTGCTTGTGCTCTCTGTGTTAAATATGGTGAGATTGGTCCACACCTGTTTGGCCTATTTAATTTACCTGTCAGTCCCTTGTAAAGTGGTATCTCACATACCAAGGACTGGTAAATTAAATGCTACTGGTGGGCTTGCACCACTGATTGCGCCACCCGCCAAAGTAGCCTTTCAAACCTGTCTCGGGCCTCTGCCATTGCAGGGCCTGTGCACGCAGTATGGTACCTGGTTCCCAGTTAGAGGGGTACAGGTTGAGAGTCAGGAGCAGTAAGGAACTGTTTCACCAGTCTTGGGGGGAATTTGTGGATGAATGTTGTGATGCTCTGGACGATTGGGTGATGGTTAGCACAGCAAATGATTTTGAAGGGCTGTTCAATCTGGTTGTCAGAGAGCACGTTTTCAGTAATTGTTTTCCGGAGTTGCGCCAACACCTGTTGGAGTATGAGTTCTCTGATCCCAGGGAGCTTGCACAGGAGGCAGACATCTGGCTTTGGGCCAACGGGTCTGAAGAGGCATAGGGGAATGACTCCAAAAGTAGTGGCTTGGGTATCTTCCGATCCTGTGTGGTGGAAGAGGATCAGTGTAGCCCAGCTAGGTCCCAGTGTAGTGGGAGGGGTGTAGGGGCTCACGTCCTGTCTCAGTGGAAAAGGAGTGAGTGTGGGACTGTGTGTCCCAAAGTGTCCCCGAAACCCAGTCTCAGGGCGCCAGGTCGGGCCTAGGCTGTACTTGTAGGCCATTTGAGGAGGATCTCCTAGTGTCAGGAGAAGGTGGAGTGTCTGTAAGCAGAGCTCCAGCTGTTCTGGTGTCTGGCGGTACCGCTCCAGTTAGGAGGGTGCAGAAGTCCAGAGTGAGGTGTGAGAGGGGGATGTGTTCCCCAGTGGGAGAACCAGTGGGTCAGGGACCAGCCAGAAGGGCTGGGTCTCATAGAAGTGACCATGGTGACACCACTTCTGTCCTGGGAATCTTCGCGCACTGTCAGATGGCCTGGGGTCAGGAGATCTGCGCCAGGCAGACTGTCACAGAACTCATTAGTCATGTGTTACCCTCTGGGGGATGCTGTGTGAGTCCCCAGAAGTCCTGGTGTGCCAGGCAAGTGCTCAGCCGTGGGCTTCAGCTTATCCTGGAGGGAAGGACATCTGTGATCAGTGTCCTGATCGGTTTTGGCTTCCAGGGGTACCGCTCCAAGGTGGGAGGGTGCAGAACCCTGGAAGGGAGTGCAGAGGGAGCGAGCCCTCATCTCTGACCCCGATGCAACCTGAGAGTTTAGACACTAGGTTGGGAGACTTGGAAACTTCGTGATCGAGGGGGAATCTCTGCCAAAGAGAACAGCTGAATAGACTTAGGAAAAGTGCCGCCATTGCTGTGTGTCTGGGGCTGACCTACAGTTTACTGTTTCTGCTGAGGAAGGGGACTAAGGGACTTTGCTGTGTGGTGTGTCCTCCCTGCTTGAAGAGGAACTGTGCTGTGTGCTTTGTTTTTCTGAAGACAAGAGTCTCCGAGGGTCTGAGTGTGCTGGCCTCCTGTAAGGGGGTTTCAGCGGGTTGGAGAGTTGTGTTCTGAGGTTCCCTCTCATAGGAGGAGAGTGCGGAACCCCAGAAGAAGAGGTAGGGGAAGGAGAGCCTCGCCCGTGACTTCTGGTCAGCCTGAGGGTGTGGACCCTAGGTTGGAGGATCAGTGGCAGTTTGGAACTGCACTGAGGAGAGGAAGAGTGGATAATGGTTACTATGTGCCAGGGGTTACTGCCCCCCACTCTGTGGATTGGTAGTGGACAGCTAGGGAGTACCAGTGGGGTAGCCTAGTTGGCCCTGAGAGTTTTGACAGAGGGAACACGTGTGTTCATAGTGGCGTAGAACTGGAGGGTGTCCCTGCAGTTTCGGGCCCGCGTCCGTTTTCTTTCGCCCAAGGCAGAGAAGCCCATCAAGGTGGTGATTGGTCTAACCTACGTTTTGGCTGGAAGTGGGTTGTATTGGTCTTGGCCCTTTTTGCAGGGTCTGCACTAAACTTTTTGCCTTTCTCCTAGCATTTTTTCTGACGTGGTGTTGGTGGTGTTAGGCCTCTGGGCACATTAGCACTGTTGTCCAGTGTAAAGTGAGTGTGCTCTCTGTGCTAAATATGGTAAGATTGGTCCACACCTGTTTGGCCTATTTAATTTACCTGTCAGTCCCTTGTAAAGTGGTATCTCACATACTCAGGGCTGGTAAATTAAATGCTACTGGTGGGCTTGCAGCGCTGATTGCGCCACCCACCAAAGTAGCCTTTCAAACCTGTCTCAGGCCTCTGCCAATGCAGGGCCTGTGCGCGCAGTGTGACTGCCACTATGACGTGGCACCTAAAGTGTGTGCCATGTCCTTGACCCCCCTTTTACTGCATATCAGTCACCCCTAAGGTAGGCCCTAGCTAGCCCTATGGGCAGGGTGCTTTGTAGGTAAAAGATAGGACATATACCTTAAGTGTATGACATGTCCTGGTAGTGACAAACAGCCATTTTGGTTTCTCACTACTGTGGGGCTGCCCTCCCATAGGAATGCATTGGGAATTCCCTGATAAGTGTTTCCGTGGTACTCCCTGATATGAGAGGCGCAGCGTGGTCAAGTTTGGTATGTTTGGAATAGTGATAATAAATGCTACTCAATGGTGTGCGCAGATTTATTATAACTATTTTAGAAATGTCACTTTTAGAAGTTGGCATTTCTGTGGGCTATGTGTCAGCCTGCCTGATGTGAATTGCATGTCTGGCTTTTGAGTGACAGGGGCAGGGAGGTGTGTGTGGCTCCAGGAGGGGCAAGGTGAGTCAGCGCTAGGCTGAATGGGACATCTGCATATGGAGTGGTAGGAGGAGAAGTCCCTGGTCCCTGAATAGGATGGTGCCTGCCCTAGTGAATGCTGGCTCCCCCCGTGATGTGTCTGATGACGAGCCCCCACCTGACAAAGGAGGGTGTGAGAACTGTACACAAAGTGCTTCAACACCCCCCAGAACCAGTTGGGACTGGTTCCCCCAAGCCCTGTGCTCTGCAGAACAAAGAGAATGGTGGTATAAGTATAGGGGCTGTTACCCCATGGTTCTGTTCTATGATGGTGTGCTGTTCCTGATTTCCTGGGGGCTTGCTGCTGCTGGGGCCCAGGAGGAGCCGCCATGGGGGCTTGCCTCCTTGCTGGAGGACCCTGTGTGCTGGCCTCACTGGGCCCAGCTATGCCCCATGGAACTAGGAGAACCTTTGCTGGGACTTGTTCTCCCTGGAAGCAGGACTCTAGCCTCTTGTGCCCTGTGAGCGCCTTTGTTTTTGGCCTGAAGGGGAGCGCTGTGCTTTGATTTCCCCTGGAACGCTGGAGCTTCACGGCGCTGGGATGCACAACGCTGCTGGGGGAATCCCCAGCATAGGGATTTCCCCGTGATGCCTTAGATGCGGGTGCCCACCCCGCTTATAGTTTTATTTAAATGGTGGGAGCACACCCTGCTATGCTGTTTTGATGTAAAGTGGGTGCCCACACCACGTTTGCCAAAGGAGAATCACCGCCGCCGGCCTCAGCGGAAGTCAGGCAAGGCTGTGTGTGTCCATGGGCCGGGCTTCCGGGAGGAAAGGGAGGCCCCGCGTGCGTGAAGTCCCAGAGCCTCGCAGGCTCCATGTTGAAGTCCTGGGTCCCAGGAGGGGCCCCAGGTGAAGTCAGAGAAGGTGCCCAAGTTGGGGGTCAAAGAGGGGCTCCCGTGAACGGCTGGGAGCCCCGGCGGCAAAGAGGAAAGCAGAGTTTCCCCCGTCAAGAAGTGCGGCCGGAGCAGGATTCAGGCGGGGCTCCCGTGATGGAGACAGAGCCCCGCGTGTTGCTGCGCCACAGAGACCAGGTGAAGAGCAGCAAACCCTGCATGCTGCGAGGAGACCGGGAGAAGTGGTGCCGGTCCCGCAGCAAAAAAGAGGAGAGCCCGGAGGAGTCCAGCAGGAGGAGAGCCTCCCCAGCATAGGGGCTGAGGCTGTTCTTGTTGTTGTAGGTGCCACGGGGCACCCAGGCAGTATTTGGATCTCCTGAGCGGCCTCGCCTAGCAGCGGGCTGCTCCAACTATGGGGGCTATTCATTCTTTTGGTATTGGTGCTCACAAGGCACCCGGGCTGGATTGCCTGAGCGGCCCCCGCCTGATAGGGGGCCTCTTGAATGTTGGGGGGCCAATTTATTTAGAAAGGCCCAGTGGGGCTGAAGAGGCACAGACATGCCAGGGCCCCCTTTTACTTTGTTTGTTCCCAGCTGCCCTGCGAGAGCGTAGGCAGATGCAACGATTGGGCATATTTGTTTAGCGGGCACCCGGAGTGCCCATGCCTACAGAAAGTTTCACAGCTGCCCAGCAATTAGTGGGAAGCTGCAGCGTTTAGGCCTGCACCATTGCGCACTGTTCATGTTGCTGCAGTGGCAGCTGAACCCTGACATTGTGGACAGAGGGCATTGGAGCCCCCTATGAGAGGCCAGTTGGCCTGGGGTCCGTTTTGGTGATGGGTAGGGAGCAAGGAACTACAAGGATTGCATAATGTGTTTATGCCTGATCTGATTACTGCCAAATGTGATTCCTGCACCATGAGTGTTGCCTAATGTGTTTATGCTAATGCCTAATGTCATGCTATGAAGTTTTCGGGTAGTACCTATTAGCGTAATGTGGTTATGCTTATGAGGTTAGCGCATAATGTGTTTATGCTGGTGAGGCCCATTGCGTAATGTGTTAAGGCTGATGAGTATTGGGCTTAATGTGAGTTTATGCTAATATGCTTAGGTCATTATGGTACCAGTGGTTACTGGTTGTGTTTTATATTTGCATTCTTGATGGTTCTGACCGTGGCCTGATTGGCCTGGTCCTGTATATAATCCCCTGTGAATATTGCCTAGTGCCAGTTGGCACAGTATAAATGTGTTATTATGTTTCTGATGTGTTTATGATAATACAAAGGCTATTTGTTATATAACCTATTGTGGAGTTTCTTTTGTAGTTTGCCTAGTGTGTGGCTGGTGTGTGTGTGTTATGCGAAAAAGCTTTACACATTGCCTCTGGGATAAGCCTGACTGCTCGTGCCAAGCTACCACGGGGATGAGCATGGTTTATCATCAGTGTGTAACTCCCTTGCCCTGACTAGAGTGGTGGTTTCTGCCTGGCTTAGGCGCAAGCCCTAGCCAACCAGAAATCCCATTTCTAACACCTACTTTGCCAAAATGGAGTGCCCTCTTGGAGCCTAAGACTTTTTTTAATCAAATTTAATTGAAAGTTGGGCTTTAAAGGGCAAATGTTTGTTCCATTTCTTTCCAATAATCTTGGAGGGGAAACCTCATCAAGAGCCTCTTGAGACACCCCTTCTATTTGTGAAAGTGGGCAGCACCAATGGTGAAAGTGGGTGGCAGACTCCTAAGAAAGATTTTAGGAACCATAACATTATATGTTTTGTGTGTTTTTAAATTTAACACTGATTCCACTAATCTTGCGTAGACACCTGACTTGTTTGTTCCTTGTTTCATAAAGGTACTACGGCATTGTGGGTCTGATTAGCAAAGCTCTGCTTTGAGTCTGAAGTCTTGTACTGCAGCATTCCTTCAACATTGCAAGTAGATTTCTAAATTTTTGGGGCTTTATGATCAACCTCTAGTGTAGTTTTCTAAATTCAATACATTTTCAGTATCCAAAATGAACTAATGAAGATTAATCTAGAATAGTGGTGGGAATCTGCATTGGCACATGCAATTCGTGATTTTTGTCTCCTGAAGGAACTATGTTTTCTTCTAGATAAATCTATTGGAGAACTTTTCCATCCCATTCCCACACTTAATCCAAAGTTTTTGTTAGTAGCTTTAATCATGTAAATGGAGTGTACTCATCCATTTAGGAGATATATCCAAGTTCCCATCCAAAGCCAAATTGTATGTTGGGTGGAAAATTCATTATGCTGGCAGTACTTCCAACATCATGCATGCCAAAGCTTAGGTGGGAAACTCACAATTAAAGATAAAAAGTTATGTTATTTTAGATTTATCCTGCTTTAAAGGTTCACCATTACAATACAAGCTAGTTAGGAAATTAAATTCTGCCTATCTTTTATTTGCGCTCTCCATCCTGTCTGCTCCCAAATATTGGCATGTGTGCAATATTGCAAGTGCACTTGGTGATAATAAAGGGGCTGATTATGATGTCAGAGGGTCTGACACCGGTGGCACGTCGTTGTCGGACACACCAACATCTGCCCCTGAGGTCTGCCTGCCGCATTACGATGCGACGGGTGGAAGCATTGGGCAGAGGGACCATACACGTCTCTTCCGATGGGCTAAAGGAGCCCGTTGTTACGTCGGAACCCATCATAATCCCATAATGACGACAGAGCCAGACTCAGTTCCGCCATCAGGATTATGATGCCACTTTTCAACAGCCTTTTTATTTCGGCCTTTCCGACCTAAAAAGGCTGTCGGAAAGTGTCTTTGGGGGCCCCTAGCAGGACCTCCTTCCCACCTGGCCTCCGCTATGGGGCCTAAGGGGTAACCTATATTGCCCCCCTTTACATCCCTGCACCGTGAGGCAGGCACCTCACGGTGCCTGCCACACAGTGCTGGGATATTTACAAACATCCATTTGTCAATGGAAGCTTGTGCTGCGGACCTTTTTACTGCCCACCGTACAAGCTTCCATTGACAAATGGATGTTTGTGACTGGCCTAGGTACGGTCGCATCATAGTCTTGCGGTCATAACCACCGACCTAAGGTCGGGCGGTTCCAGAGAGCTACGTTGCTGTGCGGGCATATGTAAGTCCGCACAACATCATAATCATGCCCAATATGTCATCCTCATCTTCCTCATCAACAAGTTTATTTAACCATAAAACATCATAAAAATATAAAACAAGCAGATAAAATATATGCAAATAAAGTGGAAATACAGGCAAAGAAAAATAGTGTTGCACAACAGGGGTCCAATGCACAAAAGTAATCTGAGACAAAATCCTAATTTTACGACTTTTGGTATTCACAAAGGGCATTTAGGAATAGTAAAGATTAGGATTCCTAACTTTCCTACTCCTAAATGCCCTTTGTGAATACCGAAAGTCGTAAAGTTAGGATTTTGACTCAGATTACTTTTGTGAATCGTGCCCTATGTTATTTCACAAAACCTCAGTAAGGGGGCTTTTTTCCAACACTAAAAGAGAAACACAAAAAGGTAGGAAGCGAGCATTTATCCCACGGATGATCAGTGCAAATGGGAAACTCTTGACATCAACAATGGTAATAGCACTAAAAAGTATGTCATTAGTCTATTCGCAGCAAAAGAGCAACAGTCGAGATTTTTAATACAAGATTTCCCCAAGTACGTTATTACACAAGGTCCCAATATTGTTTCCTTTTCCTCTAGGCTGACAATAAGAAACTTGATACAGCAAACAAATCTCTGGTGACACAGAAGTGTGCTCAATTCTAGAGGCGATACATGGGTTCTTACTCAGAAATTTCTATAAATAGGTAATATCCAATATCTCCTGTGTGCATGGTATAATGGTCAGAATAAGATATTCTCTTCTATGTTATAAAAATAACTGCAACGTTTAGAATTTTTAATGTCTGACCAAACTGCCAACAAACACACCAAAAAGTGAACTGCCAAGTCTGAACTTTATAAACAAGACTTTGGCCAAGATAGTATGTATCTCATCAAGGAAGGATTTGAATTTGGGTACAGATTTGTGTTCCAGGTAACATTCTGCCAAAGTGCCATTTTTACAGCCATAAAATTTCTTTAGATCTATTCTTGACCAATATACATTTCACATGTTTATGTCAGCTGGAGTTATTTCATCTGGATTAGACAGGCATTTGGTGAAACCTACTTTTTGTTAAAACTGTTTGATGTATGTTAGCTAAGGAAGGGTCTTTTAAGAAAGAATATTGGCTAAAGTCTCACAATAAGAGAATAAGGTCTTAAAAGACCACATTTGGCACAATGAAAACAAGGATATTGAATTAGCAAGCGCCCAAATCAATTGCATGCTCAAGTCCAGATTCAGTGGCACATTTGGAGGGTGTTTTTGTAGTTCAAGTAGTAATTTAATAGAACTACTTTTTGAGCCACTAAGTGGCTGAAGAATAGAACCAAGATGACTAGCAAACTCCAGAATGGCCATGGACTTGTGCTTCAAAAGTATTCCATTACTTTCAGTTTGATTGGATCAATTCAGTGTATCAGAGAGGCACTCCCTTGAATAATCAAATTCATGCATTTTCTTCAAGACAGTCACACTTAAAGTGTTTGACTTCTTATAGTTCTTGGGAGAAATAGAAATCATTACTTTAGTTTTATTAAAAATCAGTTAGAAAACTTTTAAGATACAGTACTTGGAAAAACTACTGATGTCACAGACAATTTTGGATATTGACTAAGTGTCATCTGCAAATAGCACAGTGTAGATTTTTTCTCCAGCCCAGGAGGATGCATTATGCTTACAATATAAGAGATGGTCAACTACTTTGTCGAGGAACAGAATAAAAAGGATTGGAGCTAAAACTTAACTCTGTCAGAATTCTGCATTAATAGGAATGCAACAAGTGGTTTCACCAGAACCATCACATCTACAATTAGCAAAATTACTTGAAAAAAGTTGCCTAATTAATAGCAAACTATTATATGAGAGTCCAGCTATTACCAATGTTTCTTAATAGATAGAAAGAGTTACGGTGTTGGAAACCGGATAAAGCTCAGCACAGGCAACAAAGAGTAGCAGATTTGCAAGAGAGATGACTTTCCAGAGTAGATTAAGAAACCAAAAACTTGCTCATATGTCCTCAAGTTTTCACTTAAATCGAATTGCAAGCATGGAAAAATATCATTGGCCACAATCCAATCTATCAACCTATTCAAAATACATCTAGCACATATCTTCAGAATTGTGTTGATAAGGCTAACTGATCTGTAATTATAAGGGTCGACTAGCCTGCCTTTTTATGGACAGGTAGGATTTCAACCTTATCCTTGAGTAAGGTAACAAAGCCCCCATATATATGGTGTTAAAGATTGTATGGAACTATGGGACCCATAACCTAGGTTCTTGCTTGAATAAGTCTCCTGTGACCTTGTCTAAGCCTAGCGTGGTCTCTGATTTCAAACTAATAATGACATTAAATGGCATCCTCCTAAAGATGGCAGGCTAGCGAGGGGCGCTGAATGCACTTGCGATGAGTTGTATACCTCTTCCGAATATTCAGCCGATACTGATGGAAGTGTATGGGTTTCTGGGGTTTGTCTTTCAGCTAAGCTATCATTGGTAATAATATCTCAAAAGGTCTTTGCATCCTTAGTTTTTAAGGCTGCTAACAAAGAGAACCATTGTTGTTCTTGCAACTAACATTTTTTTGCATTGATTATTTCAGAATACTCTTTCCTTGCCTCAATTATATTGGGCCTTATCCCAGCTTTTAAAACTGCTAACAACTCCCTTTTTAATTTACAATACTTATCAAACCAGGTATGTGATGGCCTTTTTGGAGGCGTATTTGTCTTTATTTCTTTGGTTAGGAAAATTGAGTGTCTTCATACTCTGTTCATCACTTACAGGAGCACCAAATCTAAAATTATTATCAATATCAGCTATTATAGCATGAACATTTTTAAACCTATCCGACCAAACATATTTGCCCACTTTATGTCCCTTCTATTGTTAGATACAGCAATTGGTCTGTCAAACCTGGGTATAACGGTTAGGTTCTTCCCATTGTCAGAATTTTTTTTAAACAAATCCCGATTTAAGGTGAGAACAAGTGGCTCATGATCGCTCTCTGTTGCGGAAGTGATCTAAAATTCTGTAATACAAGACCATCTGCTTCTAGGTACATAATCAATATGGCTGGTCCACCACCCATTATCGAAGGTACGTTTACCAGTCATAGCAGGAATATCAAGATCACTTGGGCCATTGCAAGCTTAGGAGCCAAATTCCATTCTAGGGGAAGTCAATTGAATTGATAGGGTTACATGTTTTTTAAGTGGGTTGTTTCTACTTCTGGAATTCCCCATATTTCATCTTTTTCAGTAGTAATTGTTATGAGAAATAATGGAAGGCTCACGTTTTTGTTCCATGTCTCTAGCAATTAAGATGGTATTCATATCCAATGTGGGATTATTTAGAATAGTTTCCAGAGCACATACAAGCACAGACTATTTCTATACCTGATAGAAAGATGGATATGAGATGTTGGACATCCTTACTGGCACTATCCAAAACTAAAACTGACTGGGCTATGCCTGCTCTAATTCAAACTGTGAGACAGCCACAAGGGTAACTTTGACTTGTTGGAGAAATGGTTTCAATACTATAATTAGAAAACCCCTCAATAAAAATAGTTCACCAGGCTTCTTGGAATGAACAAATGTCACATTCTGTATAAACCCAACTCAGCTAGAGTATTTTATTTTCCTTTTTAGCCCTGTGATATTCCAAGAAATAAATCACAGGCTATCCAAGACCATTTAATTCTGCTTTTCAATGACTGGCTCAGTATGATAATCGTTGTCACCTCAAGGTGGACCCTGGTTGCATGGTCAGCAGGATCACATGCCTTAGTGAGATTTTCAATGGTGTGGAGAGTTTATTATCTATTGAAAGGGCTCTAATCATGTTAGATGGACCATCACAAGTAGGCATTTCTCCTTGCATGGGATATGCCATTGACTTAAATTCAGATTTTGAAGACTAAGAGGGATACGATGGACAGTCCAGTGTTAGGAGGCCATCCTTTATGTCAGTATTTAATTCCCATAGTGTTGGAGGGAGGACCACCGGGGAGTCGGGGGGACCACTCCGGGGCACCTTCCTACCACAAGGTTATAGCCGAGCGCCGCTGAGAAGCCTCCTGGGAGAGGTCCTTCTCTTGGGGTCGTACTAGGCCCAGTAACACCACCACACAGGACTCCGTATCAGTTGCTTATCTCGGTACTTTATCAATGGTAGCACATTCAATATTTACAGTGGGATCGAGTGATCCAGAAAGAGTCTCAATGTCTTTGTAGGGACAGGGTAGCGGGACAGTCTTAGTACCAGCCTGGTACGGGGAGGCTCTGCGCCAAACCTTGCGTGCTGGTCTCCAAGCACCTCGGACGTGGAGAGCCGAGACGGTGTCTGCAGGGTTCGGGAGGTAGTTCCGCTTGGGTCGAGCCGTGACACGGTCAGCAGGGCTCCGATGGTAAGTTCAACAAGGTCGGGCCGCGACAGCGTCAGCAGGGCCCCAAAGGTTCGTGAAGGTCTTTAAGCACGGTGGAGCCGCGACGTAGTCAGCAGGGCTCAGAGCGTGGTTCCAGGATGAGTCTTTCTCCGTAGGGTCAGTCGCGATCCGATCAGCAGGGCTCTTGACTCCGGGATACAACTGCTGTCTTGTTGCCGGGTCGCCCCAGATATAGGTCTGGAGCCCTTTGATGTCCGGACCCTTGCGTCCGGGGGGCGGAGAGGCCGGGTTGGGAGCGGCCAGACGCCCAGCAGGAGAGGCGCCAGGCCCCAGAGAGCTGGGGGGCGAGCGCACCAAGGTGTGGGAGGACGGTTGGGGGTCTCATCGATACTGCCCTCCGCCGGGAGTGGGGAAGTGTTCACGTGGTATCCCCCTGGCCAGGGGTTGGAGCCTCGATGTCGGGCCTTGCTGGGACCGAGGCCGGGTGGAGCGGGGTCACATAGGCGGTTGCGTAGAGTCACGTACAATCCAAAATGAAGGAGCCCCGAGGTGCAGGGGACCTCGTGCGGCTTAGCGAGGGGGAACAGGACCACGCCACAAGGCCGGCTCCAACACGCGTCCCCCCCAGCTTAAGGCAGGGAGAGTCACCCATCTCCTTGGGGGTTCTCCTCGCCGAGGCGGAAGAATCTGGACAGGCCGTCGGCATTGGCGTGGTCGTTGCCGGGCCGGTGCTCCACGGTGAAGTCCATCCCTTGCAGCGAGATGGACCATCACAATAACTTGGGGTTCTCGCCCCGCATTTGCATTAGCCACCGCAGGGGCCGGTGGTCAGTTTGGACTCTGAAGTGGGTGCCAAAAAGGTAGGGCCGGAGCTTCTTGAGAGCCCATACCACAGCGAAGGCCTCCCGCTCGATGGTGCTCCACCTCTGTTCTCGTGGCAGCAGTCGGCGGCTGATGAAGGCCACAGGTCAGTCGAGGCCCTCGGTGTCCACCTGGGAGAGGACCGCCCCAACCCCGTACTCCGAGGCATCGGTCTGGATCACAAATTCCTTGCTGTAGTCAGGGGCCTGTAGCACAGGGGCAGCGCACATGGCCGCCTTGAGGGCTTCAAAAGCGGTCTGACAGCGGGGCGTCCAGTGCACCGCCTTGGGCTGCTTCTTGGAAGTGAGCTCCGTGAGGGGCCCCACAATACTGCCATAATCCTTGATAAATCGCCGGTAGTAGCCTGTGAGGCCTAAGAAGGCCCGGACAGCTGTTTGGGTTGCGGGGGGCTCCCACGCCTGGATGGCATCGACCTTCAACTGGAGGGGCGCCACCTGGCCACTCCCCACCTGATGGCCCAGATAGGTCACGGATCCTTGACCGATCTGGCACTTGCTGGCCTTAATCGTGAGCCCGGCCCTTTGGAGAGCGGCCAGGACTTCTCCGAGGTGTCCTAGGTGCGCGGCCCAGTGGTTGCTGAAGACTGCAATGTCATCTAGGTAGGCCGCGCTGAAAGCTTCTAGCCCGGCCAGGACCTTGTTCACCAGCCTCTGGAAGGTCGCTGGGGCGTTCTTCATACCGAAGGGCATTACCCGAAAGTGGTAGTGCCCATCGGGGGTGGAAAAAGCGGATCGTTCCTGGGCGCCGGGGGTGAGCTTGATCTGCCAGTACCCAGCGGTGAGATCAAAGGTGCTTAGGTAGCGGGCGGCCCCTAAGCGATCGATCAGCTCGTCTGCCCGTGGCAGGGGGTGGGTATCGGTCTTGGTGACTGCGTTCAGGCCCCTGTAGTCTACACAAAATCTGAGTTCCGGGGGGGGTGCCGGGGCGGCGGCCTTCGGCACCAAGACCACAGGGCTGGCCCACGGGCTGTCCGATGGCTCGATGACTCCGAGGGCGAGCATCCTGGAGACCTCGGTCTGTATGCAGGCTCGGACTCGGTCGGGCACTCTGTAGGCGCGGTGTCGCACAGGGGGGCTGTCCCCGGTGTCCACGTCGTGGACGCACCAGGGGGTCACCCCGGGCGTGAGAGAGAAGAGGGCAGCAAAAGGTCGCAGCAGCTTCCGGCAGTCATGGCGCTGTTCTGGGGTCAGGGTGGCGGAGAGGTGGACGCCCTCCAGGGAGCCGTCTTGGCTTGATGACCCCAGGAGGTCGGGTAGGGGCTCGGAGTCGCTTTCGCCCCCATCGTCGGTAGCCAGCAGCAGGCTTAGTTCGGTTCGTGCAAAGTGGGGCTTGAGCCGGTTGGCGTGTAAGACCCGGAGGGGGTTCCTTGGGGACTCCATGTCGACCAGGTAGGTTACGGGGCTCTTCCTCTCAACCACCTTGAAGGGCCCGGTCCACTTTTCCTGCAGGGCGCAGGGGTCCACGGGCGACATGACCCAGACTTGCTGGCCCGGCTCGAACTCGATGGTTGAGGCATTTTCGTCATACCAGCGTTTCATGTCTTCTTGGCTGGCTTCGAGGTTGGCTTCTGCCAGGACCCGGAACTTCCGAGTCTGGTTCCGCAGGGCCAGGAGGTACCGGTAGACGTCGGGGGGGCATCTTGGACGTTCGCCTCCCAGCCCTCCTTGACCAGGCTGAGGGGCCCTCGGACGGGGTGCCCATACAACAGTTCGAATGGGCTGAAGCCCAGGGATTTCTGTGGTACCTCTCGATAGGCGAACAGGAGGCAGGGCAGCAGGACGTCCCATCTCCTCCTCAGGGGCTCTTCCAGGCCCTTGATCATCCCCTTCAAGGTTCTGTTGAACCGCTCGACCAGTCCGTTCCCCTGGGGGTGGTAAGGGGTGGTGAATTTGTAGGTGACCCCACATTGTTGCCAGAGGGATTTCATGTACTTCGAAATAAAGTTCGTACCCCTGTCGCTCACCACCTCTCGGGGGAACCCCACCCTGGAGAAGATGCCCATCAGGGCCCGGCCCACCACTGGAGCTGTCACAGTGCGGAGCGGGATGGCCTCGGGGTATCGGGTGGCGTGGTCGACCAGTACCAGGATGAAGCGGTGTCCCAGGGCGGTTCGGGGGTCGAGGGGCCCCACGATGTCGATCCCTACTCGTTCGAACGGGGTGTGGATGGCTGGAAATGGTTGGAGGGGGGCCTTGATTCGACCCCCAGTCTTCCCGCTAGCCTGGCAGGTCTGGCAGGACCGGCAGTGGTGGTCCACGTCTCTCCGCATTCGGGGCCAATAGAAATGGGTCACTAGGCGGCTGTAGGTTTTGTCTCGCCCGAGGTGTCCGGCGAGGGGCACGTCATGCGCCAGGTTCAGGAGGAACTCTCGGAATCGGAGGGGGACCACCAACACCCGGCCGGCTCCCAGCTCGGCGACTTTCTGCTCGCTATATAATAAGTATTTGTCCCAATAGATCCAGTGGGTCCCCGTGGGGTCCCCCGAGGCCTGGGCGGCCGCTTGCTGTCGGGCCCCCTCAAGGGACGGGCAGGCCTTCTGCTCTTGCTGGAATTGTTCGCGGGTGGGGCCCCCGTCGTGGCGCCACCGGGCCAGCTCGGGGATCTCGCTGAGGGAGGCGGCCTCGTCGGGGGAAAGTTCGGATGGCCCGGCCTCTTCGTCAGGCTCCTCCGTGCCGGAGGAGGGTGGCGGTTCTTGACCCGTAGGTTCGTCGGGGGCCGCTGCAGCGGCTGGTTGGGCGGTCATGGACCGGGTGGTGGCGCAGGCCCACTCGGGCAGCCCTAGCATCCCCAGATGCTCTCGGCGCTCCACCTGGGCCCAGGGGGAGCTCTCTAGGTCGTTCCCCAGGAGGCAATCCACTGGGGCGTCGTCGCGGACAGTTACTTTGAGGGTGCCTGACACTCCTCCCCACTCAAAGGGGATCCTGGCCATCCGGCACATGCTTTCGGTGTTGT
The DNA here is from genome assembly GCF_964204655.1 of Triturus cristatus. Classification (NCBI taxonomy): domain Eukaryota; kingdom Metazoa; phylum Chordata; class Amphibia; order Caudata; family Salamandridae; genus Triturus; species Triturus cristatus. The sequence continues at coordinate 623,586,129 of NC_140588.1, read as the reverse complement.
CCGCGGTCCGGACAGGGCATAGGACATGCGGCAGGATCTGTTCGGGGGTCACCAGGTGGCAGCGGACAGCGGTCACACTGGCCCCAGTGTCCCGGAGGGCTTCGGCCCGTTGTCCATTGATGGTGACCCACTGCTGGTACTTCTGGGTGTTGCTCAGGATGGCAGCTCGGGGCACCATTTCTCGGGAGCCCAGGCATACGAGTGACATGGCAGCCGGTTCCCATTCGGGGGACCCGTCGTCACGGTTTTCCTCCTCTTCCTCTCCTTCCCCCAGGGCTGCGGCGGCTATTTGTCGGGGAGGGGGCCCAGCGGTCCCATTTCGTCGGTTCACGGGGCAGGCCGGGTCGCTCGCATAGTAGCCTGTCTTTTGGCAGCCGAAGCAGGTCACTGTTGGTCGGGGTCCAGGCCTGGCGACGGGGGTCCCCCTACGGACCAGGGTCGGGGACGTGTGGTTGGCGGCTTGGCCTCGTGGTGGGCTTCTGGGTGGCCCGGCTGGGAATTCTCGACTGCGGTGGGACCCCCCTCCTCCGCCCTGCTGGCGAGGAGGTCCCGTGGTACTCCGTTGGTAGTCCCCCACGGGGTTCCGGGGGACCCGGGTGTTGACCCATTGGTCGGCTTCGGCGGCGAGCTTCCGGGGCTCGGTCAGCTTACTGTCCAGGAGGTGTTGCCTTAGTTCGACAAAGCAGTTGTTGGCGAGGTGCTCCCAGACAATGAGGTCGAACAGTTCGTTGTACGAGGTGACCTTGCTCCCTTTTATCCACCCTTCAAAGGCCCTGCTGAAGAAGTCCACGTATTCGACCCATGTGGTACCGGGGAGCTTCTTGCAGTCCCGGAAGCGCTGCCGGTACATCTCGGCTGATAGTCCGTAGCGGGTGAGCAGGGCTTCTTTCATGTGGTCGTATGATGTCATCACCGCGTCGGGGAGTTGCAGCAGGGTATCCTGGCCCTCGCTGAGGAACCTTCCCCATAGGCCCGGCACCCCAATCCTTCCGGGGTACCCGATGGGAGGTCATGGCTACCTCGTAGGCTAGGAACCATTGCTGGATGTCGTCATTTTTGTAGTATTCCTTGACGACATCCTTGGGGATATGAACCTTTGACTCGGTCAGTGGCAGAGCGTCCCGGGCTCCAGGGGTGCTGGTCTCCCCCGTTTTGGATTTCAGTTCGAGTTCCTTGAGGCCCCTCTCGTGCTCGAGGGTTAGCCGTTTCTCTTCTAGTTCTCGATGCCGTTTCTTTTCTTCGATTTCCTCCTGCAGCCGTAGTTGCTCCAAGGCTAATTTTTTCTCCGCCAGCAGGAGTTCACCGTCCAGCCGGAGTCGTGCGAGTTCCAATTCGTGTGTCCGGACCCTCTCCCGTTCTCGTATTTCTTCGTGGGATAGGCCGGCTTCCGTGATGCTTCGTCCCCCATCTGTCGGGGTTATGGTCGGTGGCAGGTTTTCGTCCCGGGCCGAGGTCCCTTCGGCTCGGGGTGGAGTGGCCTCGGATTCTGCCCAGGCTTTCAGGGCTTTCTGCATTTCTTCCTTGGTGCCCAATCCTGTGGTTGGGATCCCTTTGTCCTCGCAGAATTGTTTCAGTTCTTTGTGGGTGTATTCTTCCAGTTTTTCTGGCTGGAAGGTTGCGGCCACGGTTGCTTCTTGGCCGTTCATCGTTCTTTTTCCGTGTGGTTAGGTAGCGGGTGCGTTACTTGCCTGTACGATTGCGTCTGGCTCGGATCCCGTCGCTGGCCACCAAATGTTGGAGGGAGGACCACCGGGGAGTCGGGGGGACCACTCCGGGGCACCTTCCTACCGCAAGGTTATAGCCGAGCGCCGCTGAGAAGCCTCCTGGGAGAGGTCCTTCTCTTGGGGTCGTACTAGGCCCAGTAACACCACCACACAGGACTCCGTATCAGTTGCTTATCTCGGTACTTTATCAATGGTAGCACATTCAATATTTACAGTGGGATCGAGTGATCCAGAAAGAGTCTCAATGTCTTTGTAGGGACAGGGTAGCGGGACAGTCTTAGTACCAGCCTGGTACGGGGAGGCTCTGCGCCAAACCTTGCGTGCTGGTCTCCAAGCAGCTCGGACGTGGAGAGCCGAGACGGTGTCTGCACGGCTCGGGAGGTAGCTCGCTTGGGTCGAGCCGCGACACGGTCAGCAGGGCTCCGATGGTAAGTTCAACAAGGTCGGGCCGCGACAGCGTCAGCAGGGCCCCAAAGGTTCGTGAAGGTCTTTAAGCACGGTGGAGCCGCGACGTAGTCAGCAGGGCTCAGAGTGTGGTTCCAGGATGAGTCTTTCTCCGTAGAGGTCAGCCGCGATCCGATCAGCAGGGCTCTTGACTCCGGGATACAACTGCTGTCTTGTTGCCGGGTCGCCCCAGATATAGGTCTGAAGCCCTTTGATGTCCAGACCCTTGCGTCCGGGGGGCGGAGAGGCCGGGTTGGGAGCGGCCAGACGCCCAGCAGGAGAGGCGCCAGGCCCCAGAGAGCTGGGGGGCGAGCGCACCTAGGTGTGGGAGGACGGTTGGGGGTCCCATCGATACTGCCCTCCGCCGGGAGTGGGGAAGTGTTCACGTGGTATCCCCCTGGCCAGGGGTTGGCGCCTCGATGTCGGGCCTTGCTGGGACCGAGGCCGGGTGGAGCGGGGTCACGTAGGCGGTTGCGTAGAGTCACGTACAATCCAAAATGGAGGAGCCCCGAGGTGCAGGGGACCTCGTGCGGCTTAGCGAGGGGGAACAGGACCACGCCACAAGGCCGGCTCCAACACATAGCATCTTCGCTCTTATTGAGGGCTGCAATTCCTGTTGCTCTATATATGTCAGAACTTATCACTGATGAACAATTCCGCACAGATCGAGTCCAGTGTTTGACTTTGTTTATTAGAAAAGAGTCATTTTCATGGATACCAGGACTATGTTTGGGGATGCCAACGCTATACAGTTGTGCTTTGACAGAGATCGTAGTATGTAAGTCGGGACAAACATCAAGGTCTAATACCACGCTTCTTGTGAGGGGTAAGCTTTCCCAAGATTTGCTATTATTGGTGGTTCTCTTGGCAGAAATGAAAAAGTCATGGATGCTAGGATTTAAATTTCTATATTCTACACAGCCCCATTGTGGGAAGTTGGCCTGGCATATGCTGGTCACTAGTTATAGTGGCCACCTTGCACCAGTCCAATTCGACTCTTATGGTAGATAGGTTTAAGACAACCTTTTAAAGAAAGCTATCCTGGTGGTAGCTGTGTCGAGAAGCCTTTAGGCTAAGTCTCAGAGGAATGTAAAGCAGCTTGTTTTACCTTATAATCTCTTGAATTACCAAATGAAAGGGCACCACACAGGTATATATATCAAATATATATGTATTTACTACTAGACACACTCTACTAATCTCTTTATGAGATTAGAAGCCAGATACACATTCAAATGTCAACGTTTCACAATAAATTAAGCACAAATATGGCTGGAGCCCTAGGGGCGTTCAAGACCATATACTAAGAAAATGGTATAAGAATGTCGACTTGCAAAATGACAAGGCCTAGGGAATCGCTGGGGCTTCACTACTGCAGTGTTAGCAGGTAAGTAACAGGCCCACGGGAGACGCGTGCGGTGTGTGAACACAGCCACGGGTTCCCTATTGATTACAATGGTGCAAGTCGCGGTTTGATTTTTTAAGTTTTAGGGTACTTCGAGGAAGTCTACAAGCAAGCCACTTACAAGGTAAGTAGTTCGAGGGCCAACACACACTAGGGCACCGGAGTGCATGAGTTACCTCACCCAGGGAAGCCGGGTGCATAGGTGTCTTTTGGTGTTGGGTCGAGTCGCTGTTTTCTATGGAGACCAAAGAAGACTTGCTGCTTGCATCGACTGAAGAAGTGTCCGGTGGAATCAAAGGGTGGATTCAAGATGCAGAAGACCTGAAAATTGAAGGGACAGTGTTCAAAGTCACTTGCCAGTGACCGGTGGCCAGGAAGATGGATGACCACAGATGTCGGGTGATTTCAGGTCATCGATGGTGTTTTGACTCTTTGCTCACGAGGTCTAGGAGGGATCGATGATGACCAGCAGCTGGATTAAGAGTGTCCCACAATGTCTGCAGCTGACTGCGGTGTCGGCAACAGATTGGAGGCAATAAGCCTTGGCAACTGCAAGTCTTGTGTAAACTGAAGAAAGTCGATGGTGTAGACCAGCAAGGTCTGAGGGACTCACCCAGCAAGGGTAAGTGAGGGGTGGCCTGGAGCAATCAGGCAAGCCCTTTGAGTTGATAGGAAAGTCTTCAGGGGACCCACAAGCTAATTGGCAAGTGATCTCAAAGATACCTCTTCAGGAAATGCTTCACAGGAGCCCACGGTCACTCGGGATGGGGTAGGCCTCCGATTTTCACTGCAAAACCTGCTGGAGGATTGGGCCACAAATGGTCCAAAGCACAAGCTTGTAGAATGTCGTGAAAGGATTGCACTCAACAATAGTGCACGTTCCCCAGGTATTGCTGTTCCTCGTCACTCGTGGGGCCCACTCACCACAGCTCTGCCAGGGACTCACAATGGCCATCGAGAAGTCAGGAAATCTACTTCTGGGGCAGCAGGGACTTCGAACTCCAGCGGGAGCGGGAAAGTTTGCAATCGTTGATTAAGGTTTTTGCTGCCTGCCAAGCAGGGGAGTCACTCCTTGACTCCAAGGGAGATTCTTCTGTCTTCCAAAGGTAGTGGAACGTCGAAGGGCCAGGATTCTTCTTTGTAGAGCGTCATCCAGGGTTATCTGATTTGCAATGGCAAAGTTTGCTATCTTATAGTGAAGATAGGGGAGGGACTAGCTCTAAGACCACTCCTCTGGGAGGGTCAGGGTAGGGGGTGGTTACACCCACTTCCCTTTGTCCAGTTTCACACCAGAGCAGGGACAGGTAGCCCATGAACCGGTTTGAGCTGGCATATGCACAGAGGCGCCTATTGCTTCCCCAGTGCAGGACTTCAAAGCACTCTAGGAGTGCACCCACCCAGCTCCAATACACTAAATCCTGTCTGGAAGGTGGTGACACCTCCCTGTGACAGGATGCCTTTTGTTGGGCTTCCTCCACTGCGAGTTTCAGTCAGCAGCAGGAGGGCAGCCCAGTGTCTGTGCTGGTGGCATCTATTTTGGGATGCCAGGGCTGTATAGGATTTCTATTGTTTTACATGTCGTCCCCTCTAGAAGGGTGGGATCATGCTCCCACATCAGGGACTGATATGGGGGTATGATTCCAAGTTGTTTGACACCAAACACGACATGTTTTGATGCAGTCATTCCAAAGTTAGCATTTTAATGCACTTAAGAGTATATGGTTTAACCGCATCCACAAACAGCCATAGAGAATAGACTCTGGTAGCTGCAGAGGGGCCCTGCTCATGCAGAGGCACCCCCTCACATTGTAAACCATGAACCCTGCCCTCAGGATTGATAGGGCCTGCCATAGGGGTGGCTGATATGTTTATATGTGTGTGTATGGTGAGATATAGGAACCTATATCTCTGTGAGGAGTGCAAACACTACCTCACACAGGCTGCAGTAGCAGGCCTGTCGTGTCAGATTGAGAATGCTTCCCAGGGGTGGCATAATACATGCTGCAGCCCCTGGTAGGCCGGTGAAGTGCCTATGCCCTAGGTACCTAAGGTACCATATACTAGGGGCTCATAAGGTACCCCAGTATCCAATCACTAGTGCATCTAATATGCGCACCAAGTCATTCAGAGAGACTGGGGCCCTGATTAGCAGGGACCCAGCCAGACTATAGCCAGAAACCAGTGTTTACATCAGAAAAAAAGTGGGGGCAACATAAGTGCAGATCCTACTCTCCTACACCCATTCATAAATATTGCCTTTATTTACATTAGTTCTACCTCACATCAGCTCAGTAGGCCTGTCGCTATTAGAAGACATCTATTGTCATGCTGAGTCATTAAAGCTAATGACCCTGTAAATACTTCCAGTGTGCATGTTTTGGCCAAATAGAGCTGTTTCCCTTGTGAGCTAGTTTCTCTGATTATTTCTCAAAATAGCATCAAGAAGAGGTATCAATTTAGATAGTAGACGGTTGTTGTTGGTATAATTAGGTAGTAGCTGTGAACTCAGAAGCCTCATTTAATTTGGTCACCAGGGAGGTCGATGCATCCCTAGTCCACAAACATTTTAATCTATTTTCTAAAGATGCACTTCTATTAAAAAAAGATCGATTTTTGAGGCACACTCACAACCAAGAGAGAAAACTTTCTTTGTTTCATCCTCCTTGCTTCAGGGTCCTTTTGAAGAGCAGAATAACGATTCTTACAAGGAGGACTTAAAATCTATACTGAAGTCAAAGGTCTCTTGTTTAGAGAAAGTGTTTTATAGTTTGAAATCAGTGGTTATGCCTACTCGGGTGAATAGTGGCTGAAAATGCAGTTTTAGGAATAAATGATAGTAGGCATCATGTACAAAGAATTCGTTACATAATAGAGGTTGGAATTTGTGCAACGACTTGTACTGAACGCATTCTTATTTTGTGAACCAACCTATATATTGATAGGCCAGTTTAAAAAATACCGAATGTTAGTGGGTTGCAATTTGACCTACCTCGTTAATATTAATGAAATAGGTGCAAATTATACCCCACTATGATTGGCTACAATCACAACCATGATAGCCTGGTGGGGCGGAAAGACCACCGTGTTTGGGATTTGCAGCCTCTTTTCCTGAAATCAAAACTGGATATGTTTAAAAAAAAAAAAAATATTCACAAACTTTTTTAAGATTAGGGTTTTTGTTCCACTGCCTACTCTTAGAAAATGTTTTTTCACCATTCACAAAGCAGAAAGGGTCCTTGTGGACCCCTTACTGGTTTGAAAATAGGTTATCACCTCCTTTGAGTTGATGGTAAAATATTAATGTTTTGCGACCAGATTTTGGTCACGAAAAAGTAATACGCACCTTAAGGAATTAGTATTTTAAAGGAACACTATTGAAACACTTCTTCCAAATAGCGATTTTTAACGTTTCATAAACCCATTTAATGATATAGAAAACCTTTTTTGAACTGTTAAGTGTATTTAGAAAACTTGTTTTAGCGTATGCAAACCTTCCCGATTTACCGAATTGGAGGGTTTGCAACTGTTAAATCAGTTTGTACATGAGACCCTGTGCTACCTCTTTAGATTTAGGTAATGCACACTCTGAATATAAATGACAGCTTCTTTTGTGCTTTGGGTGATTGGAAAGTGTGGTATTTTAATTCAATTAAAATAAAAACTTTCTCTTGGTCAATAGACCATAAAAGTGCATGTGAAGTTAAGTAACAGATCATTAAAATAATTCACTAGAGCACAGGCTCAGACACCAGAGTTCTAATTTGTAATTACAGTTGAATGAGCCAGCACCACGTAAAATAGACAAAAATATATACGAATATAAGTCATTGATAAAAGAAGTCTGTTACGTGGGCATACACTAAAAACACAATTAAAACCATACGTTGTAAGAATAAATCAAAATAAAGCAAGTCCAGTTAAACCGTTATAAAATTATCAGCTTGGTCCTATGGACTAATATTCAAAAGCGTTTTGCGCACACACCAAATAGAAAATAGAAAGCGCAACACCGCAAATAAAATGGGCATTTGGGTGTTGTATTTCAGCAACTTAAATGCCTCTTCACAGTGCTGTGTTCCCAGATTTCTGCATAGCTGGATCAACCAGCGATGCCTAGCTTTCCTACAGCCAGGACAGAACAAGAATACATGCATGTCTGACTCCTCTGCATTACTGCAGGCCGGACAGCCTAGACAGATTAAGCCTGCCCATTTGTTGGTAAAGGCAAGCAGCAGGAGGACCCCATGCCTGAATTGTAAGTATAGTTTCCTAGCTAGCACAGGCTGGATATCAGCCAAGGCAGGTTCTAAACTATACTGATCTTTAATTCTCAGACACACTGCAGTTAGAGTGCCTGTTGTTGAGCTCCCCTGAAGGTGAGCGAGTTTGCTCTCCCTAGAGCTCCGTGCCAGATCCTTCCTAGAAATTACGGGGCAAACTACCTTGGCGTTGTACCGTAGGCTTGCTCCACCCATTACCAAAAGTGTGTCCCTGCATGGGCTATACAAGGTAGTTTTCTCACGCCCTGGAGGCTCAGAACCTCCTTTAGCTCTGCCCTGTATTCAACCAATTCTGGGGTTGCCCATAGGCAACACCAGAAGCTAAGGGGTCTGAGAAAAATTTCATCTGCAATTGGCCTTACCCCAAGTTCCAAGCAGAGTGGTGTAAGGGGGAGCTAAGGGGAAGACCAAATAGCTGTCTGGCGAAAATATTCTCAATCTTATTGATGTTTCGAGGAGAACAGTGCCCCCAAAGTTCAGCCCTATACATGGCAGCACCCATTGCTTGCACTTTGTATATTTCGACAAGCGGTCCAGTAGGTTTGCTGAAAGAGTTCCTAAATAACTTGGTCAAACCCCCATGGTCTGTGCTAACTTTAAGCTGGTTTTATTGACTTGGGCTTCCTAGTCTATTTTTTCTGTTAAAGTAACCCCAAGGCACTCAAATACAGACACCCTCTCCAGCGGTATGCCTTGTAGGCAGGAGATTGGTCGGGTTGACCTAGCTGGATTAAAGACCATATATTTGGTTTTCTAGGTGTTAATCTCGAGCCCCCTGCATTTGCAAAAGGCATTGAAGTTATATAGGATCCTCTGAATGCCCATTGGTGATATAGAGAGCAAAAGAGTATCGTCAGCGAACATTATTGCTGGCACTTTACGGTTCGCTATCTTGGACGCATCAATATCCCTCACCGCATTCAGTGTCTCTACAGGTTTCTGGGGTTTGTCTTTCAGCTAAGCTATCATTGTTAATAATATCTCAAAAGGTCTTTGCATCCTTAGTTTTTAAGGCTGCTAACAAAGAGAACCATTGTTGTTCTTGCAACTAACATTTTTTTGCTTTGATTATTTCAGAATACTTTTTCCTTGCCTCAATTATATTGGGCCTTATCACAGCTTTTAAAACTGCTAACAACTCCCTTTTTAATTTACAATACTTATCAAACCAGGTATGTGATGGCCTTTTTGGAGGCGTATTTGTCTTTATTTCTTTGGTTAGGAAAATTGAGTGTCTTCATACTCTGTTCATCACTTACAGGAGCACCAAATCTAAAATTATTATCAATATCAGCTATTATTGCATGAACATTTTTAAACCTATTCGACAAAACATATTTGCCCACTTTATGTCCCTTCTATTGTTAGATACAGCAATTGGTCTGTCAAACCTGGGTATAACGGTTATGTTCTTCCCATTGTTAGAATTTTTTTTAAACAGATCCCGATTTAAGGTGAGAACAAGTGGCTCATGATCGCTCTCTGTTGCGGAAGTGATCTAAAATTCTATAATACAAGACCATCTGCTTCTAGGTACATAATCAATATGGCTGGTCCACCACCCATTATCGAAGGTACGTTTACCAGTCATAGCAGGAATATCAAGATCACTTGGGCCATTGCAAGCTTAGGAGCCAAATTCCATTCTAGGGGAAGTCAATTGAATTGATAGGGTTACATGTTTTTTAAGTGGGTTGTTTCTACTTCTGGAATTCCCCATATTTCATCTTTTTCAGTAGTAATTGTTATGAGAAATAATGGAAGGCTCACATTTTTGTTCCATGTCTCTAGCAATTAAGATGGTATTCATATCCAATGTGGGATTATTTAGAATAGTTTCCAGAGCACATACAAGCACAGACTATTTCTATACCTGATAGAAAGATGGATATGAGATGTTGGACATCCTTACTGGCACTATCCAAAACTAAAACTGACTGGGCTATGCCTGCTCTAATTCAAACTGTGAGACAGCCACAAGGGTAACTTTGACTTGTTGGAGAAATGGTTTCAATACTATAATTAGAAAACCCCTCAATAAAAATAGTTCACCAGGCTTCTTGGAATGAACAAATGTCACATTCTGTATAAACCCAACTCAGCTAGAGTATTTTATTTTCCTTTTTAGCCCTGTGATATTCCAAGAAATAAATCACAGGCTATCCAAGACCATTTAATTCTGCTTTTCAATGACTGGCTCAGTATGATAATCGTTGTCACCTCAAGGTGGACCCTGGTTGCATGGTCAGCAGGATCACATGCCTTAGTGAGATTTTCAATGGTGTGGAGAGTTTATTATCTATTGAAAGGGCTCTAATCATGTTAGATGGACCATCACAAGTAGGCATTTCTCCTTGCATGGGATATGCCATTGACTTAAATTCAGATTTTGAAGACTAAGAGGGATACGATGGACAGTCCTTTATGTCAGTATTTAATTCCCATAGTGTTGGAGGGAGGACCACTGGGGAGTCGGGGGGACCACTTCGGGGCACCTTCCTACCGCAAAGTTATAGCCAAGCGCCGCTGAGAAGCCTCCTGGGAGAGGTCCTTCTCTTGGGGTCGTACTAGGCCCAGTAACACCACCACACAGGACTCCGTATCAGTTGCTTATCTCGGTACTTTATCAATGGTAGCACATTCAATATTTACAGTGGGATCGAGTGATCCAGAAAGAGTCTCAATGTCTTTGTAGGGACAGGGTAGCGGGACAGTCTTAGTACCAGCCTGGTACGGGGAGGCTCTGCGCCAAACCTTGCGTGCTGGTCTCCAAGCAGCTCGGACGTGGAGAGCCGAGACGGTGTCTGCAGGGCTCGGGAGGTAGTTCCGCTTGGGTCGAGCCGCGACACGGTCAGCAGGGCTCCGATGGTAAGTTCAACAAGGTCGGGCCGCGACAGCGTCAGCAGGGCCCCAAAGGTTCGTGAAGGTCTTTAAGCACGGTGGAGCCGCGACGTAGTCAGCAGGGCTCAGAGCGTGGTTCCAGGATGAGTCTTTCTCCGTAGGGTCAGCCGCGATCCGATCAGCAGGGCTCTTGACTCCGGGATACAACTGCTGTCTTGTTGCCGGTTCGCCCCAGATATAGGTCTGGTGCCCTTTGATGTCCGGACCCTTGCGTCCGGGGGGCGGAGAGGCCGGGTTGGGAGCGGCCAGACGCCCAGCAGGAGAGGCGCCAGGCCCCAGAGAGCTGGGGGGCGAGCGCACCTAGGTGTGGGAGGACGGTTGGGGGTCCCATCGATACTGCCCTCCGCCGGGAGTGGGGAAGTGTTCACGTGGTATCCCCCTGGCCAGGGGTTGGCGCCTCGATGTCGGGCCTTGCTGGGACCGAGGCCGGGTGGAGCGGGGTCACGTAGGTGGTTGCGTAGAGTCACGTACAATCCAAAATGGAGGAGCCCCGAGGTGCAGGGGACCTCGTGCGGCTTAGCGAGGGGGAACAGGACCACGCCACGAGGCCGGCTCCAACACGCGTCCCCCCCAGCTGAAGGCAGGGAGAGTCACCCATCTCCTTGGGGGTTCTCCTCGCCGAGGCGGAAGAATCTGGACAGGCCGTCGGCATTGGCGTGGTCGTTGCCGGGCCGGTGCTCCACGGTGAAGTCCATCCCTTGTAGCGAGATGGACCATCACAACAACTTGGGGTTCTCGCCCCGCATTTGCATTAGCCACCGCAGGGGCCGGTGGTCAGTTTGGACTCTGAAGTGGGTGCCAAAAAGGTAGGGCCGGAGCTTCTTGAGAGCCCATACCACAGCGAAGGCCTCCCGCTCGATGGTGCTCCACCTCTGTTCTCGTGGCAGCAGTCGGCGGCTGATGAAGGCCACAGGTCGGTCGAGGCCCTCGGTGTCCACCTGGGAGAGGACCGCCCCAACCCCGTACTCCGAGGCATCGGTCTGGATCACAAATTCCTTGCTGTAGTCAGGGGCCTGTAGCACAGGGGCAGCGCACATGGCCGCCTTGAGGGCTTCAAAAGCGGTCTGACAGCGGGGCGTCCAGTGCACCGCCTTGGGCTGCTTCTTGGAAGTGAGCTCCGTGAGGGGCCCCACAATACTGCCATAATCCTTGATAAATCGCCGGTAGTAGCCTGTGAGGCCTAAGAAGGCCCGGACAGCTGTTTGGGTTGCGGGGGGCTCCCACGCCTGGATGGCATCGACCTTCAACTGGAGGGGCGCCACCTGGCCACTCCCCACCTGATGGCCCAGATAGGTCACGGATCCTTGACCGATCTGGAACTTGCTGGCCTTAATCGTGAGCCCGGCCCTTTGGAGAGCGGCCAGGACTTCTCCGAGGTGTCCTAGGTGCGCGGCCCAGTGGTTGCTGAAGACTGCAATGTTGTCTAGGTAGGCCGCGCTGAAAGCTTCTAGCCCGGCCAGGAACTTGTTCACCAGCCTCTGGAAGGTCGCTGGGGCGTTCTTCATACCGAAGGGCATTACCCGAAAGTGGTAGTGCCCATCGGGGGTGGAAAAAGCGGATCGTTCCTGGGCGCCGGGGGTGAGCTTGATCTGCCAGTACCCAGCGGTGAGATCAAAGGTGCTTAGGTAGCGGGCGGCCCCTAAGCGATCGATCAGCTCGTCTGCCCGTGGCAGGGGGTGGGCATCGGTCTTGGTGACTGCGTTCAGGCCCCTGTAGTCTACACAAAATCTGAGTTCCGGGGGGGTGCCGGGGGCGGCGGCCTTTGGCACCAAGACCACAGGGCTGGCCCACGAGCTGTCCTATGGCTCGATGACTCCGAGGGCGAGCATCCTGGAGACCTCGGTCTGTATGCAGGCTCGGACTCGGTCGGGCACTCTGTAGGCGCGGTGTCGCACAGGGGGGCTGTCCCCGGTGTCCACGTCGTGGACGCACCAGGGGGTCACCCCGGGCGTGAGAAAGAAGAGGGCAGCGAAAGGTCGCAGCAGCTTCCGGCAGTCATGGCGCTGTTCTGGGGTCAGGGTGGCGGAGAGGTGGACGCCCTCCAGGGAGCCGTCTTGGCTTGATGACCCCAGGAGGTCGGGTAGGGGCTCGAAGTCGCTTTCGCCCCCATCGTCGGTAGCCAGCAGCAGGCTTAGTTCGGTTCGTGCAAAGTGGGGCTTGAGCCGGTTGGCGTGTAGGACCCGGAGGGGGTTCCTTGGGGACTCCATGTCGACCAGGTAGGTGACTGGGCTCTTCCTCTCAACCACCTTGAAGGGCCCGGTTCACTTGTCCTACAGGGCGCAGGGGTCCACGGGCGACATGACCCAGACTTGCTGGCCTGGCTCGAACTCGATGGTCGAGGCATTTTCGTCATACCAGCGTTTCATGTCTTCTTGGCTGGCTTCGAGGTTGGCTTCTGCCAGGGCCCGGAACTTCCGAGTCTGGTTCCGCAGGGCCAGGAGGTACCGGTAGACATCGGGGGGGCATCTTGGACGTTCGCCTCCCAGCCCTCCTTGACCAGGCTGAGGGGCCCTCGGACGGGGTGCCCATACAACAGTTCGAATGGGCTGAAGCCCAGGGATTTCTGTGGTACCTCTCGATAGGCGAACAGGAGGCAAGGCAGCAGGACGTCCCATCTCCTCCTCAGGGGCTCTTCCAGGCCCTTGATCATCCCCTTCAAGGTTCTGTTGAACCGCTCGACCAGTCCGTTCCCCTGGGGGTGGTAAGGGGTGGTGAATTTGTAGGTGACCCCACATTCTTGCCAGAGGGATTTCATGTACTTCGAAATAAAGTTTGTACCCCTGTCGCTCACCACCTCTCGGGGGAACCCCACCCTGGAGAAGATGCCCATCAGGGCCCGGCCCACCACTGGAGCTGTCACAGTGCGGAGCGGGATGGCCTCGGGGTATCGGGTGGCGTGGTCGACCAGTACCAGGATGAAGCGGTGTCCCAGGGCGGTTCGGGGGTCGAGGGGCCCCACGATGTCGATCCCTACTCGTTCGAACGGGGTGTGGATGGCTGGAAATGGTTGGAGGGGGGCCTTGATTCGACCCCCAGTCTTCCCGCTAGCCTGGCAGGTCTGGCAGGACCGGCAGTGGTGGTCCACGTCTCTCCGCATTCGGGGCCAATAGAAATGGGTCACTAGGCGGCTGTAGGTTTTGTCTCGCCCGAGGTGCCCGGCGAGGGGCACGTCATGCGCCAGGTTCAGGAGGAACTCTCGGAATCGGAGGGGGACCACCAACACCCGGCCGGCTCCCAGCTCGGCGACTTTCTGCTCGCTATATAATAAGTCATTGTCCCAATAGATCCAGTGGGTCCCCGTGGGGTCCCCCGAGGCCTGGGCGGGCGCTTGCTGTCGGGCCCCCTCAAGGGACGGGCAGGCCTTCTGCTCTTGCTGGAATTGTTCGCGGGTGGGGCCCCCGTCGTGGCGCCACCGGGCCAGCTCGGGGATCTCGCTGAGGGAGGCGGCCTCGTCGGGGGAAAGTTCGGATGGCCCGGCCTCTTCGTCAGGCTCCTCCGTGCCGGAGGAGGGTGGCGGTTCTTGACCCGTAGGTTCGTCGGGGGCCGCTGCAGCGGCTGGTTGGGCGGTCATGGACCGGGTTGTGGCGCAGGCACACTCGGGCAGCCCTAGCATCCCCAGATGCTCTCGGCGCTCCACCTGGGCCCAGGGGGAGCTCTCTAGGTCGTTCCCCAGGAGGCAATCCACTGGGGCGTCGTCGCGGACAGTTACTTTGAGGGTGCCTGCCACTCCTCCCCACTCGAAGGGGATCCTGGCCATCCGGCACATGCTTTCGGTGTTGTCCGCGGTCCGGACAGGGCATAGGACATGCGGCAGGATCTGTTCGGGGGTCACCAGGTGGCAGCGGACAGCGGTCACACTGGCCCCAGTGTCCCGGAGGGCTTCGGCCCGTTGTCCATTGATGGTGACCCACTGCTGGTACTTCTGGGTGTTGCTCGGGATGGCAGCTCGGGGCACCATTTCTCGGGAGCCCAGGCATACGAGTGACATGGCAGCCGGTTCCCATTCGGGGGACCCGTCGTCGCGGTTTTCCTCCTCTTCCTCTCCTTCCCCCAGGGCTGCGGCGGCTAATTGTCGGGGAGGGGGCCCAGCGGTCTCATTTCATCGGTTCACGGGGCAGGCCGGGTCGCTCGCATAGTGGCCTGTCTGTTGGCAGCTGAAGCAGGTCACTGTTGGTCGGGGTCCAGGCCTGGCGATGGGGGTCCCCCTACGGACCAGGGTTGGGGACGTGTGGTTGGTGGCTTGGCCTCGTGGTGGGCTTCTGGGTGGCCCGGCCGGGAATTCTCGACTGCGGAGGGACCCCCCTCCTCCGCCCTGCTGGCGAGGAGGTCCCGTGGTACTCCGTTGGTAGTCCCCCACGGGGTTCCGGGGGACCCGGGTGTTGACCCATCGGTCGGCTTCGGCGGCGAGCTTCCGGGGCTCGGTCAGCTTACTGTCCAGGAGGTGTTGCCTTAGTTCGACAAAGCAGTTGTTGGCGAGGTGCTCCCAGACAATGAGGTCGAACAGTTCGTTGTACGAGGTGACCTTGCTCCCTTTTATCCACCCTTCAAAGGCCCTGCTGAAGAAGTCCACGTATTCGACCCATGTGGTACCGGGGAGCTTCTTGCAGTCCCGGAAGCGCTGCCGGTACATCTCGGCTGATAGTCCGTAGCGGGTGAGCAGGGCTTCTTTCATGTGGTCGTATGATGTCATCACCGCGTCGGGGAGTTGCAGCAGGGTATCCCGGCCCTCGCTGAGGAACCTTCCCCATAGGCCCGGCACCCCAATCCTTCCGGGGTACCCGATGGGAGGTCATGGCTACCTCGTAGGCTCTGAACCATTGCTGGATGTCGTCATTTTTGTAGTATTCCTTGACGACATCCTTGGGGATATGAACCTTTAGCTCGGTCAGTGGCAGAGCGTCCCGGGCTCCGGGGGTGCTGGTCTCCCCCGTTTTGGATTTCAGTTCGAGTTCCTTGAGGCCTCTCTCGTGCTCGAGGGTTAGCCGTTTCTCTTCTAGTTCTCGATGCCGTTTCTTTTCTTCGATTTCCTCCTGCAGCCGTAGTTGCTCCAAGGCTAATTTTTTCTCCGCCAGCAGGAGTTCACCGTCCAGCCGGAGTCGTGCGAGTTCCAATTCGTGTGTCCGGACCCTCTCCCGTTCTCGTATTTCTTCGTGGGATAGGCCGGCTTCCGTGATGCTTCGTCCCCCATCTGTCGGGGTTATGGTCGGTGGCAGGTTTTCGTCCCGGGCCGAGGTCCCTTCGGCTCGGGGTGGAGTGGCCTCGGATTCTGCCCAGGCTTTCAGGGCTTTCTGCATTTCTTCCTTGGTGCCCAATCCTGTGGTTGGGATCCCTTTGTCCTCGCAGAATTGTTTCAGTTCTTTGTGGGTGTATTCTTCCAGTTTTTCTGGCTGGAAGGTTGCGGCCACGGTTGCTTCTTGGCCGTTCATCGTTCTTTTTCCGTGTGGTTAGGTAGCGGGTGCGTTACTTGCCTGTACGATTGCGTCTGGCTCGGATCCCGTCGCTGGCCACCAAATGTTGGAGGGAGGACCACCGGGGAGTCGGGGGGACCACTCCGGGGCACCTTCCTACCGCAAGGTTATAGCCGAGCGCCGCTGAGAAGCCTCCTGGGAGAGGTCCTTCTCTTGGGGTCGTACTAGGCCCAGTAACACCACCACACAGGACTCCGTATCAGTTTCTTATCTCGGTACTTTATCAATGGTAGCACATTCAATATTTACAGTGGGATCGAGTGATCCAGAAAGAGTCTCAATGTCTTTGGAGGGACAGGGTAGCGGGACAGTCTTAGTACCAGCCTGGTACGGGGAGGCTCTGCGCCAAACCTTGCGTGCTGGTCTCCAAGCAGCTCGGACGTGGAGAGCCGAGACGGTGTCTGCACGGCTCGGGAGGTAGCTCCGCTTGGGTCGAGCCGCGACATGGTCAGCAGGGCTCCGATGGTAAGTTCAACAAGGTCAGGCCGCGACAGCATCAGCAGGGCCCCAAAGGTTCGTGAAGGTCTTTAAGCACGGTGGAGCCGCGACGTAGCCAGCAGGGCTCAGAGCGTGGTTCCAGGATGAGTCTTTCTCCGTAGGGTCAGCCGCGATCCGATCAGCAGGGCTCTTGACTCCGGGATACAACTGCTGTCTTGTTGCCGGGTCGCCCCAGATATAGGTCTGGAGCCCTTTGATGTCCGGACCCTTGCGTCCGGGGGGCGGAGAGGCCGGGTTGGGAGCGGCCAGACGCCCAGCAGGAGAGGCACCAGGCCCCAGAGAGCTGGGGGGCGAGCGCACCTAGGTGTGGGAGGACGGTTGGGGGTCCCATCGATACTGCCCTCCGCCGGGAGTGGGGAAGTGTTCACGTGGTATCCCCCTGGCCAGGGGTTGGCGCCTCGATGTCGGACCTTGCTGGGACCGAGGCCGGGTGGAGCGGGGTCACGTAGGCGGTTGCGTAGAGTCACGTACAATCCAAAATGGAGGACCCCCGAGGTGCAGGGGACCTCGTGCGGCTTAGCGAGGGGGAACAGGACCACGCCACGAGGCCGGCTCCAACACATAGCATCTTCGCTCTTATTGAGGGCTGCAATTCCTGTTGCTCTATATATGTCAGAACTTATCACTGATGAACAATTCCGCACAGATCGAGTCCAGTGTTTGACTTTGTTTATTAGAAAAGAGTCATTTTCATGGATACCAGGTCTATGTTTGGGGATGCCAACGCTATACAGTTGTGCTTTGACAGAGATCTTAGTATGTAAGTCGGGACAAACATCAGGGTCTAATACCACGCTTCTTGTGAGGGGTAAGCTTTCCCAAGATTTGCTATTATTGGTGGTTCTCTTGGCAGAAATGAAAAAGTCATGGATGCTAGGATTTAAATTTCTATATTCTACACAGCCCCATTGTGAGAAGTTGGCCTGGCATATGCTGGTCACTAGTTATAGTGGCCACCTTCCACCAGTCCAATTCGACTCTTATGGTAGATAGCTTTAAGACAACCTTTTAAAGAAAGCTATCCTAGTGGTAGCTGTGGAGAGCAGCCTTCAGGCTAAGTCTCAGAGGAATGTAAAGCAGCTTGTTTTACCTTATAATCTCTTGAATTACCAAATGAAAGGGCACCACACAGGTTTATATATCAAATATATATGTATTTATTACTAGACACACTCTACTAATCTCTTTATGAGATTAGAAGCCAGATACACATTCAAATGTCAACGTTTCACAATAAATTAAGCACAAATATGGCTGGAGCCCTAGGGGCGTACCAGACCATATACTAAAAAAATGGTATCAGAATGTCGACTTGCAAAATGACAAGACCTAGGGCCTGGCGAATCGCTGGGGCTTCACTACTGCAGTGTTAGCAGGTAAGTAACAGGCCCACGGGAGACGCGTGCAGTGTGTGAACACAGCCGCGGGTTCCCTATTGATTACAATGGTACAAGTCGCGGTTTGATTTTTAACGTTTTAGGGTACTTCGAGGAAGTCTACAAGCAAGCCACTTACAAGGTAAGTACTTCGAGGGCCAACACACACTAGGGCACCGGAGTGCACGAGTTACCGCATCCAGGGAAGCCGGGTGCATAGGTGTCTTTTGGTGTCGGGTCGCGTCGCTGTTTTCTATGGAGACCAAAGAAGACTTGCTGTTTGAGTCGACTGAAGAAGTGTCCGGTGGAATCCAAGGGTGGATTCAAGATGCAGAAGACCTGAAAATTGAAGGGACAGTGTTCAAAGTCACTTGCCAGTGACCGGTGGCCAGGAAGATGGATGACCACAGATGTTGTGTGATTTCAGGTCATCGATGGTGTTTTGACTCTTCACTCACGAGGTCCAGGAGGGATCAACAATGACCAGCATCTGAATTCGGAGTGTCTCACAATGTCTGCAGCTGACTGCAGTGTGGGCAACTGGATTGGAGCCAACAAGCCTTGGTAACTGTAAGTCTCATGTAAACTGAAGAAAGTCACTGGTGCAGACCAGCAAGGTCTGAGGGACTCACCCAGCAAGGGTAAGTGAGGGCAGGCCTGGAGTAACCAGGGGAGCTCTTTGAGCTGATAGGAAAGTCTTTGGGGGACCCACTAGCCAACGGGCAAGTGATCACAAATGATGCCTCTTCAGGAAATGCTTCACAGGCGCCCACGGTCACTCGGGATAGGGTAGGCCTCTGATTTTCACTGCAAGACCTGCTAGAGGCTTGGGCCACAAATGGTCCAAAGCACAAGTTTGTAGAACATCGTGAAGGGATTGCACTTGACAATAGTGCAGGGTCCCCGGGACTTACTGTTCCTCATCACTCGTGGGGTCCACTCGCCACAGCTCTGCTGGGGACTCACAATGGCCATCGAGAAGCCAGGAAATCCACATCCAGGGCAGCAGGGACTTGGAACTCCGGTGGGAGCGGGAAAGTTTGCAACCATTGATTAAGGTTTTTGGTGCCTGCCAAGCAGGGGAGTCACTCCTTGACTCCAAGGGAGATTCTTCTGTCTTCCAAAGGTAGTGGAACGTCGAAGGGCCAGGATTCTTCTTTGTAGAGCATCGTCCAGGGTTATCTGATTTGCAATTGCAAAGTTTGCTATCTTATAGTGAAGAAAGGGGAGGGACTAGCTCTATGACCACTCCTCTGGGAGGGTCAGAGTAGGGGGTGGTTACACCCACTTCCCTTTGTCCAGTTTCACACCAGAGCAGGGACAGGTAGCCCCTGAACCGGTTTGAGCTGGCATATGCACAGAGGCGCCTACTGCTCCCCCAGTGCAGGACTTCAAAGCACTCTAGGAGTGCACCCACCCAGCTCCAATACACTAAATCCTATCTGGAAGGTGGTGACACCTCCCTGTGACAGGATGCCTTTTGTTGGGCTTCCTCCACTGCGAGCTTCAGTCAGCAGCAGGAGGGCAGCCCAGTGTCTGTGCTGGTGACATCCATTTTGTGATGCCAGGGCTCTATAGGATTTCTATCGTTTTACATGTCGTCCCCTCTAGAAGGGTGGGATCATGCTCCCACATCAGGGACTGATGTGGGGGTATGATTCCAAGTTGTTTGGCACCAAACACGACATGTTTTGATGCAGTCATTCCAAAGTTAGCATTTTAATGCACTTAAGAGTATATGGTTTAACCGCATCCACAAACAGCCATAGAGAATAGACTCTGGTAGCTGCAGAGGGGCCCTGCTCATGCAGAGGCACCCCCTCACATTGTAAACCACGCACCCTGCCCTCAGGATTAATAGGGCCTGCCATAGGGGTGGCTTATAGGTTTATATGTGTGTGTATGGTGAGATATAGGAACTTATATCTCTGTGAGGAGTGCTAACATTACCTCACACAGGCTGCGGTAGCAGGCCTGTCGTGTCAGATTGAGAATGCTTCCCAGGGGTGGCAGAATACATGCTGCAGCCCCTGGTAGGCCTGTGAAGTGCCTATGTCCTAGATATTTAAGGTACCATATACTAGGTGCTCATAAGGTACCACAGTATCCAATCACTAGTGCATCTAATATGCACACAAAGTCGTTTAGAGAGAACAGAGAGACTGGGGCCCTGATTAGCAGGGACCCAGCCAGACTATAGCTAGAAACCAGTGTATACATCAGAAAAAAAGTGGGGGCAACATAAGTGCAGATCCTACTCTCCTGCACAACCCCCCCCCCCACAAATGCAGGGACATTAAACTAACCTTGACCAGTTGAGTCTTCATGTTCTAAGTGGAAATACCTTGAGAGTCCATCTGCATTGGCATGTTGGGTCCCAGGTCTATAATTCCCCTGTATAGTCCATCCCCTGTAGGGAAATGGACCACCTGAGCAGTTTAGGATTTTCACCTTTCATCTGTTTGAGCCATAGGAGGGGCTTGTGGTCAGTCTGAAAAATGAATTGAGTGCCAAACAAGTATGGCCTCAGCTTCTTCAGGGCCCACACCACAGCAAAGGCCTCCCTCTCTATAGCTGACCAACGTTTCTCTCTAGGGGTCAGCCTTCTGCTTATGAAAGCTACTGGCTGGTCTTGACCTTCATCATTAAGTTGAGACAGTACAGTTCCCACACCCAGTTCTGAAGCATCTGTTTGAACAATGAACTTCTTTTTGTAATCTGGACTCTGCAAGATGGGGGCAGTGCACATTGCCTGCTTGAGGTCATCAAATGCCTTTTGACAGCTAGCTGTCCACTGAACCTTTTTTGGCATTTTCTTAGAGGTCAGATCATTTAAGGGGGTCACTATAGATCCATATCCCTTAACAAACCTCCTCTAGTACCCAGTCAGGCCTAAAAAGGCTCTAACCTGTGTCTGGGTTGTTGGAGCTACCCATTCCATTATGGTTTGGATTTTGCTCTGCAATGGTTGAACCTGGCCTCCACCTACAAGGTGGCCCAGGTACACAACCTGACTCTGCCCTATCTGGCACTTGGTGGCCTTGATAATGAGGCCTGCTTTTTGCAGGGCCTCCAAAACATTCCTGAGGTGGACCAGGTGATCCCGCCAGGTGGAACTAAAGTCAGCAATATCATCCAGATAAGCTGAGCAATAGGTTTCCATACCAGTCAGAACTTTATTCACCAACCTCTGAAAAGTGGCAGGTGCATTCTTCAAGCCAAAGGACATTACCACAAAGTGATAGTGCCCACCGGGGGTTGAAAATGCTGTTTTGGCCTTGGCATCATCAGCTAACTTGATATACCAGTAGCCAGCTGTTAGGTCAAATGTACTAAGATACTTGGCTGAGGCCAAAGTGTCTATAAGTATATCTGCCCTAGGTATTGGGTCGGCATCAGTCCTGATGACTGCATTGAGGCCTCTGTAGTCAACACAAAACCTCATTTCTTTCTTACCACCCTGGGTTTGAGGTTTTGGCACAAGGACTACTGGGATAGCCCAATGGCTATCTGAAGGCTCAATAACACCGAGTTCCAACATTTTCTGGACTTCAGTCCTGATACAGTCCCTGACATGGTCAGGTTGCCTGTAGATTTTACTCTTTAAAGGCAGACTGTCTCCAGTGTCCACCTCATGGGTGCACCAGGAAGTCTGACTTGGGGTCAGGCTAAACATATGTCTAAACTGTTGCAGAACTTGTCTGCATTCAGTTTGCTGATGCTCAGTGAGGCTGCTTGCCAAAGCAACACCATCAACTGACCCATCATCAGGGTTCTGTGAGAGCAGGTCAGGGTGAGGGTCTCTCTCCTCCTCCTGGTCCTCATTAGTTGCCATGAGCAAGCCCATGTCAGCCCTGTCCACATATGTCTTAAGTCTGTTGACATGGAGCTCCCTAAGGGGGCTCCTGGGTGTTCCCAAATCCACCAAGTAGGTGAATTCTCCCTTTTTCTCAACAATTATATGGGGGCCACTCCATTTGTCCTGGAGAGCTGCTGGGGCCACAGGCTCCAACACCCACACTTTCTGGCCTGGCTGATAAACAGTCAGGACAGCCTTTTGGTCATGCCAAGCTTTTTTTAATTTTTGGCTAGCCTCAAGGTTTTTAGTTGCCTTCTTTATGTATTCTGCCATCCGGGAGCGGAGACCAAGTACACAGTCCATCACATCCTGTTTTGGGGGTTTGAGAGGTAACTCCCATCCCTCCTTAACCAGACAGAAGGGTCCTCTGACAGGGTGCCCAGACAGAAGTTCAAAAGGGCTTTAGCCAACCCCCTTCTGTGGGACCTCCCTGTATGCAAACAGAAGGCATGGAAGTAAAAGGGCCCATTTTCGCCTAAGCTTTTCTGGGAGGCCTTTAATCATTCCCTTTAGGGTTTTGTTGAATCTCTCAACTAACCCATTGCATTGTGGGTGATAGGGAGTACTGAATTTATAATTGACACCACGCTCCTTCCACATTGCTTTTAGATATCCTGACATAAAGTTTGTACCTCTGTCAGATATGATCTCCTTAGGGAAACCCACTCTGGAAAAAACTCCAATGAAGGCTCTTGCTACCACAGGGGCTGTGGTAGTCCTTAGGGGTATAGCTTCTGGATACCTGGTGCATGATCCACTACCACCAGTATACATCTGTGCCCAGATGCAGTTGGAGGGTCAAGAGGACCAACAATGTCAATCCCTACCCTTTCAAAGGGAACCCCCACCACAGGTAGTGGTATCAGGGGGGTCTTTGTTGTGCCACCTGACTTGCCACCAGCTTGGCAAGTGACACAGGAGTAACAAAACTCTTTGGTGTCCTCAGACATGTGTGGCCAATGAAAATGAGGGACAAGCCTGTCCCAGGTCTTCTTTTGGCCCAAGTGTCCTGCCAATAGGATGTCATGTGCTAGGGTCAAGAGGAACCCCCTAAACTTCTGAGGTATTACCAACCTCCTGGTGGCTCCAGGGGTAGGATCTCTAGCCTCAGAATATAGGAGCCCTTCATCCCAATAAACTTTATGGGACCCACTAGCACTCCCAGCAGCCTCAGCAGCAGCTTGCTGTCTGAGGGGTTCAAGAGAGGGGCAGCACTGTTGCTCCTTACTCAGATCTTCCCTGGAAGGTCCCCCTGCCCCCAAGAACTCAACCTGATCAGTCTCAAGTCCCTCTGGGGCAGTTCATTCTTCAGGATCTGCTTCTCCTCCCTCAGGAGGGGAATCTGAGATCTGAGACAGAGGGGAAGGCACAGCCTTAACCCTACTGCTCCTCCTCTTGGGTAGCATCTGGTCCCTAGTTTCAGGATCCAGAGCTGGTTCAGCTTTATGCATTTTGGCTTGTGACCTGGTCACAGCAAATACCTCTGCAGGTATGCCCAACATCTCAGCATGAGTCCATAATTCTACTTCAGACCAGGCTGAAGTCTCCAGATCATTGCCCAACAAACATTCAACAGGGAGGTCTGCACTGACTACTCCCTTTTTGAGGCCAGTTACCCTTCCCCAGGAGAAGTTCACAACTGCCAGGCTATGGTTCGTCCTGACATTGCTTGCATTGGTCACCTGGTACATTTCACCCAGGATGATCTGTGCAGGGCCCACTAGATCCTCTGCCACCATGGTGACACTAGCATCAGTGTTCCTGAATGCCAAAGCCTGTTTGCCATTTATGATAGGCTGCTGTTTGTACTTGCCCAGATTACTGGGGCTCACTAGGAAGGACATATCAAGGTCTCCCTCACAAACTAGGAATGCCTGTGTTGGTACTCTGACTAGGCCAGAGTCCGCATCAGAACCCAGGGTCAACCCTACTACACCCTTATTCTGGTTACCACCTCTACCAATGACTGCACTAGAGGGAACAGCTGCCTTAGGGGTTGGAGTGGTGGTGGTTTGGTCTTTGGACTTGGTACAATCAGAAGTCCAGTGCCCTTTCTGTTTACAGAATTTGCACCAGGGCTTCTTTTGGCCTTTTCCCTTTGTAGTCTGTGAATCCCAACCAGATGCAGATTTTTGGGGCCCTTGTGAAGACTTCTGGTCTTTTGACTTATCCCCACCTTTATCTGAGCCTTTAGGATCGTGCTTCTTGGTGTCACCCCCTTGGTTCTGGGTTTTCTGCCTCACCCTGGTTCTGACCCATTTGTCTGCCTTCTTTCCCAATTCTTGGGGAGAGGTCAGATCAGAGTCCACCAGGTACTGATGCAACAACTGTTTTTGGCAATTATTAAGGATCTGTTCTCTCATGATAAGATTATACAATCCTTTAAAATCAGTAACTCTACTACCAACCAGCCAACCTTCTAGAGCCTTTGTTGCACAATCAACAAAGTCAGTCCAATCCTGAGTCTGTGCTTTCTGGGTATCTCTGAACTTCAACCTGTATTGTTCAGTGGTTAAGTCAAACCCATCTATCAAAGCACTCTTCAGGGCTTCATAGTCATTATCATCCTCTTCTCTAACAGTGAGGAGCTTGTCTCTACCTTTATCAGAAAAGGAGAGCCACAAGATTGCTGCCCACTGTTTCTGGGGGACCTGTTGAACTTTACAGGCCCTCTCCATAGCAGTTATCCATTTGTGGATATCATCCTCACTCTGGTAGGGAGGAACAACCTTGGACAGATTCCTATGGTCTGGAATATATTCTCTGCCTCTATGGACACTGTTGCTGCCACCAGGGGTATCTAACACCTCTTTTCTAGAATCTCTCTGGAGCTCAAAGGCTTCTCTATCTAAGGCCAATTGCTTGGTTCTGAGGGTAAGCCTAGCTTCCTCATACTGGAGCATCTTGTACCTTCTTTCAGAGGAGGTCTCTCTATGAAAGTATGAGTTCCTCTGATGGACAGATTGTCTGATAGAGTGATATGAATGGTCAGATTCCCTTGAAGGGGACCTAGGCCTCTCTTCCACTTTATCAGTCCTCTTAGGGAGGATTCCTCTGTCCTTTTCAGACCTTTCTGGGTCTGGCCCTTCAATCACAGAGTCCTGGTCATCCTGATTTTCATCATCAGACCCAGACACTGTAATTGACCCATCCCCTGGTTCAGACCTGTCAGCTCCTAGAGCTGAACTAAGGTAATCTACTATTAACAGATCTATCAGGTGTAGGGCTGAGGGACTCTGTCCTAGCTTCAGGTGTCTTTCAACACACATGGCCTTCAAGTCAGTATAGGCCATGTCCTTGTACTGAGGCTGGGTGGACCCACTGGATCCACCTTTTAAGGACATTCTAGTGTTGTGCAGTGTTGTACTACCTACACTAGTTTGTGGCCTACTGAACCTAGCTTGAGCTGTAGCAAGGGTGTGCTATCCCTTCACAAACAGCTCTAAGTTCAGTAGAACTTATTGATACTAAGCTTGACTTTATATGTACCTTGAGTACCTTTAGTGGTTTTTAGTTAGTAATTCAAATAGAGATTTTCTGGTAAAACAATGGCAAGCTGGAATCCCACACACTGCCCACCAATGTGAGAGGTTGGCCTGGCATATGCTGGTCACTAGTTATAGTGGCCACCTTGCACCAGTCCAATTCGACTCTTATGGTAGATAGGTTTAAGACAACCTTTTAAAGAAAGCTATCCTGGTGGTAGCTGTGTCGAGAAGCCTTTAGGCTAAGTCTCAGAGGAATGTAAAGCAGCTTGTTTTACCTTATAATCTCTTGAATTACCAAATGAAAGGGCACCACACAGGTATATATATCAAATATATATGTATTTACTACTAGACACACTCTACTAATCTCTTTATGAGATTAGAAGGCAGATACACATTCAAATGTCAACGTTTCACAATAAATTAAGCACAAATATGGCTGGAGCCCTAGGGGCGTACAAGACCATATACTGAGAAAATGGTATAAGAATGTCGACTTGCAAAATGACAAGGCCTAGGGAATCGCTGGGGCTTCACTACTGCAGTGTTAGCAGGTAAGTAACAGGCCCACGGGAGACGCGTGCGGTGTGTGAACACAGCCACGGGTTCCCTATTGATTACAATGGTGCAAGTCGCGGTTTGATTTTTAAAGTTTTAGGGTACTTCGAGGAAGTCTACAAGCAAGCCACTTACAAGGTAAGTAGTTTGAGGGCCAACACACACTAGGGCACCGGAGTGCACGAGTTACCTCACCCAGGGAAGCCGGGTGCATAGGTGTCTTTTGGTGTTGGGTCGAGTCGCTGTTTTCTATGGAGACCAAAGAAGACTTGCTGCTTGCATCGACTGAAGAAGTGTCCGGTGGAATCAAAGGGTGGATTCAAGATGCAGAAGACCTGAAAATTGAAGGGACAGTGTTCAAAGTCACTTGCCAGTGACCGGTGGCCAGGAAGAAGGATGACCACAGATGTCGGGTGATTTCAGGTCATCGATGGTGTTTTGACTCTTTGCTCACGAGGTCCAGGAGGGATCGATGATGACCAGCAGCTGGATTAAGAGTGTCCCACAATGTCTGCAGCTGACTGCGGTGTCGGCAACAGATTGGAGCCAATAAGCCTTGGCAACTGCAAGTCTTGTGTAAACTGAAGAAAGTCGATGGTGTAGACCAGCAAGGTCTGAGGGACTCACCCAGCAAGGGTAAGTGAGGGGTGGCCTGGAGCAATCAGGCAAGCCCTTTGAGTTGATAGGAAAGTCTTCAGGGGACCCACAAGCTAATTGGCAAGTGATCTCAAAGATACCTCTTCAGGAAATGCTTCACAGGAGCCCACGGTCACTCGGGATGGGGTAGGCCTCCGATTTTCACTGCAAAACCTGCTGGAGGATTGGGCCACAAATGGTCCAAAGCACAAGCTTGTAGAATGTCGTGAAAGGATTGCACTCAACAATAGTGCACGTTCCCCAGGTATTGCTGTTCCTCGTCACTCATGGGGTCCACTCACCACAGCTCTGCCAGGGACTCACAATGGCCGTCGAGAAGTCAGGAAATCTACTTCTGGGGCAGCAGGGACTTCGAACTCCAGCGGGAGCGGGAAAGTTTGCAATCGTTGATTAAGGTTTTTGCTGCCTGCCAAGCAGGGGAGTCACTCCTTGACTCCAAGGGAGATTCTTCTGTCTTCCAAAGGTAGTGGAACGTCGAAGGGCCAGGATTCTTCTTTGTAGAGCGTCGTCCAGGGTTATCTGATTTGCAATGGCAAAGTTTGCTATCTTATAGTGAAGATAGGGGAGGGACTAGCTCTATGACCACTCCTCTGGGAGGGTCAGGGTAGGGGGTGGTTACACCCACTTCCCTTTGTCCAGTTTCACACCAGAGCAGGGACAGGTAGCCCATGAACCGGTTTGAGCTGGCATATGCACAGAGGCGCCTATTGCTCCCCCAGTGCAGGACTTCAAAGCACTCTAGGAGTGCACCCACCCAGCTCCAATACACTAAATCCTGTCTGGAAGGTGGTGACACCTCCCTGTGACAGGATGCCTTTTGTTGGGCTTCCTCCACTGCGAGTTTCAGTCAGCAGCAGGAGGGCAGCCCAGTGTCTGTGCTGGGGGCATCCATTTTGGGATGCCAGGGCTGTATAGGATTTCTATTGTTTTACATGTCGTCCCCTCTAGAAGGGTGGGATCATGCTCCCACATCAGGGACTGATATGGGGGTATGATTCCAAGTTGTTTGACACCAAACACGACATGTTTTGATGCAGTCATTCCAAAGTTAGCATTTTAATGCACTTAAGAGTATATGGTTTAACCGCATCCACAAACAGCCATAGAGAATAGACTCTGGTAGCTGCAGAGGGGCCCTGCTCATGCAGAGGCACCCCCTCACATTGTAAACCATGAACCCTGCCCTCAGGATTGATAGGGCCTGCCATAGGGGTGGCTGATATGTTTATATGTGTGTGTATGGTGAGATATAGGAACCTATATCTCTGTGAGGAGTGCAAACACAACCTCACACAGGCTGCAGTAGCAGGCCTGTCGTGTCAGATTGAGAATGCTTCCCAGGGGTGGCATAATACATGCTGCAACCCCTGGTAGGCCGGTGAAGTGCCTATGCCCTAGGTACCTAAGGTACCATATACTAGGGGCTCATAAGGTACCCCAGTATCCAATCACTAGTGCACCTAATATGCACACCAAGTCATTCAGAGAGACTGGGGCCCTGATTAGCAGGGACCCAGCCAGACTATAGCCAGAAACCAGTGTTTACATCAGAAAAAAAGTGGGGGCAACATAAGTGCAGATCCTACTCTCCTACACCCATTCATAAATATTGCCTTTATTTACATTAGTTCTACCTCACATCAGCTCACTAGGCCTGTCGCTATTAGAAGACATCTATTGTCATGCTGAGTCATTAAAGCTAATGACCCTGTAAATACTTCCATTGTGCATGTTTTGGCCAAATAGAGCTGTTTCCCTTGTGAGCTAGTTTCCCTGATTATTTCTCAAAAAAGAAACCAAGAAGAGGTATCAATTTAGATAGTAGACGGTTGTTGTTGGTATAATTAGGTAGTAGCTGTGAACTCAGAAGCCTCATTTAATTTGGTCACCAGGGAGTTCGATGCATCCCTAGTCCACAAACATTTTAATCTATTTTCTAAAGATGCACTTCTATTAAAAAAAGATCGATTTTTGAGGCACACTCACAACCAAGAGAGAAAACTTTCTTTGTTTCATCCTCCTTGCTTCAGGGTCCTTTTGAAGAGCAGAATAACGATTCTTACAAGGAGGACTTAAAATCTATACTGAAGTCAAAGGTCTCTTATTTAGAGAAAGTGTTTTATAGTTTGAAATCAGTGGTTATGCCTACTCGGGTGAATAGTGGCTGAAAATGCAGTTTTAGGAATAAATGATAGTAGGCATCATGTACAAAGAATTCGTTACATAATAGAGGTTGGAATTTGTGCAACGACTTGTACTGAACGCATTCTTATTTTGTGAACCAACCTATATATTGATAGGCCAGTTTAAAAAATACCGAATGTTAGTGGGTTGCAATTTGACCTACCTCGTTAATATTAATGAAATAGGTGCAAATTATGCCCCACCATGATTGGCTACAATCACAACCATGATAGCCTGGTGGGGCGGAAAGACCACCGTGTTTGGGATTTGCAGCCTCTTTTCCTGAAATCAAAACTGGATATGTTTAAAAAAAATTTAAACATTCACAAACTTTTTTAAGATTAGGGTTTTTGTTCCACTGCCTACTCTTAGAAAATGTTTTTTCACCATTCACAAAGCAGAAAGGGTCCTTGTGGACCCCTTACTGGTTTGCAAATAGGTTATCACCTCCTTTGAGTTGATGGTAAAATATTAATGTTTTGCGACCAGATTTTGGTCACGAAAAAGTAATACGCACCTTAAGGAATTAGTATTTTAAAGGAACACTATTGAAACACTTCTTCCAAATAGCGATTTTTAACGTTTCATAAACCCATTTAATGATATAGAAAACCTTTTTTGAACTGTTAAGTGTATTTAGAAAACTTGTTTTAGCGTATGCAAACCTTCCCGATTTACCGAATTGGAGGGTTTGCAACTGTTAAATCAGTTTGTACATGAGACCCTGTGCTACCTCTTTAGATTTAGGTAATGCACACTCTGAATATAAATGACAGCTTTTTTTGTGCTTTGGGTGATTGGAAAGTGTGGTATTTTAATTCAATTAAAATAAAAACTTTCTCTTGGTCAATAGACCATAAAAGTGCATGTGAAGTTAAGTAACAGATCATTAAAATAATTCACTAGAGCACAGGCTCAGACACCAGAGTTCTAATTTGTAATTACAGTTGAATGAGCCAGCACCACGTAAAATAGACAAAAATATATACGAATATAAGACATTGATAAAAGAAGTCTGTTACGTGGGCATACACTAAAAACACACTTAAAACCATACGTTGTAAGAATAAATCAAAATAAAGCAAGTCCAGTTAAACCGTTATAAAATTATCAGCTTGGTCCTATGGACTAATATTCAAAAGCGTTTTGTGCACACACCAAATAGAAAATAGAAAGCGCAACACCGCAAATATAATGGGCATTTGGGTGTTGTATTTCAGCAACTTAAATGCCTCTTCACAGTGCTGTGTTCCCAGATTTCTGCATAGCTGGATCAACCAGCGATGCCTAGCTTTCCTACAGCCAGGACAGAACAAGAATACATGCATGTCTGACTCCTCTGCATTACTGCAGGCCGGACAGCCTAGACAGATTAAGCCTGCCCATTTGTTGGTAAAGGCAAGCAGCAGGAGGACCCCATGCCTGAATTGTAAGTATAGTTTCCTAGCTAGCACAGGCTGAATATCAGCCAAGGCAGGTTCTAAACTATACTGATCTTTAATTCTCAGACACACTGCAGTTAGAGTGCCTGTTGTTTGAGCTCCCCTGAAGGTGAGCGAGTTTGCTCTCCCTAGAGCTCCGTGCCAGATCCTTCCTAGAAATTACGGGGCAAACTACCTTGGCGTTGTACCGTAGGCTTGCTCCACCCATTACCAAAAGTGTGTCCCTGCATGGGCTATACAAGGTAGTTTTCTCACGCCCTGGAGGCTCAGAACCTCCTTTAGCTCTGCCCTGTATTCAACCAATTCTGGGGTTGTCCATAGGCAACACCAGAAGATAAGGGGTCTGAGAAAAATTTCATCTGCAATTGGCCTTACCCCAAGTTCCAAGCAGAGTGGTGTAAGGAGGAGCTAAGGGGAAGACCAAATAGCTGTCTGGCGAAAATATTCTCAATCTTAGTGATGTTTCGAGGAGAACAGTGCCCCCAAAGTTCAGCCCCATACATGGCAGCACCCATTGCTTGCACTTTGTATATTTCGACAAGCGGTCCAGTAGGTTTGCTGAAAGAGTTCCTAAATAACTTGGTCAAACCCCCAAGGTCTGTGCTAACTTTAAGCTGGTTTTATTGACTTGGGCTTCCTAGTCTATTTTTTCTGTTAAAGTAACCCCAAGGCACTCAAATACAGACACCCTCTCCAGCGGTATGCCTTGTAGGCAGGAGATTGGTCGGGTTGAACTAGCTGGATTAAAGACCATATATTTGGTTTTCTAGGTGTTAATCTCGAGCCCCCTGCATTTGCAAAAGGCATTGAAGTTATATAGGATCCTCTGAATGCCCATTGGTGATATAGAGAGCAAAAGAGTATCGTCAGCGAACATTATTGCTGGCACTTTACGGTTCGCTATCTTGGACGCATCAATATCCCTCACCGCATTCAGTGTCTCTACAAGTGCATTTATGAATAGGCAGAAGAGGGTGGGCACGAGAACATAGCCTTGTATGACTCCTCTATATATGGGTATGGGTGCAGTGAGTTCTCAATGTTTGTCAATCCTGATTTGGGCATAATTGCCTTCATGTAGCCGCTTTAGCAGGTGGTATAAATAGGCCGGGCCCCCAGATCACTTAAGTCCACCCACAGTTTGTCTCTTCGTACCAGGTCAAACGTATATTTCAGGTCCACGAAGATTAAGTTGAGGCTGCCACCCTCTATGATCACTGTTTTCCAATACAGGAGTTGGAACCTAAAAATGTGATCTATTGTAGACGTCTTTTCCCTGAAACCAGCTTGGAATGGACTCAAGATTTCCTGATTACCCATTCAAGTCTTGAGACAATCCAGCAGTACACCGGCAAAGATTTCCTGGCTGACGTTGATTAGACTTACAGGTCCATAATTTGTGGGAAGAATTGGTGAGCACTTTTTGTAAATCAGCAGGATTTCCGCTCCTGCCCAGAATGCAGGGATCACCATTCCATGCAGTATGGCATTATATAAGGTTCACAGATAAGGGCCCTAGATGGTTGGTTAGGTATGAAAGAGGTTTCCTGGAATCTTATCTAGCCTTGGAGCTTTAAACGGGGCTACTTTATTTATGGCGCTGGTGATTTCTTTGAGAGTTATCTCGGGGAACTTGATGAAGGATTTCAGTGGTAGGGGGTTGTCATTGGCTGCAGTGGCACCCTTATCCTCCATCCTTGTATAAGGGGTCCCAAAATGTGTCTTGCAAACATCAGCCACAATGTTGGGTTCTATAGGCTGTTTCCCTTCACTGCTGCCCATGTTTACTATGTTTCATTCTGTCCTATTTTAATTTATCAGAGACTTTAAAGTACCCCTTTTCATGCTATCGGCCGTTTGACTTTTAATGACACATTTATCACCAGTACTGGTCGGCTTGCAGAGATTCAACCTCTTCCAAAAATGAATTGATACTGCTTAGTTTGGGCATCATGTAACACAGATTTGTTTTTTAAATCTTGAGCCACTACCTCAGCTTTCCTTTTGCCCATTGTTGCCAATTTATTTAGAATTATATTTAATCAAAAACATAAAATCCTGAGTTGCTATAAAAACAAGAAAAGGTTAAAACCAGTGATAAGAGGGCACATTCATACATGAAGAATTTGGTACACATCTTTGGCTAATAGTCGTACCCCATTCTAAGCAAAGGAGGATGGCCCAACCCTGTTTCTTCCGGACTCTGATGGACAAAGATGGGTGCAGTCTTGGCCTGGTCTTGCCTAGACAAAACTCAGGTGTCCCACACAGCCGTCAGCTGCAGGCACATTATAGTGCTTGCTGTTGGGTGGGGGGGGGGGGTCACGCCTCTTCCTCCTCCTCCAATGACTTATGGGACTCAGACTCCCTTACCTGATGCACGGAGTCTTGCATAGTGGTCAGCTGCAGGACTTTATTAACGTTGGTTGTGGGTAAGTGGTCATACCTCCTCCTTCTCCCCCACAGGCTGGTGGGCTTCAAAGTCCCTTTCCTAATGCAAATGTATCGCACACTTATTTGATTCTGTGATGCTATTTATGAATATAAGTATTACTAACAAATCCAAACGCTGAAACAGGCACAGTCTGTTTTGGGACTATTGTACAGTTGTGGGTCATAGTAAGTTTGGCTGGTCTGAGTCCACGGATTGGCTGGATTCAACAATGTAAAAGTGTTACAAAATGGGCTCTTACTACTGTGTAACTGAACAGAACCAAAGGTATATATTCATGACAGTCTAAAAGACCTACAAATCATTATCACTATCCTTCATTAGCTTAACTATGACAAAGGTGAAGTGATGTATCCCAGATGATCACTTTAATGGCAGTCTTCAGAGGAAAACTTTCAAAGTAAGGATTTCCACTTGTGAATCACACCTCTAGAGAGTTATGAAGATAATCATAACTGTGTAGTTTCACGCAATCCTTAACATTCTGACTCTTATGCTGTCATTCTGAATGAACAGGAAATCTCAGATCATGTGCAAGTGGCAATTTGTGCCAGAATCTGATTACAACTAGTGAGTAATTGCTGCACACATTAAACGATTTTTTGCTGCAGAAATCTTGCTCGGTAAATCCTCATGAACATTTTTGGAGCACTGTGGATTTCGTGGCTGGGAATGGGTCAAAGCATGCTGAATTACCAAGTTATCCTGTATAACGAGCTGCAGGAGCAGTATTGCCTATGAAGCATTGCAGCATAATTTTACTGGGAGAATCAGAAAGTGTCCCGCCATACTAAATAAGTTTATCTTGTATGGTTTTTTATATATAGCTACTCTGAGACAACAGTACTAATAAGCCACATCAAAAGGTGACATACATATTCAAGTTAAAACACACTATTTGATTGTATGTATGTGGGTATGTATATGATATGTGTAAAGCTTGAACCTAGCAAAAAAGCAGTAATGTGCTGTAGATGGTCAAAGACAAGCTTAAAGTCAACGAGTAACAGAAGAGAAAGATGGGTCCTGGGCGTTTAATGCATTGTGATAGAGTGTTCTATAAAGAGATGGGTCTTCAACTCATTCTAAAGTCGGAGAAGTGTTTGAGTGGTCCTGATAGATACAGGGATGTTGTTCCAGATCCTGAGCACACAGGTGGAAAAACCTTGCTGCCTTGGTTTTTCATAGTCTGTAGTCTGATGGTTCCCTGGCTGGGGCTGTGCTGAAAACCACCACAGATGCTGAGCTTGTCTGCAAATCAAGTGGGGTGCTGGTTGCGATTGCTTTGTAACTGATGCAGCTGGTTTTGAAGATGGCACAGGCCAGCAAGGGAGCCAATAGAGCTCCATCAGGATGGAGGTGATGTTGTCATATTTCTTCAGGTCCTGGACAAGACATGCTGCGGTGTGTATGATGTCCCTAAGGGGTGCCAGTGTGAAGTCGGAAGGGCTATGGATTCTGGCATTACCAGCGTCCAGTGAAAAACCTGTGCTGCGCCATCTCTCTGACAGAAAACAAGAGTATTGAAAAATGTTAGTCGCTGATTCACAATCAACATCTCACTACAGACTTTTCTTACTCACTGTTCTATGGTCTTGATATTTTCTAACAAACGTTTCACATTTTTTGGCACGCTCAATTAAAATTTCTCACTCTCTAAAGGAAATGTCTCTCCTATTTATAGATAGATATGATTAATGCTGCGAATAGTGTGTGATGTGACATATTTATGAAGTTTCGAAAACACTTCTAATACTGAGCCTGAAGTCAAAAACGCTGTTCAGCTGTTTGATGGTCTGCCAGTAAAACAGAGTTTTCGTTAAAAGATCTCGCAAAAAAATGTGCCGTCTCATCTAACTTTCTGTTGACGAGCCCCTTCAGAGAACTCAGTGATCGACTTCCCATTTCCTCTGCTCGTGACCTTCGGACAAATATTTATATTTTCCTCAAAAATATCTTCCCTTCTGGACGGAAATCCCCGGTGTATCTTTGGCCGCGCTTCCCTCCGAGGCAGCGCTGAACGCGTCTGGCTCCGGGGTCGTTTCCTGAGGTCTTGGCTTTCTGCTTTCTAAACACTTGTTATCATGGCCCCTAATTCTGCGCTCAGGCGCGCATCCGTCTTCCAGGAAGAGGGCTCGCTGTCGACGGGATGGTTAAAGCCATCGTCTCCTCAGAAGACCTTGCAGCGTAAATGGCATTTGATTAATCTCTAGCCCTAAACTGATGTTTAAAGTACGGCTGCAATGAGAATTCTGAAGTCGTTTCCTGTGACTTCAATGTATATTGTTCATTCTGATCACATGGGGTTTGCAGACAAAGCCAGGTTATCTCTGAGCTGTGGAGAGCAAAATGGTGCACGGATGGTAAACATTTCCCACGAGTTCAAAGATATGAAAAATAAGAAAGAACTAGCAAGATACAATGGACGTAGTGTTTCTGTTCACTTTACAATTATGTTGGGTTTCAGGAAAATGTTTCCCCTCGTTTTTCAGCAAGCCACCAAAAAGTTCTAGGATCGCTGCAATTACACAAGTGACTACTGTAGTCATTTTATTTAGATCCTGGTGTTCAGCTGCCCTCCACCCTGCCAGGTCACTGGGGGCCTTGACCTACGCTCCCTAGGAAGGGCTGTCCGTCCCATTATGAGGTCCTCGCCTGCCTGGCTTGGATGGCTCTGCCTACAGAGCATCTTCAGAATGTCGATGGACATTTTTGCTTGTCTAAAGCAATTCAGAGAGACAGAACCTATAGACCTGGCACCCTGGAGATCTTTCCTTGAGCGGGAGAGTTGTCTCAGGTAAAATGGTAAAAGTAACCCAGTGCCGTACCTCTTTAAGAGTCTCCTGCTGCTGACTCCTTGCATGGTGCTTATGTACGCTGCATAAGCAGACTAAGGCAGAATGTGGGGAGATACTACCAAGTGTAGTGCTTAATTTGAGCCGGTGTTTTCCGGTGATCAGCACCGGCACCTACTCCTCAGCACCGGCGCTTATAGCACCAGTTAAGGACACACTCATCTGGAAGACACATGATTTTCCCCAGAATCACAGGATGTTGAGCCACGCCAAGAGACAAACCTGGTTCCGAAATCCAGTTCCGAAATCCGAAACTGCCAGCTCTAGTCATTAGGCCAAGTCTTCTCCAGAATAGTAAGTGCTGGGGCACTAGTCAGGAGGCAATTTGCACCAGCACATTACTCCTGTTAGCCCTGCCTCCTGAGGAGGGCCCAGCACTTTTTATTTTACAAATTAACCACTGCAGGTGACACAGCTTAGATTTTTTGTGGCATTGGGGCTGGAAGGTGCAGAGAAGCTCCTCATGGCTCAGGCAGTGGTGGTGGTCGGTGTGTAGAGGGTCCCCGGCTTGATAAAAGGCACACAGTCTGGGGCCGCTACTGATCACCAGTGGCCATGGCCACACTGGCTGTTTGGGATGTGGCTACAGTCTAATAGTTCTAACTACATTCCTCTCCCGGTTCATGCTGATCCTGCACAATCCTGATTCTCCCCGGCAATGGTCAAGGGAAAATACAAGGCTTGGAGTGTGGGGGAGAGCTTTAGCCATATTCAGGCCTGAGATTGTTCAAAGGCCTTAGGTGGATATAAAGCGTACCAGAGACAGAAGGTTATCACTACAAACAAGCAGTGCTCCCTGCAGACCAGAATTTAACACTAATTTTCCGTTAAACATTTTTATTCTTGTGAGTGGTTGTGTAGGAAGGGCCCAGTGCACTGCTTCCCCCGGGGGGCCTATAATACTGTTAAGACGGCCCTGCCAACAAGTTGTACACTTGTCCATGAACACTGTTTTTTAGGCCTTGGATTTGTAGCGCTGAGCTCTTTTGATACACAGCTGGTTACTAAATATGGGGACAAAAGCCTTGTCTTGGACACATTCACATTCCTGACTCTGTGGGGAGAGACAGAGAGAACCCCAGGGCAAAAGAAATGGGAGTATGAGTTGGGCCATGAGATATCAGACAAAGAATGGGAAGAGATACAGCACAAAGCACACACAACCCTTATGGTGATTTTAGTGGTCTAAGACAACCATAGAAAACTCTCTAAGTGGTAGCTGTGGAGAGCAGCCTTCAGGCTTAGTCCAGTAGGAGTGTAAAGCAGCTTGTTTTACCAGTACTAATCAGATAGTGTAGGTTAAGTAGTTTAGTTATCAAAATAGGTATTTATTATAAACACTCAAAAACACAATGTAACATCTCCTACCCGGAGATATAGTCACAATACACACAATACTTCAATAATAGAACAAGTAAGTAGCACAAATAGACAGTGGTCTCCATAGGGATACCAAACTATATACTAATAAAGTGGAATGCGAACTCCGACTGAAGTCGAGACTGGACTCAGAAGACTTAGAAATGCCAGTGACCCAAGGAACCACCCAAGGTAAGTACCCAGGAACCCCACTGAGGCTGTGTGCAGAGTAGGAACCCTATCACATGTTCAACACAAGTCAATGAGGAAGACGTGGTTGTAGTTTTAAAGAAGAAGGACCCTTCCCAATGGACCAGGAAGAAACCCAGTGGAAGAGGTAAGGTTGAAGAGTCACCCCACTTGTGACAACCCCAGGAACCAGGATACCTACACCAGGGAAGCTGGGTGCATAGGTGTCAAGTGATGTCGGAAACCACCCTACACCACAAAAGAGGACTTCAGTGAAGATGCCACTGGCGAAGAAGGTGAAAGTGTCCGATGGAGTCCAAGAGTGGATTCTTGAAGAGGAGTACCTGCAAGCAGAGGAGACAGAGTCTTTGCCACTCAGGAGTGAACAGGAGGCACGGAAGACCAATGGCCACCTAGGAACGAAGATGAAGGAGAATTGATGGTGACCTTGTCGCTGCAGCTGTGGGGACCAGGTGACACTGTGGAAGACCAGGAGCCATTCACTAGCTGTTCCCAGTCGGATGTTGAGAGCCAGGGGGTCAGTGTCCGGCGGGAGCACCAACAAGCCTTGGCAGCAGCAACAGATGTAGAAAGCAAAAAAGGTACACAGTTGGAACCTGCAA
This sequence comes from Triturus cristatus, assembly GCF_964204655.1. NCBI lineage: Eukaryota > Metazoa > Chordata > Amphibia > Caudata > Salamandridae > Triturus > Triturus cristatus. Next base: position 623,548,367 of record NC_140588.1, on the reverse strand, counting down.
GGTCCAAGGGTCTCACCAAGTGCAGGAGAGTCATAGCAGGTACAAAGCAAGCAGAGGAGTTCACTGGAGCCAAAGAAGACCCTCAAGAGGACTCACAGGCCAAATGCACAGAAGTCACAAGAGTACCTTGTGCAGCTCACCAAGAATGCAGGCCCACTGTACAGAGGATGCAGTGAGGATGAAGATCTTGGTAGCAGGAGATGCTGGAGGATAGCGCTTCTTGGCACCCGATGATCTTTGGAGGAAAGAGTCAACAAGCCTTGGGAATGGCAAGTCAACACGGTGCACAAGGGTATTGCTCCAGCGGTTCTGATGAGGGATACTTACTTCAAACTTGCTGAGAAGACAGTGCAGACCTCGTGGGAGATGCAGAACTACCACCTGTGTTGCTGAACCTTTCGGAGTCCGTGGTACATCAGGAACAGCAGGCAGGTGATCTTCGTTGCAGTGCCTGCAGGTGCAAGGTAATGACTCTTTCACTCCAAAGGAGATTACTTCTGGTGTCTTGGATGCCCACATGCCTGGAGAAGATCATATATGGGAGACAGGACCAGACGACGCAGAAGACTGGCAGCACGACGAGACCAGGACCAGCAGGAGTCTTCCAGATGCAGTCTCGGTTCCCAAAGCAAAGTCCAACGAAGTCCAACGTGCCCAGAAGGTTGAAAATGAAGTGGTTTCAGATATGAATCTTGTCCCATGACGAATCTGAAGAGCCACCCACAGGTAAGCCCTTAAGTACCCTAAAGAACAGGTTGAGACGATACAGGGAGCCCTCCCAGGGGAGGGGCTGGACAGAGGGGAGGATACTCCCATGTCCTTTGTCCAGTTTTGCACCGGAGCAGAAGCCGAAGATCTTCCTCAACTGGTTCCAACTGGAGTATGGCAGGAGGGCACCAAGTGTGCCCTTCAAAGCAGTCTGGTGGCGCTGGGAAGCACCCTTACCCCAGCCCAATACACTAAGTCCTGTCTGGAAGGTGGTTACCCCTCCCTGTGACATGAAACCTATTGTTCTACCTTCCCCTGCTCGAGCCTGGCTCAGCAGCAGGAGGGCAGAATCATGTTTGTGGTTGGTAGCAGCACTAGTTTGTTGTTTAGACCCTGAAAGGCTGGTACCGGGAATACAGGGGAGCTCCCTAGTGGAGCCCACTGGTATATGGGATCCTATGTCCAAAACTGGAATAGGTGTTGGGGTGGGATTCCAACATGTTTGATACCAAACATGACCGGTTTCAGAGCAGTCAATATATAGTTAGACATCTCGTATTTGACTTGATGTCCACTAGTTGTCTAAAATGGCTGACCACACTTACAAAGCCAGGAGAATCGACTCCTGGGTTTGTAGGGAGTGTCCTGCTCATGCAGGGTACCCTCACACTTAGTACCATGCACGCTGCCTTTAGGATTGAAAGGTCTACCTTAGGGGTGACTTATAGGTTTTAACTGCAGTGCCCTCAGATATAAGGTAACTTATATCTGTTGTGAATGGTGCTACCACCAACTCACACAGGCTGCAATGGCCGGCCTGTAGTCACAGTTTGAGTGGTCTATCGGTTGCTTAATACATGCTGGAGCCCCGGGGAAACCTCTGGTGTACCTATGCCCCGGGTATCTTAGTACCATATACAAGGGACTTAAAAGGGTACACCAGTATCCAATTAGGAAGGTACCAATGTACTTATCAATTCCACTTTAAGGCGAAAGCACAATGACTGGTGTCCTGGTTAGCAGGATCCCAGTCTGACTAATCCAAAACACATTGACACCAGGCAAAAAGTGGGGTTAACCATAGCAGAAGGATCCTACCTTTCTGTAAATACTGAGTGCATAAATATGCAATGTAGGGTAATACAGTAATTTGGGGACTTTCACATGAAAAAGTAACACAAATTTGCTGAAATTATGGTCGGTAGCCCTATATAACATCATTTTCACTCAAGCCTAGTGTACTGGATTGAGCATAAACTTTCTCACATGACAACCATCACGCATACAGTGATAAAATAAATATATAAAACATTTCAATTGGCAAAACAATATGCAACTCCTCCTTAAAAGATACAACAAGAAATATCACATGAATACCTTCTTATATAACCAAAACCATTGCTTAGTATGGTAGGCTACGAGATTCCATGGAAAAAACCCTATCCACATGATTTAACACGTTTTAATAGCAGTCCACCCTAAAAGACATAGGGGCATATTTACAAGGAACTACCGCTGAGTTAACGGCACTTTATCGCAGCCAAAGTTGCGATAAATCTATCGCCCCATTCACAAGCTGGTGTTAACAGCCCACAGGACCAGTTTACCCACGATAGCAGCCACAAAAAACATCGCCACAGAAGACCCCCACAACTATCGCCAATGAGATGCAGAGTAGGCGTTACCGTGCCAAAAGCCATGACAACACAACTCCACAACATTCACAACGACCAGACAGAACTGCGATAAGAACATGAAACCAGAGATAAGGCACGTTAGCAGCAGGAAAATAACACCTGCTCTGACCTGGTGCTAAGTCGGACCACAGCCTGCACCACAAAAGGGAGCACAGCCCACAGCCATATCGGAACGGCAGCAGATGCCATGGAGCCACTGTTCATTCGGCCCGGACACCCAAGAGGGCCACAACACCCACCGCCACCACCCCATGACCCCAAACCCCAACTGGAACACCCCCCCGGACCACCACAGAGGCAATGCAGGCAAAGTCAGCGGAGCCCCAGGAAACACACCAGCTTCACAGACCCAACACCTGACAATGTCATTGCCCACTACAGGCCCAAAAGGACAACCATCCTACGCATCCTGACCAACAATGTCCAACAGGCCGACGGCACAAACACAGCGGACAACCAACATCCCACCCAACACAAAGCTGCTGGCTGTGCTGCACCTGTTGGCCTCTGGCACCCCCCAACCAACACCTGCCACAATCGGAGGAGTCACACAGCCAGCCACATCCAAGTCCCTCACACCTGACCTGGACAACACCATCAGCCTGTCACCCCAGTCCCTATACATCCAACACAATGCGCAGGATCCGCTGGACACCAAGAAAGGACCATACGCCATAGCTGGATGCATGCACATGTCGGGGGCAATCCACAGCACACACGTCCTACCTGTGCCCCCTGCTGACACAGCACACAATCACCACAACAGAAAGCACACGTCTCACAGCAATGTGCAGACAACAACCGAACACCACCAATCTCGCCTCCAAATACCCAGACACTGTGCACAATTTCTCCAACCTCCGACAGTCCATCAGCAACCAGCGTCCCCAGGATTGCACCAAGGGAAATGCACTGCCCCCTGGCAAGTTCAAAAAGAGCACCCCACTCACCTCAACTCCACAACCATGCAACTCACAACTCTGGCAATGCACACGTCACAAAATCTAAACCAATATGCCAAACAACATGCCCACCCACCAGACAGGACAGAACAACTCACAATGGTAACCTGGGCAAGCCCTGGACATGAGCCATCAACGGCATGGCACCTCAGCCACACACTAGCCGAATGCGGGGAGAGGTTGCTACCAGGCATGTGTGAATGAAGCAGGAGAACCATGACTGGTAAAGCTCACAATGCCAAGAGTGGCGGAGATGTGCTGGACAGACCGCAGTATGCAGAACACACCCATATCCATGGAGACACACACCACTAGTGTATGGAGTGTGGTGGACAGTGGATGCAACCATGTCCCCCCGGCCAGTGGGGGAGTTCGCGCAAATGTTGCCTGTTACGTCCCCCCCCCGTAAGCGTGAGCGGAGTGGGATTGCCGGGCATACGCCAGGCCAGTGTAGGGGTGTGAAAAAAAAGCACGTAGCCCTGGGCGTGGTCCACTTCCGGAAAGCCCAACGTCTCTGCCAGGGCAGCGCCTCTCACCACACCACGAGGCCGACACCGTCCTCTTGAGCGGAGTTGCCTGCGATCCTGTGTGCCTGCCGTACCCCGGCCCACAGGACCCCGAAACTGCCAGGCCCGCCCCTGCGCAGCAAGGCCACAATGATCACCTGCCGACACCGACGTGTGGCAAGGAGGGTCCACCACGTGCTGGTGCAAGCTCCAAGCACTATTCGCGAATCATGAATGGCAGAGTCCACACCAGTGGCCGCACAGAGAGGAGTGAGAGGAAGATGCGGCTCAGCCCGGATGAAACCCAGGTCACAGTCACGGAGGTGACTGAACACTATCAACAACTGACCTAGTGCCATCAACCCTGTTCATCGCAAGTCCCCGTCACGTGGTGCCACTGAACCTGAACTACGCAGGCCGGTGGGGCCATCCAACCCATGCCGGTGACACTCGGTGAATGGACCGTGCCGAGCGCTACCTCAGGCCTACACTGCAGTCCATTAGGTCACACATGTGGAACTGTGTTTTGGGTAAGATGTGGAGGAATCCACACCATTGGACATGCCTCATCGCAGGCGGCATCCCCTAACTACACTGGTGCCACTAACTCTGTGCGCAATGAGTCATGGGCACCATCTGGTTGGACCCTGGTGGACTCAGAGCCCATGGCCTGGTGGTTTTCTGCATCATCTTTTGGCTGGACTGGACTTGGTGTCCGACATGTGTCTGTTCCATTCATCTCCACAATAGTGACTGTATCAGCGTGGGCCTGCCCTCCGCATCCTGCCCTGGGGGTACACCTTCCACTGTCCCTAGAGACACTCCGCGACAAGGCCCTTTGTCATCCCATGGACCTGCTCTGCACCTGTGAACCTGCCCCAGTGCACCGCAAGTGAGTGGCCTGTGGCGGCAGGCCCGTGCAGTACCTTGTGCATCCGGGCCACTAACTCTGTGCAGCACACATCATGGGGCCTTTATGGTTGTATGGTTGTGTCCTTTACGATGTACACTGTTGTCGATTTCTGACTGCACCAGGCAGCCCTTGTCGGCTGGTGTGCACACACCCCACACACATCCAACACAGGTGCCACTCGGTAAGTGTGCCTGCTAATAAATGTGGCCGTGCGCACGTGCCCGTAGCCATTCACAACATCTGAGCAAGTGTGTCCGTATGTTCATTGTGTCAGCTTGATGTGCACGGGCCCTGCAACATCACAGTGTACTGTCTTCTGCGGACGTTGCCATTTCACCTCAGCATTGGCAGTGACCCTGGACATGTAGCCCCGCACCTGCCCCCCAGCATGCACAGGCTGTGTGTGCTGGTTTGGCAGGGGGGGCAGGGCGAGGTCCGGATGTGGCCCGGTGCGCTAAGTGTGTCTCTGTATTGGGGTGTTGTCGCCACCAGGGACACAGTACACGATGTTGCAATGTGGCATGTACCAGACGGGCGGGCCCGCAGGTATGGGGACATGTAGGAGCGCTAGGACGCTCGGGGTCTTGGCACATGCATGCCAGGTGTGATGTGTATCAGTCTTGCGGATGCAAGAGTCTGTTGCCTGTCCTCATTCGCTGCGCGGTCCCAGCCAGCCATGGGCTGGACACCTGTGTCTGCCCTTTCCGGACATTTGGCCTATGCCCAAGTGGGCGCACACCTTCGAAGGCCAGCGTCACGGTGTTGCTGACATGATGCTGGACATGCACAGATATGCATTAGAATGGTGTTCCGTAGGAGTGCACGTGATGCAACCGTGCAGAGCACACAAGTGTGGGTGTCCGTGGCAGGGCGGAGCAGCTGTGTGGCAACATGACACACAGTGAGTCCGCTCATGTGCATCATGCTGGGCATATCATCCATGATGCCCAGGGTCGCAGATGTCTCACCACACCCACGACCGGCCTCTGTACGTCTCCTGTATGCATGCAGCTGCCAAAGTTAACGTAGGGATAAAAGTTCCTTTGTCTGTACTATCAGGCGGTATCACATCTGCAGCTCGGAGCAGGAACTTGCATGTGCCCAGCACCCCCTGACAGGTACGAAGGCATTTGCTTGCATATCCCACACTACGCACTGCCCGGCGCGAGACCAACGTGTACACATCCCACACGCAGTGGTCCTCTGTCGTAGTTGGTGTGCGTGATATGGCCTTCACACGTACTCCCACCCCACCCAAGGCCTGCACCCGTTGCACACAGACACTGCTCATTGCACTGAGCTGTGCCATTTCATCCTTCGGACTGTCTCAGGGCAAGCCAGTGCTGCTTCAAGCAGAGCCACTAACGCAATGGCAGACCATCCCAGACACATGGTCTACTTCAGTCACGTGGAGCTGTACCGTGCACATCTGCTGAATGTACTGGGGGCACTGCCGTTGGCTGTGCTGCAGATCAGTTACCGGGTGGGCTTCCGCCTTGCGCACTTCTCCTGCGTGCAGCCTGTGTTGCATTGTCGCTTGTGCATATTCGAGTGGTCCATGGATGTCTGCCTCTCCAACGTAACGGTAGCTGACCTGGATTTCGACGTGTGTATGTGCCCCCTGTTGGACCACGACCAGGAGTGTCACCAGAATGACCGCTTATGGCATGCATGGATGTTCGGCATGCAGGCTGGAAACTGGACCTGGGAGATTGCACGATTTGTCATGTGCAGTGAGCACATTGAGCCACTACCCAATTGGGCTTTGGTGCACATTGGGTCCACTGGTTGGAGTCAGCACATCTGTCCTGGTCAGCTGATGGATTACGTCGATGACATGTCAGATGTGGTGGCCGACGCTCGCTCATTGGAGATGTTGGCCTATGCAGCTGCACTCGCGTCGTTCATGGAAGAGTGACAAGGTACCTGCAGCCACAACTGGATGTGAGCCATTGCACTTGTCACAACACATGGTTGCATGTTGTGGATATGGTCACAAGTCCAGAGACGACAGTGGACATGGCTACATTGGCCAGGACTCATGTTCCAGGCGCGGACAACCAACGTGGGTTGGCACTGACTTGTGTTTGTAAGGGACTCCCCCGAGATGGACATGGGTGCTTTCCTACTTTCCTCATTCAGACATGCTGCTGCATTGGTCTGCATGTCGTGGCACTTCTCTTGGCCGTACTGACTCGCACTTGTCGATAAAGTTTCCACACTTTCAATTATATCCAACTGTGTTGTGTCTTGATTTGCATGCCAATGTGTGTCACAGACTCTCTGGCTCCCTGCCATCCATGCATTGCTACCCCATCAGGACTGTGTGTTTGTACATGTGCATTATCATGTCCCTGTTTCGCGCTTTGCCAGATGCGTATGGCCATTTACCGGCCACAGGCGGGTGCACTTGTGTCCTGTGTTTGGTTGTGCACAAGTTGGTGTTTGTACCACATTGTGTTGGATGTTGGGGTGCTCTGCTTCCTATGTGTGTGTGATGCATTGTGTGTGAGATGTCCCTTCAGCTCTGATTTGGCTCACCCTTCTCCCTTTCAGGCGGTGTTGTGTTCACTTCTGTGCCTGTTCAGTGGTGTGACATTGCCAGGTTGTGTGACTTGTGCACCTGGTTGGTGTTGTTGCTCGTGGGCATGGTTTGTCTGCTGTTGTGCTGTGCTTAGTTGTGCATGTGTGCCATTTTGCCCATCTCCCCCGTCCCCCAGTCCCTGCTGGTTCGTCTCCCTGTTGCTGTTGGGTCTGTTGTTTGGTGCAGTTTGTGGTCCCCGAGTTCTGCCACCATTTCCAGACTGATGTGGTGGGCCCAATTTCCTCCATGTTATCCAGCTCCTGGAATCCCACCTCCGGTGTGCATTGCTGCCTTCTTGTTGTTGGCTTGTTTCTGCTTGTTTGTGCCTTTCGCATCATTGCTGGAGTTCTGGTGTTGTGCCATTGTCCTCCTCCGCTCTCAGGCTGCATTCATCTTGTCCAAGTTGGCCTGCCATGTACAATGTTTTGTTGCCAATGGGTTTTGTGGGGTTGTCTACTGGCTCGGGTTGCCTCCATTGTGGTTGGCTGTTGTTTTCTGTTTGGTCTGTCTTTCTTTTTCAGGCTTTTGTTGTGCTTATTCCCGCCTGCCGTGTGTTTCGCAGTCCTGGCGGTGCTTATCCCTGCTTTCCTCATAGATGATGGGCTTATCGCATGTTTTCTGGTGTTATGGTTTGTGTTTTTATCTCCGTCCGGGTGGTTGTATCGCGGACATTGACCGCGTTTTCAGAGGACTATTGCATGGTACCTCCTTGCTGTGAATTCCACGTTGACACGGGGCTATTTTCGCACGATGGGCTGCGATGTTGAGAGTTGACGTTAGGCTACTCTTGCGATAGTTATCACACGTTCTTGTGAATATACCCCATAGTGACTTTAATATATGTGGCCACAATAAATAAGCCATGCTTATTGGCTTTATATATTTTATTATTTATTCATTTGTGTATGCAGTTTTTTATAGCATGATTGTGTCCCAAAGTGAAAGGTGTGCTTTCAACAGAACAGTCAAAAGTGAATTGCAACAGTCTAGATGACCCCAGGGAATGGACTAAGGTCCTGAGGTCCTGGTCTGGAATTAATTTATGGATTATGCACAAAAGTCATAATTAGAATTGTACACTCTTGCCAAGGACTTGACATGAGATTGAAAGGTGAGCCATTTGTCCAGAGTAAACTACATATGATAGTGGGTTTGCAATTCAGAATATTACAAGCATCAATCCGAGAATATTAGATCTTGCAGGCAAAATAATGTTCATGGATTCAAGTGGTGGAAGGTTATCAACTCCTACACCTGGGCGAGGAGCCAAGGACTGTTGGGACTGAAGAACTTAAATTAGATCTGTGAATCATCAGTACATTGATTATAAAACATCTCTGACTTCTCATGTTAGGGTCCGAAATCTATATAAATGGTGAAAAGAGCCAGGTCCAGGATAGAGCCTTTTAGAACAACTTGCGGCACTGCGACAAAACTATCGAAGCAGTTACCAGGTTTGACCTCATAAGATGGGTTAGTCAGATATGAACCCAACTAATTAAGGAATGTGCCATCTATGCCCATATACTGCCTGAGAATATTAATAAGTGTAGCATAGTACACTGTATGAAAGGTGGCAGATACCTCAAAGAGACCAAAAGGACAAGAGTTACCTGAATCTAGAATGCAAATAGCATCAACAACAACCCAAGGCAAAGCAATTTTAGGGTTCCAACCCTTCCTGAGTACAAATTGAAAGTTTTTTTCTGTATGTTCTTTGAGTTGCAAGGCTACACATCTCTCATTGATCTTGGAGAGGAAAGGTAATCCTGAAATGGGTCCAACGATGTTAAGGTCTACCATATGAGAGGAGGGTAGGGGGTGGCTTGGAGGACTTTGAGGCAGCCCAAAAACATTCCTTGAGCTAGGGGTAATTTCAATAATTTGATCCAGTATGCTATTAGCTGGAAAGTCAAGTCTTTTATGTATTAGCTGGTGAGTAGTTTTTAAGAGAGTATCCTCTGAGATTTCATCAAAATGAATCCAATCTACCACCATAATTTGCTGATGAGGTTCATATATTTTATGGAGTCCAGAAGATGGGTTAGAAGGGTTAGAGTGAGTACAATTGATTTCACTGTCTCATCAAAATTATATCAAATTCTTCCAATTTAGCAGTAGGGTTTTTCACATGTGTAGGAGGAAGGAGGTTTTCTTTCTTTGTAGACGTCTGTGGAAAACCAGGGGGAAGAGGGTTTCGATATCTTCTTTTACTTTTGAATGGACCTACCTCTTCGAGGATTTCAGACTTGCACTCGTTGTTGCATCTTGGTTGGGACTGCTGAGGGATAGGAAAATAGAAGTCTTTGGTGCCACAGAATTGATATCAAAGTTTTTGGAGTTAACTCCTTTTTATTTTGACCAAATGTTCTCCTGTGTGTACACATGTCGGTTTGGCTGTTCTGAGTCGGCACCCCAAACCAACATGCACACTGATTGCAGTAGACCTACCACTCCTTCTGTTGACTGTCCCCGCGATGGCCCCGCCCCCAAGACTCAGCCTGGCCTAGAACTTGAAAAATAAAATGATAATAAACCTACTTTATTATCATTTTTTTTTTCTCCAAGTTTTGGAGGCCTGCTGGCAAGGGTGCAACGCTTCTATGCCATAGCGGATGAGCTGCTGCTGTTTTAAACATTCAAAATAATTTCAATATAATGCCCCAAGTTCTAGCAAAGCTGATCTGAGAAAAACAAAAGATTTCAGTTAGTCTTATCATGAGCGCCATGTATATGGCCAATACTTTTATTTTATGTATTGCAATATTATTGTATTTTAAAGGCAACATCCTCTCTTGAGGGAAAAAACATGGTTTTCTTTGTCAAGTCCTGCACCTCTAACAATTAGCAGCAATAGGCATTTATATTGTTGCTGATGTTAGCTCGAGTTATTAAGATCTTATGTGACTTGTTCCTTCGTCAACTATTTCAGCAATCTACACACCACAAATGCATGAACTGAAAGACCTATATTTCCAGTTCTTTAGATTCAGATAAGTATGCTTTTGATAGCTATGGATCCCAGACAGCCTGAGGTGGACTGATGCGCCACTCTGCAGCTTCTGCCTGTTCTCCTGCCATTGTGGGCATCTGGAGAAAATCCTAAGGGCTGAAAACAGGGAAGCTGGTTTTAGCGAGGCCTAGACTGGCCCCTGTCACACCAAGCCTCTGTGACTTTCAGAAAAGCTGTGCATCAGTGCCAATTTAAGTACTGTAAGTATATCCTCATTTAATTTTGCATATTTGTGACATTTCCGCATGTGTATGATATTTCAACGCCTAACGTATGCCACTTTGAGTAACACTTCATCATGAGTCGAAGAAAGTGCTCATGTCCATACAATAAAATCAGTTTCAGAATGTACACCTTTTATGCAATTTAACGAGCTCCTGAACTGCATTTGCAAGGTCCCTAACCTTTCCTGGGTGGTGATTTTACTAGGTTTTACTAATACTACCAACATTCTAGTATGTACCTTAGTTTGAGCAAGCATTGTGTACTGCAGTGACGGAAATGGTCTCCAATAGACCTACCTTACATTGAGTGAAGATAATGTCATCACGGCTAATGCTCCAATTCACAAGGTCCAGCTGGGAGCTTTATTAAACTTAAGAGACTGCAGTCCTGGCCTATGAATGTTTACCCAATACTGCCATCCATTACACAAACCAAGGAACATTGTAAACCTTTTTTGACTCGTATTTGTTGTCTGTTTAATTTCTTTCATATTATTGTTGAAGTGTCCGTAAAATTAACCTTTTGTCCTGATTATTTGTCCTAAATTCTGACACTTTGTCCTGAATTTTTTATAGTCACAAACTAAAATTTGCCTCCATGCCAGATGGTCACCCTACATTATAATTTAAGGAACAGTGTACTATGCTGCTGTATTAGATGCTGGACACTGAAGCAGGTAGAACTAAGCTAGTTGTCACCTCTTTCCATCAGAGAAGTCAACCACAAAAGGAGGGAGTAAGAGTGGAAATAAGGAAGCAGCAAGAGTCGGGAACAAGGCGGAGCAGGAGAAGAAAGGAGGGGGGTAGGGAACAGCAGGTGAGGGAGGGAAGGGAGCAAGGGTGAGCAGAACGAATTAAAAGAAATGAGTTGCAGGAGTTTAGAAGGAGCAAATGAGGGAGAGCTTCAGTGCTGGTATCTCCTAGGTCGGGAGGAAGATAGGGTTCAAGGGAAGGCACTTATTCCCACAATCTGTTCGAGAAATATGCTTTATAGTTCTGCACACAAAGCCAGAATGTCCACTTACCCTGACCGGAGAAGTTTGAAGCTTCTATCTGTGATGGGGCACAGAAGGGTATAGCACCTCACTAGGGGTGGGCGGAATTTGCGAAATTCACTTTCGCAAATTATCGCGAAAATGTTAAAAATCTCCACAAACACGCGGAAATATCGCAAAGATGCGGAAGTTTTTTTCCCGCCCGTTCGCGGTATTTTCTGCGTGGTCGCGGCTCACCAACTTACCCATGCGGTTGCTCGCAGGTGCGGCCATCTTGTTTTCACTTGTCTCGTGGTGCATGATCGCGAGAAGAAAGACATGATCGCGCGACGAATGACGTTACTGCGGGCGCGAACTGTCGCGAGATAGCGCTAATGGCTACCAACAATCCAACATCTTGTGGAGAACGCGACTGGATCGGGAAAACTTGTCGGCGAATGCGGGGATTCAGGTAAGGCGATCGCGCGCATGCGAGAATGTATTATTTTACAGCGCGAGCAAGCAAAAAATTTCCGGTAAAATGCGGATTGCGGATATTTTGACATTTTCGCGCTCTCCGCGGAACGCGAAAATGTCAAATTATCGCAATTTCCGCGAGCGGAACGGAATTTTAGCCCAGACCTACACCTCACCCAGTCGATGCTGATGAAGCAGAAATTTCAAATTAATTGTAGGGGTGCATCATAATATAGCCTTATAGCCCGCCGTAGCGGGCTATACCGGCTGTTAATGGCCCGCTGCAGCGTTAAAGGCCCGAGCCGAAGGCGAGGGACTTTAACAACAGCAGCGGGCCATTAACAGCGGTATAGCCCTGCTACGAAGGGCTATAAGGCTATTAGAACATTCTGCCACTAGAGGGCAGAATATTCTACCAAAACAAAGCCCTTCAGGGAGCGCGAGGGGATTGAAATCCCCTCAGGCTCCCTGAAGTCTTTGTTCACAGCCAGAGCTGTGAACAAAGACACATTGGAATGTTGGTGCTCCGGGCTTATACCGGCCAGTATTAGCCCGGAGCGCTCCATTGTCTTCAATGGAGCTGCCAACGTTCCAATGTTCTAATCCCGTTTAGAGCGCACCCACATATAATCACTTGCTGTATTAACGTGAAGTGTTAGAATTTTGAAATGTTTTAACATGAATACGTAGTGTATTTGGCCATTGACAACTAACATGTAGAATCAACGTAGAAAATGAATGTAACTAGCAGGGAGCATTAACATGAAGAACTCATGTTGGGCAACTGAAACATGTTCATGTTTTAAATGTGTTCACTAATTACATATTCACACATAGGTAATGTATTAGTTGAAATTGCATTAATGTTATGTGAACTCGTAAAGCTTATATATTATCCCTCTTATGTTAGCTGAAATTCATAAGCCTGAAATGCTAGCCCCTGAACCTCTCACTTTAGAATTAACTGTTTGAATTTCATGTGTGCTGTGGAATCCTTTGTTTCTCATGTTTTGTGTTGCAGGTGAAGAAGCGCTCGTTTAGATAGAATAATGTCTTTGGTTTACTAGTCAGGCCAGGAGGGAAGAAGTTACAATGGAGTGGTTTGAGTTGATAAAGGAATGTCGTTGTGCTTCACACAGGAGAAGACCTGGGAACCAAGGACAAGCTGTATCGAAGAAGGTACACCGTCAGAATCATGGAAGAATTTCCTTCAGGACTGTACCCAAGGTGGATAGTGGAATCCGAAGTGCATCATGGGAGTGCCGCCTGAGAATAATTGTTTGTTGGAATTAGGGATAGTGCGCCACTTTTTTCTTGCCTTCAGAAAGAGAGCATCTTAGAATGAGCTATATCTTTGGTAGCTTAATGCTACTTGACCCATTGATCATGGAGACTTCTTAGGAAGACTCCACGAGCTGACACCTTAAACCTTCCTTCTGAAAATGCTTTTTTAGGGCTGTCACCTTAGTGTTAGAGTAGGGATATATTTAATGCTTTTCAATCATCAACCCTCGATGCAGGGGAATTTTGACTCATGCTTCCTGATTTTCTGTATTCTACTTTTTGAATTAATTGTGTTACTTATGCTGCACCGTTTAAACTGGATGTGCAGATTTGGCTTTGTGCTGATTCCTCTGTATTTCTATACTCTTGTGTTGAGGTGTCTACATGTTCAGTTATTTTTGGCTTTGTGAGAAATTAACTAACCTTAAATAGTTGGCTGTGAGTTATAATATATCCAAAGGAATTATTAGCTAATTGATCGATTTCTTGAAAACTTCCCACTTTAATGCTGCGAAAAAGAAAAATCAGAGTGTGACTCTGGAACTGTCTAGCACTTATGGGCCCAGCACTTTCAATGCTTACTGTTTGATTGAGCATAAGCAGGGGAAATAGAGCAGTTTATGGCAATAGATAGCCGAAATCTCAGAGCAAGCATGACTCTCACAAAGATGGAGCCATCTGCTTTAGTGGGCTAGTTTGGGAGCTAATCTCAGGTCGGGAGTGCAGTGAGCATTGTTGCTCGTGTACACAGGACTGTGAATATCAAACAGATGCAGTTGCATTTAAGGACAGGGCGAAAGGAGGTGGGTATGCAATGGATCTGGCGGTGACGATCCGGGTACCTGGGGAGGAAACCATATAGGTGATAGTGGCAGCAATACAGCAACCTGCTAGGCGAACCTTATTCGATTTTAAGAGTGACCAGTGGGAGGAGGACAAAGAGGTGTCGGTGGAGGCAGCAATAGAGAAAACACTCAAAAGTAACAATATTTAGTTTTAAAAATGGAATATACTAAAGGAGATTGGCATTGTTTATTTGGTGCCAGTGGGTGCGGGTGGCTATACCGGCACTCATTTTAGGGGACTGGGACTCTTTTTGGCAGCCGAAAAGTGGGAAACAACCATTACATCCATAGGTGATATGCGGAGGAGGCAGGTACTCCCGGGGAGCAAAAGATCTTGTGCTGAAACCAACGTTCTTCCAGAAGAAGAAAATATATAACAGAGCTTTCTCAGGTGCCGCAACCAGAATCTGGAACTTGCTACCGCCAAACATTAGAAGAATACCGTCATTGTCAAAATTCAAGAAGGAAGCTAATATCTTCCTAATGGGTAAATTCTGAGTCCTTTAATGGTAAAAAGAAAATTTGTAATTCAACTTATTCTTTCAGTTTCAGATATTATTGTAAGTGCTTATATCTTTTCCTGTCCACTGTTTTGTATTGTTCTTCACTTGTAAGTTTATTATGATGCTTGCTATTGTCGCAACCGGGACTGCTATATCTCTGTTAAGTGCTCTGACACCCTAAAGTGTCACATTTGCGCTATATAAAACACTAACTAAATAAATAGATAAATAGATTACCTCGCGGTCATTTCAATGTGTCATTACAACTCAGTTAACACATCGCAGATGCCATTACAACGCATTACCATTACAATGCAAACTTTTACCACACATATACCTGTCCAACCCACGCCTTTACAACAAATGTTGTTGTAAAGGCATGAATGGTAAAGACATATGCATTTTAAATGTAGGTCTTAGGTAAGTGTGTGTTTTTAGGGTTGAGGATGGGTAAGGGCTTTTGGATGGCAAGGGTATTTTAAGGGTTTAGGGTGGGTATGGGTTATTAGGTGGCAAGGGTAATTTTAGGGTTAGAGTGGGTATGGGTTTTTGGGTGGCAAGGGTATTTTTAGGGTTTAGAGTGGGTATGTGTTTTTGGGTGGCAAGGGTATTTTTAGGGTTTAGAGTGGGTATGTGTTTTTGGGTGGCAAGGGTATTTTTAGGGTTTAGGGTGGGTATGGGTTCTTGGGTGGCAAGGGTATTCTTAGGGTTTAGAGTGGGTATTGGTTTTTGGGTGGCAAGGGTATTTTTAGGGTTTAGAGTGATTATGGGTTCTTGGGTGGCAAGGGTATTTTTGGGGTTTAGGGTGGGTATGTGTTCTTGGGTGGCAGGGGTATTTTAGGGTTTAAGATGGGCATGGGTTTTTGGTGACAAGTGTAGTTTTAGGGCTTAGGGTGGGTATGGGTTCTTGGGCGGCAATGGTATTTTTAGTGTTTAGGGTGGGTATGGGTTTTTGGATGGCAAGGGTAATTTTAGGGTTTAGGGTGGTTATGGGTTTTTAGGCAGAAAGGATATTTTTAAGGTTTAGGATGGGTATGGGTTCTTGGGTGGCAAGGGTATTTTTAGGGTTCAGAGTGGGTATACATTTTTGGGTGGCAAGTGTATTTTTAGGGTTTAAGATGGGTATGGGTTGTTGGGTGGCAAGGGTATTTTTAGGGTTTAGTGTGAGTATGGGTTCTTGGGTGTCAAGGGTATTTTTAGGGTTTAGGGTAGGTATGGGTTCTTAGGGTGTCAAGGGTATTTTTAGGGTTTAAGATGGGAATGGGTTTTTGGGTGGCAAGTGTATTTTTAGGGCTTAGGGTGGGTATGGGTTCTTGGGTGGCAAGGGTATTTTTAGTGTTTAGGGTGGGTATGAGTTTTTGGGTGGCAAGGGAAATATGAGGGTTTAGGGTGGTTGTGGGTTTTTAGGCAGCAAGGGTATTTTAAGGTTTAGGATGGGTAAGGGTTTTTGGGTGGCAAGGGTATTTTTAGGGTTTAGGGCAGATGTCGGTTTTTGGGTGGCAGGGGTAATTTTAGGGTTTAGGGTGGGTATGGGTTGTTGGGCAGCAAGGGCATTTTTAGGGTTTAGAGTGTGTATGGGGCAAGGGTATTTTTAGGGTTTAGGGTGCGTATGGGTTCTTGTGCGGCAAGGGTATTTTTAGGGTTTAGGGTGGGTATCGGTTCTTGGGTGGCAAGGGTATTTTTAGGGTTTAAGAAGGGTATGGGTTTTTGGGTGGCAAGGGTATTTTTAGGGTGAGTATGGGTTCTTGGGTGAGAAGGGTATTTTTAGGGTTTAGGGTGGGTATGGGTTCTTAGGGTGTCAAGGGTATTTTTAGAGTTTAAGATGGGTATGGGTTTTTGGGTGGCAAGGGTATTTTTAGGGCTTAGAGTGGGTATGGGTTCTTGGGTGGCAAGGGTATTTTTAGTGTTTAGGGTGGGTATGAGTTTTTGGGTGGCAAGGGAAATATGAGGGTTTAGGGCGGATGTGGGTTTTTTGGTGGCAGGGGTAATTTTAGGGTTTAGGGTGGGTGTGGGTTTTTGGGTGGCAAGTGTATTTTTAGGGTTTAGAGCGTGTATGGGTTTTTGGGTGGCAAGGGTATTTTTTGTGTTTAGGGTGCGCATGGGTTCTTGTATGGCAAGGGTATTTCTAGGGTTTTGGGTGGGTATGGGTTCTTGGGTGGCAAGGGTATTTTTTAGGGTTTAGGAAGGGTATGGGTTTTTGGGTGGCAAGGGTATTTTTAGGGTTTAGGGTGGGTATGAGTTCTTGGGTGGCATGGGTATTTTCAGGGTTTTGGGTGTGTATGGGTTCTTGTGTGGCAAGGGTATTTTTAGGGTTTAAGAAGGGTGTGGGTTCTTGGGTGGCAAGGGTATTTTTAGGACTTAGGGTGAGTATGGGTTCTTGGGCAGCAGCGCTATTTTTTAGTGTTTAGGGTGGGTATGGTTTAGGGTAGTTATGGGTTTTTAGGCAGCAAGGGTATTTTTAGGGTTGTTTAGGGTGGGTAAGGGTCTTTGGGTGGCAAGGGTATTTTTAGGGGTTTAGGGCCGGTGTGGGTTTTTGGGTGGGAGGGGTAATTTTAGGGTGGGTATGGGTTTTCGGGAGGCAAGGGTATTTTTAGGGTTGAGGGTGTGTATGGGTTCTTGGGTAGCAAGGGTATTTTTAGGGTTTAAGGTGGGTATGGGTTTTTGGGTGGCAAGGGTATTTTTAGGGCTTACGGCGATATGGGTTCTTGGGCAGCAAGGGTATTTTTAGTGTTTGGGAGGGTGTGGGTTTTTGGGTGGCAAGGGTAATTTTAGGGTTTAGGGTGGTTATGGGTCTTTAGGTGGCAAGGGTATTTTTAGGGTTCAAGGCAGGTATGGGTTTTTGGGTGGCAAGGGTATTTTTAGGGCTTAGGGTGGGTATGGGTTCTTGGGCGACAAGGGTATTTTTAGTGGATAAGGGCAAGGGTATTTTTAGGGTTTAGGGTGGGGTTTTGGGGGCAAGGATAATTTTAAGGTTTACTGTGGGTTTTTGGGTGGCAAGGGTATTTTTTTAGTATAGAGTGGGTATGGGTTTTTGGGCAGCAAGGGTATTTTTAGGGTTGAGGGTGTGTATGGGTTCCTGGGTGGCAAGGGTATTTTTAGGGTTCAAGGTAGGTATGGGTTTTTGGGTGGCAAGGGTATTTTTGTGGCTTTGGGTGGGTATGGGTTCTCGGGCAGCAAGGAAATTTTTAGTGCATATGGGTTTTTAGGTGGCAAGGGTATTTTTAGGGTTTAGGGTGGGTTTTGGGGGGGGCAGGGATAATTTCAGGTTTTACTGTCGATTTTAGGGTGGCAAGGGTATTTTTAGAGTATAGAGTGGGTATGGATTTTTGGGCGGCAAGGGTATTTTTAGGGTTGAGGGTGTGTATGGGTTCTTGGGTGGCAAGGGTATTTTTAGGGTTCAAGGTAGGTATGGGTTTTTGGGTGGCAAGGGTATTTTTATGGCTTTGGGTGGGTATGGGTTCTCGGGCGGCAAGGGAATTTTTAGTGCATATGGGTTTTTAGGTGGCAAGGGTATTTTTAGGGTTTAGGGTGGGTTTTTGGGGGGGCAGGGATAATTTCAGGTTTTACTGTCGATTTTAGGGTGGCAAGGGTATTTTTAGAGTATAGAGTGGGTATGGATTTTTGGGCGGCAAGGGTATTTTTAGGGTTGAGGGTGTGTATGGGTTCTTGGGTGGCAAGGGTATTTTTAGGGTTCAAGGTAGGTATGGGTTTTTGGGTGGCAAGGGTATTTTAGGGCTTAGTGTGGGTATGGGTTCTTGGGCAGCAAGGATATTTTTAGTTCATAAGGGTTTTTAGTTGGCAAGGATAATTTTTAGGTTTAGGGTGGGGGTTTGGGGCAGGGATAATTTTAGGGTTTACTGTGGGTTTTTGGGTGGCAAGGGCATTTTAAGGGTTCAAGGTAGGTATGGGTTTGTGGGCGGCAGGGGTATTTTTAGTGTTTAGGGTGCATAAGGGTTTTTAGGTGGAAAGGGTATTTTTAGGGATTGGGGTGGGGTTTTGGGGGCAGGGATAATGTTAAGGTTTACAGTGGGTTTTTGGGTGGCAAGGGTATTTTTAGAGTATAGAGTGGGTATGGGTATTTGGGCGGCAAGGGTATTTTTAGGGTTGAGAGTGTGTATGGGTATTTTTAGGGATTAGGGTGGGGTTTTGGGGGAAGGGATAATTTTAAGGTTTACAGTGGGTTTTTGGGTGGCAAGGGTATTTTTAGGGTTGAGAGTGTGTATGGGTTTTTGGGTGGCAAAGATATTTTTTAGGGTTGAAGGGGGTATGGGTTTTTGGGTGGCAAGGGTATTTTTAGGGTTGAAGGGGGTATGGGTTTTTGGGGCCAAGGGTATTTTTAGGGTTTAAGATGGGTATGGGTTTTTGGGTGGCAAGGGACATTTTAGGGTTTAAGGTGGGCATGGGTTTTTGGGTGGCAAAGGTATTTTTAGGCTTTAGGGTGGGTAAGGGTCTTTGGGTGGGTATATGGGTTGAGGGGTTGTGTGGTTTAATGGATATTTATATTACCTTCTGGCGGTCACCAGTAGGTAGTTATAGTTAGGACCTTGCTTCTATTCAAAAAGAGGGTTTTTTTGCCAATATCTTTGCAAAATCTTCAAAACTAATGGTTCACTCAGGTCAGCTCCTGTCTAGAAATTTTTGGGGTGATTCATCAAGCGGGGGCTGAGAAAAAAGGGGGGTCCCAAAATGCATTTTCCCTATGTTAATTTCCATAGGAACTTTAGACACGGCTACAGCTCGAACTGCTGAATGGAATTACACTAAATTTGGCACAAAGGTAGGTCTTGGTCCAGAACTCGACACTTTTTTTAAATGGTATAAATCCATTCAGTAGTTGCTGGGTAATTAAAAAAATAAAAAGTAATATATCTGAGCACCAACGAGAACTCACGACTCCTCCCAAACATGAGCTTCATTGTAATTAGCCGCCAACACTCCAAACCAAAATGTGTTGGTAGCCATCTTGTGACTCGGTAAAACCGAGTCACAAGAAAACAATTACATTTTTTTTTTTAAAACAAGAAAAGGGGGCAGGGTAGAAACACCGTGACCCCCAAGGCCTGCTCAGAAAAGCATTTTTTAATGAGATCGGCGTGCGAATCCGGCTAAAATTATTAGAAAAAACGAAGTTCAGTCTCCTGCGCTTCATTTGTTTCAAGCCCCTGGGTGGGCCACGTCCCAGGGCAATTCTTAATTATGGTGTGGGGGCCTGTGGGGGCCCCCACAGCCATGGGGCCTGCCACCTCCCAAGGCATTCCTAATTATGTGCGTGGGGCCTCACGGGCTCCCCCAAGCCCCAGGGACCGCCACCTCCCCGGGGCTTAACTATAAATAAGTGTGGGGGGGGCTCCTGCCCCTCCCCACACTGCCCCAGGGACCACCAACTCACCAGATACCTCCAGCTAACATGCAGCTCCTGCCCTCCCAAAGCAAACACTCCTTTGCTTCGTTGACGCGAGAGCAGGAAACCTGCTCTCGCTTCCACGAAGCAAAGCAGAATTGCTTTCGGGCAAGGGGAGCTGCATGTTAGCTGGAGGTACCTGGTGGGCTAGTTGGCCCCCAGGGACCCTCATGAGGAATGGGAACTTCATCCCACAACCAAGAGCATGCCAAGAGGCACGTTTGCAGAGTGGTGAAGAAAGGGGGCATGGACTGTGTCTACTTCTAAGCAATCCCACTGTGTGGGGCTTACTGGAGGTAAGAGGTAGGCTAGTTGGCCCCTAAGGACCTCTAGCAGTTAAGGGGACTTCAATCCCCATCGAAGAGCGTGCCATGGAGCGCGTTTGCAGAGTGGGGGGCAAAGGGTGCGTCGCCTGGTATGAGAACTTAGCAATCCAGCTGTGTGGTACTTACTGGTGGTGATAGGAGGGGTAGTTGGCCATCAACGATGTCCTTGGGGGCCAACTTCCCCTCTTGTTACCTCCAGTAAGTCCAACACAGTAGGATTGCTAAGATGTATTCGGAGGCCATGTCCCCTTTCTCCACCACTCTGAAAACGAGCCTGCTGGCAGACTACGGGACGGGCATGAAATCCACTTTATTAGTGACTTTGGGGGCCAAGAAGCCCTTCTGGTACCTCCTGTAAGTCCTACGCAGCGGAATTCCTGAGCGCTGGTCGGAGGCCCACCACCCTTTCTCTACCACTCTGCAAACATGACTACAAGTTAAAGAAGCATGTTTTTGCACCTCTGAATTAGAGGTAGTTTTAATCCCCCTGCCCTATTATGTACTAGGGCCTTACAGGGGAGGGCTTGCCAATCACAGGGGTACCCCAACCAATAGTGTACCCTACTGTATGTAGGTGTTTTCACTGTATTCTAAGTGTCTTTTAGCATAGCACTGGCTCCAGGCCTGGTTAGTCAGTTACCACCAGTACCCGTAAGCAAAACGTTGGGGGCACAGCAACAATGCCTCTTTCTGCACCTCTGTTGGTTCTTTCTGCATATCTCTTGCTTCTTTCTGCGCCTTTCTTTGTCTTTCTGGGCTTCTGTTGTCTCTTTTTGCATTTCTCTTGCATTCTTTCTGCGCCTTTCTTCCTCTTTCTGCACATGTTCTACCTCTGTAGGCATAGTTAGAAATTAGCAACTAAGAAACCTTAGCAAATCACTGAAAAAACCATAGGTTTCATGGGCGTTATAGTTAGAAATTAGCATTTAAAAAACCTTAGTAATTCACTGAAAAAACCATAGGTTTCAGGGACATTAAAGTTAGTTGGACATTTCACTTGTACAAAACCAGTGAAATTCAGCTGTTATGGTTAGTTCAGCTAACTATAACTCGTGCCCCCGCAATGCACAACTGATGATGTCACATATTACATCATTCTTGACATGGTCAGTGACATCACTGAAGACATCATTCAGTAACTTGTTTGTTTCTGTAAAATTTAAATATGTTAGATAGACAGACAGACAGACAGACAGACAGACAGACAGACAGACAGACAGACAGATAGATAGATAGATAGATAGATAGATAGATAGGCAGACAGACAGACAGACAGATAGATAGACAGATAGATAGATAGATAGACAGACAGACAGACAGACAGACAGACAGATAGATAGATAGATAGATAGATAGATAGATAGATAGATAGATAGATAGATAGATAGATAGATAGATAGATAGATAGATAGATAGATAGATAGATAGATAGATAGATAGATAGATAGATAGATAGATAGATAGATAGATAGATAGATAGATAGATAGATAGATAGATAGATAGATAGATAGATAGATAGATAGATAGATAGATAGATAGATAGATAGATAGATAGATAGATAGATAGATAGATAGATAGATAGATACAAATGAATCCTCGGCAAAGTGCAAGCCACTTTTTGTCGGCAGCCAGCCCCTAAAATTCAAACAGGTTTCTGGCGAACATCCTCATAAGCTGAGAAAGAACCAGTGCCGCAGCCTCAATTTTGCTCAAGTGTATTTTATTTCGGCAACAAAAACACCCGACGCGTTTCGGAGTTAACTCACTCCTTTATCATGGGTTAGGTTACAAAATATCACTTCACTTTTTAAAGGTACATGCAAAATCATAACGCGCACATGATCATAGACATAGACAACATGTTGCTACTTTGTTGCTGTATCTGTTTCAATAAAGTTTTTGGGGGATCTGAGCATAAATATACAAAAAACGCTTGTTTGTAATAAACATTAATGGCGAGTTTTACATAAATATTTGTATATCTACAATCGTTGATACCAATCAAGTAAATGTGCATTCTCATTTGTCAAAGAGATCTTTAAATCTCTAATGGCTTGATTCTTTTAGGATTATCCAAAGCTTATAAAGCATAATATATTCAAATTTAATCATTCTGCCCCAGTGGGCTGGCACATTTAATCAAATTACCCCTCGCGGAGAAAATAAAATACACAAATGTAAGAAAATTACTCTTTTAAAAAACTGTAACTCTTTGCAATCTGTTTGTTTTTCAGTGTGTTAATGAACTTCAGTTCCGCCCTAGTGGGCAAAAACAAATATTGCATGCTGCCAGAAACAACAATTGTTGCTGAAAACAGTTGACTGCTCTAATGTAACTGGAAGTCAGATATTTGTGCTCATGTACCTTCCAATCCTCTCATCTAAAACAGCAAACAAAGAGTGCAACATTTAATTTTCACATTTGACAAACAGTGCTATGTACAATAATCTTTAAAACCATTAAAAACTGGTATTCTTTGGGAAGAGAGGCTGCTAAACTTATCAGGCTCTAGCCCTGGCTTATAAGTGTACTGATAATTCTTCGTCCAGGTTGAGGCCTTCTGGATGCGAAGCGAAGGCCACCGAGAAGTGGAGTCGGAGGAACCCCTGTTCCGGGAGGTTGGCGCCAAGCAGGTGAGCTTGCACCAAACTCTTAGGGTCATTAAGCGAAGGGAAGTACGTGTAGGGTGCAGTAGGGCGATAATTCAACCCGTGGTGAACATCGAAGGGTTCAATTGGTAACAAGTGTTTTTGCAGCAGAAGCTGCATGTCTGTGCAGGAGCTGTGCCAACAGCATAAAAATGGCGACAGCAAGAGAGGTGAAGAGGAGAGAGGCGGCTAACAAGTTATTCACTAAAATGACAACTATTGAAACAACGGCCCAACCAACCCAACAGGAATAAAAAAGGAAACTTTGGGATTCCTTATGAAAAATATTTAAAAAAGAACAGTCAAAATGGTGGAAGGCCACTGCTTTAAGTAAATATGTTGAGTGCAATAGAATACCACGTGGACTCAGAATATTTATAACGCCGACCTTTCACAAACCAGATCCTGATCCTGAAATGGTCGACGAATGGATGACAAACAATCATGAGTGCTTAATGAAAATGTTGAAGATTATTATTAAATATGCAGAGAAAGATTGTGAAAAACTGAATGTTGAAAGTGAAGAGATAACTAAAAAACTGAAAGAATTATATAATGAAGTTGACTTCAATATGGAAATGACCAGAATTGAAAGTAGACTTGAAAAAGTTTAGGAAGAGATAAAGGCAAAAAAACAGAGAAAGTATTATCGTGATGAAATCGACTATGAAAGGGGACAAATCCTCACATTTGGGAAAAGGTTTGATCATCTGAGGAAAACAACTGTGACCACAGTGAAAAAACAAAATCAAGAAGCAAACAGTGAAACAATTACTGAAAAGGTTGACAGTTATACAAGTGAAAGTGACGTTTCAACTCAATCAGAATCTTTGAACGTAAAAGCCTGAATTTTAAAGGAATTTACCCTCAGGGCAAAAGGACACCAAGCAGGTACTCCTACACGAGGTGGTGGTTGAGGAGGAAACCAAGCAAAATCAGAAATCAACAACAGCAAAACAAACAGCCCAGTGGAAAGTTTAACAAGCGGCCGGAAAGCAAGAAAATGAACAATACAATGACTGTGGTAAATCTCTCTAAACGTGTTTTAACTACTAACCAATAGGAGGTATTATCGTTAGGATTGTCATTTTGCCCATCTGCGAAATGTAACTATACTGATACACGTATTGATCTTTTTAATTTTACACGGAAGTTGAAATTAAAAAAGTGGTTTGCGATGAGAAGCTCGCAAAGTATGAATAAGACACAGGCAAAACCAACCATCCTTACGGTAAATGATGCTGAGGTTTTACACGTAATGCACGATCTAGAAGATAATGTCAATTTCATTGATGATCCTTTTTTAAACTTGATTAATACTGACATTGATATTGGAATGAGCAGTGAAAGTGGGTTCAAGCCAAAATCGGTGTTTGTCCCACAGATCAGCAATAACAGTATAGAATGTTTTGAGAATGGTATGATCAAGGAACTAAAAAGAATAGAGAGACGTACACCCAGGCTCAATTACAATCTGAGAAAAGCACAAAAAGAGGCCATCAAAGAACTAGAAGGGTACACCGATGTGGTTATTAAAAAATCCGATAACGGTGGCAACGTGGTCATCAGGCCATTAGACAAGTATTTGGCAGAAGGCTGTAAACAACTAAATGATACAGAGAAACATGTACCTTCTACTATACAGCAGTATGAAGAGGCAAAGAATGAATATTCTTGTAAATTGATTGATTGGAGAGACAAAGGCATTCTAGATGAAGATGAATACACTTACCTAGTGTGCAAATATCCTAAATAAATTATACTTATTGCCAAAACTGCACAAGAATCTCTGTAACCCACCTGGTCGACCTATAGTATCCTCTAGGGGGAGTCTATTAGAGAATACG
The DNA here is from genome assembly GCF_964204655.1 of Triturus cristatus. Taxonomy (NCBI): domain Eukaryota; kingdom Metazoa; phylum Chordata; class Amphibia; order Caudata; family Salamandridae; genus Triturus; species Triturus cristatus. The sequence continues at coordinate 623,523,452 of NC_140588.1, read as the reverse complement.
TCTAGATATGTCGATCACTTTTTGCAACCATTTGTTCAAGCTTTGCCCTCTTATGTAAAAGATAAGATTTTTTAAGAATCATAAATGACATCACCTGGGATAAGAACTATATGTTATTAAGCTTTGATGTGACTAGTCTATACACTAGCATCCCCTAAGATCAGGGTATCGATGCACGTAAGTACTCTTTGAAAGGAAGATCCCTTTTCTTCCTCATGCACACTGAAATGGCATTGGAGATGATTCTGATATGTCTCAGGAATAACTGTTTCATATTTGATAAACAAATATAGAGGCAAACCCAGGGGCCGGCGATGGGAACTTGCTTCGCCCCCAGCTTTGCAGGTCTGTAGCTGGGCTTATGGGAGAAGCAAGTTGTTAATACCATCAAACAATTCAGTGACCACGTCGTCCTCTGGGTTAGATATATCGATGATATCTTCTGTATATGGAATGGAACAGAATAACAGGCACAAGAATTTGACATCCTTCTTAATGACAATTAATTGAACTTACAGTTCACTAGCCACATGAGTAACACCAGCATTGAATTCCTTCCTAAAATTGGAGATAAAAGACAATAAAATAACTAGTGAATTATTTTGAAAGAAAACAGCGGGCAATAGCCTGCTACATGGGGGAAGTTGCCACCCGGCGAACTTAATCCGCAGCATTCCTTTCGGCGAGCTAATACGAGCAAAAAGGAATTGCAGTACTGAGGCTGGATACCAAAAAGAAAAAGCAGGTATGATCTAAAGATTTAGAGAGAGGGGATACAGCAAGGCTGTTGTGAAACAGACAGAACTGAAAGCTGACAAACTAAAAAGAAGTGATCTATTTGTTGTGGCCCACAGGTTGCGCCAGAGAGCACTGCCAGTCCGAGCGGGAACCAACCGCGGTCGGCGGACATGACAGGAACTACCATTCCCATGAAGAAATGCGTGCTGATGCGCGTGACGTCAGCACGCTGGACGCTCCGGCGAAGAAAAGGAAACATCCGGCTTCAGTCAGGTGCCGGTTATTTTGTATCCAGGTCGGAAGTACCAGCGGAGAACAGCGTTCTGGTAGGGGTGCTCTGCACCAAAACTGTGGTTCTTTGCTGGCTTCTGTCGTTCAGGCGTTCGTTTGTTGTCTATGCTGTAACAAGGCGAGGTTCACCTTGTCATTCAGGGTCCAAGTACAGTGGCCCCGTTGGATGCCGCGTGGAGGCGTGCGGGGTCGCCAGTTCCGTGTTGGTTAAGTCCAGCACTCCTCGCGAAGGGGAGCATATCTTTGTTTGTCCCTGCCCTAAATTTCCGTGGCCCCGTTGGATGCCGAGCTAAGGCGTGCGGGGTCGCAAACACCTAGGTCCGGTGTTCGCTCCGGTCATTGCTCTCAGCTGCCCCAGTCCGCCTCTTGACATATAATAGGGCGGAGGGCTTTATTAACTTTCGGAATGCGATATTCTCGCAGTGGTGCTGTTGGCATACTACACAGTGGAGTATAGTCGCATCAGGAAACGTATAGTTTCGTCCCTGTATATCGTGAACACTGCCTGTTGGTAGTATAACAGTGTGACAGAGATTCTTCTTGAAAACCTGTGGGGGCGACCAGGAGAAGTATCCTGTTCATTTGCCCTGCTGCATTTTATGTGTGTTCGTTTGTACTCCATACAGGGGTGGAAAGGTGACTGCTGGCATACGTCCTTCCCCCCTGTACTGAGAAGAATCCAGAATTCATGGTAGGTCCTTTAGCTGAAGGGATTTACGAGGGGTGCAAGCATAATACGACCTCTGCTGATTAGTATCTTGTCTGTAGGGTTCCAGTTGCCTTGCGATCAGGTCATTCCAGTCTCCTGTTCCCCGAGAGCATTCTTTCTTTTACAGGTAAAAGGGGGAGTTAGGGAAGAACGGGGTGATAGAGAGATAGGGATTGATGTAACCATTGCATGTTGTTCTTTCTCTTTCAGATCTCCCTCCCAGCTGTCCCCTTCCTTTCCTTCCCTCGCCTGATCACCCTTCTGTGTCTGTTTTATATCTATCAGACCAAGGGGTTATCGGGAGGTGGACCCCTTACAGCATCGTGCGACTCTGAGGACACTTGGACTGCGACACTATTAGTGCCTAAGATCAGAGAAGATAAAGAACAGATCAGATTTATCACCAACCACAACTGTCAAACATGGGAGATAAGAAAAAGTTTAAAGAAATTTTGGGAGGTCCTGAGAACAGATAATGATCTCAAAGAGTACATTGGAGAAAATCCATCATTAACATTCAGAAAAGCAAAATCCTTAAAAGACACTCTGAGCACATGCCTTATTAAAGAAGCTGGAAAGAAAAACTAGCATTTGCAATGCAACGGTCTCGCCTTTAGGATCTTAAAAGTATTTAGCCATGCAGCACATTATCCTGGGTGTTATATTAACTCTTCTCATTTAGCCTTACACAACTGCTATAACCAGATGAAAAGAGCATTTGTTCTCAGTGGGACGCCATGGAAAGGGGTTAACCCCTTCGGTGCTCATGACGGAATGGTTCCGTCATGACCCACGGTTGAGCTGTGCTCATGACGGAACCATTCCGTCATGACCCCGCCCGCGCAAGATTCCGCCAGCACAGCGGCGGAATCTGCGCAGCATCGAAGGGGTTAAGGTAACTGTTAGTCCCAAACAATAAAGTTTTACAAAAAACAATATGAATTGACAAAGCTAATGCATTGACAAAGTCAAAAGGCTGGCAGCATAAGTCGGACCAGCTAGCTTTGCAAATGCTTGTGTTGCTTTGTCAGGGATGTGGAGCAGCAGAGGAATGTGGAGGTAAAGAACAGTGTGGTATGAAACTAAAACTGATCATGAGCAATAGCTATACTGAAATAGAAGCGTGTTCTGTACTCGAGAAAGACACAGCCCGAACTTGAAATATAATCTGCGAAACAAATATGATCTGCGAAACTTGTTATGCTTTGAGTTCGGGCTAACCTTCGCTGGAATGTCAAGGTTGAACAAGCATTGGCAACAACATTAGTTCTGGCTTTAACACCTCCAGAGTTTTCTGTTTGTATGAATGAATAGAGGATTTTTAAAGCGCAGACTTAGCCCAAGTGCATATAGGCACTGAAAAACAAACCAATATACAGGCAGACACCCCACTCAAACCCACCTCTCAGGAAACAGCCAGGTCTTTAAGGACTTTCGAAAGATTGTGTGAGATCGTTGCCCCGAAAGAACATCCGGAAGAGAGTTCCACGCATTAACAGCAGCAAAAGAAAAAGCTCTCCCGCCCCATCTCATTCTTTTGATATATAGATTTAAGTCATCTATATGCATGAGTGGCTTGAACTCCAAGCCATACGAGAGATTGCGCAGTTTAAATAATGTTCTAACCAGTAAACGCTCTTACATTTTGCACAGTAGGGTCATGGAACCCATTCTACAAACTTTAGAATTAAAACTTGCACTGGTAGCTCTGTACAGTACAGCACCCCAAGCATTCTGAAATCTAAGCAGCTTGTTATGAGTGACACGGTAATTGCTAGCTGATACCGCTAAATATCACACGTGGAGGTCTTTGCTGAGTGTGTTGTTAAGTCACAGAATAAGTGCTAACTCAAATATGCGCGTAAATCTTCTGCCGTCAATTCTGTGTTGTGTAACACCCCAGAAGAATAATGTGCAATGAACACAGCATGCATGCTGTTCCAAGTTACACCAATGCGTCAGTGGGGTAACAACATCTTAGCCTCCACCCCTTCCCCCATGGATTGTAAGGGGGCCCTCTACAATCATCTGGCCTTGCGCTGTTTTGAAACACCTTGCCCTTGCAAGGAAGCCAACGTGTTCTGTAGGCAAGGAGACATCACCGCATATGAAAAACATTTCAGATGTTGTTGATTCAAAAAATTGGGGTTCCAGAAGTAAAAATGATTGGTGATATGGAAAGATCCCAGGGCACAGACATAGCATCATAAGCATATCAAAGATAACAGTGAGCAAAAATCAAGATAACAGTGAGCAAAAATGCTGCTGATGTGCTATTGAAAAGTAAATTCGCAGCGCACCAATGGATGTTGTTACTGGTATTTTATCTTTCATATTTCTCAATTCCATCATACTCCTAGTCTATGTTTCAATCAATCAATCAACTTTACTCTGAGGCATAATATGCGGGACAAGATTGCGTCCAAGTGAATCCACCGCTCTAACCTCTCACGCAGCCAGTCCTCGAGTTACTAAACGTGAGGATTTTCAGAGCAGGTGTTTTGGTTCACGGCTGTCTCAGCGGACCGGTGGCACTGGCTGATTGTTTGGAGGTCGACTCTTTTGCCTTCAGTCTCTCAGCAGGGGCATCCTTTGACTACAATGGCGGGGCGCGGTGGCAAAGGTGTTAAACAATGGGCTGCCCTCCCGGCTCCTTCATTATCGACGATAACTGGCCAGCCTCCCCCATGGCTTGAGACAGCGACAGGGAGTCAGACCAGTGGCACGGCGCGCTAAACGTAAACAAAGCACGTTGTGATTTACACGAGTCCTATTGCATTGAAGACACAAACAGCACCAGCTCAATTGTCCGGCTGCTTAAAAAGTGAAAGTGCGCACGGCGCGCTAAACATAAACAAAGCAGGTCATGATTTACACAAGCCCTATTGCATTGAAGACACAAAAAGACACGAACCGGAGTGGGCGGGTGGGGGGCGAGAAGTCACAGACTGAGGAAGGGGGCAGGAGGGGGCTGGGGTGGGAGACAGGGAAAAAAATAGTGTTAGGAGTAAAGGGGCCAGTAGCCCTGGAAGGATACAAATGATGACTGAAGAGGGACTAACAAGCCTCAAACCAATCGGAAGGCAGCATTTAAGATAAAAGACAATGGGCAGAGAGTGGGCGGAGCTTCCATGAAGCTTCCATACTACAGTGTATACTGCATGCCTTGCAAAGCAATGGCAGCGCATTCGTTTTGCATCGCTAGGTGAGGCCTAAAAGAAAATAGTGCTAGGAGTAAAGGAGCCAGTAGCCATGGAAGGATACAAATGATGACTGAGGAGGGACAAACTAACCTCAAACCAATCGGAAGGCAGCATTTAAGACAAAAGCCAATAGGCAGAGAGTGGGCGGAGCTTCCACAAAGCTTCCACACTACAGTGTATACTGCATGCCTCGCAAAGCGATGGCAGCACATTCGTGCTGCATTGCTAGGCGAGACCTAATGAGATCCAAGGCTTCTTTATTTGTAGCAAATGCAAGGCATCTAAGCATAGTGAAAATTGCAAAACGCTTAAAATTTCAGTCGACAAAGACCCATATAGAATCATGAAACATGTAAATTGCAATACTGAATACGCTGTATATGCCTTAAAATGCCCATGTAATAAGTTCTACATAGGCAGCACAATTCATAAGGCTAAAAAAGAGTACTAGAGCACCTGAGAGCCATAAAATCCATGATCGACAATATCATATTGCTCGCCATTTTAATGCAGTACACAATCAGAATGCCAGTCGTTTAAAATGATATGTCCTTGATTACATACTGATGAGAGAAAGGGGAGGAAATAGAATTTCTGAGCTGAGAAGATTAGAATCTAAAATGATTATAAAATATAACACCATGCATCCAGAAGGCCTCAACCGGGATGAAGAATTATCAGTACACTTATAAGCCAGGGCTAGAGCCTGATAAGTTTAGCTGCCTCTCTTCCCAAAGAATACCAGTTTTTAATGGTTTTAAAGATTATTGTACATAGCACTGTTTGTCAAATGTGAAAATTAAATGTTGCACTCTTTGTTTTCTGTTTCAGATGAGAAGATTGAAAGGTACATGAGCACAAATATCTGACTTTGAGTTACATTAGAGCAGTCAACTGTTGTCAGCAACAATCGTTGTTTCTGGCAACATGCAATATTTGTTTTTGCCCACTATGGCGGAATTGAAGTTCATTTAAACATTGAGAAACGAACGGATTGCAAAGAGTTACATTTTTTGAAAAGAGTAATTTTCTTACATTCGTGTATTTTATTTTTTCCACGAGGGGTAATTTGATTTAAATGTGCCAGCCCACTGGGGCAGAATTGTTCAATTTAAATATATTATGCTTCATAAGCTTTGGATAATCCTAAAAGAATCAAGCCATTAGAGATTTAAAGATCTCGTTGACAAATGAGAATGCACATTTACTTACTTGGTATCAACGATTGTAGATATACAAATATTTATGTAAAACTCGGCAATAATGTTTTTACAAACAAGTGTTTTTTGTATATGCATGCTCAGATCCACCAAAAACGTTATTGAAACAGATACAGCAACAAAGTAGCAACATGTTGTCTATGTCTATGATCACTTGCACGTTATGATTTCGCATGTACCTTTGAAAAGTGAAGTGATACTTTGTAACCTTACACGTGAGAAAGGAGTGAGTTAACTCCGAAACGCATTAGGTGTTTTTGTTGCCGAAATAAAACACACTTGAGCAAAATTGAGGCTGAGGCACTGGTTCTCTCTCGACTTATGAGGATGCTCGCCAGAAAACTGTTTGAATATATATATATATATATATATATATATATATATATATATATATATATATATATTGTTCCATTGTTCCACAAAAAAGCCCTTGAGCTCCAATAGGGCACACTGCGCTCTCCCCCACCATCCGGTTATGCTCGCCTTGCTGATGCACGCCAACCACGGTCTCACTCAAATTATTTCCAAGTCCGACGCGTTTCAAGGCTGTTCCGCCCCTTCCTCATGGACTGTGAACAAAAGGACACGACATTCCACCATTGTTTGTTTCCCTCCTTTTATTGACAGAAACACCGCCCTTGGTGGGCGTGGCACAGTTGTGACCGACCAGCTGCATGCTGGTAGTTGCGGTCCATACAGGGTGAATACAGTGATTGCCTTAAGTAGGCTCGGTCCCCCGTCTCAATTTCACATATTTATAACCTATAGTAGGAATGAGACAATCCGGTTTGCGCGCCGTTTTCACCTGAGAGAGCGCACTTCACCAGAGAGGAAGCGTTTCCCCTCCGAAGCCTTCCCATCTTGACTCACATCTAGTAGGAGACGGGAATGGTGCTCCTATTCACGGCCAAGGGTAGCCGTGCAAAGTAATTGTTCCACAAAAAAGCCCTTGAGCTCTAATAGGGCACACTGCGCTCTCCCCCACCATCCGGTTATGCTCGCCTTGCTGATGCACGCCAACCACGGTCTCACTCAAATTATTTCCAAGTCCGACGCGTTTCAAGGCTGTTCCGCCCCTTCCTCATGGACTGTGAACAAAAGGACACGACATTCCACCATTGTTTGTTTCCCTCCTTTTATTGTTTTTTCAATATCTTTGGCGCTGGTGGACGAATCTTCGCGAAATTTTTAAAACTAGTGGCCCGCTCCGGTCAGCTCCTGTCTTGAAAGTTTCGGGGTGATTCGAGAAGCAGGGGCTGAGAAAAAAGGAATCTTTAGACACAGCTACAGCCCGAACTGCTGAACGGAATTACACCAAATTTTGCAAAAAGGTAGGTCTTGTTTCAGAAAGAGCCCATTTTGTTAAATGGTGTAAATACGTTCAGTAGTTCCTGAGAAATTTGAAAAAGAAAAAGTTTCGATATCTAGGGACGTGGTGGAGTCCCAACCCCTCCCGAGCACGAGCTTCACTGTGATAGGCTGCCAACACTCCAAACCAGGAAGTGTTGGCAGCCATTTTGTGACTCGGTAGAACCAAGTCACAAGAAAACAGTAAAACAAAGGTGAAAAAAAAGAAAAGGGGGCAGGGTAAAAATACCCTGACCCCCTAGGCCTGCACAGGGGGTCCCACAAAGACTCCCAGGGCCCAAAAAAGCATATTTTTTCCAATTTCGGCAAAATTTGCACCAGGGTCGCGAATCCTGCCATGCTTCATTCAAATTAAGGCCCCCGGGTGGGCCAGGTCCCGGGGGCATTGCCAACAAATAGTAGCGGGGGCCCACGGGGGCCCCGCAGCCCCGGGGACCGCCAGGTGTATGAGTGCATATGATAGTGTTGTATTGATGAGTGACTGCATGTATGAGTGAGAGTGATTGTATGGATGAATGAGTGGATGTGTGTGTAGACCTAGGAATCAGTGAGTGCGTATGCAGTAACTGGTGTTGGTGTGTCAATGATTCAGAAAATGGTAGTCTGTATTTTACAGTGGGTGTATCAAAGGTTATATTAGAGTGTGAGGAGGTGCATCAGATTTTCACGAGGATGATGTCATCAGTGATGTAATTTGAGATGTCATCAGTGATGTCATCAGTGATGTCACTGACCATGTCATGAATGATGTAATATGTGACGTCATGAGCAGTGCATTGCGGGTGCACAAGTTATAGTTATCTGAACCAACTATAGCAGCCGAATGTCTATGGTTTTGTAAGAGTGAAATGTCCATCTAACTATAACGTCCCTGAAACCTATGCTTTTTTCAGTGAATATATATATATATATATATATATATATATATATATATAGATATATATATATATATTATATATACACGAAGATGTATTGAAGAATGAGTGGGTATATAAGTGTCTGAATGGATGATTTAGTAGGTGCGTGACTGTCTGTATAAGTGAGTGACAATGCACCCTCATCAATTATATTGTTACAAGCCGGCACTGCAACACAGGGTAACAGTACCAACGATCTAAAAGATAAACTGAGAAGGCTGGAACAATTAATGAGACAGGACCAGAGCAAATGGTGGGAAGGGAAATCATTGCAACGTTTCCTAGATGTGGGCAGGATCCCACTTGAATTAAGAATACTTATAGCACCAAGCAACAAAAATCCAGACCCACGTATGAGTAAAGAAGGGGTGGAGTGCAATTTGGACTCGTCGAGAAAATTTGTCACAATTCTAGTCAAATACGCAGAGAAGAATAGAATGAATTTACAAAATCAAATTGACTAAATTAATGAGGAATTGAGCCTAATGGGGCAAAGCAATGAACTCAACAAAATGCGCAAGGAAATAACGAAAAGACTGAGCAAAGATGAAGAAAAAATAAGAGAAAGGAAAACTTTTAAGTTCCAGAGGGACAAAATAGACTATAAAAATGGATGGATTTTTACGTTTTTGAAAAAGTATGATTTCCTCAAAATATCCAAATTTAGCGGATCAAATGTTGCAACATCAAGTACAATAACAAATAGGGAAAAACATACAAACACTTCCAAACTTGATCTAAGTTCAGCAGTAGAAAGTGAATCGGAGCTGGACCCACGCAATCCAAGGATGGTACAGATACCATCAAAGCTCTCACTGGCAGAGGAGTTAGACTTTTTTATGCCAGGACCAAAGGCAAACCCTCCACCCAAGAACACAGGGAAACAGATCAGAAAAAATGGAACCAGCAGGCGGCAGGAGAGGAGAAAAGCGCACAGAAAAAACAAGTGGTACGCAGATGGAAACAAAAATAGCTGGATGTCCATCAAACAACCGCACCATCATTAATTTGGCCAAAATAGATCTAAATAAAGCAGAAGAACAACTCTTGTCCCTGGGGCTGTCCTACCGTCCGGAGAGTACTTTCAATTATACTACCACTAGAATGGATGTATTCAGGTGTGTGCGAAAACTTAAATTGAAAAACTATCATCTACTTCGCAATAAAACAAGTATGGAAAGTACTAAGGGCAGTGATTTACCTCAATCACCAATGTTTAACTTGACCATGTCAGATCTACCATTTCTGAGGGACCTTCAAGAACTAGAGGGGGAAAACGCAACATCAGATTCCCGACAATTCAATCATGATACTGTAAGGCCAAGGGACAAAGACAATGACGCAATTATTCTCACAACAAATCAGGGAAGAACAAAAACGTCCTTCAAGCCTAAGTCGACTTTTAACCCCATTACATCAAGGGACTCTATAGACATATTCCATGAGCAAATAGTGTAAGACATAAAACAACTAAACCACAAAGTGCACGGAACCAGACAGAAACATAGCAAACAAAATTACCAATACCACAAATTAATGTCCAAGTTACGAAATAACAAACAAATCATAATACATAACTTAGACAAGGGAGGCAACCTTGTAATCTGGGCAAAAGATGACTATATGGAAGAGGCCATGGCACAACTCACCGATAGAACTTGCTATAAGAAAAGCGATGCATTGTCCTTCAGGGCCATCTACAATGAATACTCTGCAAAACTATTAGCGTAGAAAAGTGCCGGATTGATTACTATGCAAGAGTATACATTTTTGAAAAATGAAAATCCTACTGTGTCGATCATCTATTACATACCCAAAGTCCCTAAAAATCCATCTAAGCCACCAGGAAGGTCAATCATATCTGCACACAACAGCTTACTAGAAAAAACATCACAGTATGTAGACTATTTTTTACAGGAACACGTACAACGTTTACCTTCCTATATTAAAGACACTGGGGTCTTCCTGGCAAAAATAAATGATTTTGAATGGCAAAATGACTTTTTATTGATGACTCTCGATGTAACATCATTATATACGAGCATAAACCATCAAGATGGACTAAGGGTATTACAGCATTACTTTAATAACAGACCAACACAGATGATACATCATAACAAAATGCTTATCAACATGGTAGATTTTTGCTTGAACAATAACATCTTTATGGTTCACAGCGTGTTCTACCAACAAATGCGTGGGGTGGCAGCTTCTCCCCCAGCTATGCCTGTCTACATATGGGCTGGTGGGAGGAGCTGGTTCTCAAAAACACCTATGATGTGTATATCACAAACAATGTAAAATTAAGGTTGAGATATATAGACGACCTTTTTGTAATTCGGCAAGGAACCTTGTCAAGTGCACAGGAATTTGTCGATATGATCAATGTCAATGATATCAATTTAAACTTCACTGCAACTATTAGTACCGAGACTGTGAATTTCTTAGATGTTCAAATCTATATCCACAATAATAAGATCGCAACTAAAGTACACAGTAAAGAAACTGCAGGCAACTCAGTGTTGCATGCAACTACTTCCCATCCAAGAGATCTAGTGCACAGTATCCCCTATGGGGAGATGCTAAGACTAAAAAGAATCTGCAGCAACACTGATGATTTAAAGACAGCACAACAGGTCAGTAAAATCAGATTCTTAGAAAGAAGCTACTCAAGCAAAAGTATCAATATCGCAATTGCAAAAAGCAATGCGTTTGCCAGGTCAGACCTACTTAACAATAAAAATAAAAAGGAACATGCGCAAACCCCACCCACAGCATTGAAGGCAAATGTCAAATCTAGAGAAGGCAATGACAACTTCAGAGTGATTTTAACTTTCAGCAAACAGGAGTGGTCAATTAAAAACATCATTAAAAGAAATTGGCCCATTGTTCTCAGTGACCCAATAATCAGGCAATCCTTGTCCAAGAATTTAGCTATTACACACAGCAATATCGATGAAGGACTGTCTGGTAAAAAGCAGTCCCGAGAACAATATGGGACACTTAGATCTGACACAACACAAAGGGTTTTACAAGTGCAAAACATGTAAAGCCTGCCACTATGGCACCAACAAAACACCTTAAATGGTCCCCTAGGCCCTAACCTGCAAGACTGATCATGTAATGTATGTGCTGGAGTGTTCTTGTGGGTTACGGTATGTGGGGAATACTAAACTCCAAGGCCACAAAAGAATACTCCAGCATATACGTGCTATAATCAATCAGGACCAATCCTATCCAGTAGCATGGCAGATTAAAGACAGCCAGAATTCCAAACCAAAAGACCTTCAATACTATGTGATTGATGCTGTGCCACCCAACAAGAGAGGAGGAAACAGGGAAAGGATTCTACGCCAACTAGCAACCCGCTATATCCTTGACCTAGATTCCAAGCAACCAGGCGGTCTGAATATTACGGAAGATCTATACACCTGTCTCTGAACCACAGCCATAGCCATAGCAAGGCCTAAGAGTCCGAAAAAATATAGAGAAATTTGGCAGCACTTGACCCATTAATGACGATTGTTTATGGACCTTGAAACAATGGGGGCAACACACATGTGTGTGACATTAACATCAACACTAACTGCCTCCAATCGCTGTCCTCCCAGAAGTATAACAGTTTTTAATTAATCACTTTAGTCTTTTTACCTTGGGTGTCAATACACATGCACTTTCAATTATATTGCACTATTGCTTTATTACTCGAGATATTTACTATATGGACTTTTGAATATGAGAAGTCAAATGTTATTTCTTAATTAAAAGGTCAAATGATTAAACATGGCCAATTCATAACATAAAAATATAATTTTTTAGATGTTTCAAATGACTAACTGATAAAATTATATACATGTTTTATATTAGATAATAAGACTTATATATTAACGCTCACTCATGATTTTATATGTTCATAGTTGTATTAACAAGACCTGAATTGAAAATCTACTGTATTTATACACGGACTTAATCATGGTTTTTATGGATTTGAACATGAATTTATAATGTTGAATCGTTACTAATTAACAGTTGATGAAATGTCATAACACATTCAACGAAAAGTCTATTGTGGACCTCTTTGACTATAATCTATACGCACGTGTCACTTTAAGAAACTGGTTGAAAAGGCAAAATGAAGCTGTGGAGTGTAATGTGATCAAGGCCCGTCAGGGCTGAAACACATAATGGCTGGCATTAAATGAAAGAAACTCTCAAGCACTCATTTTGTGGTCCGTGCTACGGTCTGTGTGAGAAGGATTGCAGGCTGTGGTTGGGGTGCCCTGACATATACGACAGAACCAGGGGCCCAGACGGAAACCTCTAAAAGAAAAAGAATTAAACAGTGCAAAAGGAAAATAAAAAGGGGCAGAGGTGGAAGGGGCAACAGATAATCCACATGGGAGAGGAATTCAGCAGAGCAAGAGTAACAAATGATGGGTAAGTCAAATTTAACAGTCATTAATCTGTCTTCCCACACCCTCACTCATGTCGAACAGATGCTGTTGGAATTGGGTCTTTCTTTTTGTCCCACAAATGATTTCGACTACTCCCGAACAGGCATTGACATGTTTCTTTTTGCTAGAAAACTCATGCTGCTTAAAATCCATAACCTAAAACGGTCAAGAGCCTTGGGAGATGTTATCATAACGGGCAGGACTTTACTTATCCCAACACCCCCCCAAGTGTCGTCTCCATTGGGGATATATCGCCGACCTAGCTTCCCTCAGGGAGCTGGAATTGGGCGATAGGAACTGGTCTACTGAGAGGCAACTATTGAGTCTCTTAGATCTGGAGACTGGCAAGAGGAGTCGCATTGATTTCGGACCTATATCAAGGTTTAACCCCAATACCCCGCATGATAACATTGATTCTTTTCATGAAGCGGTAGTGCGTGACATTTGTGAATTGGATATGAGGAATAGTAATCGTGCTGTCATGAACTTAACCAGGGGCCAACAAGCAGCACTTCTCTCCCTGAAGCAAGCAAACTCTTTTGTCAAGCCATCTGACAAAGGGGGTAATGTTGTTCTTTGGGATGCTAAGAAGAATATGGAGGAAGCCAAGAGACAGCTTGATTTTTCTGGCAGCTATACCAAGGCCAGGATTGAACAATATTTTGCTATTATTGATTGCTTACATGAAATGCTCTGTAAATGGCACAATTTAGGACTTTTGAAACAAAAATAACTTTTGTTTTTAACAGTTAAAAAATAGTTAGCCCCTGTTTTTATATGTTACCTAAGGTTCACAAGCCCAGCACCTACCCACCAGGTAGGCTCATCATTCCAGCCAATGACAGTGTCTTAGAGAACGCATCAATATACTTTGACCATTTTTTATTTCCTTATGTCTGCAGCCTACCCTCCTACTGTCGGGATAGTATGGACTTTATATCCAAGATCTCTGATATACCATGGCACCCCGACTACATCCTCTGTACAGTAGATGTGATCTCCCTCTACACATGCATCCAACATGAACTGGGGATCCAGGCGTGCAAACATTTCTTTAAGGATAGACCTATTGCCACATTTGACTACTCCGACCTGCTACTAGAGATTCTACTGTTTTGCCTGGAGAATAATTTCTTCTTGTGCGGCAAACAGTGGTACAGACAACTGACAGCGACTGCCATGGGCAGTTGCTTCGTGCCGAACTACTCCTGTATGTTTATGGGGTGGTGGGATTCAGAATGCATGTGGTCAGAGACCTTTGACAAATACACTAAGTACCTGGTCCATTGGACTTTATACATTGATGACATTTTCCTCATCTGGGATGACTCTCAAGCCATTCTAGATGATTTCCTTGAAATTATCTCCATCAATGACCTCAACCTCAAGTTCACCGGCAAAACCAGTAGGGAGAGGATTAATTTCCTGGACGTAGAGGTCACAGTTCAGGATGGTAAATTTGAAACGAGGTTGCACAGGAGAGAAACTGCTGGGAACAGCATCCTGCATGCGAGGAGTCACCACCCACCTAAACTTAAATGCAGTATCCCGTACGGGGAACTCCTTAGAGCTAGGAGAAACTGCAGTACCCTGGAAGCCTATGAGCTAGTGGACAGGAAGATGATTGAGAGATTCCTCCAACAGGGGTATACACACAAAGTCCTTGATGGTACTAGACACAAGGTCAGGGATGTGGACAGAATGACCTTACTTAAACCCAAGCCACACACACCCACCAAACCTGAGATTAGACTTATAACAACCTACAACTCCAGCTCTACTGAGGTCCAAGCCATAGTGAGGAAACATTGGCATTTGGTCAAGTTGGACCAGATCATAGGCAAATTGGTCAGCCCCAATCCACAAATCACATACTACAGAAGTCAGTCTTTAAAGGACATTTTGGTAGACACCGTGAGGGAACCAGGTAAACCACAAGGCAGCCCTTGGCTAAAAGAACTCCAGGGTTTCTACAAATGCGGCAAGTGCAAGGCTTGTACGCATAGCTCTAATATCAAGTCTGTCATTTTGTCCTATAGGATTAAGCCCTTCATTACATGTAACAGTGATTTTGTGGTTTATGTACTTGTATGTGTGTGTGGTAAGAGATATGTGGGAAGTACCAACTTTACCACTAAGAAACACATCCTGGAACACCTTAGGGCTATTCGGAACAATGACAGAACATATCCATGGCCAGACACTGTAACACTTCACATAGCTCCATTCAATCAGAGAATCTGAAAATATCATTTTTTGGAATTGACAGGGTTCCAACCAACATCAGAGGTGGAGACAGGGAATGGGCCCTCAGAAGAATGGAATCCCGAAATATAATTTACCTATGCAGCAAAACCCTGGGAGGCCTCAACCAGGATGAGGAGCTTCATGTACATCTGGGATAGCTCACGAAGAAAATGAGAACAACTGATATTTGATAACCTTGTACCACAATTTTTTCTCCCACCCATACTTCTCACTCCTCTCTGTCTTCTTCCCCCACTTCTCTTCCCTCCTGCATGCCCTTCTCCATCCCCCTCCCCCTCCCTATTTCCCTCCTTTCCTCCTCCAACAAAGCCCCCCCTTTTTCCACCCCACGATCTTTTGGGCCTTCCTCCTCTGATTCTCTCTTTTTTGTGAAAATATGCCTCCTCGCACCCCCCTGTGGCTGTCCCTCTTTGTTCTCCTGGTCACTGGGCCGGTATTCCATAGTGGCCACACGTTAGGGTTACTGTTGCACCATAGTATACATGCACTGGCATGAAACATGATCCAATTGATAAACTAAATTCACTTGTGTGTTTTCTTCTTTTTGGATGTATTATGTTATTCTTTATATCATTTACACTTCTATAATACATGATGTACAATGTGTTTATTTAATTGAGGGGAAGAAACATTTCATTGTTCTTTGTTAATTTGTTGACATTTTAGTCTTTTTTCTTTTGAACTGAGTGACATTTCTTTTATGTAACAGTGACTAAAGTCTTTTCCCTAAGTTTATCAACTATGCAACAGTGTTTCTCTGGCTATATAGAGAACACTTCCACAATGTTTCCCCAGCTTTAATAAAGACCGCACGGTCGAAACGCGTCAGCCAAAATAAACTTCTTTGGACTTAAACTGGTGTGCTGGCTTCCTTGTAGCCGTGACGGCATTAACAAGGGATTGTGAGGATATATATATTATATATATATATATACTTCCAAACAGGGCTCGCTTTTGCTGGCAGAGTGGCGCTTACTTAATGGATGGCGTGTTAACTCCTCGGCTGAGCCACGCCGCAATAAATCCTTATATGTGTATATATTTGCAAATTCGCTCCTCCGTTTTTCCTCCCTTTCCAAAAAAGAGCACAAACTCCTCTGATCTTGCATCTCTTGTTTATTCTTCACACATCCTTATGCCATTACGCGTTTCTGTCACCAAGTGACCTTGATCACATATTGAAACGCTACACATTACCTCCTTATGAACAAAACACCGGACCATTTCTGGTGACATTTTTTAAAATAGACATAGTAAACACACTGCACTGTGCCGTGATCTCTGGTATTTGTAAACCGGCTTTAAATATACATTTCTAAAAACAATTATATATGTTTTTTTAAGAAAAATACATAAAACTTTTTGATGAATGAATATGAGTTATCATGTATGTGACATTGTTTAAAAGAAACATAGCGTATAACCTCACATTAGATGGGAGTCAAGTCAAGGAAAGCTTTATTCGATTGTTAATATACCAATCATAAAAGCACGTACAATAAAAACAAATTTCATTATAAACTTAACAGATTTTGATACAATTACACATAAAAAATTGGGGGAACAACCTTTACAACGCAACTTTTACAATGCACTACACTTACAACGCATTTTTTACAACGCAAAATCCATTACAACGCATTCCATTACATAGCATGACACTACAACGCATTTTTAAAAACTACCTTTACAACGCATTCCATTACAACGCATACTACCTTTACAACGCATACCATTACAACGCATAATATTACACTACACTATCCAACACTTACCCTACTGTTGCACCCCCTGGAGTTAGAATAGTAATTTTTACCCCTATACTATCCAACACTTACCCTACTGTTGCACCCCCTGGAGTTAGAATAGTAATTTTTACCCCTATACTATCCAACACTTACCCTACTGTTGCACCCCCTGGAGTTAGAATAGTAATTTTTACCCCTATACTATCCAACACTTACCCTACTGTTGCACCCCCTGGAGTTAGAATAGTAATTTTTACCCCTATACTATCCAACACTTACCCTACTGTTGCACCCCCTGGAGTTAGAATAGTAATTTTTACCCCTATACTATCCAACACTTACCCTACTGTTGCACCCCCTGGAGTTAGAATAGTAATTTTTACCCCTATACTATCCAACACTTTCCCTACTGTTGCACCCCCTGGAGTTAGGATAGTAATTTTTACCCCTATACTATCCAACACTTACCCTACTGTTGCACCCCCTGGAGTTAGAATAATAATTTTTACCCCTATACTATCCAACACTTACCCTACTGTTGCACCCCCTGGAGTTAGAATAGTAATTTTTACCCCTATACTATCCAACACTTACCCTACTGTTGCACCCCCTGGAGTTAGAATAGTAATTTTTACCCCTATACTATCCAACACTTACCCTACTGTTGCACCCCCTGGAGTTAGAAAAGTAATTTTTACCCCTATACTATCTAATACTTACCTTAAATGCAATTTAATATTATGCGTTGTAATGGTATGCGTTGTAAAGGTAGTATGCGTTGTAATGGAATGTGTTGTAAAGGTAGTTTTTAAAAATGCGTTGTAGTGTCATGCTATGTAATGGAATGCGTTGTAATGGATTTTGCGTTGTAAAAAATGCGTTGTAAGTGCATGCGTTGTAAAAGTGTGCGTTGTAACGACATACATCCAAAAAATGGATCCAGCACCATAAGGGGAGCTAATGCCCACAATTTACACCTCAAATACCATACTTTTCCTCACCTGGATCGCCTTTTTTAAAAACTTGGCCACCCTCCACGCATTGTGTTCATCTACCAGAAGCTGCAGCCAAATAAAAGCTGTGCGACATTGCCTTACGCCCAGATGTTTTAAAAGTAGAAGTAAATAGACTTTCCTCAACTCTACGTAAAATTTACAGAATAGGACTAGGTGGATCATAGACTGTTCAGAGTGGTTGTCACACGGGCAGGGTATCAGAGTTCGTGATCAGTCATTCATAGTTGGTATTGACAGTAATCTATGTACGACTACCAATCTAAATCTTGTTAAAAACATCCTACTAAATATTCCTGGGACATATAACATTAGATGGGAGTCAATATCTAACCATTATCTAACTGCATAAATGCATTTTTGCTGACATGATCCCATATAATTTGAAACAATACATCCTGCTGTTAAGCAATCTAGCATAGTATAAATCATGTTGAAAGTCTGCCTTCAATGCTGCAGTGCCTTCCTCATGTGCAAAATAAGCCTGGTTGTCCATTTTTAAAGTGCAAAATGTGCTGAATCTAATTCTAAAGTGCTCTAGTGCTACAAAAAAGTGCTTAGTGCATCATAGTGCAAAATTACCTATATGTCAAAAAATGACCTTTAAAATCATTTTTTTGTTTTCTTATATATATAACATAGGTGTGTAAATATATATATATAAAAAGGGTAAGTTTACTAACCTGTAATTTTAAAACAAAACATATGCTGTTACCAAGCATGCCTTAACCACAAATATGTGAGTATTGTACGGGCAAATAGGAAATCCGCAACATTCTATTTGGAATAACATTGGCGCCGATTGATGAATCTTCGCAAAAGTTTCCAAACTTTTGGCCAGCTCCGGTCCGCTCCTATCCTCAGAATTTCACGGTGATTCGTCAAGCGGGGGCCGAGAAAAAAGGGGGTCCCAAAACGCATTTTCCCCATGCATTTTCCCATAGGACCTGTTGACGCAGCTACAGCCCGAACTGCTGAACGGAATTACACCAAATTTGGCAAAGAGGTAGTCCTCAGTTCAGACTCGTGACTTTTGCTTAAATGGTGTATATACGTTCAGTAGTTCCTGAGAAAATCAAAATCAAAATCACATATATATTTGGGTGGAGCCTAACCACACATCTCATTGTGAGATCTGATTGGCTGTCATTACTTCATCCAAGAAGTGTTGGCAGCCATCTTGGGACCAATATACATGATAGCACCTCATTAAAAAGCATTGCAGTTAGTAGAAGGTTTTAAGACTTTAGTTACATTATAAATCATTTGTTGATGGTACCATACTCATTTTAGGAATTGTGATGTGTTCTAAGGTGACATTACCATGTGAAAAAGCCTCCTGCTGTGATATCATGAATCATGTTTGAGAGAAAACTAGTTTCTCATGCTTTTCCCACAGAGGTTTGGAAGGTGATCTATATGCTAAACTGAGAGCATATTTTCTGTAAATTGACATTATCTTTCTCAGTCATGTGAGAATGAAGTCTGACATTCTCAGTAAAACATGTACATCCAACAAGGGCAGACACTGTCAGTTGATTCCTTTGTGTTCTACTGCAGCTTCCCAGAGTGTTCCAAAGAACAACTAGAGCGCTAACAGTCCTACTTATGACAAACATATGGCACACCTGATGCCATCTTGATTGGAATAAAGTGGTAACTCTGAAAACATTTAATTTACAAAGGAACAATAGAAATCATGATTAGTGCTGCAGAAAGAAAAATTAGGGCACATTTTGACTTCTTAAATCCTCTTCTATTTCATAAATAAATTCTGACATGCAGACTGAAACATGCACTTTGAATACCAGAAGCAGACTTCCCTGGTGAGCAGTAGCTTTACTATAGTGATCTAATGAGCAACTAGAGTGCTAACATTCAGAATTTATGGCAAATGTGTGACACATCTGAATGCCTTCTTGATGGAACCAAAGTAAAAAACTGAAAGTATTTCCTACTGAGGAGGCTGCAGTAAATGAGGAAATTAGGAAACTTCATAACAAATAAATCTCCCAAGATGGCCACCAGAGACAAAAGAGCCCAAATGTAGCCCAAATATCACCCAGATGTAGCCCAAGTATAGCCCAATGACAGAATGTCCCAGAGTGTTCTAACGAACAACTAGAGCGCTAACAGTCTTACTTATGACAAAAGTATGGCACACCTGAAGCCATCTTGATTGGAATAAAGTGGTAACACTTAAAACATTTAATTTACAAAGAAACAAAATGAGGGGGTTCATTTTGCCGTAGAAATTATGATTAGTGCTGCAGAAAGAAAAATTAGGGCACATTTTGACTTCTCAAATCCTCTTCTATTTCATGAAAAAATTCTGACATGCACACTGAAACATGCACTTTGAATACCAGCAGCAGACTTCCCTGGTGAGCAGTAGCTTTACTACAGTGATCTAATGAGCAACTAGAGTGCTAACATTCAGAATTTATGGCAAATGTGTGACACATCTTCTTGATGGAACCAAAGTAAAAAACTGAAAGTATTTCCTAATGAGGAGACTGCAGTAAATGAGGAAATTAGGAAACTTCATAACAAATAAATCTCCCAAGATGGCCACCAGAGACAAAAGAGCCCAAATGTAGCCCAAATATCACCCAGTTGTAGCCCAAGTATTGCCCAATGACAGAATGTCCCAGAGTGTTCTTAAGAACAACTAGAGCGCTTACTGTCTTACTTATGACAAAAGTATGGCACACCTGAAGCCATCTTGATTGGAATGAACTGGTAACACTTAAAACATTTAATTTAAAAAGGAACACAATGAGGGGGTTCATTTTGCTATAGAAATTATGATTAGTGCTGAAGAAAGAAAAATTTGGGCACATTTTGAGTGACTTCTCAAATTCTCTTCTATTTCATTAAAAAATTCTGATATGCAGACTGAAACATGCACTTTTAATACCAGCAGCAGACTTCCGTGGTGAGCAGTAGCTTTACTACAGTGATCTAATGAGCAACTAGAGTGCTAACGTTCCGAATTTATGGCAAATGTGTGACATATCTGAATACCTTCTTGATGGAATCAAAGTAAAAAAATGAAAGCATTTCCTACTGAGGAGACTGCAGTAAATGAGGAAATTAGGAAACTTCATAACAAATAAATCTCCCAAGATGGTGACCAGAGACAAAAGATCCCAAATGTAGCACAAATATCACCCAGATGTAGCCCACATGTAGCCCAATGACAGAAGTGTTCAAAATACTTCTTTTTTGTGTATTTGCAGTTTTATATAGTGCAGACTTGTCAGGTATTCGAGTGCTTTACATGAGCATTGGTTACATCACACAAGATCAAATTCGTTTTGGTTGTAGACATGGGGAGATTAAGTGATTTGACCCAAATCACAGAATGTTGAGCTGAAGCAGAAACTCCAACCTGGTTTCCCAGTTGCAAAGTCTGCAGCTCTGGAAGTAACACCACATCCTCTCCCCTAAGTGCAACATTTAATCAAGTGGTCAACTGGATAAAAAAACATAAAGATTACAAATAATTTAAAAGTTCTTTGTCGCTATTTGAAAACTCAGAAAATATGTCCTCATTTTAGTTTTTTAGAGCACTAACCATAATTGTGATGCAAATAAGACCCTCTCATATATGTAATTTCTAAAGGAAATGCTCTAGGTATTACAGTTTTGATTACATCAAGATGACGTCAGGCGTTCCACACTTTTGTAATAAATATAGAATGTTAGCAATCTAGTTGTTCATTGGGATACTGTTGAGAGGCCGAGGCCAGGGGCACGGACTCTGAAAATTGAAGGCAGGTAGGAGAGTGCAGAGGCAACAATTTGACCACACTGGGCAGGCAGGAAGGGCAGTGGCAGCACAACTGACTATGGAGGGCAGTGGAAAGGGGGGCAGGGGCAACAAACCAACAATACAGGACTGGCAAGAGAGGCTGTGGCAATATAATAGACCATTGTGGGCAGAAGGAAGAGGCAGTGGTAGTACAACCATACATGCCAACAGACCCGTTTCAGCCAGGAAACGTCCAATGTTTTTAAGCTCAAATGTGCTTTATTTGATCTGTCTCCTGTCTACAATCTCCTTTTTTTCAATGTAACTCAAAGGGGAAAATCAATCCCCCAGTTTTTTTTCAAAATCTCCCTCTTACCAAGTTCAAAATGTTCGCAAGTATGGTACATTGGATCATGGTAGGCAGGAGGAATTGGGGGCCAACTTCCCCTCTTGTTACCTCCAGTAAGTCCAACACAGTAGGATTGCTAAGATGTATTCGGAGGCCATGCCCCCTGTCTCCACCACTCTGCAAACGAGCCTGCTGGCAGACTACGGGACGGGCATGAAATCCACTTTATTAGTGACTTTCGGGGCCAAGAAGCCCTTCTGGTACCTCCTGTAAGTCCTACACAGCGGAATTCCTGAGCGCTGGTCGGAGGCCCACCACCCTTTCTCTACCGCACGGTGCGCGAAGTGCACCGTGCGCGTACGGTACGCGCACGGTGAAAAACCTTAAAATAAATAAATACATAAATACATAACTTAGCATTTAAAAAAACGTACAAATTCACTGAAAAAACCATAGGTTTCACACACGTTATAGTTAGGAATTAGCATTTAAAAAACCTTGCAAATTCACTTAAAAAACCATAGGTTTCACACATGTTATAGTTAGCTGGACATTTCACTCATGAAAAACCATTGAAATTCCCCCGTTATAGTTAGTGCAGGCAACTATAACTCACGCGACCGCAATCCTCTGCTGATGACGTCACATATTACATCACTGATGACATATGTGTCTTTCTGAAAAAAAAATATTTGTAATATATATATAGCTAAAAATTAATGGAAGAAGACATGGGTAAATAAGTGTCTAAATACAGTGATGTAATATCTGACGTCATCAGCAGAGGATTGCGGTTGTGTGAGTTATAGTTGCCTGCACTAACTATAACGCGGGAATTTCAATGGTTTTTCACGAGTGAAATGTCCAGCTAACTATAACATGTGTGAAACCTATGGTTTTTTAAGTGAATATATATATATATATAAAACCTACTGGCGGTCACCAGTAAGTAGTTATAGTCAGGACCTAGTTTTCATCGCAAAAGCGTTTATTGTTTTTTCAATATCTTTGGCGCTGGTGGACGAATCTTCGCGAAATTTTTAAAACTAGTGGCCCGCTCCGGTCAGCTCCTGTCTTGAAAGTTTCGGGGGGAATCGAGAAGCAGGGGCTGAGAAAAAAGGAATCTTTAGACACAGCTACTGCCTGAACTGCTGAACGGAATTACACCAAATTTTGCAAAAAGGTAGGTCTTGTTTCAGAAAGAGCCCATTTTGTTAAATGGTGTAAATATGTTCAGTAGTTCCTGAGAAGTTTGAAAAAGAAAAAGTTTCGATATCTAGGGACGTGGTGGAGTCGCAACCCCTCCCGAGCACGAGCTTCACTGTGACTGGCTGCCAACACTCCAAACCAAGAAAACAGTAAAACAAAGGTGAAAAAAAAGAAAAGGGGGCAGGGTAAAAATACCCTGACCCCCTAGGCCTGCTCAGAGGGTCCCACAAGGACTCCCAGGGCCCAAAAAAAGCATTTTTTTTTCAATTTCGGCAAAATTTGCACCAGGGTCGCAAATCCTGCCATGCTTCATTCAAATTAAGGCCCCCCGGTGGGCCAGGTCCCGGGGGCATTGCCAACAAATATTAGCGGGGGCCCCGCAGCCCCGGAGTCCGCAAGGTGTATGAGTGCACATGATAGTGTTGTATTGATGAGTGACTGCATGTATGAGTGAGAGTGATTGTATGGATGAATGAGTGGATGTGTGTGTAGACCTAGGAATCAGTGAGTGCGTATGCAGTAACTGGTATTGGTGTGTCAATGATTCAGAAAATGGTAGTCTGTATTTTACAGTGGGTGTATCAAAGGTTATATTAGAGTGTGAGGAGGTGCATCAAATTTTCACGAGGATGATGTCATCAGTGATGTCATCAGTGATGTCATTTGAGATGTCATCAGTGATGTCATGAGTGATGTCACTGACCATGTCATGAGTGATGTAATATGTGACGTCATCAGCAGTGCATTGCGGGCGCGCGAGTTATAGTTAGCTGAACTAACTATAACGGGGGAATTTCAATGGTTTTGTACAAGTGAAAAGTCCAGCTAACTATAACACCCCTGAAACCTATGTTTTGTTCAGTGAATTTCTGAGGTTTTTTAAATGCTAATTCCTAACTATAACGTGCCTGAAACCTATGGTTTTTCTGTGAATTTCAAAGGTTTTTTAAATGCTAATTTCTAACTATGCCTACAGAGATAGGACATGTGAAGAAAGAAGAAAAAATGCACAGAAAGAAAAAAAAGAAGTGCAGAAAGAAGCAACAGAAGTCCTCAAAGACGAAGAAAAGTGCAGGAAGAAGGATAACGTGCAGAAAGAACAAAAAGAAGAGCAGAAAGAATCCTTGTTGCAAAATCATCCTGTACCCTCAACTTTTTCAGACGGATACTGGTGGTAACTGAGTCTGACTAACCAGTCCTAGAGCCAGTGCTATGTTAAAAGACACTTAGAATACAGTGAAAACACCTACATACACTAGGGAACATTATGCGTTGGGGTCCCCCTGTGATTAGCATGACCTCCTCTGTAAGCCCCTAGTATATAATAGGGCAGGGGGATTAAAACTACCTCTTAAAACAGGCCACAGGGCGTTTTTGCACACGTTAACTCAGGCCCCGTCCCCTCCCTTCACCACTGTGTAAACACGCCCTGTGTCCGTTTTTAGTTGGGAGATTAAGTTCATTTGAATCCTGAGGGTCCCTAGGGTCCAACTAGCCCACTAGGTACCTCCAGTAAGTGCCAAAGAGCTGCATTGCGGAGAGGTGTAAAAAGTGGCACAGCCTGGACCACCTCTCTGCAATGCAGCTCAGTGGCGCTTACTGGAAGCACTTGGTGGCTAGTTAGCCCCCAGGGACCCTCAGTATTGAAGGGAAATTATATCCCCAATTTAAAACGTGCCATAGTGCGTGTTTGCACACGTCACCTCAAGCCCCGTCCGCTCCCTTCACCACTGTGTAAACGCGCCCTGTGGCTGTTCTAAGTTGAGAGATTAAGTCCCCTTGAATCCTAAGGGTCCCTAGGGTCAAACTAGACCACTAGGTACCGCCAGTAAGCGCCACAGAGCTGCGTTGCAGAGAGGTGTAAAAAGGGGCTTGGCCTCAGAACACCTGTCTGCAGCGCAGCTCCCTGGCGCATACTGGAGATGCCTGTTGGGCTAGTTGGCCCTCAGGGACCCTCAGTATTGAAGAGGAATTAATTCCCCAACTTACAACTCGCCAGGGGGCGCGTTTGCAGAGTGCTGCAAGGAGGGGGTGTGGCCTCCGGCACGATGCCAGTCTTTTATTTATTTTAATTTTTTAAGAAGGGGGGCTGTGTGGTTCCCCTTCTTATTCTAATTTATTGGCCCTGATGACCCCATCCCCCAGGGCCTGTCTCCTAATTATATTTTTTTGACCCCAATCCCCAGGGCCGGCCACTGTTTTTTATTATTTTTAAAAAATTTATATTTATAGACACACCTAGGACATGCTGGACAAACCGTACGTACCTATCACCATGACGATTTGAGTGATATTCATTAAAAGGCGACTATGCATACAATGAATCCACGTGGAATGTATTTACACCACTAGT
Source organism: Triturus cristatus (assembly GCF_964204655.1). Classification (NCBI taxonomy): domain Eukaryota; kingdom Metazoa; phylum Chordata; class Amphibia; order Caudata; family Salamandridae; genus Triturus; species Triturus cristatus. The sequence goes on along the minus strand of NC_140588.1, from coordinate 623,497,855 downwards.
GAAGCTCTGACATGTCTGATGCCCTACCGTGCCTAATCCCGGTAGACACCCTTGTTGTTTATTTATACAAACATGGGTAGCTATTGACGGGCACATTTAATACACATGCACACCAAGCCATTCAAAGGGGATTCGACAAAAATTCGACCAAAACTATGTAAGAAACCCCCCTCATGGTTAATAAAACACACATCCACTGCCGGATGTGTAATACTTTTTATTTTACTCTCTGGAAAGGGGATGAACATCACTTGAGAGTCACAGCGCGCTCCTGGCAGAGCCCAATGCTGTGTTACACCCACCATTGCCTGCCGAGTGCCACACACCTCTGTGTTGTATTCCACCAGCTAGTGCATATGCTATGACACTCTCTAGCCCATGTGCACTGTAACACCACCCCGTGAATATGTCATGCCACACTTATCTTCACACGGGTTATATTGCCCCATCTAACGTGCCTTCCTCGATGCCTATGTTATTTTTTTTTTTTTTAATATTTTTATTGAATTTCAAAAGTTTTCCCTTACATCCATCAATAATCCATCATTATCACAGCATAATACAGTATATTACTTTTGAAAAGTAACCCTACAAACAATATTAATTCAGCCAATATTCACATTATATTACATCTCTTTACATGTATATGTGATCGATGCCTATGTTATAACGCACAGTGCTATGCCATACATATTACAATCTGGGATCCATATCTTTGTCACAGTGCATATGCAACGTTACACTCCCCAGCACATATTCTATATTACAACTTTAGAGACTAGTTAGGTTACACAACACTGCCCTGTGCATATTACACTCCAAGGCGCACATTGCATAGCACGCGTTAGTGCCTGTGCTATCTCGCGCTCTCCAATGAATCTGTCATTGTGCACACTGTATTGCATATTATATTTCACGCCCGGTTCATCTTATATCACACTTTTTGGTGCATAGTTTATACCATACACTATATCTAGTTTTCATTTTCAATCGTGCTCTCAGGACTATGTTCTATATGACACTGTGCTCACCTACCCTTTTCACGTGCATTACATTTTGCGATAGGGGGTGGAGGGTCAGGGGGTGTTTCTGCCAAGTGAGCCCGGAGTCACAGTCGCAAACGTCCTCTTCTTCCTGAATAAAAAGTGAGATTATGCTGCATACTTGTTCATATTTTAAGTAGTTCGCACAGACACACGTTTTAAAAACAATAAAGTTCCTAATACCCGCCTTCTCTGAACAGTTAGCTTGCTGCCCCATCCCCCTCCTCCCTATCCTCTGTTGTGTGAATCCATTGACTAGCCTCCTCCCTCCTGCCATGCATGGTCTGATGTGCTGCCACTGCCCTCAATTTAGTATGATGTACCAGTCCCCTCCTCCTGCCCTCCATTGCCCAATTCTATGCCCCATCATTGACCTCCTGCTTAAACTCTGTGCTTAGCTTGCTGCCCCTATTCTCCTTCCCCCTGCCCTCCGATGTCTTTGTGCATGCCCCTGCTCCATCCTTTTTGCCCACCATGTTCCATGGACCTGCCACTCCTATCTACACTGAGTGTTCTGTTGAGCTGCCACTCCCCTCCCACCTGCCTAGCATTGTCAGATGACTGTAACCTGTCCCTGCCACCTCCACCCTGCCTGTCCACATGCCATGCCCCTATCCTCTTCCTCCTGTCCTACATGGTCCATTGTACTGCCACACCCTTCTGCCCTCCCTGGTCTGTTGTGCTGCAACTGCTCCTCCTGCCTGCCCCGTGTGGTCTGTTGTGAGGCCCCTTCCCCTGAACTTTCTTGTCTGTGCACAGGCCCTGACCCTCCCTTCTATTTTCCATCGTCCTTTGTGCATTCCCCTGCACCCTCCTTCTTGCCCATCATAGCCATTGTGCTGCCACTAACCCTCCCACTTGCCATGCATGGTCTTCTGTGCTGCCATGGCCCCACCCACCTTCCCTGTGTCGTCAGTTAGCTGCCCCTGACTCCCTCCCACCTTCCCTCCATGGTCTATGTGTATGCCATCACAGTCTCACTGTTGCTCTTCATGGTGTGTCTTGCTTCTAGTGCCCATCCTGCCTGACCTCCATGGCTATCTTGCTGCTCCTGCCCTGCCCCCTTGCCCCCAGCCCTCTGTTTACATGTGCAGACCCCTACTCCCTCCCTCCTGGCTTGTCTGTTCCATTGTAATGCCCCTGATCCGTCCCTCCTGCCCTTTATGGTCTGTTATGCTGCAGCTTTCTCTCCTGTCTGTCCATTATGGTCTGCTAGCTACCATTGCCTCTTGCCCCTCTGTTCTCTGTTGTCCATGTGCATGGTCCTGTCCCCTCCCTCTTGCTTTCTATGGATTGTTGTGCTGCACTCCCATCCCGCATGCCCTGTGTGGTGTATTGTGCTGCTGCAAACCCTGATGCCTGCCCTGCAGGGTCAGTTTGGTGCACCTCTCCATGTCCCTCCTGTCCTCTGTTATCCAAGTCCATGTCCCTACCCCATTTCCTTCCATGATCCAATGTACCATACTTGCGAACATTTTGAACTTGGTAAGAGGGAGATTTGGAAAAAAAACTGGGGTATTGATTTTCCCCTTTGAGTTACATTGAAAAAGAGGAGATTGTAGACAGGAGACAGATCAAATAAAGCCCATTTGAGCTTAAAAACATTGGACGTTTCCTGGCTGAATCGGGTCTGTTGGCATGTATGGTTGTACTACCATTGCCTCTTCCTTCTGCCCACAATGGTCTATTACATTGCCACAGCCTCTCTTGGAAGTCCTGTATTGTTGGTTTGTTGCCCCTGCCCCCCTTTCCACTGCCCTCCATAGTCTGTTGTGCTGCCACGGCCCTTCCTGCCTGCTCAGTGTGGTTAAATTGTTGCCTTTGCACCCTCCTACCTGCCTTCAATTTTCAGAGTCCGTGCCCCTGACCTCTGCCTCTCAACAGTATCCCAATGAACAACTAGATTGCTAACATTCTATATTTATTACAAAAGTGTGGAACGCCTGACGTCATCTTGATGTAATAAAAACTGTAAAACCTAGAGCATTTCCTTTAGAAATTACATATATGAGAGGGTCTTATTGGCATCAAAATTATGGTTAGTGCTCTAAAAGACTAAAATAAGGACATATTTTCTGAGTTTTCAAATAGCAACAAAGCACTTTTAAATGATTTGTTATCTTTATGTTTTTTTATCCAGTTGACCACTTGATTAAATGTTGCACTTAGGGGAGAGGATGTGGTGTTACTTCCAGAACGGCAGACTTTGCAACTGGGGAACCAGGTTGGAGTTTCTGCTTCAGCTCGACATTCTGTGATTCTGGTCAAATTACTGTGTCTCCCCATGTCTACAACCAAAATGAATTTGTTCTTGTGGGATGTAACCAATGCTCATGTAAAGCACTCCAATACCTGACAAGTCTGCACTATATAACACTGCAAAAACACAAAATAATAAGTGTTTTGCACACTTCTGTCATTGGGCTATATTTGGGCTACATCTGGGTGATTTTGGGCTACATTTGGGCTCTTTTGTCTCCGGTGGCCATCTAGGGAGATTTATTTGTTATGAAGTTTCCTAATTTCCTCATGTACTGCAGTCTCCTCAGTAGGAAATGCTTTCAGTTTTTTACTTTGATTCCATCATGAAGGTATTCAGATATGTCACACATTTGCCATAAATTCTGAAAGTTAGCACTCTAGTTGCTCATTAGATCACTGTAGTAAAACTACTGTTCACCATGGAAGTCTGCTCCTGGTATTAAAAGTTTCAGTCTGCATGTCAGAATTTTTTAGTGAAATAGAAGAGGATTTGAGAAGTCACTCAAAATGTTCCCTCATTTTCTTTCTTCAGCATTAATCATAATTTTTATGGCAAAATGAACCCCCTCATTGTGTTCCTTTTTAAATTAAATGTTTTAAGTGTTACCAGTTTATTCCAATCAAGATGGCTTCAGGTGTGCCATACTTTTGTCATAATGAAGACAGTAAGCGCTCTAGTTGTTTTTAAGAACACTCTGGGACATTCTGTCATTGGGCTATACTTGGGCTACATCTGGGTGATATTTGGGCTACATTTGGGCTCTTTTGCCTCTGGTGGCCATCTTGGGAGACTTATTTGTTATGAAGTTTCCTAATTTCCTCATTTACTGCAGTCTCCTCAGTAGGAAATACTTTCAGTTTTTTACTTTGATTCCATCAAGAAGGCATTCAGATGTGTCACACATTTGCCATAAATTCAGAATGTTAGCACTCTTTTTGCTCATTAGATCACTGTAGTAAAGCTACTGCTCACCAGGGAAAACTGCTGCTGGTATTGAAAGTGCATGTTTCAGTCTGCATGTCAGAATTTTTTTATGAAATAAAAGAGGATTTCAGAAGTCAAAATGTGCCCTAGTTTTTCTTTCTTCAGCACTAATCATACTTGTTATGGAAAAATGAACCCCCTCATTTTGTTCCTTTTTAAATTAAATGTTTTAAGAGTTACCACTTTAATCCAAGCAAGATGGCTTCAGGTGTGCCATACGTTTATCAGAAGTAGGACTGTTAGCGCTCTAGTTGTTCTTTGGAACACTCTGGGAAGCTGCAGTAGAATACAAAGGAATCAACTGACAGTCTCTGCCCTTGTTGGATGTACATGTTTTACTGAGAATGTCAGACTTCATTCTCACATGACTGAGAAAGATAATGTGAATTTACAGAAAATAAGCTCTCAGTTTAGCTTATAGATCACCTTCCAAACCTCTGTGGGAAAAGCATGAGAAAATATTTTTCTCTCAATCATGATCTCCCAGCAGAAGGCTTTTTCACATGGTGAAATCACCTTAGAACATACCACAATTCCTAAAATGAGTATGGTACCATCAACAAATGATTTATAATGAAACTAAAGTCTTAAAACCTTCTATTAACTGCAATGCTTTTTAATGAGGTGCTATCATGTATATTGGTCCCAAGATGGCTGCCAACACTTCTTGGATGAAGTGCTAACAGCCAATCAGATCTCAGGATGAGATGTGTGGTTAGGCTCCGCCCACATATATATATGATTTTACTTTTGATTTTCTCAGGAACTACTGAACAGATTGACACCAGACCTGCAAAAGGCACTTCCCTGAGCTGAGGACTACCTCTCTGCCAAATTTCAAGTAATTCTGTTCAGCCGTTCGGGCTGTACCTTGGACTAAAGGTCCCTATGGAAAATTGCATGGGGAAAACGCGTTTTGGGACCCCCCTTTTTTCTCAGCCCCCGCTTGACGAATCCCCCCAAGACTTTCAGGGTAGGAGCGGAGCGGAGCGCCCCACCTATTTTGAAAATTTCGCGAGGATTCGTCAACCGGCGGCAAAGTTATTCCAAATAGAATGTTGCGGATTTCCTATGGAAACACGGTCCTAACTATAACTATCAACTGGCGACCGCCAGTAGATAATATATATATATATATATATATATATATATATATATATATATATATATATATATATATATATATATATATTACCTACTGGCGGTCGCCAGTAGGTAGTTATAGTTAGGACCCTGTTTCCATAGGAAAACCGCAACATTCTATTTGGAATAACTTTGGCACCGGTCGACGAATCCTCGCGAAATTTTCAAAATAGGTGGGGCGCTACGCTCCGCTCCTACCCTGAAAGTCTCTGGGGGATTCGTCAAGCGGGGGCTGAGAAAAAAGGGGGGTCCCAAAACGCATTTTTCCCATGCATTTTTCCATAGGACCTTTAGACACGGCTACAGCCCGAATGGCTGAACAGAGTTACTTGAAATTTAGCAGAGAGGTAGTCCTCAGGTCAAGGAAGTGCCTTTTGTAGGTCTGGTGTAAATCTGTTCAGTAGTTCCTGAGAAAATAGCATTTAAATCAATATATATATCTGTGGCAGCTTACGGTGCGCTTACGGTGCGCTTACGGTAAGCTTACCGTACGCGTACGGTGACGTGCGCGAGCGCGATTCTGATTGGCTGTTAGATCTTAGTAAACATTTGAATCAGTCGAAACCAGGAAGCAGCGGCCGCCATTTTGTGTGTTTCACTCAGAAAAAAAAGGGTGATAACTTGAAAAGGGGGCAAGGAAGAGAGTTACAGACCCCCTAACATTTGAAAGGGGGTCAAAGAAGGACAGAAAAGTACAAAAAAATATTTATTAATTTAAAAAAAAAATCGCGGGGTACGCGTACGGTAAGCTTACGGTAAGCTTACCGTACGCGTACGGTGACGTGCGCGAGCGAGCGAGAAAAAAAAATCAGATTTAAGTGTTTAGATATTAGGGGGCTCTAAAAAGAGCCGTTGTGTTTATAAAGTGATTTGATTTTTTAGTGGTACCTACAAGCAAGTACCGACGCAGAGTCTAAGGTTCAAGAGGAAGACTCTGTTCCCTTCATCAGTGAAGTGTACACCATCTCCTCTATAAATGTCTTGCATGTCGTAACGCAAGTTGTTGTGGTAAATGGAACCCATACCATAGTCTCGGAGGAAAGCAGAAACAGATTTGTTGACGTGCTTTCTTGCTTTGTCAATCTGCGGACAAAATTGATTGGACCAGTTCCATTTTTGCCTTTGGCATATGTTAGAATACACAAAGGCAGTTTTAGGTAAAAGTGAAAACAGTTGTGCAAAGGTGTCCTTCATAAGCATTTCCAGACCTACCCCAGTCAAAGTGCCTAGGTCATTGCCACCACAGTGCACTATTATGAGGTCAGGGTGTTGGATTTGCATGAAGGATTTCACCAATGGCATCAATTGGTGCCACTTTAACCCTCTCTGACCAATCCATTTAATGTCTACATTTGGCAAAGCAAGGTCTCTCACCATACCTGTTTTCTCTGCATACTTTTCACTCCAGAAGACATAGCTGTGCCCTACAATCCACACTGTGAACATCTTCCAAGGAGATCTGGATGCACTCAGGAGGTGTAATTCAGTAGAATGGTAACAAGAAATGAAAGACAGTTTGGAAATGGAGGCATACATATTTTTTTTTTTAAAAAAAGAACTGATTGGCTGTTTCATACCATTCTACACTAAAAACTAGGCTGTATGTGTAAATTTATAGAAGCATGTTTTGTATTGGTACAGAAAAATGTGTTACCAAAGAACAGTACTATGGATTTGCTGTTAGGTTTGAAAAGTCAAGCACTCCTGCTCTTTGGAAATGAAACATTGTGTGGTGAACTTCTGACCTAACTCTACACAGCAGTGTTTCAAGAGCAGTTGCTATGGTAGCAGGCAGAAGTCAAGTTGGGGGAAGGGTACTAGGCTGAAGTCAAGTTGGGGGAAGGGTACTTATGGAAAAGGGTTGGGTTTTCAATTAATAGAAATGTGTGATTACATTTGAAAAAAAGGGGGAAGCACTGAGATTTGAAACTAACATGTATATGTGTGGAAAAAGAGAGGGAAACATTGCCATTATCTGGTTCTGCTGAGAGGAGAGAGGTGTACAGAACAGAGATCCTGGCTCTGATAATCTGCTGTTTGAGTGCCACATTTCTTTCACAACTAACTAATTTTAAAGGTGAGTTAAGAGTTTGAGAGGGGATGTATATGGTAAATTAAGAAATGAATAATAGAATTGGAATTCCTTTTGTTGAAGTTGTGTTTATCATTTTGTGTTTTGGGAGAAATTTAAATGTGAGGAACATGTAAAATAATATGGACTATGTTTTTACCATAAATTAAGATGTACTGGTATAAATGAGGAATACTTTTAGGGTTTGAGGTTCCAGTCAGTAATGCAAATACATTCAGCATCACTAAGGCTGGTTGCCCTTGCTGGAGTGTAGTCAGTCACCCAGGTTATACATGTTTCTGGTCTGAAAAAGCTGTTTGGACATGTGCTTTTTTAAGAATCTGAAAAGTGGATTCAAAATGTGTCAGACTGTAAAAGTACTTATCACTTGCCAAAAAAAAGAGTAGTAAGTGTGCTTTCAAATTGGCAAAGAAATTTCGTTTTGTGACTAATATGAAAACATGACTCTGTGTGCAAAGAGGAATTATAGACAGAGATTTATTGCGTATTGCTCTGGTGATTTTACATTTGCATTAGATGGAAAGGGGGAGCTATTTTTTTCTGCAGAAGCAGACTCTTAGCACACACCCAGCTGCTTATCCTGTGGAATCATGCACAGTATTCACAACCGAGTGGGGTTTGAGGTTGCAGTCAGTAATGCAAATACATTCAGCATCACTAAGGCTGGTTGCCCTTGCTAGAGTGTAGTCAGTCACCCAGGTTACACATGTTTCTGGTCTGAAAAAGCTGTTTGGACATGTGCTTCTTTAAGAATCTGAAAAGTGGATTTGAAATGTGTCAGACTGTAAAAGTACTTATCACTTGCAAAAAAAAAAGAGTAGTAAGTGTGCTTTCAAATTGGCAAAGAAATTTCGTTTTCTGACTAATATGAAAACATGACTCTGTGTGCAAAGAGGAATTATAGACAGAGATTTATTGCGTATTACTCTGGTAATTTTACAGTTGCATTAGTAGGAAAGGGGGAGCTATTTTTCTGCAGAAGCAGACTCTTAGCACACACCCAGCTGCTTATCCTGTGGAATCATGCACAGTATTCACAACCGAGTGGGGTTTGAGGTTGCAGTCAGTAATGCAAATACATTCAGCATCACTAAGGCTGGTTGCCCTTGCTAGAGTGTAGTCAGTCACCCAGGTTACACATGTTTCTGGTCTGAAAAAGCTGTTTGGACATGTGCTTTTTTAAGAATCTGAAAAGTGGATTTGAAATGTGTCAGACTGTAAAAGTACTTATCACTTGCAAAAAAAAGAGTAGTAAGTGTGCTTTCAAATTGGCAAAGAAATTTCGTTTTCTGACTAATATGAAAACATGACTCTGTGTGCAAAGAGGAATTATAGACAGAGATGTATTGCGTAGTGCTCTGGTGATTTTACATTTGCATTAGATGGAAAGGGGGAGCTATTTTTTTCTGCAGAAGCAGACTCTTAGCACACACCCAGCTGCTTATCCTGTGGAATCATGCACAGTATTCACAACCGAGTGGGGTTTGAGGTTGCAGTCAGTAATGCAAATACATTCAGAATCACTAAGGCTGGTTGCCCTTGCTGGAGTGTAGTCAGTCACCCAGGTTACACATGTTGCTGGTCTCAAAAAGCTGTTTGGACATGTGCTTTTTTAAGAATCTGAAAAGTGGATTCAAAATGTGTCAGACTGTAAAAGTACTTATCACTTGCCAAAAAAAAGAGTAGTAAGTGTGCTTTCAAATTGGCAAAGAAATGTCGTTTTCTAACTAATATGAAAACATGACTCTGTGTGCAAAGAGGAATTATAGACAGAGATTTATTGCGTATTACTCTGGTAATTTTACAGTTGCATTAGTAGGAAAGGGGGAGCTATTTTTCTGCAGAAGCAGACTCTTAGCACACACCCAGCTGCTTATCCTGTGGAATCATGCACAGTATTCACAACCAAGTGGGGTTTGAGGTTGCAGTCAGTAATGCAAATACATTCAGCATCACTAAGGCTGGTTACCCTTGCTGGAGTGTAGTCAGTCACCCAGGTTACACATGCTGCTGGTCTCAAAAAGCTGTTTGGACATGTGCTTTTTTAAGAATCTGAAAAGTGGATTCAAAATGTGTCAGACTGTAAAAGTACTTATCACTTGCAAAAAAAAAGAAGAGTAAGTGTGCTTTCAAATTGGCAAAGAAATTTTGTTTTCTTCCTTATTTTCAAACCATGACTCTGTGTGCAAAGAGGAATTACAGACAAAGATTTATTGCATATTGCTCTGGTAATTTTACATTTGCATTAGATGGAAAGGGGGAGCTATTTTTTTCTGCAGAAGCAGACTCTTAGCACACAGCCAGCTGCTTATCCTGTGGAATCATGCACAGTATTCACAACCGAGTGGTGTTTGAGGTTGCAGTCAGTAATGCAAATACATTCAGCATCACTAAGGCTGGTTGCCCTTGCTGGAGTGTAGTCAGTCACCCAGGTTACACATGTTCCTGGTCTCAAAAAGCTGTTTGGACATGTGCTGTTTTAAGAATCTGAAAAGTGGATTCAAAATGTGTCAGACTGTAAAAGTACTTATCACTTGCAAAAAAAAACAGTAGGAAGTGTGCTTTCCAATTGGCAAAGAAATTTCGTTTTCTGACTAATATGAAAACATGACTCTGTGTGCAAAGAGGAATTATAGACAGAGATTTATTGTGTATTACTCTGGTAATTTTACATTTGCATTAGATGGAAAGGGGGAGCTATTTTTTCTGCAGAAGTAGACTCTTCGCACACACCCAGCTGCTTATCCTGTGAAATCATGCACAGTATTCACAACTGAGTGGGGTTTGAGGTTGCAGTCAGTAATGCAAATACATTCAGCATCACTAAGGCTGGTTGCCCTTGCTGGAGTGTAGTCAGTCACCCAGGTTACAGATGTTGCTGGTCTCAAAAAGCAGTTTGGACATGTGCTTTTTTCAGAATCTGAAAAGTGGATTCAAAATGTGTCAGACTGTAAAAGTACTTATCACTTGCCAAAAAAAAGAGTAGTAAGTGTGCTTTCCAATTGGCAAAGAAATTTCGTTTTCTGCCTAATTTCAAACCATGACTCTGTGTGCACACAGGAATTGTTTTTAGATATTTAATTTGTGAAGGTGTTATTGTGATTTTCACTTGTAGGAAAGGGGTACTTAGTATTTTAAGATTTGAAAAGATCATAAAAAATGTAGTAATATATTTAAATAAAATAAAGGAATTTTTTTTTAGTTTTTTTCAGGTATTGCTGAAGAGCAGTGAACAAAATTTAAGATGCCTACAAAATCCAGACTAAGGAAAAACCACAAAAAAAAACTATATTTGAAGACAACTGGAGGACCTAAGTTAGTTGGAGATGCTCATGTTGGGAAAAAGAGAAAGTCTTCTGGTAAGCAGACAAAAGATTTTTTAAAGAACATCTTCAAAAAAAGGAAAAATGTACAAAATGTCTGTACTGGAAAGAATGTTTTAAATAGAAAAGAACAGGAAAAAATTGAGCATTCAGTTAATGCAAATATACCTTCAGAAACAATAAAGATTAAGTTAAACAGAAAAACAGCGTTTAAAGAGATACATAGAAAAATGTTTCAGAGAAGAGTTATGTCCAATTTGATAAAGGATGTGAAGAAATATAAGCAAAAGGCTAAATTTTATAAGAGAAAAAAAGAAATTGAAGCCATTGCAGCTAAGGCATTAGAATTAAAAAGGAAACTATTCATTTTAATTTTGAATAGGATGCGTACATTAGATAAAATGGTTAATGTACTGAAATCACAAAGCAAAAGGAAAAGAGTAGTGAAAAGAACAAACTGTGTCAGACTGTAAAAGTACTTATCACTTGCAAAAAAAAGAGTAGTAAGTGTGCTTTCAAATTGGCAAAGAAATTTCGTTTTCTGACTAATATGAAAACATGACTCTGTGTGCAAAGAGGAATTATAGACAGTAATGCAAATACATTCAGCATCACTAAGGCTGGTTGCCCTTGCTGGAGTGTAGTCAGTCACCCAGGTTACACATGTTGCTGGTCTCAAAAAGCTGTTTGGACATGTGCTTTTTTAAGAATCTGAAAAGTGGATTCAAAATGTGTCAGACTGTAAAAGTACTTATCACTTGCCAAAAAAAAGAGTAGTAAGTGTGCTTTCAAATTGGCAAAGAAATTTCGTTTTCTAACTAATATGAAAACATGACTCTGTGTGCAAAGAGGAATTATAGACAGAGATTTATTGCGTATTACTCTGGTAATTTTACAGTTGCATTAGTAGGAAAGGGGGAGCTATTTTTCTGCAGAAGCAGACTCTTAGCACACACCCAGCTGCTTATCCTGTGGAATCATGCACAGTATTCACAACCGAGTGGTGTTTGAGGTTGCAGTCAGTAATGCAAATACATTCAGCATCACTAAGGCTGGTTGCCCTTGCTGGAGTGTAGTCAGTCACCCAGGTTACACATGTTCCTGGTCTCAAAAAGCTGTTTGGACATGTGCTGTTTTAAGAATCTGAAAAGTGGATTCAAAATGTGTCAGACTGTAAAAGTACTTATCACTTGCAAAAAAAAACAGTAGGAAGTGTGCTTTCCAATTGGCAAAGAAATTTCGTTTTCTGACTAATATGAAAACATGACTCTGTGTGCAAAGAGGAATTATAGACAGAGATTTATTGTGTATTACTCTGGTAATTTTACATTTGCATTAGATGGAAAGGGGGAGCTATTTTTTCTGCAGAAGTAGACTCTTCGCACACACCCAGCTGCTTATCCTGTGAAATCATGCACAGTATTCACAACTGAGTGGGGTTTGAGGTTGCAGTCAGTAATGCAAATACATTCAGCATCACTAAGGCTGGTTGCCCTTGCTGGAGTGTAGTCAGTCACCCAGGTTACAGATGTTGCTGGTCTCAAAAAGCAGTTTGGACATGTGCTTTTTTCAGAATCTGAAAAGTGGATTCAAAATGTGTCAGACTGTAAAAGTACTTATCACTTGCCAAAAAAAAGAGTAGTAAGTGTGCTTTCCAATTGGCAAAGAAATTTCGTTTTCTGCCTAATTTCAAACCATGACTCTGTGTGCACACAGGAATTGTTTTTAGATATTTAATTTGTGAAGGTGTTATTGTGATTTTCACTTGTAGGAAAGGGGTACTTAGTATTTTAAGATTTGAAAAGATCATAAAAAATGTAGTAATATATTTAAATAAAATAAAGGAATTTTTTTTTAGTTTTTTTCAGGTATTGCTGAAGAGCAGTGAACAAAATTTAAGATGCCTACAAAATCCAGACTAAGGAAAAACCACAAAAAAAAAACTATATTTGAAGACAACTGGAGGACCTAAGTTAGTTGGAGATGCTCATGTTGGGAAAAAGAGAAAGTCTTCTGGTAAGCAGACAAAAGATTTTTTAAAGAACATCTTCAAAAAAAGGAAAAATGTACAAAATGTCTGTACTGGAAAGAATGTTTTAAATAGAAAAGAACAGGAAAAAATTGAGCATTCAGTTAATGCAAATATACCTTCAGAAACAATAAAGATTAAGTTAAACAGAAAAACAGCGTTTAAAGAGATACATAGAAACATGTTTCAGAGAAGAGTTATGTCCAATTTGATAAAGGATGTGAAGAAATATAAGCAAAAGGCTAAATTTTATAAGAGAAAAAAAGAAATTGAAGCCATTGCAGCTAAGGCATTAGAATTAAAAAGGAAACTATTCATTTTAATTTTGAATAGGATGCGTACATTAGATAAAATGGTTAATGTACTGAAATCACAAAGCAAAAGGAAAAGAGTAGTGAAAAGAACAAACTGTGTCAGACTGTAAAAGTACTTATCACTTGCAAAAAAAAGAGTAGTAAGTGTGCTTTCAAATTGGCAAAGAAATTTCGTTTTCTGACTAATATGAAAACATGACTCTGTGTGCAAAGAGGAATTATAGACAGTAATGCAAATACATTCAGCATCACTAAGGCTGGTTGCCCTTGCTGGAGTGTAGTCAGTCACCCAGGTTACACATGTTGCTGGTCTCAAAAAGCTGTTTGGACATGTGCTTTTTTAAGAATCTGAAAAGTGGATTCAAAATGTGTCAGACTGTAAAAGTACTTATCACTTGCCAAAAAAAAGAGTAGTAAGTGTGCTTTCAAATTGGCAAAGAAATTTCGTTTTCTAACTAATATGAAAACATGACTCTGTGTGCAAAGAGGAATTATAGACAGAGATTTATTGCGTATTACTCTGGTAATTTTACAGTTGCATTAGTAGGAAAGGGGGAGCTATTTTTCTGCAGAAGCAGACTCTTAGCACACACCCAGCTGCTTATCCTGTGGAATCATGCACAGTATTCACAACCAAGTGGGGTTTGAGGTTGCAGTCAGTAATTCAAATACATTCAGCATCACTAAGGCTGGTTGCCCTTGCTGGAGTGTAGTCAGTCACCCAGGTTACACATGTTGCTGGTCTGAAAAAGCTGTTTGGACATGTGCTTTTTTAAGAATCTGAAAAGTGGATTCAAAATGTGTCAGACTGTAAAAGTACTTATCACTTGCAAAAAAAAAGAAGAGTAAGTGTGCTTTCAAATTGGCAAAGAAATTTTGTTTTCTTCCTTATTTTCAAACCATGACTCTGTGTGCAAAGAGGAATTACAGACAGAGATTTATTGCATATTGCTCTGGTAATTTTACATTTGCATTAGATGGAAAGGGGGAGCTATTTTTTTATGCAGAAGCAGACTCTTAGCACACAGCCAGCTGCTTATCCTGTGGAATCATGCACAGTATTCATAACCGAGTGGGGTTTGAGGTTGCAGTCAGTAATGCAAATACATTCAGCATCACTAAGGCTGGTTGCCCTTGCTGGAGTGTAGTCAGTCACCCAGGTTACACATGTTGCTGGTCTCAAAAAGCTGTTTAGACATGTGCTTTTTTAAGAATCTGAAAAGTGGATTCAAAATGTGTCAGACTGTAAAAGTACTTATCACTTGCCAAAAAAAAGAGTAGTAAGTGTGCTTTCAAATTTGCAAAGAAATTTCGTTTTCTTCCTTATTTTCAAACCATGACTCTGTGTGCAAAGAGGAATTACAGACCGAGATTTATTGCATATTGCTCTGGTAATTTTACATTTGCATTAGATGGAAAGGGGGAGCTATTTTTTTCTGCAGAAGCAGACTCTTAGCACACAGTCAGCTGCTTATCCTGTGGAATCATACACAGTATTCATAACCGAGTGGGGTTTGAGGTTGCAGTCAGTAATGCAAATACATTCAGCATCACTAAGGCTGGTTGCCCTTGCTGGAGTGTAGTCAGTCACCCAGGTTACACATGTTGCTGGTCTCAAAAAGCTGTTTGGACATGTGCTTTTTTAAGAATCTGAAAAGTGGATTCAAAATGTGTCAGACTGTAAAAGTACTTATCACTTGCCAGAAAAAAGAGTAGTAAGTGTGCTTTCAAATTGGCAAAGAAATTTCGTTTTCTTCCCTATTTTCAAACCATGACTCTGTGTGCAAAGAGGAATTACAGACAGAGATTTATTGCATATTGCTCTGGTAATTTTACATTTGCATTAGATGGAAAGGGGGAGCTATTTTTTTCTGCAGAAGCAGACTCTTAGCACACAGCCAGCTGCTTATCCTGTGGAATCATGCACAGTATTCACAACCGAGTGGTGTTTGAGGTTGCAGTCAGTAATGCAAATACATTCAGCATCACTAAGGCTGGTTGCCCTTGCTGGAGTGTAGTCAGTCACCCAGGTTACACATGTTCCTGGTCTCAAAAAGCTGTTTGGACATGTGCTGTTTTAAGAATCTGAAAAGTGGATTCAAAATGTGTCAGACTGTAAAAGTACTTATCACTTGCAAAAAAAACAGTAGGAAGTGTGCTTTCCAATTGGCAAAGAAATTTCGTTTTCTGACTAATATGAAAACATGACTCTGTGTGCAAAGAGGAATTATAGACAGAGATTTATTGTGTATTACTCTGGTAATTTTACATTTGCATTAGATGGAAAGGGGGAGCTATTTTTTCTGCAGAAGTAGACTCTTCGCACACACCCAGCTGCTTATCCTGTGAAATCATGCACAGTATTCACAACTGAGTGGGGTTTGAGGTTGCAGTCAGTAATGCAAATACATTCAGCATCACTAAGGCTGGTTGCCCTTGCTGGAGTGTAGTCAGTCACCCAGGTTACAGATGTTGCTGGTCTCAAAAAGCAGTTTGGACATGTGCTTTTTTCAGAATCTGAAAAGTGGATTCAAAATGTGTCAGACTGTGAAAGTACTTATCACTTGCCAAAAAAAAGAGTAGTAAGTGTGCTTTCCAATTGGCAAAGAAATTTCGTTTTCTGCCTAATTTCAAACCATGACTCTGTGTGCACACAGGAATTGTTTTTAGATATTTAATTTGTGAAGGTGTTATTGTGATTTTCACTTGTAGGAAAGGGGTACTTAGTATTTTAAGATTTGAAAAGATCATAAAAAATGTAGTAATATATTTAAATAAAATAAAGGAATTTTTTTTTAGTTTTTTTCAAGTATTGCTGAAGAGCAGTGAACAAAATTTAAGATGCCTACAAAATCCAGACTAAGGAAAAACCACAAAAAAAACTATATTTGGAGACAACTGGAGGACCTAAGTTAGTTGGAGATGCTCATGTTGGGAAAAAGAGAAAGTCTTCTGGTAAGCAGACAAAAGATTTTTTAAAGAACATCTTCAAAAAAAGGAAAAATGTACAAAATGTCTGTACTGGAAAGAATGTTTTAAATAGAAAAGAACAGGAAAAAATTGAGCATTTAGTTAATGCAAATATACCTTCAGAAACAATAAAGATTAAGTTAAACAGAAAAACAGCGTTTAAAGAGATACATAGAAAAATGTTTCAGAGAAGAGTTATGTCCAATTTGATAAAGGATGTGAAGAAATATAAGCAAAAGGCTAAATTTTATAAGAGAAAAAAAGAAATTGAAGCCATTGCAGCTAAGGCATTAGAATTAAAAAGGAAACTATTCATTTTAATTTTGAATAGGATGCGTACATTAGATAAAATGGTTAATGTACTGAAATCACAAAGCAAAAGGAAAAGAGTAGTGAAAAGAACAAACTTTTGTAAAGTGTTTTTAGGAGAATGGATGCATAGTTCAAGTAGTGAACCTTTTTTTAATGAAGAGAGTTATTTTCAAAGTAATAGTTTGCTGCATGCAGTTGACACCAGAGGTCGTGCTTATGAAGTGAAAAATGGTTGTATAATGGAGAAGGAGAAAATGGTTCCAAGAGATGAGGTACAAGTGATGGCGGATGAGGCTATGGGGAGACGTCCTAAAGCCCCAGTGTACACTTGGAATTGTAGTAGTATTTGCACTGTGCGTCAGGAATCTATTGATAAATTTCGTGAGTTTCTAAGAGAATATAGTAAAAAAAAGTGTAAAACAGAAGATTAAGGTGCTTCAAAGTCTAGATCCATGCAGAGTGAGAGAGAATACTGGTTTGCAGGGTCATTCTCTGGCTTGTCTATCTAGAAAAGTGTGTAAAAGTGTTTTTCATCATTTTAGGATGCTGGCTGTTCATCATACTGAAATGAGAAAGTTTGTGAGACGGTTGTATTTTGCTAAAAGTCCAGCAATAAAGTTAGATGAATTGAATAGGGCTCTGTTCCGTGGATCGGTATCAGATGTAGAGAAGGTTACTGATGAAATTCAGTTTTGTTACTTTGGTCCTGAACAAGACAGTGCAGAAAAGGACACAGTAAATGAGGAAGAAGTGGAAGAGAATGTAGAACCCTCTGTAAGTAAGACATTTAATGATCACATAACAAAATTTGCAATAATCTCTAATGAAAGACCAAATATTACTTGTATTTGTTGCAGCAGAACTCATTATAGAAAACAAACCAGGAATGTTGATCTCTACAGAAAAAGTGAAAATGAAGATAATTATAAGTGGAAGGATTTTGCCACATATATATTTCTTGAAAATTGTTTTGAATTGGGTGAAGATCAGCGTATTTGTAAATACTGTTACAACAAGTTAGAGGAAAATAGAATGCCGACCAGAGCTGTACATAATAATTTAGAATTGGATGTTATTCCTGCCGAACTTTCTGAATTAAATACTTATGAGTCTATACTTATTCAATGTGTTCATCCGTTCCAGACCATAGTACGTATGGAGCCCAAAACTGGTAAATTACCTCCTTCAGATTTACTGAGAGGTTTAAAAGGAAGAGTGGTGTATTTGCCCTTGGATTTGAAAAAAAATATGGAAACTATTGATGCAGATACTTTGGAAACTGAACCATTAGTTATTCTGGTTAATGGTGTACCTACAAAGAATAAGAAGATTTGGCAGGAGCTGGTAGATGTACGGAAAGTACAAAGAGCAAATTTGTATTTGAAAAGGAATAACAAATGGTATGAATCAATTTATATAGAAGAAGAAGAAGAAGATTTACAAGAAGACACAGAAACACCAACTGGACAAATTGAAAAAGTGGACAAGTCAAAGGAAGAAGAAATTTATGAACATTTTAGCATACATCCTCTTCATTCAAAAGAAGTTATGGGAGACAATATTGATCTGTTTCAGATGAAGAAAGCAAAAGGAACTCCCGTGAGTGTATGGGAGGAGAGCTTGGGAGCTCGATGTTTTCCCCAGCTGTTTCCTACAGGAAAAGGAGGACGATACAATGAACGTCCAGAACAGATTCCAGCTTCTGAGTATCGAACTACAAGACTATATGCAGAAGATCCCAGATTTCGACAAAGTATTCCTTAATTGTTCCATCTTTTATTTGAAAGCGACTTGTCTGCATTATCATATGCAGTAAATCACATTTTAAAAAGTGGAGTACATTTACAAAATGTGTCTGCTAAGGATTTTATGGAGAAAGTGCAGCACCGAGATGATCATTTGGAAACACAACTGATCAATCTGATGGCTTGTCAGCGTGGGACAAATGAATATTGGTACCGACGCCATGGTGAATTAAAATGCATGTTATGGAATTTAGGAACACCAACATGGTTCCTTACCCTAAGCTGTGCTGAGTACGCTTGGGATGATTTACTGGATTTTCTACGAGAGGCAAATTCAAACATTAAAAACATCGAATACAAGACAGCAGGAGAACTGTGCTCATTGGATCCGGTTAATGTTTGCAGATATTTCAATCATAGATTTGAGGCTATGATGTCCTTCATCTGCAATAAAAAAAATCCACCTCTTGGAGAAGTAGAGGATTTCTTTTGGAGAAAAGAGTACCAGGCAAGAGGTGCTCCTCATATTCATATGCTGTTGTGGATCAAGGATGCCCCAAAGTTTGGATCAGATACTGATGAAGCAGTGTTATCTTTCATTGAAGAATATGCAACATGTGCTATACCAAAAAGCACAGAAGAGAAAAAGTTAAAGGAGCAAGTTTTACGTTTCCAAAGTCATCGGTGTGGAAAATACTGTCGACGGAAATACAAGAGCAAAGATAAATACTACACTAAATGTCGATTTGGATTTCCTAGACCTGTTCTTTCAAATGGAAGAGTAAACAGTTTTATGTCATCTGTGAGACATACTATTACAAGAAAATCACCTAAGAATACCTACAACCTTAAAAGAAAAGAAGAGTCAAAAAATATAAATGACTACAACCCAGTCATTTTATCCATGTGGAATGCTAACATGGATATACAGTATGTAGCTGACAATTCCATTGCTGTTGCTCGATATGTAACGTCTTACATTACTAAATCTGAAAAAACTGAATTGAAAGAAATGTGGGAAGAGATTTCTGACGAGAAGACTGTCAGTAAGAAGCTGTACAGTTTCAGTTTAAAGATGTTCTCGCACCGAGAAATTGGATCCTACGAATGTTCAGATAGGTTATCTTCTGCAAGTCTCTACTCGAAATCAAGAAGAATAATTTGGGCAAGTTTAGGCCTTGCAGCAATTAGAAATCGGGTACTGAAATCTGTTGGAGAAATTGAATATTTGGCCGAGAATGACCCAGAAAGTACAGATATTTTGGACACATATTATCCCAAGAGAAGTCATCATCTGGAGAACATGTGTCTCTATGAAGTGCTGCAGAACTACATTTATTCACGGAAAGCCGCAGAAGACATCAACAATGGAAAATATAAAGTCATTGGTGAGGAAGGATGTTTGGTGAAGCAAACAAAAGGAAGTTTGATAAATCACAGGAAGCTGAGTTGCGACACTACTGACAAAAAGGAATTTTACTACTTGTCTCTTTTACAGCTGTTTAAACCATGGCGTACAGAAGATGAACTACTGGGAGAATTTCAAAGCTATGAAGATTCCTTTAATGCTTGCAAAGACAGCATACAATGCAGTACATTCACAACTTATGTGCAAATGTTAAATGAAGAAATTGAACAGGAAACTACAATTGCAGCTGAAGTAGCTAGAGACAGTTCTCAAGACAGCCAAAGTTCAGGAACACTCAGTCAAGATCCCCTAGGACAACCAATCGTTGAAAATGAAGCTGCAATAGCCATGAATGAAGTGGAAACGGCTATGAATCAAGCTCAAGAAGAATTTATAGACTTACCAAATTTGGAAAGACAACTGAATGAAGAGCAGCAACAAATTTATGAAGAGATCAGAAACAAAATTGATCACGGATTACTACATGAAAAAAAAGAGTGCTCATGCACATCATTTCATCCAATCAGGATGTATGTAAGCGGACAAGCTGGAACTGGAAAAAGTTTCTTAATAAAAGTCATCAGAAGCTACCTACAGCAAAAAACGGATTCTACTTTGTCTTGTGTGGTTACTGCTCCAACTGGGTTAGCAGCATATAACATAAAAGGAATCACCTTACATCATTTGCTAATGTTACCAGTGGAGCATGAGAACAAAATACAATACCACAAACTAACTGGAGAAGCATGCTTGGAAGTTTCAAGAGTATTGAAGAAGATGCAAGTTCTCATTATTGATGAGGTGAGCATGGTATCAAACTTAATGCTTGCCTTTGTGCATTTAGGAATGCAGCAAATTCTAAGGACAGACTATGACGTGTTATTTGGTGGAAAACATGTCATAGTTTTTGGGGATCTTCTACAGCTTACTCCAGTTAAAGGACAACCAGTGTTTAATACTGTGACACATGAAGACACAAAGAAGTCATTGGGAAGCATTGGTAATGCAAATATTTGGTCCTTCTTTGAGTACAAGGAACTTACTACTAATATGAGGCAAGCAAACGATGAAGAATATGGAAGTATTCTGAAAGATATCAGGATTGGACTACTGACTGAAGCTGGCACAAAAGCATTACAGAGTAGGTTGCTACATAATTTATTTCCAAAGGAAGAAATAGTTGCAGAGAAGATATACAAGAACATTGCAGAAAAGAAAAGTGTCATCTGCTTAATGCCAACTCTACGTGAATGCTCAATATTCAATGAGGAGCTTTTGAAATTGGAAAAGGAAGATATCAGGAAATTGGAAGCAGTGGACAAAATTCAGGATGGAAGAATTACTATCACATTAACAGGCAAACTGAAAAATAAATTGGATTCACTAGAGAAGAACATTTCCAAAACTGCTGGATTAGAAAAAAATCTATATGTTTGCATGAACTGTAGAGTATTTTTAAGGAGAAATTTGGATGTTGAAAAAGGTTTAGTTAATGGAGCTATGGGAAGAGTTGTGGGTTTTATTAATTATCAGAAAAAAGATGGAATAGAATGTTTAAAAATAAAATTTGATCAGATAGAAGAAGTTATAGACATTTGTCGTTGTACAGTTCGTTTCATGCTTGTGAAAGACTTATATGTACAAAGGAAACAGTTTCCGTTTTCTCTAGCATATGCTGTAACTATTCACAAGTCTCAAGGATTGACTGTAGATTGTGCTTTTGTAAACATTGGTTCAACTGTGTTCAAAGAAGGTATGGCTTATGTAGCTTTGTCACGAGTGAAAACATTATCTGGTTTATTCATGATAGACTTTGATGATTCAAAAGTTAGTGGTGATGCAAATTGTGTAAAGGAGTATAATAGATTAAGAAGAACCTATGCTCCTCATTTAGGTCAGTATCCTGTGTTAGAGAAACGTGTCGTTTCTCGTAAAAGGAGAATTGAGAATATCTGTAATGAGGATGTAGAGAGGAGGAAAAAAAAGAGGAGTGATGTAATTGGAAGCAAAAAGAAAAAGGAAAATGAAGAAGAGGTTGTAGGATGTCATTTTGAAAATAGCTCTGGTGTCAACTGCTACGCTAATGTAGTGCTGAATGTTGCATTTTATCTGGAAAGTTTGCAAGAGCAGATAATAGTAAATCAGAGAAAAAGATTCTGTTCTGAGTTGAGTCTCCTTTTTCAAAAGCTGAGTAATGATAAAACTCAAATACAAAGTGCTACTGAAATTAGAAAACTTTTAGATGTATGTTCAGGACGAACACAGTTTTCTCAAAATGTACAGCAAGACGCACAGGAATTCTTGATGTATTTTCTTCAGGTACTGGAAGAAGAAGGGGTTCCCATTGAAAATATGTTTGGTGTCTCTTATAAATGGGAACATAGTTGTGAAAACTGTTACAATACATGTGGCTCTAATGTTGATTCTGAAAGGTTTATTTATTTAACATTGCCAGACAGTAAAACAGTCACTTTTGCTAAATTAATTAAAGATGCTAATCATAGCATGGAATGCGGTGAGTGTAAATCTGACATGTTTTCAACGTTAATTTTAAAGGAATACGGACAGTATGTAATTTTAATGATGCAACGATGTAAAGCTGATGGTTCAAAATTGGATACTTTAATAAAGAAGTTTATAGGACAGCAATTATCAATTTCAGGAAAAACTTTTGTAACAGTTGCAATAATGTTCCATGAAGGACCTACTGTTACTTCTGGACATTACACAGTTTATCTTAAATGTGAAAAAGGCTGGACACTTTGTAATGATTCCCAATTGATTTTCAAGCAACGTTTGCCTTTTAATTTAGCAAATTCCTATCTAATCTTCCTGAAACCTAAATTTTAGAGAGACTTGGCAAGATCTGTACAAAACAATTTTACCATTTTATTGGATTAGCATTGGAATTTTCAAAAACAAAATTTTTTTAAATTACCATTTGGCCTAATGGAAAGGTAACCAATTGTAATGTGGTCTTATTTAATTCCTAATGAATCTTTCGGAAACCAAAAATTTAGAGAAAATCGGTAACATCTGTACAATTTAAATTTTGGAATTTTATTGGATTACCATTGGAAATTTATTCAAAAAAGATTTTTTAAATTACTATTTGGCCATAAGGAAAAGTAACCAATTGTATTGTGGACTTATTTAATTATTAATTAATCTTTTGGAAACCAAAATGTTAGAGAGAATCGGTAACATCTCTACAATTTTAATTTTGGAATTTTATTAGATTACCATTGGAAATTTAATCAAAAAAGAATTTTAAAATTACTATTTGGACTAAAGGAAATGTAACCAGATGTATTGTGGAGTTATTTGAGATATATTATTTTTGAGATTATGCTTCTGTAACAAAATTGTCTGACGGTATTTTAAGGAAATAGTTATTGTTATTAGATGATATTTTTTTAGAATATTATGCTTTTCTATAATGTTATGTTTAAGTAAAAAGAGATTCTGGGCTTTTTTAAAACAATCTTTGAGATTGTTATTTTTTTTTTGCCCGCTGTTAAGTGATGAATGCAATTGCTTTCACGATTTATAGTGAAATGCAATATATTCTGAAAACAGCAAAAAAAAGGCAAAACATTTTTTGGGGAAAATATGTAAATACGTGTACTGTGTTATATAATGATTTATTAAATATTAATACTTTTTTCTTTTTTTTCAGATTGTGAAAGAAAATTTTTGAAAAAAACCTACCATTTTTTCAAGTAATTTCAATTAAATTTTAATTAAAAATTTAATTGTTGGGTGGGTGAGGTAAGTCAGAAATTAGATGGTCCCTTTCTTCCACTTCTCCTCAAACAGATTTTTAGCATTTAGTTATTAATTCCTCAAGGATCATGAGATGTGGTAATTGATTTTTTGTGTTTTAAAAAAAAAAAAAAAAATACGCTTACCGTACGCGTACGGTAAAAAAAAAAAAAAAGTTTTAAAGAAAAAATAAAAAAAAGTTGA
This sequence comes from Triturus cristatus, assembly GCF_964204655.1. Classification (NCBI taxonomy): domain Eukaryota; kingdom Metazoa; phylum Chordata; class Amphibia; order Caudata; family Salamandridae; genus Triturus; species Triturus cristatus. The sequence continues at coordinate 623,474,260 of NC_140588.1, read as the reverse complement.
GAGGTAAGGTTGGCTCTTAAAAGAGCCGTTGTGTTCATGCAGGGACACAGGAAAGGAAGAATGGGAACATTAGCTGGTAGGACATATGTGCTGGTCTATTTTGTTGTTAATGAGGGGAAGACTGGTCTCCCTATGAACAATTAGACCATGGCAAAATGAACACCGCATAGTAACCCTCGCAAACCGATGGTTCGTTTCCACAGGATCAGAAAAAGGTGAATCTGCCCCCACAGATGAAGGGCTCTGCTGAGCTTCCGAAGAAGGACTCGGCTGAGCTGCTGTGGACGTGCTTGCTCGACTTACTGAAGGGTTGCCTCTAGTATGTTGTGCATGTGTCCTAGGATGTACATCCTCAAGGTGTCTCAACATAGTGTGATTCCCGAAGGAATACTTCTTGGTGGGATTTCCTCTCGAAAGTACACGCTGGCACAGCTTGCAAGTCACCAAAGCAGCATTGACTTTTTTCTCACCCTCTGGAAAAGTAAAATACTCCCATATAAAAGAGCTCTTCTGTTTCCTCTTTCTCTGCCTGATGGTGGTGCTGCTAGCCTCACTGTCAGCAGAAGAGTGCTGTTCTGCCATCGTATCACAAAGACAAGTCAGCTCCTTCTCCTAAGGGATCACAAGCAGAAATGAGGGGAATGGGTGTGGTGTAGGAGAGTTCTAGAACTGAAACTACTTTGAACCAATCAAAAGTTTTGTTTTATGATCACATGACCCACCGTGCGCGTACGTTACGCTTATGTTACGCTTACGGAGCGCTTACGGTGCGCTTACGGTAAAAGTACGCGCATAACAGTCACTCCTCGGCACTTCCGCGTAACGTGCGCGTGTAGCGTACACGCTTACGCGCGCCATACGCAGTACGCACGGCTACGTAAATTGCGTAACCATACGCAAAATGAGTAGCATTATTACGAACATTACGCAAACCGTACGCTTACCGTAAGCTTACCGTACGCGCACTTAAAAAAAAAAAAAAAAAAAAGGAAAAAAAGATTTTCTATGTTATACTAATATATCTTACCTGTTTGGTTAAAAAAAAAGAGAAAAATTAATATATTGCAGAATTTTTTTTTTTTTAAATTGTGTTTTAAGAGAATATAAAGTTTAAGAAAAAAAAAAACTTGCATTTAAAAAAAAAAAAAAAAACACATATAATAAAATAATTTATAATAAAAAAATCATACAAAATCAATGAAAAAACCATGGGAATCACACATGTTTTAGGTAAGAATTAGCATTTAAAAAACCATACAAATTCACTGAAAAAAACATGGGTTTCACACACGTTATAGTTAGGAATTAGCATTTAAAAAACCTTGCAAATTCACTGAAAAAACCATAGGTTTCACACACGTTATAGTTAGGAATTGGCATTTAAAAAACCTTGCAAATTCACTGAAAAAAACATAGGTTTCACACACGTTATAGTTAGGATTTAGCATTTAAAAAACCTTGCAAATTCAGTGAAAAAACCATAGGTTTCACACACGTTATAGTTAGCGGACATTTCACTCATAAAAAACCATTGAAATTCCCCCGTTATAGTTAGTTAAGCTAACTAGAACTCGCGCACCCGCAATCCACTGCTGATGACGTAACATATTACATCACTCATGACATGGTCAGTGACATCACTCATGACATCACTGATGACATCTCAAATGACATCACTGATGACATCATCCTTGTGACAGAGTGGTAGACCTCCTCTCACCCTAATATAACCTTTGATACACAAATTCAAAAATAGAGACTACAATTTTCAAAACAATGGACATACCAATACCAGTTACAATAACCTATTCAGTAATTCTTAGATCCACATACACATCCACTCATTCACCAACAGTCCTGTACAGTCACTCATACATGTACTCACTCATCATATGTACTCATACACCTATACATCCTGTTACACATTGCCACTCATCCACCACTCATCCATAGAGTTACTCACACACATAGTCACTCATGCTAATAAAGAATCATACATCCATTTACTTGCATATTCAGTTATACACACACCTCAACACGTACTTGTACAGAAACTTACAAATACTTACCCTTTAAAATAATCACTAATAAAAACACATACTTATTCATTCAGGAACTCTTTCAATCTCTCACTCTCACATATACTCACTTATATACACCAATAGTCACAAATACTAGTTTAAAACATATGTAGTTACTCATAAAGAGACTATTGAGACAGTCATTCACTCACTAACACACCCATACACACACTCATCAAACCATACAGTCATGCACACATGCTGTCTTCAAAACATACAACCAGACAGACAATCATTCATGCACCTATGCACTACGTTAAACCCCCCACCGAACCATGCAGACACTCAGACTGATACTCAAAAAACAACCTAAAATCCAATATAAACACCCATATAGCTACTCTCCAACCCATGCAGACACTTATACACAAAGTGAGAGACTGATACAGAAAATTACATATTTAAACATTACTCATTAAGCCATGTATTCACTAAGATACACTTAATCAGTCACTTACACAATCAATTTTTCAAAAACAAATCATCCTTTTACACACTTATATACCCATTTATTATTCCATCGACCTTGAGATATACATATATAAAACATATTTAATTTTCAGAAAAACACACATTCACTGGATGATGTCATCAGTGATGTCATTTGAGATGTCATCAGTGATGTCATGAGTGATGTCACTGACCATGTCATGAGTGATGTAATATGTTACGTCATCAGCAGTGGATTGCGGGTGCGCGAGTTCTAGTTAGCTTAACTAACTATAACGGGGGAATTTCAATGGTTTTTTATGAGTGAAATGTCCGCTAACTATAACGTGTGTGAAACCTATGGTTTTTTCACTGAATTTGCAAGGTTTTTTAAATGCTAAATCCTAACTATAACGTGTGTGAAACCTATGGTTTTTTCAGTGAATATATATATATATATATATATATATATATATATATATATATATATATATACGAAGATGTATTGAAGAATGGGTGGGTATATAAGTGTCTGAATGGATGATTTAGTAGGTGCGTGACTGTCTGTATATGTGAGTGACAATGCACCCTCATTAATTATATTGTTACAAGCCGGCACTGCAACACAGGGTAACAGTACTAACGATCTAAAAGATAAACTGAGAAGGCTGGAACAATTAATGAGACAGGACCAGAGCAAATGGTGGGAAGGGAAATCATTGCAACGTTACCTAGATATGGGCAGGATCCCACTTGAATTAAGAATACTTATAGCACCAAGCAACAAAAATCCAGACCCACGTATGATTAAAGAATGGGCGGAGTGCAATTTGGACTCGTCGAGAAAATTTGTCACAATTCTAGTCAAATACGCAGAGAAGAATAGAATGAATTTACAAAATCAAATTGACTAAATTAATGAGGAATTGAGACTAATGGGGCAAAGCAATGAACTCAACAAAATGCGCAAGGAAATAACGAAAAGACTGAGCAAAGATGAAGAAAAAATAAGAGAAAGGAAAACTTTTAAGTTCCAGAGGGACAAAATAGACTATAAAAATGGATGGATTTTTACGTTTTCGAAAAAGTATGATTTCCTCAAAATATCCAAATTTAGCGGATCAAATGTTGCAACATCAAGTACAATAACAAATAGGGAAAAACATACAAACACTTCCAAACTTGATCTAAGTTCAGCAGTAGAAAGTGAATCGGAGCTGGACCCACGCAATCCAAGGCTGGTACAGATACCATCAAAGCTCTCACTGGCAGAGGAGTTAGATTTTTTTATGCCAGGACCAAAGGCAAACCCTCCACCCAAGAACACAGGGAAACAGATCAGAAAAAATGGAACCAGCAGGCGGCAGGAGAGGAGAAAAGCGCACAGAAAATGAGTCCATGGCCAAAAAAACAAGTGGTACGCAGATGGAAACAAAAATAGCTGGATGTCCATCAAACAACCGCACCATCATTAATTTGGCCAAAATAGATCTAAATAAAGCAGAAGAACAACTCTTGTCCCTGGGGCTGTCCTACCGTCCGGAGAGTACTTTCAATTATACTACCACTAGAATGGATGTATTCAGGTGTGTGCGAAAACTTAAATTGAAAAACTATCATCTACTTCGCAATAAAACAAGTATGGAAAGTACTAAGGGCAGTGATTTACCTCAATCACCAATGTTTAACTTGACCATGTCAGATCTACCATTTCTGAGGGACCTTCAAGAACTAGAGGGGGAAAACGCAACATCAGATTCCCGACAATTCAATCATGATACTAAATGGCCAAGGGACAAAGACAATGACGCAATTATTCTCACAACAAATCAGGGAAGAACAAAAACGTCCTTCAAGCCTAAGTCGACTTTTAACCCCATTACATCAAGAGACTCTATAGACATATTCCATGAGCAAATAGTGTATGACATAAAACAACTAAACCACCAAGTACACGGAACCAGACAGAAACATAGCAAACAAAACTACCAATACCACAAACTAATGTCCAAGTTACGATATAACAAACAAATCATAATACATAACTTAGACAAAGGAGGCAACCTTGTAATCTGGGCAAAAGATGACTATATGGAAGAGGCCATGGCACAACTCACCGATAGAACTTGCTATAAGAAAAGCGATGCATTGTCCCTCAGGGCCATCTACAATGAATACTATGCGAAACTATTAGCGTAGAAAAGTGCCGGATTGATTACTATGCAAGAGTATACATTTTTGAAAAATGAAAAACCTACTGTGTCGATCATCTATTACATACCCAAAGTCCCTAAAAATCCATCTAAGCCACCAGGAAGGCCAATCATATCTGCACACAACAGCTTACTAGAAAAAACATCACAGTATGTAGACTATTTTTTACAGGAACATGTACAACGTTTACCTTCCTATATTAAAGACACTGGGGTCTTCCTGGCAAAAATAAATGATTTTGAAAGGCAAAATGACTTTTTATTGATGACTCTCGATGTAACATCATTATATACGAGCATAAACCATCAAGATGGACTAAGGGTATTACAGCATTACTTGAATAACAGACCAACACAGATGATACATCATAACAAAATGCTTATCAACATGGTAGATTTTTGCTTGAACAATAACATCTTTATGTTTCACAGCGTGTTCTACCAACAAATGCGTGGGGTGGCAATGGGAAACAGCTTCTCCCCCAGCTATGCCTGTCTACATATGGGCTGGTGGGAGGAGCTGGTTCTCAAAAACACCTATGATGTGTATATCGCAAACAATGTAAAATTAAGGTTGAGATATATAGGCGACCTTTTTGTAATTCGGCAAGGAACCTTGTCAAGTGCACAGGAATTTGTCAATATGATCAATGTCAATGATATCAATTTAAACTTCACTGCAACTATTAGTACACAGACTGTGAATTTCTTAGATGTTCAAATCTATATCCACAATAATAAGATCGCAACTAAAGTACACAGTAAAGAAACTGCAGGCAACTCAGTGTTGCATGCAACTACTTCCCATCCAAGAGATCTAGTGCACAGTATCCCCTATGGGGAGATGCTAAGACTAAAAAGAATCTGCAGCAACACTGATGATTTAAAGACAGCACAACAGGTCAGTAAAATCAGATTCTTAGAAAGAAGCTACTCAAGCAAAAGTATCAACATCGCAATTGCAAAAAGCAATGCGTTTGCCAGGTCAGACCTACTTAAAAATAAAAAAAAAGGAACATGAGCAAACCCCACCCACAGTATTGAAGACAAATGTCAAATCTAGAGAAGGCAATGACAACTTCAGAATGATTTTAACTTTCAGGCAAACAGGAGTGGTCAATTAAAAACATCATTAAAAGAAATTGGCCCATTGTTCTCAGTGACCCAATAATCAGTCAATCCCTGTCCAAGAATTTAGCTATTACACACAGCAATATCGATGAAGGACTGTCTGGTAAAAAGCAGTCCCGAGAACAATATGGGACACTTAGATCTTACACAACACAAAGGGTTTTACAAGTGCAAAACATGTAAAGCCTGCCACTATGGCACCAACAAAACATCTTAAATGGTCCCATAGGTCCTAACCTGCAAGACTGATCATGTAATGTATGTGCTGGAGTGTTCTTGTGGGTTACGGTATGTGGGGAATACTAAACTCCAAGGCCACAAAAGAATACTCCAACATATACGTGCTATAATCAATCAGGACCAATCCTATCCAGTAGAATGGCAGATTAAAGACAGCCATAATTCCAAACCAAAAGACCTTCAATACTATGTGATTGATGCTGTGCCACCCAACAAGAGAGGAGGAAACAGGGAAAGGATTCTACACCAACTAGCAACCCGCTATATCCTTGACCTAGATTCCAAGCAACCAGGCGGTCTGAATATTACGGAAGATCTATACACCTGTCTCTGAACCACAGCCATAGCCATAGCAAGGCCTAAGAATCTGAAAAAATATAGAGAAATTTGGCAGCACTTGACCCATTAATGACGATTGTTTATGGACCTTGAAACAATGGGGGCAACACACATGTGTGACATTAACATCAACACTAACTGCCTCCAATCGCTGTCCTCCCAGAAGTATAACAGTTTTTAATTAATCACTTTAGTCTTTTTACCTTGGGTGTCAATACACATGCACTTTCAATTATATTGCACTAACGCTTTATTACTCGAGATGTTTACTATATGGACTTTTGAATATGAGAAGTCAAATTTTATTTCTTAATTAAAAGGTCAAATGATTAAACATGGCCAATTCATAACATCAAAAGATAATTTTTTAGATGTTTCAAATGACTAACTGATAAAATTATATACATGTTTTATATTAGATAATAAGACTTATATATTAACGCTCACTCATGATTTTATATGTTCATAGTTGTATTAACAAGACCTGAATTGAAAATCTACTGTATTTATACACGGACTTAATCATGGTTTTTATGGATTTGAACATGAATTTATAATGTTGAATCGTTACTAATTAACAGTTGATGAAATGTCATAACACATTCAACTAAAAGTCTATTGTTGACCTCTTTGACTATAATCTATACGCACGTGTCACTTTAAGAAACTGGTTGAAAAGGCAAAATGAAGCTGTGGAGTGTCATGTGATCAAGGCCCGTCAGGGCTGAAACACATAATGGCTGGCATGAAATAAAAGAAACTCTCAAGCACTCATTTTGTGGTCCGTGCTACGGTCTGTGTGAGAAGGATTGCAGGCTGTGGTTGGAGTGCCCTGACATATACGACAGAACCAGGGGCCCAGACGGAAACCTCTAAAAGAAAAAGAAGAAAACAGTGCAAAAGGAAAATAAGAAGGGGCAGAGGAGGAAGGGGCAACAGATAAGCCACATGGGAGAGGAATTCGGCAGAGCAAGAGTAACAAATGATGGGTAAGTCAAATTTAACGGTCATTAATCTGTCTTCCCACACAATCACTCATGTCGAACAGATGCTGTTGGAATTGGGTCTTTCTTTTTGTCCCACAACTGATTTCGACTACTCCCGAATAGGCATTGACATGTTCCTTTTTGCTAGAAAACTCATGCTGCTTAAAATCCATAACCTAAAACGGTCAAGAGCCTTGGGAGATGTTATCATAACGGGCAGGACTTTACTAATACCAACACCCCCCCAAGTGTCCTCTCCATTGGGGATATATAGCCGACCTAGCTTCCCTCAGGGAGCTGGAATTGGGCGATAGGGACTGGTCTACTGAGAGGCAACTATTGAGTCTCTTAGATCTGGAGACTGGCAAGAGGAGTCACATTGATTTCGGACCTATATCAAGGTTTAACCCCAATACCCCGCATTATAACATTGACTCTTTTCATGAAGCGGTAGTGCGTGACATTTGTGAATTGGATATGAGGAATAGTAATCGTGCTGTCATGAACTTAACCAGGGGTCAACAAGCAGCACTTCTCTCCCTGAAGCAAGCAAACTCTTTTGTCATCAAGCCATCTGACAAAGGGGGTAATGTTGTTCTTTGGGATGCTAAGAAGAATATGGAGGAAGCCAAGAGACAGCTTGATTTTTCTGGCAGCTATACCAAGCCCGGATTGAACAATATTTTGATACTATTGATTGCTTACATGAAATGCTCTGTAAATGGCACACTTTAGGACTTTTGAATCAAAAAGAACTTTTGTTTTTAACAGTTAAAAAATAGTTAGCCCCTGTTTTTATATGTTACCTAAGGTTCACAAGCCCAGCACCTACCCACCAGGTAGGCTCATCATTCCAGCCAATGATAGTGTCTTAGAGAACGCATCAATATACTTTGACCATTTTTTATTTCCTTATGTCTGCAGCCTACCCTCCTACTGTCGGGATAGTATGGCCTTTATATCCAAGATCTCTGATATACCATGGCACCCCGACTACATCCTCTGTACAGTAGATGTGATCTCCCTCTACACATGCATCCAACATGAACTGGGGATCCAGGCGTGCAAACATTTCTTTAAGGATAGACCAATTGCCACATTTGACTACTCCAACCTGCTACTAGAGATTCTACTGTTTTGCCTGGAGAATAATTTCTTCTTGTGCGGCAAACAGTGGTACAGACAACTGACAGCGACTGCCATGGGCAGTTGCTTCATGCCGAACTACTCCTGTATGTTTATGGGGTGGTGGGAGTCAGAATGCATGTGGTCAGAGACCTTTGACAAATACACTAAGTACCTGGTCCATTGGACTTTATACATTGATGACATTTTCCTCATCTGGGATGGCTCTCAAGCCATTCTAGATGATTTCCTTGAAATTATCTCCATCAATGACCTCAACCTCAAGTTCACCAGCAAAACCAGTAGGGAGAGGATTAATTTCCTGGACGTAGAGGTCACAGTTCAGGATGGTAAATTTGAAACGAGGTTGCACAGGAGAGAAACTGCTGGGAACAGCATCCTGCATGAGAGGAGTCACCACCCACCTAAACTTAAATGCATTATCCTGTACGGGGAACTCCTTAGAGCTAGGAGAAACTGCAGTACCCTGGAAGCCTATGAGCTAGTGGAGAGGAAGATGATTGAGAGATTCCTCCAACAGGGGTATACACACAAAGTCCTTGATGGTACTAGACACAAGGTCAGGGATGTGGACAGAATGGCCTTACTTAAACCCAAGCCACACACACCCACCAAACCTGAGATTAGACTTATAACAACCTACAACTCCAGCTCTACTGAGGTCCAAGCCATAGTGAGGAAACATTGGCATTTGGTCAAGTTGGACCAGATCATAGGCAAATTGGTCAGCCCCAATCCACAAATCACATACTACAGAAGTCAGTCTTTAAAGGACATTTTGGTAGACACCGTGATGGAACCAGGTAAACCACAAGGCAGCCCTTGGCTAAAAGAACTCCAGGCAAGTGCAAGGCTTGTACGCATAGCTCTAATATCTGTCATTTTGTCCTATAGGATTAAGCCCTTCATTACATGTAACAGTGATTTTGTGGTTTATGTACTTGTATGTGTGTGCGGTAAGAGATATGTGGGAAGTACCAACTTTACCACTAAGAAACACATCCTGGAACACCTTAGGGCTATTCAGAACAATGACAGAACATATCCATGGCCAGACACTGTAACACTTCACATAGCTCCATTCAAGCAGAGAATCTGAAAATATCATTTTTTGGAATTGACAGGGTTCCAACCAACATCAGAGGTGGCGACAGGGAACGGGCCCTCAGAAGAATGGAATGCCGAAATATAATTTACCTATGCAGCAAAACCCTGGGAGGCCTCAACCAGGATGAGGAGCTTCATGTACATCTGGGATAGCTCACGAAGAAAATGAGAACAGCTGATATTTGATAACCTTGTACCACAATTTTTTCTCCCACCCATACTTCTCACTCCTCTCTGTCTTCTTCCCCCACTTCTCTGCCCTCCTGCATGCCCTTCTCCATCCCCCTCCCCCTCCCTATTTCCCTCCTTTCCCCTCCAACAAAGCCCCCCCTTTTTCCACCCCACGATCTTTTGGGCCTTCCTCCTCTGATTCTCTCTTTTTTGTGAAAATTTGCCTTCTCGCACCCCCCCGTGGCTTTGTTCTCCTGGTCACTGGGCCGGTATTCCGCTTCGGCGTACTCCATAGTGGCCACACGTTAGGGTTACTGTTGCACCATAGTATACATGCACTGGCATGAAACATGATCCAATTGATAAACTAAATTCACTTGTGTGTTTTCTTCTTTTTGGATGTATTATGTTATTCTTTATATCATTTACACTTCTATAATACATGATGTACAATGTGTTTATTTAATTGAGGGGAAGAAACATTTCATTATTCTTTGTTAATTTGTTGTCATTTTAGTCTTTTTTCTTTTGAACTGAGTGACACTTCTTTTATGTAACAGTGACTAAAGTCTTTTCCCTAAGTTTATCAATTATGCAACAGTGTTTCTCTGGCTATATAGAGAACACTTCCACAATGTTTCCCCAGCTTTGATAAAGACCGCACGGTCGAAACGCGTCAGACAAAATAAACTTCTTTGGACTTAAACTGGTTTGCTGGCTTCCTTGTAGCCGTGACGGCATTAACAAGGGATTGTGAGAATATATATATTATATATATATATATACTTCCAAACAGGGCTCGCTTTTGCTGGCAGAGTGGCGCTTACTTAATGGATGGCATGTTAACTCCTCGGCTGAGCCACGCCGCAATAAATCCTTATATGTGTATATATTTGCAAATTCGCTCCTCCGTTTTTCCTCCCTTTCCAAAAAAGAGCACAAACTCCTCTCATCTTGCATCTCTTGTTTATTCCTCACACATCCTTATGCCATTACGCGTTTCTGTCACCAAGTGACCTTGATCACATATTGAAACGCTACACATTACCTCCTTATGAACAAAACACCGGACCCTTTCTGGTGACATTTTTTAAAATCGACATAGTAAACACACTGCACTGTGCCGTGATCTCTGGTATTTGTAAACCGGCTTTAAATATACATTTCTAAAAACAATTATATATTTTTTTTAAGAAAAATACATAAAACTTTTTGATGAATGAATATGAGTTGTCATGTATGTGACATTGTTTAAAAGAAACATAGCGTATAACCTCACATTAGATGGGAGTCAAGTCAAGGAAAGCTTTATTCGATTGTTAATATACCAATCATAAAAGCACGTACAATAAAAACAAATACAAATTTCATTATAAACTTAACAGATGTTGATATAATTACACATAAAAAATTGATCCAGCACCATCAGGGGAGCTAATGCCCACAATTTACACCTCAAATACCATACTTTTCCTCACCTGGATCGCCTTTTTTAAAAACTTGGCCACCCTCCACGCATTGTGTTCATCTACCAGAAGCTGCAGCCAAATAAAAGCTGTGCGACATTGCCTTACGCCCAGATGTTTTAAAAGTAGAAGTAAATAGACTTTCCTCAACTCTACGTAAAATTTACAGAATAGGACTAGGTGGATCATAGACTGTTCAGAGTGGTTGTCACACGGGCAGGGTATCAGAGTTCGTGATCAGTCGTTCATAGTTGGTATTGACAGTAATCTATGTACGACTACCAATCTAAATCTTGTTAAAAACATCCTATTAAATATTCCTGGGACATATAACATTAGATGGGAGTCAATATCTAACCATTATCTAACTGCATAAATGCATTTTTGCTGACATGATCCCATATAATTTGAAACAATACATCCTGCTGTTAAGCAATCTAGCATAGTATAAATCGTGTTGAAAGTCTGCCTTCAATGCTGCAGTGCCTTCCTCATGTGCAAAATGAGCCTGGTTGTCCATTTTTAAAGTGCAAAATGTGCTGAATCTAATTCTAAAGTGCTCTAGTGCTACAAAAAAGTGCTTAGTGCAGCATAGTGCAAAATTACCTATATGTCAAAAAATGACCTTTAAAATCATTTTTTTGTTTTCTTATATATATAACATAGGTGTGTAAATATATATATATAAAAAGGGTAAGTTTACTAACCTGTAATTTTAAAACAAAACATATGCTGTTACCAAGCATGCCTTAACCACAAATATGTGAGTATTGTACGGGCAAATAGGAAATCCGCAACATTCTATTTGGAATAACATTGGCGCCGATTGATGAATCTTCGCAAAAGTTTCCAAACTTTTGGCCAGCTCCGATCCGCTCCTATCCTGAAAATTTCACGGTGATTCGTCAAGCGGGGGCCGAGAAAAAAGGGGGTCCCAAAACGCATTTTCCCCATGCATTTTCCCATAGGACCTGTTGACGCAGCTACAGCCCGAACTGCTGAACGGAATTACACCAAATTTGGCAAAGAGGTAGTCCTCAGTTCAGACTCGTGACTTTTGCTTAAATGGTGTAAATCCGTTTAGTAGTTCCTGAGAAAATCAAAATCAAAATCACATATATATCTGGGTGGAGCCTAACCACACATCTCATTGTGAGATCTGATTGGCGGTCATTACTTCATCCAAGAAGTGTTGGCAGCCATCTTGGGACCAATATACATGATAGCACCTCATTAAAAAGCATTGCAGTTGGTAGAAGGTTTTAAGACTTTAGTTACATTATAAATCATTTGTTGATGGTACCATACTCATTTTAGGAATTGTGATGTGTTCTAAGGTGATATTACCATGTGAAAAAGCCTCCTGCTGTGATATCATGAATCATGTTTGAGAGAAAACTATTTTCTCATGCTTTTCCCACAGAGGTTTGGAAGGTGATCTATATGCTAAACTGAGAGCATATTTTCTGTAAATTGACATTATCTTTCTCAGTCATGTGAGAATGAAGTCTGACATTCTCAGTAAAACATGTACATCCAACAAGGGCAGAGACTGTCAGTTGATTCCTTTGTGTTCTACTGCAGCTTCCCAGAGTGTTCCAAAGAACAACTAGAGCGCTAACAGTCCTACTTATGACAAACATATGGCACACCTGATGCCATCTTGATTGGAATAAAGTGGTAACTCTTAAAACATTTAATTTACAAAGGAACAATAGAAATTATGATTAGTGCTGCAGAAAGAAAAATTAGGGCACATTTTGACTTCTTAAATCCTCTTCTATTTCATAAATAAATTCTGACATGCAGACTGAAACATGCACTTTGAATACCAGCAGCAGACTTCCCTGGTGAGCAGCAGCTTTACTACAGTGATCTAATGAGCAACTAGAGTGCTAACATTCAGAATTTATGGCAAATGTGTGACACATCTGAATGCCTTCTTGATGGAACCAAAGTAAAAAACTGAAAGTATTTCCTACTGAGGAGACTGCAGTAAATGAGGAAATTAGGAAACTTCATAACAAATAAATCTCCCAAGATGGCCACCAGAGACAAAAGAGCCCAAATGTAGCCCAAATATCACCCAGATGTAGCCCAAGTATAGCCCAATGACAGAATGTCCCAGAGTGTTCTAACGAACAACTAGAGCGCTAACAGTCTTACTTATGACAAAAGTATGGCACACCTGAAGCCATCTTGATTGGAATAAAGTGGTAACACTTAAAACATTTAATTTACAAAGGAACAAAATGAGGGGGTTCATTTTGCCGTAGAAATTATGATTAGTGCTGCAGAAAGAAAAATTAGGGCACATTTTGACTTCTCAAATCCTCTTCTATTTCATAAAAAAATTCTGACATGCAGACTGAAACATGCACTTTGAATACCAGCAGCAGACTTCCCTGGTGAGCAGTAGTTTTACTACAGTGATCTAATGAGCAACTAGAGTGCTAACATTCAGAATTTATGGCAAATGTGTGACACATCTGAATGCCTTCTTGATGGAACCAAAGTAAAAAACTGAAAGTATTTCCTAATAAGGAGACTGCAGTAAATGAGGAAATTAGGAAACTTCATAACAAATAAATCTCCCAAGATGGCCACCAGAGACAAAAGAGACCAAATGTAGCCCAAATATCACCCAGTTGTAGCCCAAGTATTGCCCAATGACAGAATGTCCCAGAGTGTTCTTAAGAACAACTAGAGCGCTTACTGTGTTACTTATGACAAAAGTATGGCACACCTGAAGCCATCTTGATTGGAATGAACTGGTAACACTTAAAACATTTAATTTAAAAAGGAACACAACGAGGGGGTTCATTTTGCCATAGAAATTATGATTAGTGCTGAAGAAAGAAAAATTAGGGCACATTTTGAGTGACTTCTCAAATCCTCTTCTATTTCATTAAAAAATTCTGATATGCAGACTGAAACATGCACTTTTAATACCAGCAGCAGACTTCCGTGGTGAGCAGTAGCTTTACTACAGTGATCTAATGAGCAACTAGAGTGCTAACATTCCAAATTTATGGCAAATGTGTGACATATCTGAATACCTTCTTGATGGAATCAAAGTAAAAAACTGAAAGCATTTCCTACTGAGGAGACTGCAGTAAATGAGGAAATTAGGAAACTTCATAACAAATAAATCTCCCAAGATGGCGACCAGAGACAAAAGAGCCCAAATGTAGCACAAATATCACCCAGATGTAGCCCACATGTAGCCCAATGACAGAAGTGTGCAAAACGCTTATTTTTTGTGTATTTGCAGTTTTATATAGTGCAGACTTGTCAGGTATTCGAGTTCTTTACATGAGCATTGGTTACATCACACAAGATCAAATTCGTTTTGGTTGTAGACATGGGGAGATTAAGTGATTTGACCCAAATCAAAGAATGTTGAGCTGAAGCAGAAACTCCAACCTGGTTTCCCAGTTGCAAAGTCTGCAGCTCTGGAAGTAACACCACATCCTCTCCCCTAAGTGCAACATTTAATCAAGTGGTCAACTGGATAAAAAAACATAAAGATTACAAATAATTTAAAAGTTCTTTGTCGCTATTTGAAAACTCAGAAAATATGACCTCATTTTAGTTTTTTAGAGCACTAACCATAATTTTGATGCAAATAAGACCCTCTCATATATGTAATTTCTAAAGGAAATGCTCTAGGTATTACAGTTTTGATTACATCAAGATGACGTCAGGCGTTCCACACTTTTGTAATAAATATAGAATGTTAGCAATCTAGTTGTTCATTGGGATACTGTTGAGAGGCAGAGGCCAGGGGCACGGACTCTGAAAATTGAAGGCAGGTAGGAGAGTGCAGAGGCAACAATTTGACCACACTGGGCAGGCAGGAAGGGCAGTGGCAGCACAACTGACTATGGAGGGCAGTGGAAAGGGGGGCAGGGGCAACAAACCAACAATACAGGACTGGCAAGAGAGGCTGTGGCAATATAATAGACCATTGTGGGCAGAAGGAAGAGGCAGTGGTAGTACAACCATACATGCCAACAGACCCTTTTCAGCCAGGAAACGTCCAATGTTTTTAAGCTCAAATGTGCTTTATTTGATCTGTCTCCTGTCTACAATCTCCTTTTTTTCAATGTAACTCAAAGGGGAAAATCAATCCCCCAGTTTTTTTTCAAAATCTCCCTCTTACCAAGTTCAAAATGTTCGCAAGTATGGTACATTGGATCATGGTAGGCAGGAGGAATTGGGGTAGGGACATGGACTTGGATAACAGAGGACAGGAGGGACATGGAGAGGTGCACCAAACTGACCCTACAGGGCAGGCATCAGGGTTTGCAGCCGCACAATACACCACACAGGGCATGCGGGACGGGAGTGCAGCACAACAATCCATAGAAAGCAATAGGGAGGGGACAGGACCATGCACATGGACAACAGAGAACAGAGGGGAAAGAGGCAATGGTAGCTAGCTGACCATAATGGACAGCCAGGAGAGAAAGCTGCAGCATAACAGACCATAAAGGGCAGGAGGGACGGATCAGGGTTCTTACAATGGAACAGACAAGCCAGGAGGGAGGGAATAGGGGTCTCCACATGCAAACAGAGGGCTGGGGGCAAGGGGGCAGGGTAGGAGCAGCAAGATGACCATGGAGGTCAGGCAGGATGGGCACTAGAAACAAGACACACCCTGGAGAGCAACAGTGAGACTATACACACAGACCATGGAGGGAAGGTGGGAGGGGGTCAGGGGCAGCTAGCTGACCACACGGGGAAGGTGGGAGGGGCCATGACAGCACAGAAGACCATGCATGGCAAGTGGGAGGGTTAGTGGCAGCACAATGGCTATGATGGGCAAGAAAGAGGGTGCAGGGGCATGCACAAAGGACCATGGAGGATAGAAAGGAGGTTCAGGACTCAGTTAGTCAGACTCAGTTACCACCAGTATCCATCTGAAAAAGTTGAGGGTACAGGATGATTTTGCAACAAGGCTTCTTTCTGCTCTTCTGTTTGTTCTTTCTGCACGTTATCCTTCTTCCTGCACTTTTCTTCGTATTTGAGGACTTCTGTTGCTTCTTTCTGCATTTCTTTTTTTTCTTTCTGTGCGTTTTTTCTTCTTTTTTCACATGTCCTATCTCTGTAAGCATAGTTAGAAATTAGCATTTAAAAAACCTTTGAAATTCACTGAAAAAACCATAGGTTTCAGGCACGTTATAGTTAGGAATTAGCATTTAAAAAACCTTAGAAATTCACTGAAAAAACCATAGGTTTCAGGGGCGTTATAGTTAGCTGGACTTTTCACTTGTACAAAACCATTGATATTCCCCCGTTATAGTTAGTTGAGCTAACTATAACTCGCGCGCCCGCAATGCACTGCTGATGACGTCACATATTACATCACTCATGACATGGTCAGTGACATCACTCATGACATCACTGATGACATCTCAAATGATGACATCATCCTTGTGATAGAGTGGGAGACCTCCTCTCCCCCCAATATAACCTTTGATACACACATTCAAAAATAGAAACTAAAATGTTCAAAACAATGGACATACCAATACCAGTTACAACGACCTTTTCAGTAATTCTAAGATCCACATACACATGCACTCATTCACCAACAGTCCTATATAGTCACTCATACATGTACTCACTCATCATATGTACTCATACACCTATACATCCTGTTAGAGTTACTCACACACATAGTCACTCATGCTAATAAAGAATCAAACATCCATTTACTTGCATATACAGTTATACACACACCACCGCACTTACTTTTACAGAAACTTACACATACTTAGTCTTTTAAACAATCACTTATAGAAACACATACTTATTCATATAGGAACTCTTCCAATCTCTCACTCTCACATATACTCACTTATATACACCAATAGTCACATATACTAGTTTAAAACATATGTAGTTACTCATAAAGACACTATTAAGACAGTCATTCACTCACTAACACACCCATGCACACACTCATCTACCCATACAGTCCTGCACACATGCTGTCTTCAACACATACAAACAGTGAGTCACTCATTCATGCACCTATGCACTACGTAATACCTCCCACCAAACCATAAAGACACTCAGACACTCATACTGATACTCAAAAAACCAACTAATAACCTATATAGACACTCATAGCTACTCACCAACCCATGCAGCCACTTATACACAAAGTGAGAGACTGATACAGATATTTACATATTTAAACATTACTCACTAAGCCATGTATTCACTAGGATACACTTAATCAGTCAGTTATGCAATCAATTTTTCAAAAACAAATCAATCCATTTAGACACTTATATGCTCATTTATTCTTCCATCGACCTTGAGATATACATATATATATAAAACATATGTAATTTTCAGAAAAACACACGTTCACTGGATGATGTCATCAGTGATGTCATCAGTGATGTCATTTGAGATGTCATCTGTGATGTCATGAGTGATGTCACTGACCATGTCATGAGTGATGTAATATGTGACGTCATCAGCAGTGCATTGCAGGCGCGCGAGTTATAGTTAGCTGAACTAACTATAACGGGGGAATTTCAATGGTTTTGTACAAGTGAAAAGTCCAGCTAACTATGACACCCCTGAAACCTATGGTTTTTTCAGTGAATTTCTGAGGTTTTTTAAATGCTAATTCCTAACTATAACGTGCCTGAAACCTATGGTTTTTTCTGTGAATTTCAAAGGTTTTTTAAATGCTAATTTCTAACTATGCCTACAGAGATAGGACATGTGAAGAAAGAAGAAAAAATGCACAGAAAGAAACAAAAGAAGTGCAGAAAGAAGCAACAGAAGTCCTCAAATACGAAGATAAGTGCAGGAAGAAGGATAACGTGCAGAAAGAACAAAAAGAAGAGCAGAAAGAAGCCTTGTTGCAAAATCATCCTGTACCCTCAACTTTTTCAGACGGATACTGGTGGTAACTCAGTCTGACTAACCAGTCCTAGAGCCAGTGCTATGTTAAAAGACACTTAGAATACAGTGAAAACACCTACATACACTAGGGAACATTATGCGTTGGGGTCCCCCTGTGATTAGCATGACCTCCTCTGTAAGCCCCTAGTGTATAATAGGGCATGGGGATTAAAACTACCTCTTAAAACAGGCCACAGGGCGTTTTTGCACACGTTAACTCAGGCCCCGTCCCCTCCCTTCACCACTGTGTAAACACGCCCTGTGTCCATTTTTAGTTGGGAGATTAAGTTCATTTGAATCCTGAGGGTCCCTAGGGTCCAACTAGCCCACTAGGTAC
This sequence comes from Triturus cristatus, assembly GCF_964204655.1. Lineage (NCBI taxonomy): Eukaryota > Metazoa > Chordata > Amphibia > Caudata > Salamandridae > Triturus > Triturus cristatus. The sequence continues at coordinate 623,455,681 of NC_140588.1, read as the reverse complement.
CTCCAGTAAGTGCCACAGAGCTGCGTTGCAGAGAGGTGTAAAAAGTGGCACGGCCTGGACCACCTCTCTGCAATGCAGCTCAGTGGCGCTTACTGGAAGCACTTGGTGGGCTAGTTAGCCCCCAGGGGCCCTCCGTATTGAAGGGAAATTATATCCCCAATTTAAAACGTGCCATAGTGCGTGTTTGCACACGTCACCTCAGGCCCCGTCCCCTCCCTTCACCACTGTGTAAACGCGCCCTGTGGCTGTTCTAAGTTGAGAGATTAAGTCCCCCTGAATCCTAAGGGTCCCTAGGGTCAAACTAGACCACTAGGTACCTCCAGTAAGCGCCACAGAGCTGCGTTGCAGAGAGGTGTAAAAAGGGGCTTGGCCTCAGAACACCTGGCTGCAGCGCAGCTCCCTGGCGCATACTGGAGATGCCTGTTGGGGGCGCGTTTGCAGAGTGCTGCACGGAGGGGGCATGGCCTCCGGCATGATGCCAGTCTTTTATTTATTTTAGTTTTTTAAGAAGGGGGGCTGTTTGGTTCCCCTTCTTATTCTAATTTATTGGCCCTGATGACCCCATCCCCCAGGGCCAGTCTCCTAATTATATTTTTTTGACCCCAATCCCCAGGGCCGGCCACTGTTTTTTATTATTTTTAAAAAATATATATTTATAGACACACCTAGGACATGCTGGACAAACCGTACGTACCTATCACCATGACGATTTGCGTGATATTCATTAAAAGGCGACTATGCATGCAATGAATCCACGTGGAATGTATTTACACCACTAGTGAAGCTCTGACATGTCTGATGCCCTACCGTGCCTAATCCTGGTAGACACCCTTGTCGTTTATTTATACAAACATGGGTAGCTATTGACGGGCACATTTAATACACATGCACACCAAGCCATTCAAAGGGGATTCGACAAAAATTCGACCAAAACTATGCAAGAAACCCCCCTCACGGTTAATAAAACACACATCCACTGCCGGATGTGTAATACTTTTTATTTTACTCTCTGGAAAGGGGACGAACATCACTTGAGAGTCACAGCGTGCTCCTGACAGAGCCCAATGCTGTGTTACACCCACCATTGCCTGCCGAGTGCCACACACCTCTGTGTTGTATTCCACTAGCTAGTGCATATGCTATGACACTCTCTAGCCCATGTGCACTGTAACACCACCCCGTGAATATGTCATGCCACACTTGTCTTCGCACGGGTTATATTGCCCCATCTAACGTGCCTTTCTCGATGCCTATGTTATAACGCACAGTGCTATGCCATACATATTACAATCTGGGATCCATATCTTTGTCACAGTGCATATGCAACGTTACACTCCCCAGCACATATTTTATATTACAACTTTAGAGACTAGTTAGGTTACACAACACTGCCCTGTGCATATTACACTCCAAGGCGCATATCGCATAGCACGCGCTAGTGCCTGTGCTATCTCGCGCTCTCCAATGAATCTGTCATTGCGCACAATGTATTGCATATTATTTTTCACGCCCGGTTCATCTTATATCACACTTTTTGGTGCATAGTTTATACCATACACTATATCTAGTTTTCATTTTCAATCGTGCTCTCAGGACTATGTTCTATATAACACTGTGTTCACCTACCCTTTTCATGGGCATTACATTTTGCGATAGGGGGTGGAGGGTCAGGGGGTGTTTCTGCCAAGTGAGCCCGGAGTCACAGTCACAAACGTCCTCTTCTTCCTGAATAAAAGTGAGATTATGCTGCATACTTGTTCATATTTTAAGTAGTTCGCACAGACACAATGTTTTAAAAACAATAAAGTTCCTAATACCCGCCTTCTCTGAACAGTTAGCTTGCTGCCCCATCCCCTTCCTCCCTATCCTCTGTTGTGTGAATCCATGGACTAGCCTCCTCCCTCCTGCCATGCATGGTCTGATGTGCTGCCACTGCCCTCAATTTAGTATGATGTACCAGTCCACTCCTCCTGCCCTCCATTGCCCAATTCTATGCCCCATCATTGACCTCCTGCTTAAACTCTGTGCTTAGCTTGCTGCCCCTATTCTCCTTCCCCCTGCCCTCCGATGTCTTTGTGCATGCCCCTGCTCCATCCTTTTTGCCCACCATGTCCCATGGACCTGCCACTCCTATCTACTCTGAGTGTTCTGTTGAGCTGCCACTCCCCTCCCACCTGCCTAGCATTGTCAGATGACTGTAACCTGTCCCTGCCACCTCCACCCTGCCTGTCCACATGCCATGCCCCTATCCTCTTCCTCCTGTCCTACATGGTCCATTGTACTGCCACACCCTTCTGCCCTCCCTGGTCTGTTGTGCTGCAACTGCTCCTCCTGCCTGCCCCGTGTGGTCTGTTGTGAGGTCCCTTCCCCTGAACTTTCTTGTCTGTGCACAGGTCCTGACCCTTCCTTCTATCCTCCATCGTCCTTTGTGCATGCCCCTCCACCCTCCTTCTTGCCCATCATAGCCATTGTGCTGCCACTAACCCTCCCACTTGCCATGCATGGTCTTCTGTGCTGCCATGGCCCCTCCCACCTTCCCTGTGTGGTCAGTTAGCTGCCCCTGACCCCCTCCCACCTTCCCTCCATGGTCTGTGTGTATGCCATCACAGTCTCACTGTTGCTCTTCATGGTGTGTCTTGCTTCTAGTGCCCATCCTGCCTGACCTCCATGGCTATCTTGCTGCTCCTGCCCTGCCCCCTTGCCCCCAGCCCTACTCCCTCCCTCCTGGCTTGTCTGTTCCATTGTAATGCCCCTGATCCGTCCCTCCTGCCCTTTATGGTCTGTTATACTGCAGCTTTCTCTCCTGTCTGTCCATTATGGTCAGCTAGCTACCATTGCCTCTTGCCCCTCTGTTCTCTGTTGTCCATGTGCATGGTCCTGTCCCCTCCCTCTTGCTTTCTATGGATTGTTGTGCTGCACTCCCGTCCTGCATGCCCTGTGTGGTGTATTGTACTGCTGCAAACCCTGATGCCTGCCCTGCAGGGTCAGTTTGGTGCACCTCTCCATGTCCCTCCTGTCCTCTGTTATCCAAGTCCATGACCCTATCCCATTTCCTTCCATGATCCAATGTACCATACTTGCGAACATTTTGAACTTGGTAAGAGGGAGATTTTGAAAAAAAACTGGGGTATTGATTTTCCCCTTTGAGTTACATTGAAAAAGAGGATATTGTAGACAGGAGACAGATCAAATAAAGCCCATTTGAGCTTAAAAACATTGGACGTTTCCTGGCTGAATCGGGTCTGTTGGCATGTATGGTTGTACTACCATTGCCTCTTCCTTCTGCCCACAATGGTCTATTACATTGCCACAGCCTTGAAGGAGGGTAGATTTTGTATCACAGGGGCCCCCTGGCCCGTTCTGTCCACACCTGAAGTATGAGACCCTTGTCCTTGCCCTGCCAGCTGCATTTGTAGGCCGTATTAAATTGACCAGCGGGTCCTGTGTTGCTATATAATTATCCTGAGACATCCTTACCACTCAGCCAGCATAAAACCCCTGTGTAGGCCCTTCTGTTCAATATGTAGGCCTCTTTGTTAAATTGACCATAGCTCTGCAATTTTAGTGTATAGCAGTCTGAAGGCAGGTCTGCGAGGCCTTCTGATCCAAACTAGTAGCCCCCACCCTACCCGAGTGCTCCGTGCTCGGTATCAAAGTTCAACATCCCCCTGAAGCTGTCGACATACAGTAGGCTGCATCCTGGACTGGTACTTGCTTCCTGGGCAGGTTTCCCGCTTTTAAGGAAGTGGCAACCGCAGAGCGTCAAGTTAGGAGAACTGAGGAGATTTTATACATGAATATATTGAATTCCCGTACAATACCCATTATTTTCTGCTTGCTCTATGGAACTTACGATAAGCGATTGGCCTGAGAGACTGACCTTTTCACCCAGTCCATTGTCAGCATTAAGTGGGTAAATGACGAAATGTCTGGTAAAATCTGCAGACGAAGCTTTTGGGTAGCATACGTAGGTAGATGTAGCGTGCAAAGGAGCCCACAAAATGATATAAAAAGGGAGCACCCACAGATATCGACGGACTACCTCGCCGTCTGTATGTAGGTTAACAGGCAGTGCAGGTTTTCCCCAAGAGCTGGGAGCTCTTGTCTTCCTTTGCTTAAAATGTCTTGCTCTGCTTTGCTTGAAGTATCTTATTCTATTTTACCTATGTGAAATGTCATGTTATGTTTAACCATTGTTCTCTTTACTTTTGCATTTAAAAGATTTTGTATTGTAATTGCAGGAATGCTTGCTCTAAGAGTAAACGTGAGTGTTCCTAGGTAACATTTTCCTTGGTGTAACTTGTTTCTCATGATGCATTTATAGATGTGTTTTCTCTCTCTCTCTGTCAGTACATTAATTGAGATACAGAGAATATTATGACAGCTGTATGATTATCTGGATTCTGTATTTTGTACTTTATGTCTCTATTCTGCGGTTTCTTTGAAGTTGCATCTTCTCATTAAACTGCCATTGTATTCTGCCTCCAATTCCATGTCTCATATGTCTGTTTTCTTCATTTTTGGAGCAAGCGTTCCTAGGCACCCCGGCTCAAATTAAGGTGCCCCTTTTGTCCCTGACTCACTCTCCTGCTCAGTTCTGTGGTGGCTCCCGGGGATCTGGGGACCGCCCCTAGCTTCCTTGACCCGTAATAGATCTTCCCTCCAACAGCCTCTCTTGCAAGTCCTGTATTGTTGGTTTGTTGCCCCTGCCCCCCTTTCCACTGCCCTCCATAGTCTGTTGTGCTTCCACGGCCCTTCCTGCCTGCTCAGTGTGGTTAAATTGTTGCCTTTGCACCCTCCTACCTGCCTTCAATTTTCAGAGTCCGTGCCCCTGGCCTCTGCCTCTCAACAGTATCCTAATGAACAACTAGATCGCTAACATTCTATATTTATTACAAAAGTGTGGAACGCCTGACATCATCTTGATGTAATCAAAACTGTAATACCTAGAGCATTTCCTTTAGAAATTACATATATGAGAGGGTCTTATTGGCATCAAAATTATGGTTAGTGCTCTAAAAGACTAAAATAAGGACATATTTTCTGAGTTTTCAAATAGCGACAAAGCACTTTTAAATTATTTGTTATCTTTATGTTTTTTTATCCAGTTGACCACTTGATTAAATGTTGCACTTAGGGGAGAGGATGTGGTGTTACTTCCAGAACTGCAGACTTTGCAACTGGGGAACCAGGTTGAAGTTTCTGCTTCAGCTCGACATTCTGTGATTCTGGTCAAATCACTTAGTCTCCCCATGTCTACAACCAAAATGAATTTGTTCTTGTGTGATGTAACCAATGCTCATGTAAAGCACTCCAATACCTGACAAGTCTGCACTATATAACACTGGAAAAACACAAAATAATAAGTGTTTTGCACACTTCTGTCATTGGGCTATATTTGGGCTACATCTGGGTGATTTTGGGCTACATTTGGGCTCTTTTGTCTCCGGTGGCCATCTTGGGAGATTTATTTGTTATGAAGTTTCCTAATTTCCTCATGTACTGCAGTCTCCTCAGTAGGAAATGCTTTCAGTTTTTTACTTTGATTCCATCATGAAGGTATTCAGATATGTCACACATTTGCCATAAATTCTGAATGTTAGCACTCTAGTTGCTCATTAGATCACTGTAGTAAAACTACTGCACCATGGAAGTCTGCTCCTGGTATTAAAAGTGCATGTTTCAGTCTGCATGTCAGAATTTTTTAATGAAATAGAAGAGGATTTGAGAAGTCACTCAAAATGTGCCCTCATTTTCTTTCTTCAGCATTAATCATAATTTCTATGGCAAAATGAACCTCCTCATTGTGTTCCTTTTTAAATTAAATGTTTTAAGTGTTACCAGTTTATTCCAATCAAGATGGCTTCAGGTGTGCCTTACTTTTGTCATAATGAAGACAGTAAGCGCTCTAGTTGTTTTTAAGAACATTCTGGGACATTCTGTCATTGGGCTATACTTGGGCTACATCTGGGTGATATTTGGGCTACATTTGGGCTCTTTTGTCTCTGGTGGCCATCTTGGGAGACTTATTTGTTATGAAGTTTCCTAATTTCCTCATTTACTGCAGTCTCCTCAGTAGGAAATACTTTCAGTTTTTTACTTTGATTCCATCAAGAAGGCATTCAGATGTGTCACACATTTGCCATAAATTCAGAATGTTAGCACTCTTTTTGCTCATTAGATCACTGTAGTAAAGCTACTGCTCACCAGGGAAAACTGCTGCTGGTATTGAAAGTGCATGTTTCAGTCTGCATGTCAGAATTTTTTAATGAAATAGAAGAGGATTTGAGAAGTCACTCAAAATGTGCCCTAATTTTTCTTTCTGCAGCACTAATCATACTTTTTATGGAAAAATGAACCCCCTCATTTTGTTCCTTTTTAAATTAAATGTTTTAAGAGTTACCACTTTAATCCAAGCAAGATGGCTTCAGGTGTGCCATACGTTTATCATAAGTAGGACTGTTAGCGCTCTAGTAGTTCTTTGGAACACTCTGGGAAGCTGCAGTAGAACACAAAGGAATCAACTGACAGTCTCTGCCCTTGTTGGATGTACATGTTTTACTGAGAATGTCAGACTTCATTCTCACATGACTGAGAAAGATAATGTGAATTTACAGAAAATAAGCTCTCAGTTTAGCCTATAGATCACCTTCCAAACCTCTGTGGTAAAAGCATGAAAAAATATTTTTCTCTCAATCATGATATCCCAGCAGAAGGCTTTTTCACATGGTGAAATCACCTTAGAACATACCACAATTCCTAAAATGAGTATGGTACCATCAACAAATGATTTATAATGTAACTAAAGTCTTAAAACCTTCTATTAACTGCAATGCTTTTTAATGAGGTGCTATCATGTATATTGGTCCCAAGATGGCTGCCAACACTTCTTGGATGAAGTGCTGACAGCCAATCAGATCTCAGGATGAGATGTGTGGTTAGGCTCCGCCCACATATATATATGCTTTTAAATGCTATTTTCTCAGGAAATACTGAACAGATTTACACCAGACCTGCAAAAGGCACTTCCTTGACCTTATGGCTACCTCTCTGCCAAATTTCAAGTAATTCTGTTCAGCCGTTCGGGCTGTAGCTGTGTCTAAAGGTCCTATGGAAAAATGCATGGGGAAAACGCGTTTTGGGACCCCCCTTTTTTCTCGGCCCCTGCTTGACGAATCCCCCCGAGACTTTCAGGGTAGGAGCGGAGCGTAGCGCCCCACCTATTTTGAAAATTTCGCGAGGATTCGTCGACCGGCGCCAAAGTTATTCCAAATAGAATGTTGCGGATTTCCTATGGAAACAGGGTCCTAACTATAACTACCTACTGGCGACCGCCAGTAGGTAATATATATATATATATATTACCTACTGGCGGTCGCCAGTAGGTAGTTATAGTTAGGACCACGTTTCCATAGGAAAACCTCAACATTCTATTTTGAATAACTTTGGCGCCGGTCGACGAATCCTCGCGAATTTCTCAAAATAGGTGGGGCGCTACGCTCCGCTCCTACCCTGAAAGTCTCGGGGGGATCCGTCAAGCGGGGGCTGAGATAAAAGGGGGGTCCCAAAACGCGTTTTTCCCATGCATTTTTCCATAGGACCTTTAGAACGAGCTACAGCCCGAACGGCTGAACAGAATTACTCAAAATTTGGCAGAGAGGTAGTCCCTAGGTCAAGGAAGTGCCTTTTGTAGGTCTGGTGTAAATCTGTTCAGTATTTCCGGAGAAAATAGCATTTAAAAGCATATATATATATATATGCGCGCAGGGTGCGCGCACCGTGCGAGCACCGTGCGAGCACCCTAACGTGCGCGAGCGTAATTCTGATTGGTGGTTACATGTTAGTCAACGTTCGAATCGGTCGAAATCAGGAAGTGTCGGCCGCCATTTTGTTTGTTTTCAGTGCGAGAGTGAAAAAGGAAGGTGGCGAACGTGAAAAGGGGGCAGGGTAGAGAGTTCCTGACCCCCTAGCCTTTGTCAGGGGGTCCCTGAAGGACCCCGAAGGCAAAAAAAAAAATTTTTTTTTTTTAAAAATCGCGGGGGTGCGCGCACAGTGCGCGCACCCTGAAAAACACAAAAAAAAAAATTTTTTTTTTGCAAAAAAAAAATAATAATTCGCAGGGTGAAAACCAAAAAAAAAAATAATAATAATTTTTAATACGTAGTTTATTGTAAAATAAATATATAAAAAATAATACATAAATAAATTAGCATTTAAAAAACCGTACAAATTCACTGAAAAAACCATAGGTTTCACACACGTTATAGTTAGGAATTAGCATTTAAAAAACCTTGCTAATTCACTGAAAAAACCATAGGTTTCACACATGTTATAGTTAGCTGGACATTTTACTGATAAAAAACCAATGAAATTCCCCCGTTATAGTTACTGTAGGCAACTATAACTCACGCGACCGTAATCCTCTGCTGATGACATATGTGTCTTTATGAAAAAAAAATATTTGTAATATATGTATAGCTAAAATTTAATGGAAGAAGACATGGGCAAATAAGTGTCTAAATACAGTATTAGCATCAGCAGAGGATTGCAGTCGCGTGAGTTATAGTTGCCTACAGTAACTATAACGGGGGAATTTCATTGGTTTTTTATCAGTAAAATGTCCAGCTAACTATAACATGTGTGAAACCTATGGTTTTTTCAGTGAATATATATATATATATATCCTTTCAAAATTGGCCATGCAAGTAGAGGCGCACTCCTCCAGTCGGGAGTAAACAACCTTTATTTCTTAAAAGACAGGCTTACAGCTCTGACCTTCTTCCATCTGCCTGCCTGACGCTTTTCAGAGCTATCGAGCTCCTTCTTCAGAGGCAATTCAGATGCACAGCTCCGTTAGGGGTCTCCCACAGTTCCTTAAGTGCTTTAACCATTTTGTCCACCTCAGGTGTGCTGTTTCCGGTAAGTTTATTATTAGTGTTAAATATATATATATATATCTCCAATCAACAAAGTTTGTCCCCAATGGAAGAGCCAACACAGGTAGGTTAATCTTCGCCGATTTTAATGATGGCTACAAACAAAGTTCAGCAGAGACACTGCATCAGTATATCCTCGCCAGACGCGTTTCAGGTATTTTCTCCATTAATCATTGGCACTCCAAACTTCGAAACAAGACAGAATTTTGCAAACCATTTGAATCCCTTGAATCTGCCTCAGTGGGCGGGGCCATTCGCATAGCCTTCTGGGTCTGGTAGTTTGCACTGTGTTCATCAAGTGTGTCTGTCTTTGCACTCCGTATTCAAATATCAATTTTACCCCAGTGGGTTGATGCAGTCTCATTTGAGCAAGTTGTAATAACATGCCAAGCATTGCGTTACTACCTCCCATCGAGTTGGTGGTTCGCATTCAGCGGCACCACTGGGTCCGCACACAAGCGGCAGGGTTCTTCCGCGGCTGGGACACAGCCGCTAAAATCCAATCAACAAAGTTTGTCCCCAATGGAAGAGCCAACACAGGTAGGTTAATCTTCTCTGATTTTAATGATGGCTACAAACAAAGTTCAGCAGTGACACTGCATCAGTATATCCTCGCCAGACGCGTTTCGAGTATTTTCTCTCTTAATCATTGGCGCTCCAAACGTCGAAACAAGACAGAATTTTGCAAACCATTTAAATCCCTTGAACCTGCCTCAGTGGGCTGGGCCATTCGCATAGCCTTCTGGGTCCGGTAGTTTGCACAGTGTTCCTCAAGTGTGTCTGTCATTGAACTCCGTATTCAAATATCAATTTGATCAAGTTGTAATATTATGCCAACCATTGCGTTACTACCTCCCATCGAGTTGGTGGTTCGCATTCAGCGCCACCACTGGGTCTGCACAAAAGTGGCACAGAAAAAACCATAGGTTTCAGGAACATTATAGTTAGAAATTAGCATTTAAAAAACCTTTGAAATTCACTGAAGAAACCATAGGTTTCAGGGACGTTATAGTTAGAAATTAGCATTTAAAAAACCTTTGAATCACTGAAAGAACCATAGGTTTCAGTCCCATTATAGTAAAAAATTAGCATTTAAAAAGCCTTAGAAATACACTGAAAAAACCATAGGTTTCACGGACGTTATAGTTAATTGGATATTTCACTCCTACAAAACCATACAAATTTCGCTTTTATAGTTCGTTCACCCAACTATAACTCGTGCCCCCGCAATGCACTGCTGATGACGTCACATATTACATCATTCATGACGTGGTCAGTGACATCACTGATGACATCACTGATGACATCTCAACATTGCTTATTTTAGGAGCAATACTGAGAATTTTTTGGGTGTTTACTTCTAAAACTTCTCCAATGGCTTCTTCTACTGCACCAATAGACCTTCTATCTGGTGATGAAGATTTGGGACCACCTCCAACAAAAAGTTGAAAGGAAAGTAAATGCGAGGAAGGTCAGCTGCACACTCAGTCCCAGGGTTCTGTCAAGAGACAGCGACAAGAAGTACTCCTGTGGGACGTCCAGTATGTATAAGCATCTACAGACTAGACATCCAAGACAATTTGCAGGAGAACAATTGCAACGTGCTCAAGAGACCTCACAAACTGACCAGGGATCTAGTCCCAGCACATCAGCAGGCTCAACCTTTCGTGGACCAGATATTCGCACTGAGTTCGCAAACCTGAAACAGCATTGTATAAAATGCAATGCCATTTTCGTCTGTGTCGCTTAGGCGTCCATGGAGAAAGTTGAAATTAGATGATTTTCATCGGCTTCTTGTTCAATATCCTTTAGGTCCTTTTTTGGATGTTGAGTCGGGATATGACCTGTTGTGCAATTGGCTGACTGGAGCCTTGGACTGCTTGATCCCTATTGCGGAGAGTAAACGCCGTTGTGCCGAACCTAGACCTTGGTATGATGATTCGCTTTGCCTCCTTAGGAAAGCATGCAAACAAGCTGAAAGAACTTGGCGTAAGTCTTATTTGGCCTGCAGGAAAGCGATCTACCGTGCTAGGATTAAGAAATATCACAGAGCGGTTAATAAATCCCGAGCTGCTTACTATTCTCGCGAACTTAACACCAGCATCAATCCTACTAAATTAGTATTTAAGGTGCTTAAGGATCTTACAGCTAGTAGAGCTCCAGCCGCTGAGATCTGTTCTGCTTCGCACTGTGAGGACCTGGCCGCCTTTTTTGTGGAAAAGGTGGAGGCCATTTATCGCTCCTTTTCTGTTCCATCTGTCTCTGTGGAGAAGTTGGAACCCTGCCCAATGACCACTATGTCTTTGGGCTCTTTTCCAGAGCTTTCGATGGAGGAGTTTAATAATATTGTGGCTAAAGTCAAATCTGGCTCTCCTAGGGATCCTCTTCGACCTGCCCAATTTAGAGATTCAGCGTCAGTGTCTCTTCCTCCCCTGCGTGATCTTGTTAATCTATCTTTGACGTCTGGCTCTGTTCCTGCTAGCTGGAAACAAGCTCAGGTGATGCCTATTTAAAAAAAAACCTGACTTGGACCCATTAAAGCTGGAGAACTATCGCCCTATATCTCTTCTTCCATGGGCTGCAAAACTGACTGAGGTTCATGTTAATGCCATCTTATCTAATCATCTTCACTGTGCTAGCATTTTGGATCCCTCGTAGAACGGCTTTCGACCCGGCCATAGTACTGAGACTGCGTTGCTCTTCATGGTTGAGCACCTACGTACTTTGGTCGACTCTGGTCAAACGGCGGCACTGGTGCTTCTCGATCTCAGTGCCACCTTCGACACCGTCTCCCACGCCATTTTATTGCAGCGTTTGGGTGAGGCTGGTGTCGACAATGTGGCTCTTGAGTGGTTTCGATCGTTTTTATCCGGTCGTACGTTTAGGGTTGTCACTCTTCCTTTTCAATCTAAACCCTATCCTATCACTCAGGGTGTGCCGCAAGGGTCTGCCCTGAGCCCCACACTTTTCAATCTCTATGTGCAGCCGCTGGCTGCTGTCGCCAAGCGTTGGAACCTGACTATGGTGTCCTATGCTGACGACACACAGCTGGCGGTTGCATTAAGTGGGGCTTCTGACCTTGAGGTTGCTAAGTTCCGCGAGGGACTGAGCTCAGTGGCCCGCTGGATGACAGATAATTGCCTGCAATTGAACGCTAAAAAAAACGAAGTTCTCATTGTAGGCAAGCAGAGTCATCTCTGGGGTGATCATTGGTGGCCACCCGAGCTTGGTTCAACTCCTGTTCCTGTCACCGAGGTTAAGAACCTTGGGACTTGGTTGGATTCCAAACTCAGTTTTGCTTGTCACACTAAGAAAACTGCTGCCACGTGTTTTGGGATTCTACGTAGGCTCAGACCTATTTTTAAATTCTTTGATCCGAAAGTTCTTCCTGATATTGATAGTTGACTTGCTACAAAAACTTTAATTAAAGTTTCCAATTTTCTTCCATCTGCTCTACAACGTTGTATCATTAAAATTATATATTGTCCAAATCTTTGTATAAATAATGTTGATAGCATTTCTGATTTGCATTGGCTACACTCCATGTTTTGATTAGCTGATTTAACTAATTTGTTAATTTGTCAAATATATGAATCTTTCAGTGTCTATCTTAGTGGTAGAAGTAAATGTACAATTTTCACATTCATGTTTCCATGTATAACAATGTCCGAACAGATATTTAATTTGTATTCCTTCATTGTCCAATACTGCAAGCATATACATAAGAAATTCCTGAGCATCTTGTTGCACATTCTGTGTAAATTGCGAAGAACCAGAACATATATCCAGAAGATTCTGAATACCAGAAACACTTTGGATTTTAGTTTTATCAGTTCTCAATTTTTTCAAAAATAGAATGCAACAAGTAACAAAACCTAATTTCTCGATTCTCCATAATTTGCTGCTGGAGATTTTCTACAAAAAATACGACGTTCACCACTACATAAGCATAGCAGTTGATACCTGAACTATTTTGTAACTAATATCCTACAATCTCTTCAACAGTGTCCTTTTTATTTTTGTTTGGAATCTCAACATTGTCTTGATTTTTTTTCTTCTTTTCAACTTCACTATAGACATTCTCATATCTTAAATTTCGACCAGGATATTCACCTAAATTGGGAGCATACAGTCTTCTTAACCAATTATACTCTCTTACACAATTTGCATCTGCACTAATCTTTCTCTCATCAAAATCAATCAAATACAGTCCAGATAAAGTTCTTATTCGGGACAATGCAACATATGCCATACCCTCTTTAAACACGATACTTCCAATGTTTCCCAAAGCACTGTGTACACTTAAACCTTGAGATTTATGAATGGTCACCGTATATGCTAAAGAAAGAGGAAACAGTTTTCTACGAACATACAAATCTTTAACAAGCAAAAAACGAACAGAAGAACAAGCAATCTGTGTTACTTCTTCAATCTGATCAAATATGATTTTCATAAATTCAATTCCATCTCTATTTTGATAATTAACAAAATCAACAACTTTTCCCACTGCTCCATTTACTATACCTTTTTCCACATCCAAATTACGCCATAAAATTAACCGACAGTTTTCACATACAAATAAATTATTTTCTAAACCAGCAGTTTTAGATATAGATTTTTCCAAAGAATCCAATTTTTTAATTTTCAGAAAAAATATTAGTAATTCCTTCATGCTCTATTTTATCAATGGCTTCCATTTTTATTATTTGTTGTTTTTCCAGCTTTCAAAGTTCTTCATTGAATGTAGAACACTCTCGCAGTGTTGGCATTAGGCAGATTATAGATTTATTTTCTCCAATTTTTTGGTATATTTTTTCTGGAGCTACATTTTCATTTGGAAACAAGTTTGCAAGTAGCCAACTTTGCAAAGCTTCTTTGCCATGTTCTGTCAATACTCCAATTCTTATATCTTAAAGAATGGTTCCATAATTTTCATCGCATACATTTAATAAGTTCTTTGTATTCAAAATATGACCAAATGTTAACATTTCCAACACTTCCCAAAGACTTTCTGATGTCTTCATGCACAAGTGTTTTAAATACTGGTTGCGCTTTTACAGGAGTAAGTTGCAGTAGATTGCCAAAAACTGTCACGTTTTCCTCCAAACAGGACATCGTATTCAGTTTTTAAAATTTGCTGCATTATTAAATGCACAAAGGCAAGCATTAAGTTTGAGACAATGCTCACCTCATCAATAATCAGAAGCTTCATTTTCTTTAGCACTCTTGAAACTTCATAACAAGCTTCTCCAGATAGCTTGTGGTATTCCAATTTGTTTTCATGTTTAACAGGTAGCATTAGTAAACGATGTAATGTAATTCCTTTAATGTTGTGTGCTGCTAACCCAGTTGGAGAAGATACAACACAAGAAAAATGTGAGTCAGTGGTTTTCTGTAGATAACTGGTCAAAACTTTAATTAAGAAACTTTTTCCTGTACCAACTTGACCACTGACATACATTCGGATAGGTTGGAATGATGTGCATGTGCATTCTTTTTTCTCATGAAGAAAACCATGGTCGATCTGTTGTCTCACTTGCTGATATATATCTTTCTTTTCAATATTTAGTTGTTCTTCCAAGTTTCCTAAGTCCATAATATCATGTTGAGCTTGATGCATTGCTGTTTCTACTTCACTCATGGCGATTGCTGCTTCATTTTCCACAATTGGTTGTCCTAGTGGATCTTGACTCAGTGGAGAAGAACTTTGACTATCTTGAGAACAGTCTGTAGCAATCTCAGCTGCAATAGTAGCTTCTTGATCAATTTCTTCATTCAACATTTTGAGATAAATTGGAAAAACTGTGCATTGAATGCCATCTTTACATGCATTAAAATAATCCTCATAGCACTGAATATCTCCAAGTAATTCCAGTACGGTACGCCAAGGCTTAAAGAGTTGCAGAAGTGCTAAATAGTGAAATTCCCTTTTATCAGGAGTATCACAACTCAGTTTCCTGTGGTTAATCAGATTTCCTTTGCTATGTTTCACCAAACATGCTTCTGAACCGATCACTGCATATTTTTCTTTGTTTATGTTCTCTGTGATATTTCTCTTAAAAGTATAATATTGCAGCACTTCATAGAGACATATGTTTTCAAAATGAGGACTTCTATTTGGATAGTATGTATCCAACATGTTTGTTTTAACAATGTCTGTGCTTTCCGGTCATTTAATGCTAAATATTAGATATTTTGTACAGATTTAAGTACTCGATTTCGTGTTGCAGCAAGACCTAGACTAACCCAAATTATTCCTCTTGACTTTGAATATAAACTTGCAGAGGACAAGCGATCTGAACATTCGTAGGATCCAATCTCTCGATGGGACAGCATCTTCAAACTAAAGCTGTACAGTTTATTACTAAGACTCTTCTCGTGGGAAATTTCTTCTCACATTTCTTTCAACTCCGTCTTTTCTGATTTTGTTAGTTATGACTTGACATACCAAGCAACAGCAATGGAATTATCCGCAACATGCTTGATATCCATATTAGCATTCCACATCGACAAAATAACCGGATTATAATAATTAATATACTTTGATTCTTCATTTCTTTTTAAATTGTAAGTATTTTAGGGAGATTTTCTGTGATGGTATGTCTAACTGCTGACATGAAACTGTTCATTCTTCCTTTAGATATTACTGGACGTGGAAATCCAAAACGACATTTGGTATAGAAGTTTTCCTTTGACTTGTATTTCCGACGACAGTATTTTCCACATCGATGACTTTGAAACCTTAACACTTGTTGCCTTAAGGTGTTTTCTTCTCTTGTTTTTGGTACAGAACATGTAACATAGTCTTCAATAAAAGATAAAACAGCCTCATCCGAATCAGTTCCAAATTTGGGTGCATCCTTGATCCATAAAAGCATATGTATATGAGGAGCACCTCTAGCTTGATACTCCTTTCTCCAAAAGAAATCAATAACTTTTCCAAGAGGAGGATTGTTTTTATTGCAGGTAAAAGACATCATAGCTTGAAACCTATGATTAAAATATCTGCACACATTTACAGGATCCAAGGAACACAGTTCTCCAGGTGTTTTGAATTCAATGTTTTTAATATTTGAATTTGCTTCTCGAAGAAATTGAAGTAAATCGTCCCATGTGTATTCAACACAGCTTAGCGTAACAAACCACGTAGGAGTTCCTAAGTTCCTTAGCCTGCATTTAAGTTCTCCATGACGACGATACCAATACTCATTAGTACCACACTGACATGCCATTAAATTAATCAATTGAGATTCTAAATGATCATCTCTCTCATGTACTTTGTCCATGAATTCCTTTGCAGAACCATTTTGAAGATAAACTCCTGTTTTTAATATGTGGTTGACTGCATTTGAAAGTCCAGACAAGTCACTTTCAAACAAAATATGAAATATATATATGGGATACGTTGTCGAAATCTTGGATCTTCTGTGTACAATCTTGTTGTCCGATATTCTGATGCGGGAATCTGTACTGGTCGTTCGTCATATCGTCCACCTTTTCCAGTGGGGAAGAGCTGTGGAAAACAATGAGCTTCCAAAATTTTTGCCAAACACTCATGGGAGTTCCCTTCGCTTTCTTCATTTGGAATAATTCAATAGTATTCCCCATCACTTCTTTGGAATGTAAAGGATGTGCACTATAATGTTCATAAATCTCTTCACTTTTGGACATGTCCACTTTCTCAATTTGACAACTTGACAATTCACTGTCATCTCCTAAAACAATTTCTTCTTCTTCCACGTACACATTTTTGTAGTAATCTTTGTTTTTTATAAGATACAATATTGCCTTTTGCACTTTGCTGACATCTACTTTTTCTTCAAATCTAGAGGTAAATATACAACTCTTCCTTATAATCCTCTCTGTAAATCTGTTGGAGGAAATTTACCTGTTTTAGGCTCCATACGAACAATAGCCTGAAACAAGTGCACTGATTGAATCAGAATAGACTCATACGTATTTAAATCTACCAGTTCTGGAGGAGTACCTACCAACTCTAGATTATTATGGACAGCTCTATCTCGCATTTTGTTGTCCTCTAATTTGTTATAACAATATTTACAAATATGTTGATCAGTACCCAAATCAAAGCAATCCTCTACCAACAAATAAGTTGCAAATTCCTTCCACTTATCATTATTTTTTCTTTCACTTTTTAAATACAGATCAACATTCCTAGTCTGATTTTTATAGTGAGTTCGTTGACAACAAATACAAGCATAATTTGGTCTTTCACACGAAATTACCTTCAACTTTGTAATTAGTTCTTCAAACTTCTCAGTACTACTATTTCCCATGTCTTCTTCAACACCTACTTCTATCAATGTCTCACTTTGTCTACACTCTTCTTCAGGACCAAAGTAACGAAACTCTCTTTCAACAAACACATTTTTTACATCTGCTACTGACCCATGCAAAAAAGCACTGTTTAAGTCATTTAAAAATATTTCTAAACTTTTTGCATAATACAATCTTCTGACTAACTTCCGCATTTGAGAGTGATGTACTGCTAACATTCTAAAATGATGAAAAACCCTTTGACACACTTTTCTAGAAAGACAAGCTAGAGAATGACCTTGCAAACCAGAATTTTATTTCACTTTGCAAGGATCTAGTCCTTGCAACATCTTAATCTTTTGTTTAACACTTTTTTTTTACTATACTCTCGTAAGAAATTGCGTAAAATATCAATAGACTCCTGTCGTATACTACAAATACTACTACAATCCCAAGTTTACACTGGGGCTTTACTAGGTTTCCCTAGAACTTAATCAGCTATCACTTTGTCTACATTTCTAGGAACCATCTTTTCTTTTTCAATTGGACAACCGTTCTTCACTTCATAAGCGCGACCACTGGTTTCAACTGCGTACACGAATGTATTGGTTTGAAAATAGCTCTCTTCATTAAAAAAAGGATCTGAACTTGAACTGTGCTTCCATTCACCCAATTTCCATTTTTATTGAAAAGCCTTTTCAACAATAGTTTCAATCTGTTTCTTCTTTTCATAAAATACAGATTTTTTTTTATATTTCTTGGCATCTTTTAATAAATTAAGTAATACTCTATTGTGAAACATTTTTTTCCTTATTTCATGAAATTGATTGTTTCTCCTTTTACCATAGATTGTTTCTTGAAAACGTGATTTCCCATTAATTTCTCCTTTTTTCTTTTCATTCTTCTTTGTTGTTGAGGTATTCTTTCTACTTTCTACACTGTGCAAACTGTTTCTTGTCTTGGAAAGTCATTTAATAAATTATTTTGTTCTCTTACCGCAAGACTTTTTCTTTTTTCCCACATGTTGTACTTCTTCTAATTCTTGCTGTTTTCTTTTCTTCAAGTAATAGTCTTTCTTTTGTTGTTTCCTATTTACTGTTTTTTTAGTCATGATAAGTCTTTTGAATGATGCTGAAGAATATCTCTAAAAAAAAATAATATTATTAATATAAATATATAAAATATACCAATGTAGTACTAAAAAAACACGTTCTACATAATATCCATTTAAGCGCTTTGTTTTGATATCACAATATATTTACTGCAGTATATAGGTACTAACTGGATAATTGTAGTAGTGAATGACAAGAGGTTAGCTATTTAGAGGAGTTCATGGGCAGTGCATAGAGGATTTTAATAGTGCATGTATTAATACCTGGGTCATTGCATATTTACATGGGTAGTGACTTATTGATTAAAAAACAGTAAGGAGACTGCATGGTGAATTTATAAGTGCTTGTGTTTTGGTGGAGTGATTGGATTAGTACATAATATTGGCTGGGTGATTGGAGGAGTGCATGGGTAGTGACAGGGTGATTGCTGGATTGCATGAGTACTACCTAGATAATTGGAGGAGTGAATCAGTAGTATATAGGTGGTTAGAGAACTGCATGCATAGTGCACATGTGATTGTGGCACTGCATGTGTTACTCCCTGGGTCATTGCATGAGTACATGGATAACAACAAAATACTTAGAGTGCTGCAATTAGACTGCATACTGAATTTATAAGTGCTTGAGTTGTGGCAGAGTGATTGGATAAGGACATGGGACTGGCTGGGTAATTGGACGAGTGCATAGGTAGTAACATGGAGATTACTAAACTGTATAGGTAGCACTCAAAGGATTGTAGAAGTGTATGAGTTAGTGCCTCAGTAATTGCATGAGTACATGGGTACTGACTGGATGATTGAAATACTGCAAGGAGAATGCATGGTGAAATTCTAAGTGAATGGGCTTTGGCGTAGTGATTGGATTAGTACATGGTGGTGGCTGGGGGATTGGATGAGTGCACAGGCGTGACAGTGTGATTGCTGGACTGCATGTGTACTCTCTGGTTAATAGGAGGAGTGAATCAATAGTTGATTACAGGACTGCATGGATAGTGCACATGTGATTGTACCACTGCATGTGTTAGTCCCTTGGTCATTGCATGAGTACCTGCATAACAACAGAATTCCTAGAGTGCTGAAAGGAGAGTGCATGGCGAATTTATAACTGCTTGGGTTGTGACAGAGTGATTGGATTAGTACATGGTACTGGCTGGATGATTACAGGAGAGCACAGAGAGTGACAGTGTGATTGCTGGACTGCATGGGTACTACCTGGGTAATTGGAGGAGTGAATCAATAGTGTAGAGGTGGTTAGGGGACTGCATAGATAGTGCACATTTGATTGTAGCACTGCATGTCTCAATGCCTGAGTCATTGTACAAATACACGTATAGTGACTGGATACTTAGAGTGCTGCAAGTTGACAGCATGGTGAATTTATAAGTGCTTGTGTTTTGGCGCAGAGATTAGATAAGGACATGGTACTGGCTGGATGATTGGAGGAGTGGACGGAGAGTAACAGTGGGATTGCTGGACTGCATGTGTGCTCTCAGGTTAATAGGAGGAGTAAACGACCCCCGAATTTACATGATTAGTGCCCCGGGGAGGTGGCGGTCCTCGGGGCGTGTGGGAGGGCTCGAGCCCCCACACAGGTTTAATATATATATTTAAAAAAAGAAGCCCCAGGGGGTGGCGGTCCCCGGAGCTTGGAGGGCCCTTGGAGGACACCCACAAATTAAACAAGCCCCGGGAGGCAGCAGTCCCTGGGGCTGCGCGGGGCCCCCGCAGGCCCCTGAAATGACAAAATTTAAATTAGCACAATGCCCCCAGGACCTGGCCCACCCGGAGGCTTATACAAAACGAAGCGCAGGAGCCCACGCTTAGTTTTTTTATAATTTCTGCAGGATTCGTGACACCAACATTGTTTCCGCTAAAATTATAAAAAGAAAATGCTTTTTGTGGCCCTTGGGGTCCTTCTGGGACCCCCTGAGCAGGCCTTGGGGGTCAGGGTGTTTCTTCCCTGCCCCCTTTTCTTGTTTTTCACCTTTGTTTTTACTGTTTTCTTGTGACTCGGTTCTTCCAAGTCACAAAATGGCTGCCAACACTTCCTGGTTTGCAGTGTTGGCAGCCAATCACACTGAAGCTCATGGTCCGGAGGGTTCGCGATTCCACTGCGTCCCTAGTTATCGAAACTTTTAATTTTTTTAATTTCTCAGCAACTACTGAACAGATTTACACCATTTAAGAAAAAGGACTCTTTCTGAATCAAGGGCTACCTTTTTGCCAAATTTGGTGTAATTCCGTTCAGCAGTTCGGGCTGTAGCCGTGTCTAAAGTTTCCTATGGAAAATAACATGGGAAAAACACGTTTTGGGACCCCCCTTTTTTCTCGGTCCCCACTTCAAAAATCACCCCGAAACTTTCAAGACAGGAGCTGACCAGAGCGCCCAACTAGCTTTGAACATTTCGCAAAGATTCGGCAAACGACGCCAAAGTTATTAGGAAAACAAAAATGCTTTTCCTATGGAAAATAGGTCCTAACTTTAACAACCTACTGGCGACTGCCAGTAGGTAATATATATACACACACACAATGTTTATACTTACCTGTAAAATACTTACATTTACAAATGGAACCTTGACCACGCATATGCTTTTACCAATCATGATATTATAAAGAAATTTGTTGTAAAGGCATGCATTGTAAAGGCATATGCATGGTAAAAGTGTGTGTTGTAATGGTATATACGTTGTGATAACTGCATTGTAATGGCATGCGTTGTAATAGTATGCGATGTAACGCCATACAACCCCCAGAAGTGTTTTGTAAACAGCACAATACTGGGACTGTCCTGTTTACATGGCACTTATGGGCTGGCCGTCATTACAGCCTGAGAGAGAGACATACGAAGAGGGAGGGAGACAGACAGAGAGTGGGAGAAACAAAGAAGGAGAAATGTGTGTGGGGGTTGTATGTCTGTGGGTGTGTTTATGAGAGAGAGAAAGAGAAAGAGAAAAAGAAAGAAAGAAAGAAAGAGAAGGAGAAAGAGGCAAAGAGATAGAATGAGAAAGAGAGAGAGCATAAAAGCATGCATGTGTGTGAGTCAGGGATATATGTGGGGTAGCTGAGTATCAACCGCATTTAAGAACACATTTTGAGACAAGCCCATACGAATCTCTGGCTTTCAAATTCTTAACTTTATGAGCGAACACAAATATTTATTTCTGAAAATATGTGCAAGACTCCTTATGGTAATCCAAAACACAAATGTGTTAGCTGTTACATTTACTTCATTTTGCAAGGTATGTGTGCCCCTATTTCCTAAGATTGTTTTTTTGCTCAGATATTTTGATTTTGAAGTTTTGTTTTCCATGTCACATATTGTATAGTCACTACTGCAAATTGAGTTGCCTTTAGGTTTTGTGGTACGTACAGGAATTAGACCTGTTATCATGATGATAGCAGGACTGGGAGCTCCAGAAATGAGGCTGAAGACAGTAGCAGGTTCTGACATTGCTAGTCACTGTATCAGACAGTTGTTCTTACTGCATGTTCATCCAATCCATGGCATCTCTGCAGCGTGAACAGATCAATTATGAATATGAGCAAATTGTATTCACAAATCTGTGAAAAAGTGTGTGAAGGAATCACAAAGCTTTTGAAATATGGGAAGAAACAAAGAAAATGTTTCTAGGGGGAAGAATGGCACATGAACCTCAGTTGTGGGAAATCTTTCACTTGCTTTGCTTGCTCACGATAATCTAGATGTGGCATTATCTATGAAGGCAGTGGAGCAGTGACTGGTTGCAGTGATGGAAGTAAGTGGTGCCAATGGAGGGAAGTGTTTGATGGCCTCTTAAGAAAGCGTTTAAGCAGCGCTTTTTGTTTTTCTTTTTTACAAATTAAGTAATGAATATCAGTGACCCGGGGGAAAGATTATGAGTGGGACCATGAAAGCCCCCTCAGAAATGAGGTACTACCTGGGAAACTGAGAACATTTGTGAGGAAGTGGATTTTTAGTTAGGGTGGATGGACTTCTTACAGCTTTTGTGTCCCTGTAGCTTAATAGGAGGTCAGTCAACTGATTCTTGGAGTCCATGTCTCAGTCCTAGGTACAAATGGGAGTAAGTCCAGCTCTTAGATTTCTCCTCACAGGGCACAACAGCAGGAACAGTCTTTCTTCTGTCTTCCACAGGTCAATAAGTGTTCTTAAGAAGTTACCCAGGGTGCGACATTTAGGACTGACCTTAGCTTGTGGTTGAGGATGATTCTTGGCTCCTCCCCAGATAATAGGGAAAGGTTATCAAGGGTAACCCTACTCATTTTTGCTGTAGTTCTTGTGTGCCCTACTGCAAACAAACCCACAGTGCCCTCTCTGCCTAAATCCAACAATGCAGAACCTTTCTTCCCTTGTGCATACTTCCTGTGCCCACTTTAGAGGTTTGGTCAGGTAAAAAAGCAAACCCTTTTATTTGGCCACTCAAAAACGGTTCTAGCGGCAACTCCTCTCCCACTGGGATTGGTGCCTAGCTGCCTAGAAGGACAATAGCGGGTCATACTCAGTTGTGAGCTACATCTACCTGTGACAGGGTAGGCGCCTATGAAGATAATTAAGTTTCTGAGTGGAATCCAGATGGCCATCCTACCTCAGATGTCAAGGAGCCATTCAGCCCCTTGCTTACAACTGGAAGCTAAGGTAAATGAGCTTCTGGAGGCTTTAGTGAGGCTAAAGGTAACTTTCTAACAGTACATTTTGTGTAATATTTGTTACAAAACCAACATTATCAATGAATTGGATTTGTAATAAATATTTTTAAAAGTCCAAGGAAGAACTTTTTATCTGGTTCCTTGGTGGAGACACCTGTATTTACTTTAATAAAGTATCTCAATGCTTTTCTATAGAAAAGCTAACCATACCACAGTGAAAATAGTTTTTAGGCATTTTCACTCTGAGGACACGTCTAAAATTAAACATTTACATGTCCTAAATTCAGCCGCAGTCCGTGCAGATAACAGTGGTGGGGCGGTGGGGGCATTCCAAAGGACGATGCAGAGGGAAAATTAAATAAATAATAATGTTTCCCTCAGCATCGTCCCTCGGAATCTCCCCTTACACGGCCCCACCGCCCCACCGCTGTTACCTACATGGACCGCACCTGCCTAATTTTAAATAGCATGCACCCTGCCTTATGGGCATTTAAAGCCTGACTGATTCATATTTAAAAGGAGGGTTTAGGCTTGTCGTAAGGAGTGATTTTGACAGGTCAAATTTGCAGTTTAAACCTACACAGCCAAGTTACTGGTGGCAGGCCTCCAGTCATGGTTTGCATGGTCAGTTTTGTGGTGACACATAATGTGCTGCTGTCCAAGTGGCATTTACTAGTGTCTAATACTAGGGACTAGTATCATGTGCTAGGACTTATAGGTAAATTAAATATGCCAATTAGGTGTATATCAATTAAACATGATTTTAGGGGTCAGAGCACACACACTGGACACTAGACAGCAGTGTCCCAGTGTACAGAGTCCAAAAACCAGTATACATAGCCAGTACAAGTGGGGGTTACCATGCACAAAAGGACATTTTCCTACATTATCAAACCTGAATCTGACGTTATTCATCCCCACAATATTACCTGAACATTTTGGCTGTTTTCAGCACTCCAAATCTTTGGATGAAATGCACTGGATTTGCGATGGTCCCACTGACCTCTAAATTCCATTGAGATTGGAAATCCCATTACCGGACTAGCATTCATAATGAGGTCCTTTGTTTAAAACCTGTGAGATACTGGGCGCCTACTATTGAGACAGCGGTAACATTAGTTTTTCAGTGAAAAACCACCATCTTTAATTTAGCAGTGTCAAATAATTAAAAAAAATAGCTTGGTATATAAGGTAGAATAGAGAAATGTGAACATTGACAATTATAGTGGTGTAACTGGTGTAGAAAAATATTAGCAACCTCTGAATAACATAGTTCCTCTAAAATCAAACAGAATGCAAGTTCAATAAATAGTGTCTCGACATTCTACAACAATTCTCTTGTAACATGTCGCCCTTGTATTTTAGCACATATTGCAAGAATTAAACGGGCAAACTGCAGACTTGCAAAGGTGCATTTTTGATACACCTTTTCACTCCATTTTTACAAATGACATGTACATTTTCCAGTTTGAGTTGCCCCTGCACTCTCAGAAACCTGAAAGCGCAACTTTAAAATGTAGCATTACATGGAATTCAATTGCTCACAACTTTAAACATTGCAGTTCAAAATTCGTACTGCAGGGCACGTTAACTTTGAAGGGAAGCTCTTTAAATCCATTACTGAGACATGTTCTTTGTATTGTAAATCCAATATGCTCATGGCACAAAGAGCCTCGATCAAACGTTATTTTTACCCTTAGATGAAGTCTCCTGAAGGTGAGATTGAGGCTCCTGAATGTTCTTTTCGAAGCAGAGAAAGGCATTGGATGCAAGGCTTGTAATTGTGAATTTCCCCGGTTGCCTCGCCGCTGTTGCCAGTGGGAGCTCTCTCAAATTGAACTCCTAACAAGTTTGAGATTCTGGTCTTTGAAAATGTATCTCCTCTAGACCTTTGAGCTTGGGGAACCCACAATTCCCACATCTGTTGGCAAAAACCCAGGGATCTAATTTGATAAGGACTTATCATGTCAACAAAAAGTGAGTGCTATTACGGCTACTTGTTTTTCAGTCATTAAATTGCTAAAATAAAAAAACACTTACATTTCTTCCTGTTCACAAGCGTAAAGACATTGTGCATGCCCATATTAAGGCCAAATTTGACTATGCTAATGTCTTATATTTGGGGGCACCCGTGGTACTGTTAAATAACCTCTAGCCAGTTAGTGCAGAACGGGGGCACCGCCTAATCTTGGATTTATCAAACAGTTAGTATATTTGGTGGGGTGTGAAGCAATTGCCCTAGCTTCCAATCAAGCAAAGAGATAAGTTTAAAGCTCTAATGACTACTTACAGAGTCCATTTTATTTAAATGGAAGATTCGGGAAATATGCCCAATGTGGGGTATTTCGCTCATCCACTCAGGGCTTCCTATGCATTCCTAAATTCTGATAAACCAGATAAGGTGAAAGATCTTTCTCCCAGTGGGTGGCCAGGTTGTGAAATTCCATTCTGAGACAAATCCGTGATACCTGCTTGAAAACTGTATTTCATTCTGGCCTGAAGACCTTCCTCTTTAGAGAGGTGTAGTCAGCATCTATTACTATGTCAGCTCAGCGCCGGGACGCTTGCCGTGGAAGCAGCTGTTCACACTCTACTCTAATCGCTTTTCTTTCATTCATTCAATTCAGCAATGGATAAATTGAGAGGCTTCAAACGTGTCCTCATCATATAATATGATATGACGAACACATGTTTCTACTGACAATGCTCTACCCTTAATCTGCCTCAAAACACACTTGTCCCAAATCAGACAAACACTTGTAAATTGTGCATGTTATCAATTTACGAGTGTCTGAATTTTTTCCAATAATTTCCAACATTCAAGTGCATAATGTATGCCCGTAGTAAATTGCCCATGCACGTGCAAAGAATGCTGACTTCCTCCTGTTTTCGTAATCGTCAATTGGGCGCTTTCTATGCATGGTTTACAGTCAGCAGCTTTTAATTAGGGGAACTGGAATTTCATTTTCTTTTCATTTGCTCTCTCCAGAAGCCTCTGCCTTGCTGCCTTCCACAACCCCTCACCACCTAGGTAGTCACCCCAGTGCTCTCAACCTACCTACCTTACCTCAGTTTCCCAATTTAAGTGAAATACCTTGTGTCTCCTCAGTAGTTAATTGTAAAAAATTAGGTTACTGTTAGGGAGGGACCCTCCTTAAGCAGCAACCACAATTCTTCTTGGGGTGAGGTCACAAGCAAACCCTAAATTAACCTGTGCACAGCCCTTGAGTAGCATTGCACAGAGCAGTCAGGCTTAACTCCGAAACAATGTGTAAAGTATTTGTGCAACACTTCAACCACGAATATGTTGCTGGGATATGAGTATACCTTAAATAAATGAAAAGACAAGAGGCGTTTGACAAAACAGAAACAAGTTGGTTTAATTAAACGCTGCAGCCGTTTTGCCCATCAATTTATATGGTTCATGAGGTACAATAAAACGATTTTCTTCATTCTAAAAAAGCATTTCAGTTCCATATCAATAAACACAAGCATCTCGGCCTTGGGGAGAGCTAGTGTGG
The DNA here is from genome assembly GCF_964204655.1 of Triturus cristatus. Taxonomy (NCBI): domain Eukaryota; kingdom Metazoa; phylum Chordata; class Amphibia; order Caudata; family Salamandridae; genus Triturus; species Triturus cristatus. The sequence goes on along the minus strand of NC_140588.1, from coordinate 623,429,189 downwards.
GCCAGTGTGTATGTGTGTCCAGATGTCCCCAAAGAGGAGCGTTTGATCAGTACTTGTGGTGTGTGTGTTGCGTCCTGATTAGTTGAGTGTTCTCATCTACATTTGGTATCTAGCTTTGTGGTATTTCTGGAAAACGCAAGCCTTTGGTAAAATGGGTTTTATTTGGGCCATTTATCTCAGACTTGTTTGTGGTGCAACTATCTATCTGGGCAATCAATCAGAACTTTCCCTGGGTGTGTGTTTATCTTTGGTTAGACTGTTTGTCAGGAGTTACCTGTGACCTGTTACTCGATGGGGATGGGTCGCAAGACCTGCCTGACTACGTATCTCTGACTTGGGGTTGATGGAGATGTCACCTTGCATGGATCTGATAGCAATGATGTGAGTTCATTGGAACTCCTAAAAATAATATAGCCGCCACTGGTATCATTTTATCCACATTATCAACATTAAGCATACAGCTGTCATTTTGTACATTGATAGAGCTCGTATTAGTATTAACAAGGTTATGTTTCCTCTGATCTGAATGTACATTGACATTGTTCTTATTCACAACAATAATATCGTATGAGAATACATCATTGCATACACTGGTTTAATTTTTGCTGATGTCGGAGCTGCTGTGCGGGCACAAGTTACAGTATACGTTGATTACAAAAGCAGGAGCGTGTATTATCTGGACATATATTATTGTTAATAGTTAAGAAAATTGCTATACCATGATCATCTCATCAATTTCTTATGCAATATTTCCATCATCAACAATATCTTCAATATGTACATTAGACCCAACCTGAATCTATGGGAATCATTGTTAGTAATACACAGTCACGTAGTTTTGATGAAAACCTTTCTTGATTTATTTCTATTCTTTTGTAGATAAGGACAAATAATCAGCCCAGCCAACATGTTTCGGCCTTCCGTCCATCAAAGGGCGGAGTTGATATGTCGTTTGATGCTGCATAGGTATTACTATTTCCGCTGGGTGCACGAAGGTCAGGTCGAGCTTTGGTAGGGCTTCCGGCTTATGGAAGACTGCTGTAAAGCACTGCAAGGAAACCGGAGAGGGTGTGAGAGGCGCAAGGAAATAGGCAATGGTTCCTGTTTCTCCGCGGAGGTGTGAGCCTTTATGAGGACCTAAAAGCAGCATTAAACAACATACCTACTCTTCCCTTTGATGGAGAATACCTACTTTTGAAGTTCAACTCTGATGAACCACTTTTGGCACACACCCCACCGTCTATAGCGATCATCAAGTTCAACACATACCAATGTTGCATCACCATAAGGTAGATGGCGCTCAACTGTTGTTTGGTAGTGTTTATTAGTTTCATCATTTCCCATCTTGTTATTTGCAACCAGCGGGCTTTGGCTTTTGTTTGCATGGTAAAAAACGGTATTGATCCTCCAGCGTTTACTTGCACTTCTGGGAACAGTCAGAATTCTTCAGGAATGTCCTTGTACTGAGCAGAGCAAAATGCTTGACAGTTCTTCTCCTTCGAGCCTGATGCCACAGAGTTGTTTTCTTCTGTAACGGATGTTGAGACAACTCAGACAGATCTTCTCCAGGGATAACCAGGTTTGGGGGGGTGTATGGTCACGAGCGTGCAGAGGCCACGCCATCTGGTGATGAGCTGGGTGTAGGCAATTGTCAATAAAGATCCATCAACATGAAGGAGCTCCATTGCAGTTCCGCTACATGCATTATCGCACCACAATTCTCACTGCTGCCCAATAGAATAGTTCCTTTACCTCTGAAACATAAAAAGTGCAACATACCTTTCCGTATAATTAGGGGTTACCCCTTTACCTCCAACAATGTGCACCTATTGCTCTCACTATCCCAGAGTTCCTAGCACAGGGCGTCTATCCTGGCATTTGACCCCCTCCCATGGGACTCATTCCCCCTTGCGTGATTGAGAGGAGCGACCCTGCAATAGAATTTCATTTCTGGAGTTCTTTTGTCGTTAATGAAGGTGGCCTCAATGATGTTAACCCATTCGGTGCCGAGAACGTAACAGTTACATCCTCGGTTGTGGAGCTGGTGAGCCAATGACTTAATCGTTAATTCACCTGCACAAGTGCAGAAAGCACATTAGGCACTATGGATTATTTTATTTTAAAAACATAGGGGTGGGGGCTACCCAAAATGGGCATGCCAATGCCCCCAGGCCCCCAAAAGAAAAGGGACAGTCTCTCTGCGATGGGAGTTATTACCCCTGATCTGCCCCCCAGGTGGGGCAGAAAGCCCACCAGACATCAGTGATTTTTCGGTTTCATTATAAAAGAGGGATGGGGGCTGCCCACAATGGGCAAGACCATCACCCCAGCCCCAAAAACAGAACAAAAGTCTTTCTGCCCCCCCCCCCCCGGTGACAGATGGGGCATCAGCCCAGATCAGCCCCCCACCCCCTGGGGGTAGAAAGGGCAGAAAGCCGGCTAGACACCAGGGAATTTTGTTCTTTTAATATGTAGAGGTGGAGGGCTGACCGATAGTACCCAATCTACCCCCGGAGAGGCAGAAAGCACACTAGAAGCCAGGGATTTTATAAATGTAAATTTAGGGGGCAGAGGCTGCCCTGAATGGGCATAATAATGCCCCCACCCCAACAAGAAGTAGGCACAGTCTTTCTGTCCCCTCTGGGGGAGGAAAGGGACAATAGCCGGGCGGGACGAAAACCCACTAGGAACCAGAGATTACATTCTATGTACATTCATGGATGGGGGATGCACAGAAAGGGCACTGCAATGTTCCCATCCCACCAAGAGATAGGCACAGTCTTTCTGACCCCTTGGGGGGGCAGATGGTGGCAACAGCTCCCAATTTGCACCCTGGGAGGGCAGAAAGCCCACTAGGCACCAGGAACCTATCTGTTTGTATGTTAGGGGTGGTGGCTGCCCACAATGGGCATGCTAATCACCCCCAAAAATAGCCATGATGTTTCTGCCCCTCTGGGGGCTGATGGGGTAAAGAAAAGTCTCAGATGTGCTCCTGGGAAGCAGAATGCCCACTATGCACCAGAGATATGTTTATGAGCATGTCAGGGAGTGCCCCCTCAGGCAAGCATCGCTCCTCCACTTTTGTGCATACATTTTGGCCATTTCTGCCCCACTTCAGGGCAGACAAGTGATATTTTTGGCTCATCTGCCGCCATGGAAGGCAGAAAGCCACTAGACACTAGCGAAAGTTTCTGTGTGTGTGTGAACTCGAGTGTGGCTGACTGTCTGTGTGTACTGGAGTTTGTCTGGCTGTGTGTAAACCTGCATTTTGCTGGTAGAATGTGTTGACTTGAGCTTAGCTGGCAGTGTGTGTAGACTAGCACTTGGCTGGCAGTGTGTGTGGACTTTCACTTGGCTAGCAGTGTGCATGGATGGCACTTGGCTGGTGGTGTGCATGGACTGTCGCTTGGCTGGTGGTGTGTGCGGATGGCGATTGGCTGGCGGTGTGCATGGATGGCGCTTGGCTTGCGGTGTGTGTGGACTGCCGCTTGGCAGGTGGTGTGCTCATAGTCTGTGTGGATGGTGCTTGGCTGGTGGTGTGCGTAGATGGCGCTTGGTTGGTGGTGTGGCTTGCATGCATCTGCCAGTGTTTTATTACCCAGAATCCCCTCCAAACCTCAAATTTACCTACAAAGTCACACTTCCTCACATTTCTGTTGTGGGATCAATGCGCAGGCACAAATTTCCCACCACCCAGCATTCCCCTCCATCTTCTGATAAAAATGGTACCTCATTTTTGTGGGCGCCCGAAGCAGAGAACCTAAAAACATATAAAATAAAAAACTGAGGGGGACCACAAGTGGGTCCTAAAGGGCAGTTCTTTACAATAAGTTTTTAGGCTGACTCTGCTTTGCGCACCCACACAAGTGAGGTATAATTTTTATTGGGAGACTGAGGGGAACAATAGGTGGTGGGAAATTTGTACTGCGCGGTGATCTCAAAATCTACCCACAGTGAAATGGGAGGAAAATGCACATGTTTAGCTAAATTTGAGGTTTGCTGGGAATTCTGGGTCAGAAAATGTTAGGGAATCCACACCAGCCACACAACCCTTGACCCCCTAGGTGTCTTGTTATTAGAACCTACAAACCCAGACTGTTCTGAAAACCAGGTACCCAGGGAAGTCCACGTAGGTGTGACTTGCGTGGATCCCCCAAGGTCTTCTTACTCACAATCCCCCGCAAACCTTAAATTTAGGTACAAAAATCATGTTTCCCCACATTTCTGTGTGGAAAAGTTGTGGGATTACCAAGCCTGCAGAAATTTCCTACCACTCAGCATTCCCCCAGGTGTTCTGATAAAAATGCTATCACACTTGTGTGGGTGGTCTAAGGGCCCGTGATAGGGAAGGGCACTGGTGTAACGAAAGTTGAGGGGGCCCCCCTCAAAGTACATGGAGGGGCCCCACTCCGGAATGAATTAGGAGCTCTCAGGCCCGACTACTGTGCTGAGTGGGCCCCCTGAAGCTCTGTGGCTCCCCCGCACTGCAGCGGATACGGGGGCCTCAAAACATATTGTAGCAGCATCAAAAATGAGCAATCACAAAACTACCTGGTTTTAAAAGGGGTCATCTGCGTTTAAGGGCCCGGACTCGGCAGCCATCTTGGAAAACATACCAAACCCAGACAGTTCTGAAAAAAAGAAACCTGGGGTAGTTTAGGGAGGTGTGGCTTGTGTGGATCCCCCAAGGTTTTCTCACCCAAAATCCCCTGCAAACCTCAAATTTAGCTAAAAAATCATATTTTGCTCACATTTCTGTGTGGGACAGTTGTGGGATCACCAAGCCCACACAAATTTCCTACCACCCAGTGCTCCCCTAGGTCTCCTTATAAAAATGCCACCTCACTTGCGTGGGTGGGCCAAGGGACCGTGACAGGGAAGGGCCCAAAACATATTGTAGAGGCATCAAAAGTGATGCCTCACAAACTGACCTGGTTTTGACAGGAGGTCACCTGCATGTTTGGGCCTTGACTCAGTGGCCATCTAGAAAAGCCTACCAAACCCAGACAGTTCTGAAAGCTAGACACTCGGGGTAGTCTAGGGAGGTGTGGCTTGTGTGGATCCCCCAACGGTTTCTTACCCAAAATCCCTTGCAAACCTCAAATGTTGCTAAATGAAATCATGATTTCCACACATTTCTATGTGGGAAAGTTGTGGGATCACCGAGCCCACACAAATTTCCTACCACCCAGCATTCCCGCTGGTCTCCTGATAAAAAAGCTACTGCACTTGTGTGGGTCGGACAAGGGACTGCGACAGGAAAAGGCCCAAAGCGTACTCTAGAGACATAACAAATAAACAACCTGGTTTTGCAAGGGGATCATCTGCATTTTTGGTCCCGGACTCAACGGCCATCAAGGCAAACCAATAAAATCCAGACAGTTCTGAAAACTAGACACCCAGGGGAGTCCAGGGAGGTGTGGCTTGCATGGATCCCCCAGGGTTTTCTTACCCACAATCCGCTGCAAACCTCAAATTTTACTTAAACAATCACAATTTCCTTACATTACGATGTGATGTGTCCACATTGCATTTTGGGTCATTTCCTGTTGCAGGCACTAGGCCTACCTACACAAGTAAGGTACAATTTTTATCGGAGTGCTGTGTGGGGGGCTTCCCTCAGATTCCAAAACATTCCATAACAGAAATGTGAGGAAAATGTGTTTTTGTTTTTTTACAAATTTTGAAGTTTGCAAGGGATTCTGGGAAACAGAACCTGGTAAGAGCCTCACAAGTCACCTCATACTGGATTCCCCTGGATGTTTAGTTTTAAAAAATGTACAAGTATGCTAGGTTTCTCTAGGTGCTGCCTGAGCTAGGGCTCAAAATTCACAGCTAGGCACATTGCAAAAGAAGGGTCTGTTTTCGGTGGAAAAATGTGATGTGTCCATGTTGCGCTTTGACCCATTTCCTTTCGTGAGCACTAGGTCTACCCACACAAGTGAAGTGCCGTTTTTATAGGGAGACTTAGGGGAACATAGAATAGTAGAACAAGTATTATTACTCATAGTCTTTCTACCTTCCAAATGTAAAACAGTGTGTAAAAAAAGAAGACATTTTGAAAAATGCCCCCTAATTCACATGCTAGTATGGCTACCAACATGCAAATAGCCGCTGCTTCTCAACTCCATTTCTGGTTCCCATTTTGGAATTCCATAGGTTTCCTTGATACCTATTTTTCACACTTTATATTTTAGCAAATGAATTGCTGTGTACCAGGTACACAATGAAAAACCATTACAAGGTGCAGCTCAGTTATTAGAACTTGGTACCTCTGGTTCTTGACGAACCTACAAGCCCGATATATCCCCGCAACAAGAAGGGTACCGCAGATGTAACAGTATTTTGCTTTAAAAATCTGCCATAATTGGAATAAGTTACTGGTGAAAATGTTGGGGAAAATTGCTGTTTTTTAATCAATTTCAATATTTTATAATTTCAACTGTTGCTTTTTATTGGGAAACCTTGAAGAATCTAAACAAATGACCCCTTGCTGAATTCAGAATTTTGTCTACTTTTCAGAAATGTATTCTGTTCCAGGATCCATTATTGGTTTTACACCCATTTCTACCACTTACTGGAAGGAGTTTAAAGCACAAAGAATAGGAAAAATAGGGTGCAACTCCACACAAAGGGCAGGGCAGAAACACCCAGGCACTGCAGCACGGACCAAGGTACATACATACATACCCGGTGGGACTGCCAGCAAATACAAAAATACTAGTCTCAAATAATTAAGGAATTAAGTGTTATTTTGGAAACACAGATACCTATAGATTCGAAATACATCCTCCTAGGCATTCCTACCGATGTTGATATTCCAAGGTACAATATCCTACTGAGTAATTTGAGGCTCATAGTGGCCAAGCGTGACATTGCCAGATATTGGGGTAGAACAGAGTTACCCACTATGGCAGAATGGTGGACAAACCTGGACTTATATATGGGGGCAGAGAAAACTGTATATACTGCCAGAGGGTGCCTGAAAAAGGTCATGCAGATTTGGCAACCATGGTTAAAACATTACAACCCAGAGATGGTTGGGGATGAGGTAGATAATATAAGCCCTTATACATTAGATACATAATCTGTTGGTCGCCGCTTTGGTTTTCCAAGAAGATGCATCGAGTCCAGACTTAACTTAACCCAGTGGGGATGGGAGGAGGGGGTAATGTAACCTCTGTATTTTTGAATGTTGAAAATACCAGTAATGATGTCGAACTTGTTGCATATATGATTCAATTGCTCCTGTGCTGGCTTATGTTTAAAAATAAAAATAAACACAGTTTAAACAAACAAAAAAAGAATAGGAAAAATAGGCTAAGTCTCAGTAAAATGCCAAAACTGTATGGAAAATTTGGGTTTTCTGACAAACGTCTGTCTATTCCTGAAAGCTGGGCATGTGGTGATTTTAGCACCACAAACCCTTTGTTGATACCATTTGCAGGGACAAAAGCAGATGCTTTTTACTGCAGCACTTTTTTCTCATTTTTCCCCCCAAAAATGAAATTTAGCTGTATTTTGGCTTATTTCTCGGTCCTCTCCAAGGTAATCCACAAACCCTGGGTACCTTTAGAATCCTCAGGATTTTTGAAAAAAAGTATATGATTTTGACATAGATACCCTTTGTGGACAAGATGTTATGGGGGCCTAAGCATAAACTACTTCAAATACCCAAAAAAGGGTGTAGCACGGGGGGAGGCCTGGCAGCAAAAGGGCTTAGGGAGACCCTGTCACTGCAGGTAGAGGCGGGAGCAGACTTGTTTGTGCACTGGTGCAGTGGTCTTGCTACCTTTAGGAACCTTTTTTCTACAAAATGCTAGGGCCAAACTGTGTCCTCTCCAATGGTGTTCCTCCTGCCAATCGGTCTAATTCAGGTGGGATGACACTTGGCTCGGTGCAAAGATACAGAGCAGTGGAGTTGGTCTCATACCTAGTGATGTTTTCTAGAGTCCTACGGGGTCTACTCCGTTGGGTTTGATTTTTTTCCCTGAGTCTGCATAGGTACAGATGGACGACACACTTAGCTTTTTCGGGGGTTATCTCCTGTGATAAGTAAAGACTGTCTGCGCCTACGGTGTAAGGTATCAGTGAACAGACACAACATGACCTATTTGTAGTTTGTGTACCTCTACTGCTCATATGCTGATACCAGGTGTTGTGTAGGAGTGTGCTGTGTAGTGCTTGAGGAATATTAGCATTTGGTTCAGTAGAGGTGTACGTGTAGGTGAGTTGAGAGAGGTCTCTGCACTTGCGAGGCAAGAATGTAGAAGTAGAGCTTACAAAATCATGTACATTTTTGGTTATGGAGGGGATCAAAAGGACCCCAGCTAAAGAGAGCATGTACAAAGATATAGTGGTACATAACTTGAAAAGCATTTGTAGAATGGAGAATCATCTTTAGGAGAGATGTCTGTCATCTCGGTTTGTCTTTTGTTGTCTGTGGTCCGGTGCTGGGTGGCTGTTGTCTGTTCTTTGGTGTCTGATGTTTATTGTCTGGATGCCCAGGGGTGTTTTCATCTTGGTGCGGTGCAGAAAGAATGTCTCTAAAAAAAGAATGCACAAAATCAATTGAATTCTTCAGTACTTGAGCAACTTTTGTCTTGAAAGCCTTTTGAGAACTCAGATTAGAGGATTGGCGGGTTATAGCAACATTGGTCCACTTACAGTTTGATCGTGGACCTGTTGGGATAAGAGCTGTGGGTCATAGGTTAGCTGGAGAAAACACATTTGCTAGGCAATTTATTGATACATTACTATTTCATCTGTAAAACCTGCCATATGGTTTTACTGGGATGCTATGTGGTTGTACTGGGTAGTAAATTTCCTTATCGGGATTGGACAAGGTGATAGACTTTTTAATGGCATTGGTGAGGTTTTTAAGGTTTTTAAACTAATTTCAGCTAGCGTTAGAATTTTAGGGCTGACCAGGGATATTTTAAACTAATATTAATGTGGTTCATATTATGGGTTTCTCCAGCCTGTCCTTGCTACAGCGGGGGTAGTATTTTCTCTGCAGGCTATTCTGTTCAGATCGTGACTTTTGCCCTATCTGGGCTGCGCACAATTGTAAGGCGAGGCGGATGTTTAATTGTTTGGGTTAAATTTCCATTGACACAAGTGTGTTCCTTGGGTCTCTGCATGTGTCTTGAAATGAGGTTTCTCTTATTGGGCTGAATTTCCAGGTCCCGCCGTTCTTCTGGAAGGGTCAAGAACCTTTGGGGTACTTTGTGTGGGTACCGGTGGGATGTTCTACTCCCAGTTCTTGGGCTTTGCCACTTCTAACAAAGGATACTGGAGGTGGTTGGAAGGTTGTGTGTGGACCTTTGTATTTATACTAGTCAACAAAGTTGGAGGATCCCAAGTTGCACTGGAAAAATAAGAAATAGAAAGAGGAGAGGGGAACAGACAAAGTGAGATACACGAATTGTGAAACAGTTAAAGAACAGACGGTGACGCACAGTCCGTGTCTTGGTTCTGCAATTGCTCTATAATGAATTTGTGTTTCTCACTTTTTCTAATTTCTTATCTTTGCAGTGCAACTTGAGAGCCTCCAACTTTGTCGACTAGTATCTCCACTACACATGATTGATACGTCTACAATCATCCGAATCAAGAGACAGCAACAAAAAATTTGCAAACATTTATGTTCTGGTTTTTAAGAAATGGCAATACTTCTTAACTTTGGACCTAGGGACTTCTTAATCTAATTGATTTGTTTCTTGTTTCATATTATATACATAGTAGCCAAGACTGGCACCAAAAGGCTTTCTGGGCGACCTCTATGTCTCTACATCACATGCCTCTCATATGTCACTCGGTACAATTTTTAAAATTGTACTTTACAGGTTATTATGCTGCAAGCGATTAAACTCATCACAGCTGGTGTATCCTTTCTTTTTTTCTATGGCTTGGATCAATTCTTCTGCCAATAGGTGGACTAATAGGGCATGTTTTCTACTACTCTAACTGCATGCCTTTCATACGTATCCTAAATTCTTGGTCATTGTCGATCTACCATCCACCTGGTCATTTTAACACACTTTGGGCTCTCACAAGTACGCAATATTTGATGACACCTGGTGTAGGCTTGGCAGTGATTATTTATACATCCAGCAAATTTAATATCGGTATGGTAATATTGTTCAACATATGCTTTTTTACTATTATAAAGCCTAGAAAAAGTCACTTCAGTGACGAAACACATGTCAGCTGTTATCTATCATCGAACATTGTTGTGTTGTTCGGACTTGGAAATTTCATCATCACATAGTATAGTCCTTGTACCTTTTTCTCTTCTGTAAAAACTGGGATGAAATGAATATGTTTCAGTAGGACAATGAAACTGTTGCGAAAATGACTTTTTCTGTATTTTGTAACTTGTGAAAAGTAAATAAAGTTCTTTCAGGAAATATCAATATACATGTGACAAGAAAATAACCAACTTGTTTCAGGATACATTTTGCCAGACAGACTTATATCCCAATAGAGATTATATTTTAATGTGGAGTGCCGGGGTATACTTTTTGAATAATATTATTCAATTTAACACCATGACTCCGACAGGACTCAATTCTGATAAAGAATTGCTGTACACATGGGATGATCTATGTAATTGTTGATTCATATGCTTAAAATAATTTTGTTCAACTCACAACAATATTGTGTTTTTCTTCATGCACTTTGTAGATGAAGTAGCAGCACTTTGGTTTTTGATTATTTTTAATGTGTGTTCTTTTACAGATGGTTACAAAAGGGAATCAACATCATAGCAACAGTGAAGCCAAGATCTATGTATCAGGTTTAGTGCTTGCATGTTTTTAAATCAGTCTTGAAATAATTTTGGTAAAATACAGGGTATGAGGTCAAACTGCCCACATAGGCACTATTTTTCATGTTTTCCTGCAGACCTCCTGATTAAGGATATGATCCAGGAACATGTTAGCAAATCTACATCCCTGTCCGTTTTGACAGCCCTATTGTTTCTTGCTCACTCAGGCGGCATTTATTAGCTCTCTGTAGGACAAATGAGAACTGAAGTTCCTTAGCCAATATATGTTCTGTGCTACTATGCCAGGTTTATTTCTGCTTGCCCATTGGAGTGGAACCATTCTGATTTGTGATGTATTGGAATTGGCAACCTTGCCGATAATGATCTGTGACAATTATTGAAAATGCACATAACTATTATGATATAAGTAAGCCTTTTTGACATTCTGGTAGTCCATTGAGAAATGGCTGTTGGGAATTGCCTACAAACATGAAAAGGTCATGTCCAAGGGGGACATACTTTTCAACAGTATGAAAAAGCCTCATACCTAATGATTTCCCTTTATTGTTTTAAAGAATGTATTCTAACATACATGTATGTTGATGTAAAACGAACTAACAAGGTTGAATTATGTACGTAGCAAACAGTTGTTCTTTAAAATGTAAAAACAATTTAGCTTGAGTTTTTTCTCATTTGGAGAGTATATAAATAATTATGTTTTTCTTTCTGTAACTTAGCATAAAATGGCTGATTTGCACTTGGCTGAAACAATATTTAGCTTACATATATAGATGTTAGTTGACGGAGATATCACTCCAAAATGGCACTGCTGATTTTTCTTGTGTTATCCGTTTTATTCTTGTCCTTTCTTTATGTCACTTAAATGCACTGCTTAAAAAAACACAAATGTTTGACTGCCATGTAAATCGGTTTGTCCCATGACCAAGTGGAAGTGTTTCCCGAAACGTGTTGGGCATCTTGGCTGCAGCAAATTAAATCACCTTCGAGACAGACAGAGGCTTTTTTTTTTTTCTTGTCCTCATTTGCCTTGTTTTACCCTTCGTCCTTCTATCGATGCCAACCTTGGGTTATCTAACCTCATGCGTTGTAGCAGGGGTAATGAGGTGAAGGCTCCCAAGACCGCATCCCTGCCATCTTTTAAAGAGGCCTCCTCCTTCGATCGACCGCAGACCCTTCCCCATGTCCTTCTGCTCACGCAGAAAAGACTATAAACAGCAGAGGCAGGAGAAGGCTTAATCATTGGACCAATTATTTTTTCAAGTTCTTCCAATCATAAATTTCCCCTAGACATAAAGGGAGTCCAAATTCATATTTCCTTTTCCCCTGATCCGAAATATCCAAATTAGCAATATAACTCATAGATTTCAACCAATCATCCATTGTTGGAGGTGTCAGAGATACCCACAATTTAAATAACTCCCTACACGCTAAAAGCATAGCATAATATACCAATTTTGCACAGTCTTTAGTAACAATACATTGGCATTCAAAACTTGCAAAAATAACCAAAACAGCGCTTACCTTAATCCCCAGGTTTAAAGCGCTAGCCACGCATTTCGGCCTCCCAGAAGAGCTGTAAATTTGGACAGTATACAAACATGTGTAAGTCGTCTGCACTCTGACTGCCGCACTTGGGACACACCACTACTCTTCCTGACCCAAATTTAGAAAGCCTTCATGGAGTCCAGTATGCCCTGTGCACAGTAAAAAGATGGTTCAGCCTCAGATACGCAGGTTTAACTGCTTTATAAAGCATAGACATAGATACTTGCCATTGATCTTCCAGCTTGGTCTCTGGCTAGCATCCTCCCCACAGATCCACTGGCTAGGTAAACGCGCCGTCTTCCATCTCCAAGATCATCCAGAACCATAGTGCGATTTCTTTTTTGAACACTACAGTAGACAAAGGTTTTTCCTCTAATTCATTACTCCTAACGTTACACCCATTGCCAAGAATCAACTTTGAACCTGGAGGAATTTAAACCTTGAAAGCGTTGGGCCAACTACCTGCTCACACCAATCACACAAACCCATCTGACCATCTGGCAGCAAGTGCTTCCATCTAAAAATGCCCGCTTCTTTTAAGGGTAAAGCCAATGAGTCTTTTGTCCATTCAGGAGAGCCTGGTGCATCCCAAATCAGGACCCAATAGCTAAAATATGGTATATTCATGACCTTTCTCAATTTAGACCACATTTCCGCCATGTCCTTTAGGATCTTAAGCCTGACCTTCTTAAAGTATTTCAGATCAGCATATTTGTACATAAAACCCACGTCAGCTCCCTTTTCCTTTGTCAGCATCACTCTAAACATCCTACCTATCACTGAATCTATGAGGATATTCAGTAGCATTATGTATACAAAGGCTATTGAGAAAAGTGTTTTCTCATGCCCAAAGGGTAGAGAGGATTATAGGTCAGAGTAACACCTCCCAGTATAAACAGTTACACAAATAATTTTACTCCAACTAACCATTCAATGGTCATTATTGTCACACGTAGATGGAATGATATGAAGAACAAGTTCTTTGTGTTCTCTTTTACAGATGGATTTACGACGCAAGACAGATTAATAGATCAGTCGCTCATACAAGGAGTAGCTACTCTACCCTTGTTCCTAATAAAACAGAATAGGGAATTCCCCCTTCTGAATCCCAGGGTGGCCTCTTTTGCCCTGAAGAAAGTCCTGGACCTTAACGGCCATAATTGGACTGAAACATGTTGGCACTAGGGTCATAGGACCATAACACTCCTATATATACCCCTTCTTTTATTAATTTTAATTAACCCAGACAGACCCAAAAATAAAGGGAAACTGGGGATCTGCCTGAGGTTTTTTATCTTATAGCCTCCCTGGTCTGTAATTTCTTCAAAGAGCTCCCAACACTGTGGTTGAGCCCACCCCGACTTTTAGGCGTCGGGGTGACCCGATGATGAAGCATGACACCACTAGGGTGTGTGAGGGTACCTAAACCAAAAGGAATTGCTTCCTTGCTCACCTAGTGGTGAAGTTATAAGTTCCCTTGTTCTTCATCTCATTCCATCTACGTGTGACAATAATGACCATTGAATGGTTAGTTGGAGTAAAATTATTTGTGTAACTGATATCCAGTAGCATTCTGACATTTTTTTGTAAAAAAGCCTAGGAATAAAACAAAAAATCAGGAAGCGCTAAACCCCCCTTCACCAACCTCCTCCTAAGTTTGCGCCATGATATTCGCGGCCCTTTTGATGCCCATATAAATGAACTTATATCACTCTGTAATTTAACAAACCACTCCTTTCTAAAAGATAAGGGGATTGATTCAAACAAGAAGGTTAGTTTCGGAAGCACGATCATCTTTACTAAGTTCACTCTGCCAAATAAAGTTGAAGGAAGATGCATCCAAACCACAGCACAAATCTCCTTTCTGACCCAGTCAAAATTTACCTTAGTGAGGTCCGCAATATTCTGAGTGATCTTAACACCTAGATATCTCATTTCACTCTTAGTATCAATCCCAACCGCCCCCATATTCCAACTCATCACTTCTGCCTTTTCTTTACTAACATCATACCCTGACATTTTGCCAAACTCAGTTGTTATTTGCATCACCACCCTCAAGGTTTGCAGAAGGTTTTTGTAAAAATTAGAATATCGTCTGCGTATAGCCCAACCTTCTTAGTCCACCCATTAAACTCAAATGGCAAAATACCATTACCGCTCCTAATTTGTCTGGCCAATGACTCAATATAAAGATCAAACAAAAGAGGAGAAGGGGACACCCCTGCCTAGTACCAGGCATGATCTTCACTGGCGGAGTCAAAGCCCCATTAACTAATACTCTGGCTTCCGGAGCGGAGTAAATACCTTTCAATACTCTACAGAAATTTGAACCTAAGTTAAAATGTTTAACCACATTCTGCAAATAGGCCCAGTTAACACAGTCAAACGTTTTGGCTGCTTCTAACGTTATAACTGTCAGGGGAAGACCGTAGGCAGTTGTCATATTTATAGAGCCAATCAGTGAGTACGTCAGCTCTTTCAGAGCTCTTTCTCTTATAAACCCCTTTTGCTCTTCATTCACCATCTGAGACATAAATCCATTTCGCCTCCCCGCCATAACCTTTGCAAAAAGCATGTAGTCGGCGTTTAAAAGGAAATGGGCTTATACGAATCAACTTTTTAGGGGGATTTCCTGGGACTTGGAATTAAAGTTATAATTGCCTCCTTCCAAGATTCAGGCAGAGCTGTATATGTCAAAAATATTGCATTAAAAAGTTGCCTTAAAATAGGAGGTATAGTACTTGCCAAGTGTTTATATACCTCAAGAGGAAGGCCATCTGGCCCTGGAGCCTTCCCCCTCTTGCCACCCCTTATCGCCTCTTCAAGCTCCTTCGCCCTGATCTCCTCATTTAGTTCCTCCATCGCCTCTTCAGGTAAAGGTTCTATGTAATCCTGCCAAAATGACACATCCTCCTCGTTTATAACCAAATCTTCTTTATAAACTTTCCCAAAGTGCCGGAAAAAAAGCCAAACTAATCCCTTGACTGTCACTCAGCACTACCCCTGTCTCTTCACAGCTAATCTCTTTGATAAAGTTTCTAACTTGATCACTCTTCACCTTCTACGCTAGTAATTTACTGCAACCTTAATGTGCCAACTGGCTGGACTCCCACTTCTTTCTGACTCACTTATAACTCCCGACAAACCAGCTTTAAACATAGTAATTTCAGCCAGCTCCCTCTTGCCTCCCTCCGATCTTCCTAAATTACTCAAAACCCCTTCCTGCTTCCGGATCTGCTCTTCTAATTCCAAAACTTTTTTTATAGAAAGCTCGCCTTTTCCCTGCCGCTAAAGTTCCTAGTCTTCCCCTTAAATAGGCCTTATAAGCATCCGAGACAGTCCCAATCGTGGCTGAGCCCAAATTACTCTCAAATAATTCTTTGGTCTCCTCTCTTAGAATCTTGACATTCTCATCCTCCAATAAAATTGTGCGGTCTAACATCCACCTAGAACTTACACTCCCTTCTCCTAACCTCAAAAGAAGGAGCATGGCTGAATGGTCAGACAGCTGTACACAAATATGTTTAACTTCCACTACAGCGTCCTTTAAAACCCTGTCAATCAAAAAATAATCAATCTGAGATTTATGTTTATACTTTTTGTTGTAATAGTTAAAACCTAATTGCGACCCAGCCATGCACCTCCATATGTCACAGACACCCCACTGGGCCATCAACGATCGGACCCTATCTGACATTTTAGGATTAAACGCCGCTCTGCTGTTCTGGCATCTGTCTAATTTATGGTCCAAGACGGTATTAAAATCTCCTGCCATAATGATCTGATCCTGGAAACCTAAAAGCCATCTTCCTGCAATATTTGAGACACTTCTTTCTACTGTGATATTTGTACCTTGCTTAACCAGTAGTGCTACCCCCTTCGTGACCATTGCCTGCTTCATGTAAACTGCATGTGCAACCCACCTCTGTGTTTTAAAAACCTTCCTACTTTCCTTTTCTGTGAGATGTGTCTCTAACAAGATAATATTTTGTGCTGGGCAATCTTTCACATATTGCATAATCCTATCTCTCCTGCCCTTTACCCGGAGCCCATTTACATTCCACGCTAGGATTTTTATCTCATTTGCCCTATTCCCGGACATCCCCTAAAAAACTGGCATTGCTGACTAATTTGGCGAAAAACAAGACAAGTGAGGTATTTTTTGTTTTTTTTCCCTTAAGCTCCCCACCCTGGGCTCTCACCCTTGGAAAACCCTAACCAAATTCCCAATGCAAAAGCCCTATGGGGGAACCTGAAGGCGTGCAAACGGAAGCTACCATAGAGATAAAATGCACAAGAAAAACTATTGAATGGGACCTTATTACTAAGCCTCTGATTGGAGCTCCTCAATAAATTTATCGACCTCCTCCACAAAACGGAAAGAATGCATTTTATTATTTAACCCCTTCAGTGCCCCGCCCTGTGCCGGGCGTTGCATTAGCGGGCGGGGTTCATGACGAGATAGTCTCGTCATGGGCACAGCGCAACCGTGCTCCATGACGAGACTATCTCGTCATGGGCACTGAAGAGGTTAACATCACTTTAAGTAGGGCTGGGGATTTCAACTGAACCGAGGCTCCTAACTTTCTTAAAGGCTCCATTCTTTTCCCAAGCTCCCGTTGCCTATTGGATGTTACTGCTGAGAGATCCGATCTTATTTCAATTTTTGCTCCGTCCAGGTCTAACGATTTATTCTTCAGGGCCTTAGCCAGGATCTTTTCCTTCAACTAATACAAGAGGAAATTAACTGGGATTCTCCTAGGTTTAGATCTGTTTGTATTTAACCTAAACGGGTCTCTGTGGATCCTTTGAATGTCTCTGGCAATTTCATCTTCCGATTCCTCCAACTGAAGCTCCTTTTTAAGCATTTGAACCACAAAACTCTTAATATCACTACCTTCCTTACCCTCAGGGAGTCTTAAAAATTTCAAATTATTTCTCCACTCTTTCATCCTGATCTCTCTCCCTTGCCCTAAGATCTTCTATTTTGTTTCTGTTAACTTGCACCACTTCTTTAAGGTCTCTTACTTCTGCTTCTAAAGCTAGAGTTCGTCCACTTAAATCATCTATCTTCTTCTCCAAGACATCGCATGCAGACCTTATTTCTCTCTGGTTCAGTTCTGAGGTTTCAAATCTGTTACGTATCTCAAGCGTGAGAGAGGCAAACAGACTACTGATAGAGGGATCCCCATTCTCGGGGTTTATACCGACATTGGCCATCTCTTTCTGCGCAACACTAGGATGGTCCCCAGACATTAGCTCGTTCTGGCTCGCTTTGTTATTTCGGGAACTCCCCTGTGAGTCAGGGGGGGACTGATCTAAAAGTCCCGTACTGGCAATTGGAGAAACATCCCCCTCCGGAGACTCATCTACTCCCCCCATCTCCGAGGCCAACAACTGAAAACTATTTGGGCTCAAATGCTCTGTCCATTCCCCCAGATTTGGAGCTCCATTTATATTCCCTTCTCCAACTGATTGGAGTTGTTGGTTGGGGTGGGACTCACTTACCGCCATTGCAAGATTACCCCTTATCACTAGGGCTTTTGGTATTACTTTAAAGTAAGTCCTTAGAGAGGGTTCTCTTTGATCCTATGCTCGGCACTACCTCTCTTTAGATTTCTTTGCCGAACTGTGCTTTCCTTACTCAATAATCCTCCCCTTAGGTTTTACTTCCTTTACTTCTTTCCTACTCACACCACACTCTTTATCACATTTAGGAGTATTCTCCTGCAGCTCGGGGACTTCCACCCTGCTCCCCTTACCCACACTCCTCAACGCGTATCTGGAGAATCCCTTTGCATTAGTATTCACATCAGTACCATTGCACCTTCCCCCACTTTCTGTACTTGCTTTGTTAAATTATTGCACGTGTTTCCTTACCATTTATTTTCAATTCTGGGGCCCCTGCAGATAAAGGCACCGCTAGTGCCTGTGCTTGCCCCTCTGTTGTACCAGAAACAGAGTGATCCTGCGAGAGCTTGCTGTTTTCGATACCTTCTCTAACCTTCACACTTCCGCTGGCTCCTCCGCCGTTTCCCGGGAACAGAATCCTTGCAGCTACCCGACGCCCCCTGCGCAGCTCCAGAGCCGCTCTCAGCCATGGCTGCTCTGCTGTGGTTGCTCTCTCCTCAGGACGCCTCCCACCTCCAACTGAAGGGACTCAATAGAGCCGCGATTGCTCTCTCCCGCCTGCCCGCCTGGGTGCTTTACAGCTCCGAGCAGAACCGTAGAATGTACCGGTAAGCTTTGCTAGTCTCCGGCCATAACTCTCTTTACTACTACTGCTTCTGTTTTCGGTCCCATTGCTTGCCGCAATCAATCGCGGCTCCCGCTCTCATCACCAAAAACGCCAAAAAATTCCAAAACTCTGCTGCATGCCTCCCAGTTCACCCGCGACCTGCTGCTAGCCGGCCGCCATATTTTCCCCAACAGACAGAGGCTTGTGTATTTGATGTTCTGCCTATCTGGAATGCAGTGCTGTCATAAATGATTTATGGGCTTTTTCACTCCTGTTACACTAGTCGCCGCAACTCTGGCCAGAGCAAGAAGTGGAAACAATCTTTTGGATTGAGGTTTGCTAATAACTTTGGCCCCATTTGACAAATCTTCAGAAAACTTTCCCAAAATGTATTTGATTCACCTCAGCTGCTTCGTACAAAGTTTCGGAGTGAGTCTTCAAGCCTGGATGGGGTAGGGAGGTGAGAAATAAGGGGTTCCCAGGATGCAAAATCCCCATATATTTTCCATAGACTTCTTTGGACAAGGCTACAGCTAACACTACTGAATGGAATAACAACAAATTCGGGAGGAAGCTAAATCTTGGTCCCTCCCTAGACTGTGCTTTTTGTGACTTGGTGTAAATCCGTTTAGTATCAGTCGTTTTTTAGATATTAGGTTCAAAATAATTGTATATTTTAGCAGTTGGGCTCACAGAGAGTCCCAAGGGCATCCTACTAGAGTGTGAAGTAAACAATTAAGGACTGTGATTGTTCAAGAGGCCCTTTTTTCCTGTGAGCCTTTCTGCTTTTGCGAGGGGTTCCCTTGGCTTTTGCAAGAGCAAGTGCTCTGATTGACTGGCTGTTGGAATCTTAGAAATGAAATTTCCGGCATGCGAAACATTTAAGGTGTTGTGGAAATCAAGAAAAAAAAACTATATAATATAACGGGACAGCAGAAAGGCATGCTGTCCCCCTTGATTTGGAGAAGAGTTGTCTAAGGGATAACAACTGTGAAGATTATAAAAGTATATTGTTTTTAACTAATTTTTAAGATCTCGCTTGATCATGAATTGCAAAAAGGAGTAGATGAGTTCTCAATACACTCTACTAGTAGGAATGCATATTGTGGTATTTGTTTTTTAAAGGAAATGAGTAAGAGATAAGGACTATGATGATTAGAAGGTGTTGGACTTGGCCCTTTTTGCAGGGTTATCCCCAAACCTTTTGCTTCTTCACCCTATTTTTGCCTGACCTCTTGTTGTTGGTTTTAGGACTCTGGGCACTCTACCACTGATGATCAGTGCTAAAGTGCATATGCTCGCTGTGTAAATTGTTATTATGATTGGTTCTCCCTGATTGACATACTTGATTTACTGGTCAGTCCCTAGTAAAGTGCACTGAGTGTGCCGGGGCTGGTAAATCAAACACTACTAGTGGGCCTGCTGCACTGATTGTGCCACCCACTTGAGTAGTTCTGAAACGGTAACATAGACCTGCCACTACAGTCTGTGCGCTGTTGTTAACTGCCATGTCGACTTGGCAAGTGCACCCACTTGCCAGGCCCTAACCTCCCTTTTCTTACATGTCAGTAACCCCTAAGGTATGCTCAAGGTACCCCTGTGGGCAAGGTGCAGTATATGTGAAAGGTAGGATATGAACTGGTGTGTGTGACATTTCCTGATAGTGAAATGCAGCCAAATTTGTTTTTCACTATTGAAAGGCTATCTTGCCACATAGGACAGTTTGGGAATGCTTTGTAACATTTTACAAGCATATCTTCCCATGGGGATAAAATAGAAAAATAAGGTTTAGGCTCTCTTAACTCAGAATTTAATAACACATCTTTTACTAAAGATGTTTTTTAAATAGTGTGGTTGATAAATGCCACTTTTAGAAAGTAGGCATTTTCTGGTTTAACCATTCTGTGTGCCTCTGTCTGTTTGTGTATTGACTGTCTAGTTTTGGAGTGACAGGTGCTGGGGAGGTGTATTCTCTCAGACAGCCAATGGGGGGTGATGTATGTCCTGCCTTTCCTGAATGAGTCAGCACTAGGTTGAATAGGCCTAATCTGCATTTGGAGTGGTGGAAGGACTAGCACCTGTACCTGAATAGGGCTGTGCCTGCCTTCCACAATGCTGGCTCTGCCCCCCCAGTGGTGTGTCTGGAGCCAAGGCTCACACTGACAATGATTGTTGTTGTGCACTTGTAGAGTGCCCCCCAGAACTGTTTTGAACTGGGCTCAGAGCCCCTTACACATAGAGAACAAAGACATTTTGGGGTATAAGTATCAGACCCCAAACCCCTGAATTTTAGACCACTTCTGGACTCAAGAGGAACCTTTGCTGAGGAGAACAGCTGGAGAAACTGAGGAGAAGTACTGCCCTTGCTGTGTGTCTGGGGTTGGCCTGCAGTTGCTGTTTCTGCCAAAGAAAGGAGAAAGACTTTGCTGTGTGCTGTGTCCCCTGCTTGAGGAAAGTCTCCAAGGGCTTGAGTAGAGCTTCCCTCCTGTTTTGAAGTCTCAGGAACACAAAAGGGTCTATTAGGATGGCGGCCATCCGCCCGCGATCAAAACCCTGAAAACTGCCGGTCCGATTAGCATCGCGGTCATGACCGCAGCGGTGTGACTTTACAGCCGCCACTTTTCCGCCGGTCACAATCCGCCTGCTTGCCTGTCAGGTGGAGCTGGACTGCTACAATTGTGGCGGATCAGGGCCAAGCACCGCTGGCACAATTATGATGCTGGAGGTAGCCAGCCTTTCTGCTGTGGTGGAACCGCCATGGAAAGGGTGGCGGGGAGAGGTTCTGGGGGCCCATTGCGGGCCCCCAATGTGTTGGGGGGATGTGGGTGCCTTGGGGGGGTACTACTCCCCTACATTTCCCTGTGCCAGGTGGCAGGCACTGTGCAGTGCCTGCCACGCAGTGCAGGGAGATGCAGGACATGCTCCTTTTAACATCGCGGCGGCGATGTTAATCACCAGAATCCGACCGCCGCGGTCAGATTTCGACTGCAGAGCATCCTAATTGGACCGGCAGTTATGCCGCGGTCCTTGCGGGCGGTGTTTACCCGCTACCATGGCGGTTGGGGAGATTTTCCAACCGCCATCCTAATAGACCCCAAAGACCCCTGAACATCCTTGCAGGGAGTTCTGATCTGCCAGGAGTGCCTGTGATTGTGTGGGGCCTCTGGAGGTTGTTTCTGCTGCTGGGAGCTAGAAAGCAACACAACAACAAGAAAATCAACACTTCGTTCTTCTTGCAAATATTTTTCTGACACAACGCCGTGGGGCGAGAAGAATCTCCCTGCACTGCCATGCCGCTGATGAAACCGATACAGTGCCTGTTGCCACGGCAAGACCTGATGCATCGAGGAATCGCGGCTGAGAAGGTCGATGCATCACCACTTGCCGCCGCTGCATCGTTCACCGATGCAGCCCGGATTTCCACACATTGTCCTTGTGCAGCAAGTTTTCCCCAACGCATCACCCACGGATCGGAGTCATCTCAGAATCGACGCATCGCTTCCCCCTACAGACCTGACCTGATGCACCGCTCCCCTGTGTCCAGCGGAACTGTGTATTGCATCCACGGAGGTCTCAGGAATCGACGCATCTCTTTGTTTTCGACGCTTCCCATCGCTGCGGCTGTTTGGCTTGGTGAATTTTGACGCAACAACAGGTACTTTGCAAGCAATCGCGCATCCATAGTTTTCTATGGACTCAGTTGCTAAAACCTTTTGAAAGTCATTTTTCTTAATACTTGTATGTTGGATTTTTGTCATTTTGGTCTTGTTAAAGTTTTCCAAACCGGTGTGGTGTCCATGTGTGGTGTTATACAATACTTTACACATTGCTTTTGGGATTAGCCTGTCTGCTCCTGCCAAGCTACCAAAGGGGTGAGCAGGGGTTATCTAGAGTGTGTATCCCCCTTACCCTGACTAGAAGCAAGGGTCCCTATTTGGACAAAGGTACCTACCTCTGCCAACTAGAGACCCCATTTCTAACAGAAGGTTAACTCTTTATTTTTTATTGTTACAATCTTGAGAGGCTCCAGCAGGATCCTGAAAAGTAGGACGGTGATGTTTGAATACTCTCTGCTATGCACATTTGTCATTGTATGAAGGAGTCTTACTGGAGATGGTGTTTATCAGATTCTATCTTCCAATTGCCCTACCACCTAGTACACAATAGAACAAAAGTATTTAAATTATCTTTTTTTCTGCCAGCAGAAACATCTTTAAAAAATCTGAAGAAAAACACCAAAGGAAGGGCATCAGCATTAAATATTTCATCAAATTCAACATTGTAAGTATATGAAGAACAATATGTATATTAATAAGAAATATGTACTGTATACTTTTTAGTAATTTTTCTATACATTTTTCGTAGCATTAAAAAGACCACAAAGACTGAAGGCGCCCAATTTATCACCTCTCAAAAAGGAAAGATGTTGCTATGTTACATGGGGTATGTCTATACCCATGAAAAACAAAGTGGACTAAAAGTTAATTGGAAGTGTAGTAAATACTATTCCAATAAATGCTATGGGAGTGATACAACTCAGGAAACAACTGTTACTTATGTGAAAGAACATAACCACCCCCCAAATGTAACAGAAATTGAAGTTAGAAGTGCTCTAGATAACATAAAAGAAGCTAGCTCTTAAAGATCTACCATAGAAGTTTTAAAACAACAGTTGCTCAGAGTACCAGAACATGCTTCTGGACAAATGCCCTCTATTGCTTCCTTAAAAAGAACAATAGCTAGACAAAAAAAAACTCGCTACCACCACAGCACCTGCCCCAAAAACATTTGAAGAGGTAGAGATTCCCCTCGAACTAGCAATAACCCATAACGATGAACCATTTATACTTTGCGATAATAAATGCAAAGATGAAAGAATCATTATGTTTGCTACTGCAAATCAGTTAATCAAATTACAGCAATCAGAAACATGGATGATGAATGGGACTTTTAAAATATGTCCCAAACCATTTTATCAGTTATAGACTGTCCATGCACTGTACCAAAACACTAACATTCCTTTTATCTATGCCTTACTCCCTAATAAACAAAACTCTACCTATATGGAAATCCTGATCAAAATAAAACAATAACCAATAATTATTTGCCACAGAAAATAATTATTGATTTTGAACAAGCAATAATAAATGCAATCCTAAAATGCTACCCAAATACAGCAATTCAGGGTTGCTACTATCATTTCAATCAATGTCTATTGAGACACCTACAAAAATCAACACTAAGGGGCTCATTAGGATGGCGGGCGGAGGCACCTCCGCGGTGCTCCCGGTGACGGAACATATAATTTTCCACATGCCAGCAGAGGTCCTCACGCCCGCCAAATTACAATGGGCAAACATAGCCCATTTCCCGTCTGCTGCGGTGCGACGTGAACCACCATAAAAATGCACCCACCACCACGGCGGTGAGAGCCAATAGAGATCCACCGGCATGCGGAATGACATCCTGTTCGCCGTACAAATCACAATGCCCCAAACAGTCCATCACACCGCAGCGGAGAAACCACCCAACCAGAGAGGGCAAAAGCATGACAGCGGAGCGCGAAACCAGACTCCCGGTCCCCTCCACCCGGTCCGGACCGCAATGGATCCAACTCTACATGCCTTTCCGGTGCAGCACCTTATCCACTACCAGCAAATAATGGACCGTTGCGGACAACGCCGCTGGTACGCAATCACACAACTCCGCACACAACCACAACACACAAATCCTGGGCTGATGTACGGTTCCTGTCCACATCAGACACTCTAGTGGGGACAGGAACTCATCCCCAAGTGTACCCACACATGTCCTACCTGTCACAAAATCTCCCTCCACATCCGGGTCACCCATCAACCACTAAATCACAGCAATGTCCCGGTCACATCACCGCAGCGGTGCAGACGCGGGAAAACCTGCGCACAATGTAGTAGGCAGGGCCAGTGCCAGGCATGGGCAGTCCACAAAGATTTACAGGGCCCCACCTCCACCCTTCACACACTATGCCCCCCATACCCATTTGGGGACATGCTGTGTGCTACTCCAGTGCCTCCCCTGCACAATTAACCAGCTAGGTGCACCAAGACCCTACACCACACCCACCAAACAACAGGGGAGCCTGTCTCAGAAGGGGGTGAAGAGGAACACCCTGCACAAAGCTCGGGGCAGGGCATTCCTCCACCTCACACCTACCCTCCCCTCATGGCAAGCAAACTGAGTGCAATCACAAAATGAACACTCACATGGCATATGAACAACCACTTAACTGTACACACTGCCTATCAAGTCACTCAGACACACTCCACACTGACACACAGCCACATACACATACCAGGTGTCAGCAGCAATGGAGGACAACAAATGGGCTAGCCAAAAGTGAAGTGGACAGTGCAGGAAAGCCATGGAACACGCTACAAAGCATGTGTACCTCACATGCAAGAGAAGGAACATATCACACCACCCTTAGGCCATCAAATCAGACAGGGGTGGCACAGTGAGTGGAATTAAACCAAAGTGGCCTCCATGCAAAACACAGGGAGACATCAAGCCAAGCATAGGCACAGGGATGACAGGAAGTATCTGGAGTCAAACAGTGATCAGCCACACATCTGTCTCAACTCACTTGACATGTGTATGACATCAGCACAACACACATGGCTCATTGTCACACTCCCTGACTGTCAAACCAAAGTTGGATCCTTCACACATACCCCTCCTCTACCCACCTCACACCTGCAGCACTCAACACCAGTGTTAAACACACAGAATGGTACAAATGATGTGCTGTGGGGCAGCAGAGAATTGGCTGAATTCATGGATGAAACTTTTCTGGAATGCAACGTCACGCCAATTTAGTAGTGCCTGTCCGCCGCCACGTTTCTTCTGCTTTCAGCACAGCATTGCATCTGTCAGCGAGAGGTCTGCCGTCTATGGTTGAGGAGAGATGCAGGCAGCATCTTGCACTTTGATATCTCCCTGCTTCCACTCCTACATTTAAGTCCTGAGGGGGACTACCAGCCCCAGAATCCCTTGCTCCCAGGAGGGAGGTGCCATCGCTGTCCTAGCGCTTAAGAAGCGCCGCCATACACTGCAGCGCGGGACGCGCTGAACTTTGTTTGTTGCCTGCAGGGGGACTACCAACCCCAGAATCCCTTGCTCCCAGGAGGGAGGTGCCATCGCTGAACTTTGTTAGTTGCCTGCAGGGGGACTACCAGCCCCAGAATCCCTTGCTCCCAGGAGGGAGGTGCCATCACTGCCCTAGAGCTTAAGAAGCGCCACCATACATCACAGCGCGGGACACGCGCGGGCGGCGCCCGGGCAAAGCCCGGGCCAAGGGCGGGCCCGTCCTTGCCCGTCTGTGACCAGATGAGACCGGGCTGGCCCACCCCCTTTATTGCATGATCTAAAGGTACTGTAGCTGTGATATTGTTCCCCCCAGACCGGAAAAGCCCAGTTGATATAAACCAGATCTATACATTATGGGAAAAAGGAAGATCACCGAGGGTGGGGACGAGAGTGCAAGTGCGCTGGTCAAGGTCAAAAAAGCCAGAAAGACAAGGAAGTTTGCACCACGCACGGGGAACAATTGCGTTATGAATCGTACAGATTACCTAATTGAGGAATGTGGTGACCTACTGATAGATAACCCAGTCTCAAAAAAACTAGTAGAAAAAGGGTGTAAAGATTCAGTCATAGTATCAAGGACTGGCAAAAAACAGGGTCCTGTGGTCCCCGAAATGTTTGTAACTAGGAGCAAAAGTGATTACTCCAGCAAAGGCCAAGATCGAATTATCATCGAGGGGGGGGTGGTAACCCCTAATACTAAAATTGAGACAAGAGGTATTTCCCCCCTTGTGGTCGATCCCACCATAACATGTAAAAACAGATTTTCAGTTCTAGCAAATACAGCAAGCTATAATCATATGGCAGATCGTGATATACACTTAGCTAGCTCACGTAAGTCTGACTCCTTTTTAGGTGTTAAAGAGATATCACCTTGTGATGTTCCTGATCTTCATGCGTTAAACGTAGATGGTCGGATTGATCTGACCTCCATGGTCCAATTACTACGTGAGGCAGTCGAATGTATGAAAGTCAAGATTGATAATCTCACTGCTATAGTGAGTAGTAGTCTACTAGGCAAAGGTCACTGCCCATTCTGCTTAGCTAGTAAACAACCAAGTGGCATATCTAAAGTCCCGATTAAAGAGCCAGTGCAATCCTCCATGTATGGTACTTGTGGGGATAATGGACAGCCCGAAACTGCCACCCAATATAGTGAAGTGGTTAAACGCAAAAAGGGGGTTGAGAAAGCTTACAGTGTAAATCACAAACCTAGGACCTAGGAATCTATTGCCTAATGAAAGGAGTGGTCGACAACAAGCAAATGACATGCATAGTAATAGTAATTTTTCCCTTTTATCTAAACAAGATAACAACATAACCATCTCTGATTCTAGGGGAGATTACCCGAGCATTACATAGATGCCTAGAGTATCTAAAGCTTATATGGTGAATGTCCCTAGGCTGGGTGTAGGAAAAAATGTAGAATCAATAGATTCCTTAACAAACAAGGCTATTCATTGGATCAGGCATACCAGGGGCTGTTGCTCTGTGATCAGAGAAGATATTACCAGGGTGCGTAGGCTTATCCACTATGGGGAGTCTACTGATTGCATTAAATTGACTTTTAAACAGGTAATTATGGCAGAAAACTTAGTCTCACTGGAGTTTAGAAGTTGTTCCCCAGACTATTCAGCGATCCAACTTAGACCCACTCTCCCCCGACATTGGCATGACAGCCAGATAAAATGGACAACTGAGAAAGGTAAAGATAGCTCGGGCCTTGAATTCAATGATTGACTACGGGGGCCAGGCGACCTAACTAATCCTCCCCAGGGTAATCCTGATTTAGGTATTACGAGTACCCCAGTAATCTTAGGTACATTGGAAGGTCTACCTCTACTCGGGCAAAGAAATTACCTAAATGATCCCAACAAGATTGAGCCCTCTAATTCCCCCGATACTCTAGTGAAACCAGGTTCCATTTTATCTTGGAATATTGCAGGATTGAACTCCAAAATACTGATCCCGGAATGGACCACCTTTATTAATTTACATAGTATTTGCATATTCCAGGAAACATGGCTTCTCGATCCCCAATTCCTTGTTGGGTATCTAAATTTTAATATCCCAGCAGTGAGGGGTGCAAAAGGGCGTCCATCAGGGGGATTGACTATCTGGATAAAGCAGAATCTGGAAATTAGCACGAAGCCACTTCCATCTAACCACAGGGATATCCAGATTATCAGCCTCAAACAAGGGCAGTCTAAACCTGTGGATATATATAATGTATATGCTAGGAGCACAGGTGGTAGGAAATCTGAGATAATAGCTGCCTTAGAAGATTTTATGGAAAGATATTCTACGCAATCGCATATAATTGTTGCTGGTGATTTTAATGTGACATTCGAACCTCTGTTAAGCTATGATTTGAACCTCACAATGGAAGAAGACGCTCAATGGGGTATCCCAAAATTGGATCTTACGCCAATCAAAAGATGGACTGAAGTGGCCATCCAGATTAATTCAATCTGTCTAAATAAAGGACTCAGGGCAGCCAATGGTAGGACTGCACAGGACAGGCTGGGAGCTAATACCTATAAGAGCAGCCTGGGTTAAAAGCAGAATTGATTACATCCTGGTGAGCTTAAGTTTATGGGTTTATCTAGAGGATATGTCGTTTATTGATCGGTTGGAGAGCGATCACAACCCACTATGCATGTCCTTGTTTCGCTGGGTATCGACCATGCCTGAAAGTATGTACAATGAATTGTCCTCTTTAAATGTAGTTCCCACAAACGACATGCGCCATTTGAAGTGGGTACACATGGTAGATAACCAGGTGAAAGTAGATTTTATTTTTAGCAAGTTATCACATGCAACCCATGAGATGAGTACCATCCCTAGTAGTAGCTCAGACCTAGAGTCTTTCACCAAGGTCCATGAAATGTTCTTCCAGCAACTAAAAAATCTCTTTGTTAGACCAGTAAAGCCAAGCAAGGAATTGCCTAATAACTCACCACGCTGGTATAACAAGGAATGTAGGCAAGCCCATTTTGCTTTGGGACAGGCTATAAGAACAGGAACTAGTAATGCTGTCCGTAGTGCAAGGATTGATTATAAAAAATCAATGTATAAAGCAAAACGTGCATGGGACGAACAGAGGTGGCAAGAGCTTAAAAAAGCTAGTGCCCCTAAAGACACTAAATGTTTTTGGGGCATAATCAAGTGGGGATGCGGTGGCAAACCAGAAAAAGCCCATAACTGGGTTGCACAGGATGACTGGGTGGATTATTTTAAGCCCCAATATACAAAAAGCTCGGTAGCATGCACAAGGGATAAACCCATTTATTCATCCTTCATAGACGAGGCATTCAATATAGGGGACGTAAACCTGGCATTGGAATCTGTGGTTGCTGGTAGGGCACCCGGCATAGACGGTGTCCCAGCAGACACCTTTTTGCATGATAAAAAGTCTTGGGGTAGATACATATTGTTATTTGCGAATGCAGTGGCAAAAGGAGCGCCCATTCCGGCCTCGTGGAATGGTGCGGAAATTATTCCAGTTTACAAAAAGGGGGACAAGACGCTCCCCGGTAACTACCGCCCGATTAGTTTGATAGATTCCATGCAAAAGATTTTAGGTAGAATGATTTTAAATAAAATCCAGATCTGGGAGCGAGAGCAGAAAATTTTGTCACACCTCCAAGCAGGATTTAGGGCATGCACCAGCACCATTGACCAAGTTTTACATTTCTCTATGTTACACTGGAAGACAGTACAACTGGAAAAAGGTAGTCTTTATGCTGCCTTTATTGATCTAAGGGCAGCTTTCGATCTTGTTCCTCGCTCTACTTTGTGGTTGGTTTTGCATGATTTGGGCATGCCTTGTGCCCTTTTAGCTTTGGTCATGAGACTTCCTGAGCATAACTACGCACAAATCAGGTGGGGCTCTACTGGAAATGTTACCAGCCAGTTTCCAGTAGAGAGAGGAGTACGCCAGGGATGTGTCCTGGCACCCACCCTGTTTTCCTTGTACATTAATGACATAGCGAAGCTAATGATCGAAGCCAATGTAGATGCCCCAATTTTAGCTGGTGTCAAAGTACCCATTTTAATGTTTGCAGATGATACCCTAATTGTTTCCAAGACCCCAAGTGGGTTACAGAGAGCACTAGGTATTTTTGAAGAATTCTGCATCATACGAGGGCTTGAGGTAAATGTGCTAAAATCAAAATGTATGTCTTTTAATCCGCACAAAACCTTCAAGGGCAAACTTTTTATGAACAACTCACCGCTTGACCAAGTGAGGGCTTTTAGCTATCTGGGTATAAATGTCCAACATGATTTACATTGGAACCAACAGACAGAGTTGGCAACGCTTAAACATCGCCAACTGACTGGCGCCCTATGTTCTGAGTTTGTTAAATCATTTACCAAGCCAATTGCTCCAGTCCTTCGAGTCTATGACGCGAAGGTGGTTAGTTCTGCCCTCTATGGTGCCGAGATCTGGGGTTTTGAGAACTTAACAAAAATGTCTGTATCTGAGAATAAGTTCTTACGTAACCTTATTAATTTACCTCAGAGTACTCCTATGTGCCCTCTTTTTTACGATCTAGGAATTAAGCCAATTAATTACATTGCAAAACTGCGTCCGGTGTTATATTGGAGGTGCCTGTGGTCAACCCCTGAATTAAGAACATATGCCACAGGTATTATGGATATTATAAAACATGATACTTTCCATAAAATCAAATGGCTAGTTGGCATCAGGGGTATTCTTGGAGAACTGGGAATGGGAACATTATGGGAGGATCCTCTTAAAGCTAGCTTTCCTTCCAAGAAAGCTATTAAGGACAAATACTGGGAGATGGTAGTATCTAAGATTTTCAGGACAAGTGCCCCACTTTCGCTCACAGGGATGTTCTTAGATCAAAAAGATGAAATTGGCCTTGAAGCTTACTGGGATGATATAACCAAACCACTTAGAACCAAAGCTCTATTTCCAATTTAGGATTGGAAGCTTGCCAATTAGAGCATTTACATCAAGATGGTCCCAAGGCGGTATGGCTACCTGTCCTAGTTGCTTGGCATCTATGGAATCGGTTGCTCATATTCTATTCGAGTGCCCGGTATACTCTGCTCCGCAAGGGTCTGGTTGAAACCCATGTGCAAGCTACTTGGCACTAGGAGTGGTGTGCTAGCAACTAGAATTATCTGTACTTGTACCACTCCTCTTGTTTATATATCAGTGGCAAAGTTTCTTGGTTGGTCTTGGGCACTAAGGAGAAAAATGATTAGTGGTTGATCCTTCCAAATATTTTATACTGTATTATATCTATTATGAAAATATTTCATCCGCATTTGAAGATTATGAAGTTTTTTTGTGTGAAATCTTTTTTAAAGCTGTCTTTTAAAATAAGGGTATGAATTTTTATGATTAATGTATATATTGTGCTTTTATGACAATTGTCGAATAAAGCCTGTTTGAATTGGATGTGCTGTGAGTACATTGACAACCAATAACACTCCCTGGAGTGCATCCACAAACATCACACACACACTCAGGGATGCCTGAACCAATGCTGACACAAAAACAATAGCCAAACACAAACCTCTCAAACAACATACACAGAGGTCCAGCAAGCCTACATATGGCCCGCTAAACAGTGGAAAGGCAATGGGACCCCAGACAGAACAGGAGTACACAACATTGTCACCCTGGACCAATGCACAGGCACCCTACCCCAACACAAACAAGAAGTGCATCATCTCAAAACAATCATGAACACAAACTGGGATCAATGGGACAATAAGCTAACACAGACAGACACACCACACCACCCATCAAGTCAACATGGTGGCATAGTGTACCACATGCATGCACATGCACAATCCAGACAAGTGATAGGTCAAAGATAGGAGAACATAGCACTAGTGTGCGGACTCTTAGCAGGCACCAGCTTCACAGCAGGCACGGCAACTGTTTGCCTCTCTTTGGGCGATGCTTTTGGGACAGGAGTGTCCTTGGATGGGGCTGCTTTTGAGGCATGTGAGCCTGAGGCTTGCTTCTTGCCATGATGCCCCTGAGTGTCACCTGAAGGGCTTTTGCCTTTGCGCTGCTGTGTCACTTTAGTTTGTTTGGGGGATGGTGTCTGTACTGTGGCCTGCTTGGGCTGCTGTTGTTGTGTGCTGTGTGTGGTGTACCTGGAGTCTGTGGGCTGTGGTGTGTGGTCACTCACATCAGATGTAGATACTGGCAGGCCATTGCATCACACTAGAAACATCACAGAGCCCATTAGTGGCTCAGGGTTGGAATACATGCAGTCAATGGCACCAAAAGTCACCCTAAGCAGAATACTCACCCCTGCTTGCTGCTGATGGGCCCTCAAACGTTTATCCAGCTCAGGCTGTGTGACAGCTAAGATGCGGTCCATTAGTGGTGGCATGCTACTGCGCGCCAACCTGCCAGTCCAAGGGAGCAGCCCCAGTGTCATCTCTGCCACGTTTTTGCTCAGTGGGCAGATGTCATCCCACCTCTTGTGACAGTGTGTGTGTCGTCGGTTGGAGACACCCAGAGCCCTCACCTTGTGTGCAATGGCCCTCCATATGGCCTTCCACTGGTGGACTTTGAGCTGAAGACATTGGAGACAAGGAGAGCAAATTTCAGTGATCCTGGGTTATGTACCACTGTGTCTCAGTACAGGAGCAAGCACACACTCACCACAGCTATTCAGATATGTTTAGCAGAGACAATACAGCATGACACGCAGTACATTAGCATGAGATAATCATACCTAGATACATGCAGGTATGCGGATGGACACAGTACCAGGCCATCTCATACACATGCAGAATGCATGCACAGAAAGCAAGGTGAAGCTGGTCCACATCTGCAATGCAGTATGTGAGGAAGCAAGACATACATTACATAGCAAATTATGTTTTGGTGCAGACTCACTGTGTCCAACAATGCACACCCCTCAATGCCCTTGGCCTGTAAATGGCTACCTGTGCATTGGAGGTCACATATAGAGATATGATCTTACAATCTCACACCCTTATCACAAGATCTGTCTTGTGGAATCCACAGGCCTAAGATAGCTCATTGAGGAATAGGGTAGCACACAACCCATATGTCTCACTCTGTCATTACAGTGATGGGTCCCAGACAAATTGGGCAGTAACTGTGCAGGCCAGGGGAGCTCACACTGCGGTCTAACATGTGCCATCAGAACTGTCCCATGCATATACAATATGAGAGGTCAAACAGTGCCTACACATGCGAGTCAGTACACAATATGATGAAAATGAAAGGGGGATGTTTCAAAAGTACAACAATCTGCTTTGTCATAGGTGAATGAACACATCATGCAGTGGCAGTGTCAATGGCCAGTTCAAAAGATTGAACAGTAGACACATGACTCATGCCACCAGATAGTGCTAAGCAATGCTAGTGTGACATTTAGCAGACTGATGATCACACATGCCATTTCAGTGTACTTCCTCAAATGTCACTCATGAAATTGTTGTGCATTTACACAAAACCGTGGTGTGATGGACTCCCACATACGTACACATTTCAATGTGTGAGATGGCTAAGCGACACACAGTAATGAAGGTATGACCACATAATGGGCCTATTTCACTATGTAGATTGCTGAACTCATGATAATACTTGCTCTTTGTGCACACACTCTGCACATTGTGTTGTGACTGGGTGCCATGTCCGACTTACGCAAGTAGATATGGCAGGTACAGCAGCTACGTAGAGGCACATGTCTCACACATGTGCTTTGTCAACTACTCCCAGGGCTGGTGACACAAGATGTTGTAATGTACCTTTTGGAATTCACATAGTCTGATTCTGTTTTGGGGGTACTCACTGTGTGAATACTGGTCAGCTGTGCAAATAGTTTAGATCAAGGTGTCCCTGCATGTGAGTTATGCTGTAAGCTGAAGTGTTTCTGCCTATCATTGTTGGCGCTGTCTCCGTGAACACGTAAGATGTTGGACACATCACATAGGGGGATTTAATTGACATGTGTGCCCTTTCATCTCACCTAGGAGACGACCAAATGTGCATCGTCAATTCACAGTCTGGCGGAAATGGAGGATGAGGACATCATAAAGAAATTCCGTCTGGATCGACCTACCCTTCAAGACCTATGTGCTCTGTTGGAGCCCCATTTGAGGCCTCGCAGAGCCTATCCAACTGCGTTGACACCAACGTGTAAGGTGATGGTGGCCCTGCATTTCTTTGCTACTGGTTTGTTCCAGTACACGGTGTCTACCGCAGGTGGGATGTCACAACCTATGTTAAGCATGGTGCTACGTGATGTCCTGTCTGCTATGATATAAATTAACAACAGGAGAGAGAGGGAGTTTTTTGGAGCCACTCTTAGTCCCCCAGGGCTAGTATAGATCAACAACAGAAGAGTGTGTCCATCAGATGTGAACAAGTGCAGAGCGATTAAGAAAAGTGAATCACTATGTTTTTAAAAGAACCCTCACTCACCAACCTAGTTGGTGACATGCTTCATCATTGGGTTCCCACCGGAGAGACCGAATGTCTCCCCGGTGTGCTGCGACGCCTGAATTACAGCGGAGCTGGTTTTTTGTGTGTGGATGCAGTGCAAAGGGTGATAGTGTAAGTTAAAATATGCCACAGTTTCAACCAATAAGGAATTTTAATAGTGGTAAACCGGACACAATTAAAAATGGTGTGGCGGACGTTAGAAACTGGTGATAATTAGGCCAGCTACGTCCTAAATCAAGTGCAAAGTGATAAAAGTGGTCAACATGTTTCTGCTTCTGGCGTCAATACACGAAGCATTCGTCAGGACCTAATGTGAGACCACCACGGCGGTATACGCGCGCTGAGGCGTACCCTAACCTGTGGGGTCAGATACCGCTTGAGACTTACGGTCAAGATTACCCTTCAGCAATTTCTGAGAGCTTTAGTTGTGATGTTCAATTCAGTTTCGCTACATGAGTCCGGGTGGGAGGCGGGACTTGTAGTCACACTTACTCCAAAGTCACCAGCCCTCTGCAACACCTATTCGGCCCTCCTGCGGACTCGGATATACATACAGGAACCGATGCATCCATTTCCCCAGGAGGCATGAGTTGGCGGCTGTGAAGGGTGATTTTTATGTCCTTGGCTACATCCCTAATGTTGTTGGTGCCATTGACTGCACACATGTTGGCCTGGTTCCACCACAGGCACGTGAGCACATCTACAGGAACAGGAAGCATTTCCATTCCATCAATGTGCAAGTGGTATGCCAGGCGGATATGATAATCTCACATGTCTGTTCCAAATTTCCAGGATCAGCCCACAACTCCTACATCCTGCATAACAGCATCGTACCACAGCTGATGGCAAATCTGCATCCAGAGCGTGCGTGGATTGGGGGTGAGTACACAGGGTCAAGTAGTGTCCTGTATGTGTGACATGATGTTCTCAGCCACTGTTTAGATTATAATATTGGTCTGTGTATCTCACACCTAGGTGACTCTGCATACCCCAACCGGCCTTGGTTGCTGAGCCCACTGAGGAATCCCAGGACCCCGGGGGATGCCCGCTACAATGATGCCCATGAGAGGACACGTCGTGTGGTGGAGCGTACCTTTGGTCTACTTAAGTCACAATTTTGCTGCCTGGACAAGACCGGAGGTGCACTGATGTACTCCCCCTAAAAGGTATGTCAGATCGTAGTTGCATGCTGCATGCTCCATGACCTGGCCTTGAGCAAGGAGATCCCCCTGCTCCTGGACGATGATGAGCAGAGAAGTGTGGCTCAATGATTAGAGCGGCAGACCCTGATGCGGAGGTCTAGCCCGGGACCAGGGTTCAATTCCCCGGCTCGGCGGGTCTTGGGCTCAAAAATTCCACGGACCTGATAATTCTCGCCTCGGTGCCTATTCCAATCATGGAGTCCCACTCTGCAACTCTGGGCAATAGCTTGCTTAATCTCCACAACGGCCCCCACAACGCTAAGGATGCCTGGCCTCCACCTTGGGGGCGCCCAGGAGTGGACGCCTCACAGGGAAAGCCAGGATGGGTTCCACGGCGGTATTCGTACAAGCGCCTTGAGACCCTTGCGAGTGAGTAGTGAGCTATACAAGTATCAATTTACATTTACAATTTACATTTATGAGCAGCCATGGCCACCGTCTGCAAACCCACCCATGTCCTGAGAGGATGATAGTGGAGAGGAGGAAGGTGTCGACCTGCGTCAACAGCTCATTAACCGATATTCCCCTTGAAGGTGAGTGAAAACGTACAACGGTGCCATTGTCTGCAGATTTTGTTGTTGCTGAAAAGGCCTAGGTGAGCTTTGTGACTACTGCCTGTTGTTGGATCTGTGCTGGCTGCTAATGTTTCTGGGACAGGGTAGTCATGCACAGCTGCAGGATGTCCATGTTAGTACTGTTGCTCATTGTAATGTGTGCAGAATTGAGTACCTTGATGACAAAGGTTGTGTAATGGGTGTGATGCCATCACCTGACAAGTGAATAGTGTTCTCTTGTGTTTTCCTAGGTCCCTTCAGCCTCTCAATGCCTCAAAACAATCATTGATCCTGGTACATTGTAAACAGAGTCAACATTGTGCATCCTGGAGCTGACACGAACCCATAGGTGTGTAAAGAGGGTTTATTTACAATGGGAATATGTGACAGGGAAGTGAATATTTACAAAAATGTGGAAAGTGAATCAATGAGTTGTCAGTGATGGAAGATGAGACAATCGAGCAGTCACCACATTGATGTGGTGACCCAGCCCAACAGGCGGATGCCATTAACCTGGCAGTGTGGGTAAGGACAGTCAACAAAGTCAATGGCAAGGTGAAGAGGGATGCTATAATGGCTGACTCCTTGACTGGCGTTTGGCTGGTGCTTTGCCACGGGATCCTCCCTGAGATGTCTTTGTACGGCCCCTTGAATGTTTGGCATGGGGGGCCTCTGCTGCTGGCTTAGCGGGGTCTGAGGACTACCCCCTCTCTGTGGCCGCAAGGGAGGTTGGGGAACTGTCATCCTGTGGGCCACTGTAGGGAGGTGGAGCTGTTGTTTGGGCCGCAGGCCTGTCTCTCAGAACCTCCACAAGCTGGCCCAAGAGGTCCAAAATTTGGCCCACGCAGGTGTCTGTGGGCCTCAGCAGCAGGCGGCGCTCACTGGAATCTTCCAGAGCCTGGCCCGTGTGTCCCTGGGGCCGATCATAGGTCCCAAGGACTCTGGCGATGTTGGCCAGGGCTTCGGTCCCAGTGTCCGGTTGGGTTTGACGCCCAGTTGCCCTTCCACCTGCCCTGCTATCCCGGACCTGTGGCGTCACCACTCTACGCACCTGCCTACTCTCCCTGCCCTCCTCAGATTGTGGGGTGGGCTGGTCAGCCCCTGATTCAGGGAGAGTGTTGCAGGCAGAGGTGGTCGTGTTGGTGATGGTGGAGGCAGCACAGGTCGTTACAGCAGGGGTCAGCTTAGTTGTTGTGGCTGATGTGGTGGCAGGGCGGACAGTGGGGTCCTGGGACCAGTTGCGCCCTTGTATGCCTGATGGGCAGGCTTCTGGCTCCGCATCCTTGAAATCCAGGGAGTCAGCATCAGAGAGTCCATGTTCAGAGGGTGGAGACTGGCTCTGAAGGTTGGTGTGATCGACTTCTGCTGTCAGTTCTTAGTCACCTGTGGAACAGAGGGGAAATGGTCATTGAAGTGCACCCCTCAAGCTTAGTGTTAGATGAATCTTCTTTACAGGTTATACACCACACAGTTTAGTAGTTATCACATTGTATGTCTGCACAGTACTCTGCATCATGACATGATGTGGAGGTACAGACATTACTTGTCCATGGTGTGACATATCAATAGATACCATGCGCCACGTGCAGATTTTGTGATTACAAGGACATGCTGTCATCTAACGGCTAGTGGCACAACGACTTTATGTGAAGCATCTTTGTTGATTACTCTGCATGACTGACGTTACATCTGAGCATGAACTAGCCATTGTTATCTCATGCATACCTTTGTCATGTCATGTCCTTTGCTTTATTTGTACTACAGACCATGCTTGCTTTGTTTTCATATGGTCCTTGATGCTCTGCCCCCATGGCACTTACAGATAGCATTCAGTGCTGTGCATGATTGTGCACTGAATTTCTCCAACATGTGATTTGGTGAGTCACACTTTGGTTTTTGTGACAGTTACATATGCTTAGCTGTCTGCACACTGCAAGTGGCAATTGGATCTGGGACAATTTTGGTGGGATGTGAGGGCTGGTGTTGTCATATGGCTCCATGCTTGTTGAGAGGAATGGCGGGGTGCATGCACTGTCTATTTACCTGTTCAGTTGGCACATTTGGGGGAATTTCTGATACATCTTTCTGGGTGTGTGTTGGAGTGCTGCATCCTGCCCAGCTGTGGGACAAGGGGGCCTGGTGGGAGTTGCAGTGCTGGCCTCCAACCCACACACAACCCTCCCTGAGAAAATGGCTACCTACCTGTTAGTTTGATGAAGGTAATGTAATGGCTGACACATGTTTCTGTTTGGGGTGGGAGGGTGCTCCACCTTGCCGAACTTAAGACAAGGGGGCCTGTTGGGAGTTGTGGTGCTGACTTCCCACCCACAAACACCCCTCCCTGTTAAGATGGCTACCTACCTGTAAGTTTGATGACTGAGATTCAATGACTGCCAAATGGTTGTGTGTGTGTGGAGTGCTCCATCTTGCTCAGCTTTGGCACAAGGGGGCCTGTTGGGAGTTGTAGTGCTGGCCTCCCACCCACACACACCACTCCCTGTGTAGATGGCTAGCTACCTGTGAGTTTGGTTGGTGAGGTACAATGGCTTCCACATGCTTCTGGCTGGGGGGAGTGCCCCATCTTGCTCAGGGGAGGGACAAGGGGACCTGGTGGGAGTTGTAATGCTGGCCTCCTACCCACACACCCCCTCCCTGTGTAGATGGCTACCTACCTGTGAGTTTGGTTGGTGAGGTACAATGGCTGCCACATGCTTCTGGCTGGGGGAGTGCTCCATCATGCTCAGGGGAGGGACAAGGGGGCCTGTTGGGAGTTGTTGTGCTTACTTCCCACCCACAAACACTCATCCTTGTTAAAATGGCTGGCTCCCTGTGGATCAGAGGAAGTGATTGGTTGCACATGGCTCTTGGGTGGGGGGAGTGTTCCATCATGCTGAACTGTGGGACAAGGGGGCATGGTGGGGGTTGTAGTGCTGGTCTCCCACCCACACCCCCTCCCTGTGAAGATGGCTACCTACCTGTGAGTTTGGTTGGTGAGGTACAATGGCTGCCACATGCTTCTGGTTGGGAGAGTGCCCCATTGTTGGAAGGCGGACCTCGGGGAGTCGGAGAGACCACCCAGAGGGGCCCCCACACTGTACGAAGTAGCCGAGCGCCGCTGAGAAGCCTCCGAGGGAGATCCTTCTCCTATCATGCACTAGCACAGTAACACCACCACACCGGACTCAAGGAGGTTGTCTCAAGACGAGCAAATCTTTATCAGCACTTAAAGGTTACGGGATCAATATTTACACAAAAAGGATCGGGGGATCCACAAAAGTCTCAGTGTCTCTTTAGAAGGGAAGGGGTAGCGGGACAGTCTTTGGCAGGAGCTCAGTACGAGGGTACCTGGGGCCCAGTTCTTATCCTCGAGCTGGAGGACCTCCGGATCTCGGAGGGGTCGAGCCACGACGGCGTCAGCAGGGCTCTGGCGTTCAGTTTGTGGAGAGCCGCGACCAGGTCAGCGAGGCACTCAAGATGGTTTCTGCTCAGCTCGAGCCGCGACGTCGTCAGCAGGGCTCCGAGGGAGGATTCAGCGAGGTTGGGCCGCGACAGCGTCAGCAGGGCCCCGATGTTCCGGGGGGCTTCAAGGTTTCAGCAAGAAGGAGCCGCGACGCAGTCTGCAGGGCTCGTGGTGGATTCAAGCAAGAGTTCTTCTCCGTAGGGTCGGCCGCGATTCGATCAGCAGGGCTCTCGACTCCGGGATACAACTGCCGGTCTGTTGCGGGGTCGCCCCAGATATAGGCCTGGAGCCCTTTGAAGTCCGGACCCTTGCGCCCGGAGGGGCGGAGAGGCCGGGTTGGGAGCGGCCAGACGCCCAGCAGGAGAGGCGCCGGGCCCAGGAGAGATGGAGGCCGATCGCACCTAGGTGTGTGGGGACGGTTGGGGGTCCCATCGATACCGCCCTCCGCCAGGGCGATGAGGTGTTCACGTGATACCCCCTGGCCAGTTCTTGGTGCCTCAATGTCTGGGCCTCGCTGGGGCCGAGGCCGGGTTGAGCGGAGTCAGGTGGACTGGTGTGCAGGGTCACGTGGCAGGCAACAAAATGGTGGAGCCCCGAGGTGTATGCGACCTCGTGCGGCTCGAACGGGTGGCCCGTGGAGGCCAGGGCGGGGAACGGGCCCAACCCCAGGGAAATCAGGACCACGCCACGAGGCCGGGTCCAACAGGCGTCCCCCCCAGCCGAAGGCAGGGAGAGTCACCCATCTTCTTGGGGATTCTCCTCGTCAAGGCGGAAGAAGCGGGACAGGCCGTCAGCGTTGGCGTGGTGGAGAAGTGTGGCTCACTGGTTAGAGTAGGCAGACCTGGAAGCAGAGGTCAGCCCAGGACCAGGGTTCAATTCCCGGCTCGGCTGGGTCTTGAGTCCATAAATTGTCCATGGACTCGATAATTCTCGCTCCAGTGCATACTCGATTCATGGGTTCACACTCTGCGACTCTGGGCAATAGCTTGCTTAATCTCCACAATGGCCCCTCGCGGCGGGATGCCTGGCTTTCACCTTGTGGATGCCCTGCTGGGTTATCTCACAGGGGAATACCAGGACGGGTTCCCTAAGCAAGCGCTTAGAGACCGGTTGGTGATTTGCGCTATATAAATATCTGCACATTTACATTACATTTACATTTACATTGCCGGGTCGGTGCTCAACCGAAAAGTCCATCCCTTGCAGGGCAATGGACCATCGCAGCAGCTTGGGATTCTCGCCTCTCATTTGCATTAACCACCGCAAAGGCCGGTGGTCAGTCTGGACCCGAAAGTGGGTACCGAAGAGATAGGGCCGGAGCTTCTTAAGGGCCCACACTACAGCGAAGGCCTCGTGCTCGATGGTGCTCCATCGTTGCTCCCGGGGCAGCAGCCGTCGGCTGATGAAGGCCACTGGGCGGTCGAGTCCCTTCTCATCAACCTGAGACAGGACGGCCCGATCCCATATTCGGAGGCGTCTGTCTGTACGATAAACTCTTTACTGTAGTCAGGGGCCTGGAGCACAGGGGCAGTGCACATCACGGCCTTGAGAGTCTCGAAAGCTGATTGGCAGCGGGGAGTCCAGTGCACCTTCTTGGGCTGCT
Organism: Triturus cristatus; assembly: GCF_964204655.1. Taxonomy (NCBI): domain Eukaryota; kingdom Metazoa; phylum Chordata; class Amphibia; order Caudata; family Salamandridae; genus Triturus; species Triturus cristatus. The sequence continues at coordinate 623,388,194 of NC_140588.1, read as the reverse complement.
TCTTCGAGGTGAGCTCCGTGAGAGGCCCCACAATGCTCCCATAGTCCCGGATGAACCGCCGGTAGTATCCGGTGAGGCCAAGGAAGGCCCGCACAGCGGTCTGGGTAGTGGGAGGTTCCCATGCCTGGATGGCATCGACTTTTGGCTGGAGGGGGGCCACCTGACCGCTTCCCACCTGATGGCCCAGGTAGGTCACCGATCCTTGGCCGACCTGGCATTTGCTGGCCTTAATCGTGAGCCCAGCCCTTTGGAGGGCGGCCAGGACGGCTTTGAGGTGAACTAGGTGCTCAGCCCAGTGGTTGCTGTACACGGCAATGTCATCCAAATAGGCCGCGCTGAAGGCCTCGAGCCCGGCCAGGACCTTGTTTACGAGTCTCTGAAAAGTGGCCGGGGTATTCTTCATGCCGAAGGGCATCACCCGAAAGTGGTAATGCCCATCAGGGGTAGAAAAGGTGGATCTTTCTCGGGCGCCGGGGGTAAGCTGAATCTGCCAGTACCCGGCGGTGAGGTCCAGCGTGCTCAGGTAGCGGGCGGATCCCAAGCGATCGATGAGTTCGTCGGCCCGGGGTATAGGATGGGCGTCCGTCTTGGTCACAGCATTCAGGGCCCGGTAGTCTACACAAAATCGCAGCTCCGGGGGATGGCCGGGGGCTGCGGCTTTTGGTACCAGGACGACAGGGCTGGCCCATGGGCTGTCAGAGGGCTCGATGACCCCGAGGGCCAACATCTTCGCTACTTCGGCCTGGATGCATGCCCGTACTCGGTCGGGTACCCTGTAGGCTCGGTGTCGCACGGGGGGGCTGTCCCCGGTCTCGACGTCGTGGACGCACCAGTGGGTCACCCCCGGGGTGAGGGAGAAGGGGGCTGCGTAGTCCTGCAGCAGTTGTTGACAGTCGATGCGCTGTTCCGGGGTCAGGGAGGAGGCGAGTTGGACACCTTTGATGGATCCGTCGTGGACGTCGTTCTGCAAGAGGTCGGGTAGGGGCTCGGAGTCGTCCTCGCCCCCCTCGTTGGTCGCCAGCAGCAGGCTCAGTTCGGTCCGGGCGAAGTAGGGTTTGAGCCTGTTAGCATGTAGAACCCGGAGGGGGTTCCGGGGGGACTCTAGGTCAACTAGGTAGGTGACGGGGCTCTTCTTTTCCACCACCTTGAAAGGCCCAGTCCACTTGTCCTGGAGGGCGCAGGGCTCAACAGGGGCCATGACCCAGACTCGCTGGCCTGGCTCAAACTCGATTGTCGAGGCGTTCCGATCGTACCACCGCTTCATGTCCTCCTGGCTGGCTTCGAGGTTGGCTTCGGCCAGGGCTCGGAACTTGCGGGTCTGGTTACGTAGGGTCAGGAGGTATCGGTAGACGTCAGGAGGGGCGCCCTGGAGCTTCGTCTCCCAGCCCTCCTTGACCAGGCTGAGGGGCCAGCGGACCGGATGTCCATACAATAGTTCAAACGGGCTGAACCCCAGGGACTTCTGCGGGACTTCCCGGTAGGCGAACAGGAGGCATGGCAATAGGACATCCCATCTCCGCCGGAGGGGTACTTCTAAGCCCTGGATCATCCCCTTTAGGGTTCGGTTAAAGCGCTCTACCAGCCCGTTCCCCTGGGGGTGATAGGGGGTTGTGAATTTGTACGTGACCCCGCACTGCTGCCACAGGGACCGCATGTATTTGGAGATGAAGTTTGTGCCCCGGTCGCTCACCACTTCGCGGGGAAATCCCACTCGGGAGAAGATTCCCATTAAGGCCCGGCCCACCACAGGGGCCGTTACAGTTCTTAGCGGGACAGCCTCCGGGTACCTGGTGGCGTGGTCCACGAGGACCAGGATGAAGCGGTGGCCCAGGGCGGTCCGGGGGTCCAGGGGCCCCACAATGTCGATCCCGACCCGTTCGAACGGGGTGCTGACGGCTGGAAAGGGCTGGAGGGGGGCCATGACCCGACCCCCGGTCTTCCCGCTGGCTTGGCAGGTCTGGCAGGACCGGCAGTGGTTGTCCACGTCTCTCCGCATCCGGGGCCAGTAGAAGTGGGTCACCAGACGGCTGTAAGTTTTGTCTTGTCCCAGGTGCCCGGCGAGGGGCACGTCATGTGCCAGGTTGAGAAGGAACTCTCGGAATCGGAGAGGGACCACCAACACGCGGCTGGCCCCGAGTTCTGCCACTTTCTGTTCACTGTACAATAGGCCCTCGGCCCAGTAGACCCAGTGGGTGCCGGTCTGGTCACCGTCGGCTTGTGCGGACGCTTGTCGTCGGACCCCTTCGAGAGAGGGACAGGACTGCTGTTCTTGCTGGAACTGTTCTCGCGAGGGGCCCCCTTCGTGGTGCCATTGTGTAAGTTCTGGTAGGGCGCCTAGGGAAGCAATCTCTTCGGGGGAGGGTTCAGTCGGTCCAGTGTCGGTGTCCGCCTCCCCCTTGCTGCAGGTGGGGGTTGGTGCGAGCCCCTCGGGCGGGGCGGTACCGGGGGCCTGGGATGAGCGGGGGGCCTGGGCGGCCATGGACCGGGTGATGGCGCAGGCCCATTCGGATAGTCCCAGCATTCGGAGGTGCTCTCGTCGCTCCACTTGAGCCCAGGGGGAACTCTCTAGGTCGTTCCCCAGGAGGCAGTCCACTGGTGCGTCGTCCCGGACAGTCACTTTCAGTAGGCCTGTCACCCCTCCCCACTCGATGGGACCAGGGCCATCTGGCACAGGCTTTCGCTGTTGTCGGCCATCCGGACGGGGCACAGCACATCGGGTAGGATTTGTTCGGGGGTCACCAGGTGGCAGCGGACAGCGGTGACACTGGCGCCGGTGTCACGAAGGGCTTCGGCCCGTCGGCCATTGATGGTGACCTGCTGCCGGTATTTCTGGGTGTTGCTTGGGATTGGTGTGCGGGGCACCATTTCTCGGCTGCCCAGGCAGACCAGGGACATGGCCGCCGGCTCCCATTCGGTGGTTCCTCGGTCGAGGATTTCTTCTACTTCCTCTCCTTCCCCCAGGGCGGCGGCCACCAGCTGTCGGGGCGGGGGCCCGCCGGCCCCGCTTCTTCGGTTCAGGGGGCATACCGGATCGCTGGCATAGTGTCTGGTTTGTTGACAGCCGTAGCAGGTTACTGGGGGCCGTGGTCCGGTTCTGGCTGAGGTCGCCCCTCTTCGGGCTAGGCTCGGGGAGAGGTGTTGCGGCGGCGGCCCTCGAGGCGGGCTCCTGGGGGCCCCGGCGGGGGGTCCCGATTCCGGTTCGGCCCTCCCCCTCCACCGCGTTGGCGTGGAGGTCCGGTGGGGTTCCTCTGGTACTCCCCCATCGAGTTCCGGGGGACGCGGGTGTTGACCCATCGATCGGCCTCGACGGCGAGTTTACGTGGGTCGGTCATCTTGCTGTCGAGGAGGTGTTGCCTTAGCTCCACGAAGCAATTGTTGGAGAGATGTTCCCAAACAATGAGGTCGACCAGCTGCCCGTAGGTGGTGACCTTGCTACCCTTGATCCATCCTTCTAGGGCCCGGCTGAAAAAGTCCACATATTCCACCCAGGTAGTGCCCGGGATCTTCTTACAGTCTCTGAACCGCTGGCGGTACATTTCCGCGGTTAGCCCGTAGCGGGTGAGCAGGGCCTCCTTCATGTGGTCGTAGGAGGTCATCACCTCCTCTGGCAGCTGGAGCAGTGTGTCTCGACCTTCACTAAGGAACCGACCCCACAGGCCGGCGCCCCAGTCCTTTCGGGGCACCCGATGGGAGGTCATGGCCACCTCGTACGCTTTGAACCATTGTTGGATGTCGTCATTTTTGTAGTACTCCTTGACGACATCTTTAGGGATATGTACCTTGTTTTCGGCAGGCGGTAGGGAGTCTTTATTGCTGGGGGTGTCGGTCCCCTCTTTCTTTGCCTTGAGCTCGAGCTCCTTGAGGCTTCGCTCGTGCTCAAGGGTCAGTCTTTTTTCTTCCAACTCTCGATGCCGTCTCTTCTCTTCTATCTCCTCTTGTAGCCGTAGCTGCTCTAGGGCCAGTTTCTTTTCTGCTAGCTGGAGTTCGCCGTCCAGCCGTAGTCGTGCGAGCTCTAGTTCGTGGTTCCGGACCTTCTCCCGTTCTCGTATCTCCCCTTCGGAGAGGCCGATTTCTAGGCTGTTTCTTCCTCCGGTTGCCGGAGTCGGTGCGGTTGATGTGGCCACAGTCAGGGGCAGTGGACCTTCGTCCTGGGAGGGGCCTGCCCCGGCCTCTAGCCAGGTCCTCAGGGCTTTCTGCATCTCTTCTTTGGTACCTAGGCCGGTGGTTGCAATGCCCTTGTCTTTGCAGAACTGTTTCAACTCTTTGTGCGTGTATTCCTCCAACCGTTCGGGCTGGAACTCCGTGGTCGTGTTGTTCTCTTGGTTGCTCATGACTTCCGGTTGTTTGGATGGGTAGCTAGTGGGTTACTGGCTTGTACGTACTGCGTTCGGCTCGGATCCCGTCGCTGACCACCAAATGTTGGAAGGCGGACCTCGGGGAGTCGAAGAGACCACCCAGAGGGGCCCCCACACTGAACAAAGTAGCCGAGCGCCGCTGAGAAGCCTCCGAGGGAGATCCTTCTCCTATCATGCACTAGCACAGTAACACCACCACACCGGACTCAAGGAGGTTGTCTCAAGACGAGCAAATCTTTATCAGCACTTAAAGGTTACGGGATCAATATTTACACGAAAAGGATCGGGGGATCCACAAAAGTCTCAGTGTCTCTTTAGAAGGGAAGGGGTAGCGGGACAGTCTTTGGCAGGAGCTCAGTACGAGGGTACCTGGGGCCCAGTTCTTATCCTCAAGCTGGAGGACCTCCGGATCTCGGAGGGGTCGAGCCGCGACGGCGTCAGCAGGGCTCTGGCATTCAGTTCGTGGAGAGCCGCGACCAGGTCAGCGGGGCACTCAAGATGGTTTCTGCTCAGCTCGAGCTGCGACGTCGTCAGCAGGGCTCCGAGGGAGGATTCAGCGAGGTTGGGCCGCGACAGCGTCAGCAGGGCCCCGATGTTCCGGGGGGCTTCAAGGTTTCAGCAAGAAGGAGCCGCGACGCAGTCTGCAGGGCTCGTGGTGGATTCAAGCAAGAGTTCTTCTCCGTAGGGTCGGCCGCGATTCGATCAGCAGGGCTCTCGACTCCGGGATACAACTGCCGGTCTGTTGCGGGGTCGCCCCAGATATAGGCCTGGAGCCCTTTGAAGTCCAGACCCTTGCGCCCGGAGGGGCGGAGAGGCCGGGTTGGGAGCGGCCAGACGCCCAGCAGGAGAGGCGCCGGGCCCAGGAGAGATGGAGGCCGATCGCACCTAGGTGTGTGGGGACGGTTGGGGGTCCCATCGATACCGCCCTCCGCCAGGGCGATGAGGTGTTCACGTGATACCCCCTGGCCAGTTCTTGGTGCCTCAATGTCTGGGCCTCGCTGGGGCCGATGCCGGGTTGAGCGGAGACAGGTGGACTGGTGTGCAGGGTCACGTGGCAGGCAACAAAATGGTGGAGCCCCGAGGTGTATGCGACCTCGTGCGGCTCGAACGGGTGGCCCGTGGAGGCCAGGGCGGGGAACGGGCCAAACCCCAGGGAAGTCAGGACCACGCCACGAGGCCGGGTCCAACACCCATCTTGCTCAGGGGTGGGACAAGGGGGCCTGTTGGGAGTTGAAGTGCTGGTCTCCCAGCCACACACCCCTCCCTGTTAAGATGGCTACCTACCTGTAAGTCTGATGACTGAGATTCAACGGCTGCCACATGGTTGTGGGTGTGTGGAATGCTCCATCTTGCTCAGCTTTGGCACAAGGGGGGCCTGTTGGGAGTTATAGTGCTGGCCTCCAAACCCCCCCCCCGTGAAGATGGCTACCTACCGGTGAGTTTGGTTGGTGAGATACAATGGCTGCCCCATGCTTCTGGCTAGGTGGTAGTGCTCCATCTTGCTCAGGGGTCAAACAAGGGGGCCTGTTGGGAGTTGTAGTGCTGGATTCACACCCACAAACACCCCTCCCGGTGGAAATGGCTACCTACCTGTGAAGTTGAGCAGAGGGAGGGAATAGGTTACACATGGCTCTTGGGGGAGTAGTATTCCATCCTGCTCAGGGGTAGGGCAAGAGAGCATAAGATGGCTACCTACCTGTTAGGTGAAGCTGAGCAATGCAATGGCTGTCACATGGTTTTGGGTGGTGGAGTGCTCCATCCTGCTCGGCTATGTGACAAGAGGGCCTGGGGGGAATAGTGCTGCTGCTCTCCAACCAACATACACCCCTCCCTATGAAGATGGCTACCTACCTGTTAGTTTGGTGAGGGTAATGTAATGGCAACCACGTGCTTCTGGGTGGGGGGAAGGGATGGGTGCTCCACCTTGCTGAGCTGTGGGACAAGGGGGCCTGTTGGGAGTTGTAGTGCTGGCTGCCTGTACACAGACACCCCTCCCTGTTAAGATGGCTGGCTCCCTGTGGAGGAGAGGAAGGGGATGGTTACACATGACTCTTGGGTGGGGGGAGTATTCCATCCTGCTGAGCTGTGGGACAGGGGGCCTGTTGGGAGTTGTAGTGCTGGCTGCCTGTATACATGCAACCCAGGGAATGTTGCTAGCTACCATTGTGGTGAATGAGAGGGAGTGAATGTTGGATCTGTGAGACATGTGTTGAGGAGTGTGTGGTTTACATGAGTGCATTTGGGACTGGGGGTGTAGCTTTGTAGTAGTGTTTGTAGTGCAAGACAGTACATAGCCGTGTGCTGGTAGACATTTGTTTGTACTTCCCAGCCTCCACTCCCCGGCCTATTCCTGTGAGACTCTCTGGATGCAGTATGGCAAGCACCTTCTCCCATACAGTGAATGTTCTTGGTGGAATGGGAGGGCCACCGCCAGTCATCTGAGCCAGCTGACGGTTCTTGTAGTTCTTCTGTTTCACCTGCCTCTTCAGGTCATGCCACCGCATCATGATTTCCTTCTTGGTGCGTGGGGTGGTCCCTACTGCATTGACTTTGCTGACTATCCTTCCCCACATTTGTTCTCTGGTGGCTAATGGTGTCTGTTGTACCAGGTGACCAAACAATTGTGGTTCTACTCTGATTATCTCATCTGCCATGACTGCTAACTCATTTTCATTGAATTTGGGAATTTTCTTTTGTGCCATGGTGTGTGATATGCAAATGGTTTGAGGTGCAGTTGGGAGGGTGGTGGGGTGGTGTAGGTGGTGTGTGTGTGTGTTGTTGTGCTGGTGAGAGGTGTGTTGTTTGCCTATCCAATGTGATGCAGGGTTTAGTTCCTTCAGCGCTGGAGTAGTGCAAAGGATTCTGGTCAGGGAAGGGGCAGGTTTTATACTCACCTATGTGGGTGTGTCAAAATGGTGTATTCCTGTCAGGTGTGTTGCATGGGTTGTCCTTGGATTTGTATTTTGTTAGTTGCCATGGGGGTGTGTCCTTGGGGTGTGTTAGGTCTTTTTGGGGGCTGAGCTAGTTTGATGTGTGCTCTTGGTGGCCTTGTTGTATGTTTTTTTTTTCGATCGTCATAATAGTTCCGGTGCTACAGCGGCGGTGGGTATGCAACAGCCCTTCCGCTGGCTCTCCCATTCATCACTGTTTGCGATCGCGGTGGTCGGAAACAGCTCAAAGGTATCCTAATTGTGCGTGCGGTCACTCTGCTGGCCTTGCGGCGGGTTTAGGTTTTTCCACCACGAATCCGACTGCGAGAATGGATTTTCACCTGCTCTGCCCGCTACCAGCAGTCTTTTGCGGCATCGTTCCGCCGCGGTCGGAATTTTCTGGCCATTGATCTTCATCTGCCTGCCGGTTTTGCCGCAGTACCTGCGGATGGTTAATTTCTGCTACCATGGCGGTTGGGATGGTTTTCCGACTGCTATCTTAATTGACCCCAAAGGGGTCGATTCCGATCCGGGTCGTACAGCCCTCCGAGAGCTGTCTGTAGCCTTACCTTGTGACCGACTTGTACCGGGAGCCGGTCCGTCCGGACGACGAAGTACGATGCCCAAAAGTGCTACAATTCTGTCCGACACGTAGGCTGTGATTCCAGCAGCATTTCCAGTACGAGCCGTACTTCCAAATGCCGATTCGAGTCGCCCAGAAGCAGTTCCCACAGCAGTTTCCAGCTGGACAAGTACGATGCGCAAATCCTACGCGCTGGACGGGTCGCCACTAGCAGCATGTTACAGCATCCAGGAGAGCTGCATATCAGGTCCGATTCGCGCCACAACCCGATCCATGGCTATGAGACGGACCAACTCTCAACGTGTACGAGATGGAGCAATGATCAGCAAGTACGAGTCAAACCAACGATGAATCCCATCGCGCAGGCCATCCCAGTACTGTAAATCTATGACCGGATCATGAACAGACGTGCACATCGCAGACGGTAAGTCAGACACCCCCACAAACCAACGTCACACACACATAGGGGGGTGACATCCCTTCCACCAGCAACAGCAATACCACAGATGTAGCATGGTCCTCACTACCAGCAGTCACCACACCTAGGGTGGGGTTCCCATCACCCCTACCAACCACAATCATAGGGGGCTGGATGCCCTGCACCACTACCCCCAACTCATAGGGGGATTGATGCCCTGCACCACTACCCCCAACTCATAGGGGGCTGCATGCCCTGCACCATAACCATCCCCACTCATAGGGGGCTGTATGCCCTGTACCACTACCATCCCCACTCATAGGGGGATGGATGCCCATCACCACTACCAACCACAATCATAGGGGGTTGGATGCCCTGCACCACTACCCCCAACTCATAGGGGGCTGGATGCCCTGTACCACTACCCTCCCCACTCATAGGGGGATGGATGCCCTGTACCACTACCCCCAACTCATAGGGGGCTGTATGCCCTGCACCACTATCATCCCCACTCATAGGAGGATGGATGCCCTGCACCACTACCCTCCCTAATCATAGGGGGCTGTATGCCCTGCACCACTACCATCCCCACTCATAGGGGGATGGATGCCCTGCACTACTACCCCCAACTAATAGGGGGCTGGATGCCCTGCACCACTACCCCCAACTCATAGGGGGCTGTATGCTCTGCACCACTACCATCCCCACTCAGAGGGGGCTGTATGTCCTGCGCCACTACCATCCCCGCTCATAGGGGGATGGATGCCCATCACCACTACCAACCACAATCATAGGGGGCTGGATGCCCTACACCACTACCCCCAACTCATAGGGGGCTGGATGCCCTGCACCACTACCCCCAACTCATAGGGGGCTGTATGCCCTGCACCACTACCATCCCCACTCATAGGGGGATGGATGCCCTGCACCACTACCCTCCCCATTCATAGGGGGATGTATGCCCTGCACCACTACCCCAAACTCATAAGGGGCTGTATGCCCTGCACCACTACCATCCCCACTCATAGGGTGACCAAGCAAACCACCCCCTAACATCTTGGCAAGATGATATGTTTGTGTGTGCAAAATGCCCACAACACAGATCCTGACAGTGAATATACAATGTGACTCCCATCACGTGTCTGCCCAAAAGGTTGTTGTGGGGTTCCAAAAAACAGTTTTTCAGGATCATTGTGGTAATGAGGTCTAAACCCCACATCACTACAGTGAGCAAAAGGTGAGTGTGGGGTCCAAAAATCCAGCATTGTAGGATCATTGGGGTAAAGGGGTCTAAAACCCCCATCACTACAGTGACTAAAAGGTGAGTGTGGACATAACAATAGCAGCATCACCAGACCAGCATTTGTGACTACTGGACCCTACACCACAATCAATGTAGTGGCAATGTGGTGGTTGTGTCACATACAAACATAGATTTGAGAGGCAAAGAATGCTGTGTACCACAAGAACTCCCTCTGCCATGTGCAGGCAAGCATTGGCCATGACCCCTGACAATGCCGACAGTGTCCAATTAGACTATGTGAAAAGTGAGCATGATGATGCATACACACATTTCTCTACGAACAGACACACAAACTGCGGAATCCTATGGAGACTGTCGATGTTATGTGACAAAGTCACATACCATGGCAGCAATGGGACATACCAAACATGATCAATGTGCAGGATGAAGAGCTACAAGATGCATGGACACTAGGGACAAACCCCCAAACAACATCCCCCCAATGGAACGCTAAAGCCATACCAATGCAGAGGCGCAGATGCACAAACACAGACAGGCAGCCACACACTGCATATCATACACAACATGTGTGTGTGTCTCAGTGTCCCCAGGCTAGTACATAACACTTGACAGTGGGCTGAACTTCAATGACACACATGTGTACACAGTGCCATTCAAAAGTAACTCATTAACTGGGCACACCTTTGTGGGCAAGCAGGGATTGTCAGGTGAGTGGGATCACAAAGGATTCATGTGACACAAGCTGGGTGGAACAGCAACCAGCACAGCAAGAGACAGACCCAACACAGCACTACCCTCTAGTACCCTAATTTGTGGTAACATTAGCCTGTACGCCAATCCCACTGTGATGATAAAGCTAGGTTTTCCCCATACTGCATAGCACAGTCAGATGTGCGTCCTGGGTCATTTTTCCTGAACAACAAACTCACATCACACCTCCATAAACACTAATCACTGGCCATGGCCTGCAAACAATGGGCAAAAAGTAGGTAGGGGCCTCGACATGAAACATCTCTCATTTGGCCACCCTCAACACCACACACTTTGATCTGCAACAATGTGCATCAGCTAGGCACACAGGGACTGGTGATATTGCTCATGCACACATGACAAGCCCAGGGGTGGTGGGGGGATCTAAGGTACCCACAAATCCTCACACATGGGCTGTCAACAACACCTGTGAAGGTCTGCCACACGGCATAGCATGCGGCACATCGGCATAACGTGCAAACTACACAATTCATTCGGAACCCTGCCACACACCTACACCAATGTTGAACCAAAGGCGAGCCACAACGAACAAATGTTGACAACTTCCAACATAGCAGCAATGACCCTGATGTTAGGGAGTAGTCACACACACATACAAGTGACCCTCTCACTGACAAATACCACATAGGGAAAACAACATGATGTTGGTAACACATAAGTGCCAATGGGAATCCAGAATGTGACCCACGTGCGTTGGACAACATCCCTGGAATTTACAACTGAAACAGCCAGGGATGACACCCTAATGACCAGTAGTTTGTCATGCACCTACATCCCAGAAAAGGCAGGGTGTTGGACTTGGCCTTTTTTGGCAGGTTCACCCCTAAACTTTTTGCCTTTCCTGTGACCTGGTATTGGTGGTCCAGTTTAAAGTGTGTGCGCTCTCTGAGTGCATGTGGTGAGATTGGCCTGCCCTCCCATAGGAATGGATAGGGAATATGTGTGACTGGTGGAGAAGTGCCACTTCTAGAAGTTGGCATTTCTGTGTGCTGTGTGTCTGCCTGCCTGATGTGGAGTGCATGTCTGGCTTGTGATTGACAGGTGCTGGATGGTGTGGGGAATTCCAGGAGCCAGGGTAAGTCAGCCCAGTGGTGAATAGAGAGATCTGCATGCAGATGGGAGGGAGGAGTTGCACCTGGGATCTGAATAAGACTGTGCCTTCCCTCCACAATGCTGGCTCTGCCCCCTGTGGTGCGTCTATTCCCTGAGCCCCCACCTGACAAAGGAGACAGGAGCTGAGCAAAACAAAGTGCTCCACAGCTCCCCTAAACCAGTTCTGACTGGTATCCCCGGGCCCTGTGCTGTGACACAACGGGATTTCTTGGTATAAATTTAGGGGCTGTGACCCCATGAAATTGTTCAGTTCTGGTGCTGTTCCTGCTGTGGCGTGCTGCTGCTGGGACCCAGGGGGGGATGCCATTAGGGCTTGCCTCCCTGGGCCCTGCCTTGCCCCTGGATACCTGGACTTCTTTTTGGGACCCTTCTGCCTTGTTTTTATTCCAGGACCCTACAAAGACGTTTGGAGCACTTTTGCGCCCTGAGAGCGCTGTGCTATATTTCTGTTATTTTCCCCCAAGAGAGGAGAGCGTGGGGCTGCGCAGCATTGAGCTGCAGCCCTTGGTGAGGGAATCCCTCTCATAGGGATTCTCCCGTTATGCCTATTGTGGCGGGTGCCCACCCCGCATGTTTCATTACTTCGCGGGTACCCACCCTGCTTCCATGCCGCATTTGCTTTGCATTGATGGCGGGTGCCCACCCCGCTTATTTGTATTTTAATTTTGGTGGGTGTCCACCCCGCCAATGCTTTTAAATAAAATCAGGAGCACACCCCGCGTTTCACCGCCACGGCCCGGGAAGAGTAAAGCCGGAAGCAGAAGTCCGGCCATCTGCCTGGTTGTGGGCGGGGCCGGCGACGCATGCCGGAGCCTCGCGGGCTCCACTTCCGCTTCCGCCGGCTGGGAAGAAGCCGCACAGAGCCTCATGGACTCTTTTCCAGAAGGACCCGGTCCTCGGTGTTGCCGGTGTGCGGGGCTCTCATAGTGAGGAGAGAGCCCCGCGGATTCCCTGCACCAAGTGAGAGAGGACCCGAGTGAAGAGGAGACCGGGAGAAAGAAGGCCGGTCCCCGCCACAGAGAGAAGTAATTAACTGGTGAGTGGAGCCGGTGGGGAGGGGGCCCATATCGGGGGACTCTATCGGTGCCTGGTCCCAGTGTTGTTTCCCCTGAGCAGCCCCGCCAGAGAACAGGCCACTCCCATGTTGCTTCCCATGATTATTTTCAGAGCCCAGTGTGGCTCCAACGAAGGGGGCATATATGTGTTAAGGGCCAGAGGGGCCCGTGTTCGCTCCCACGAGGGCCCAAAAGTTTAGGGGCCCCTGAGGGCCACAGTGCTTGGGGGCATTATTTGTTTACAGAGCCCCGTGTGACTCCAACGTTTGGCATATTTGTTTTCAGAGCCCCGTGTGGCTCCAACGGAGGGGGCACATTTGTTTTAAGGGCCATTGAGAGCCCATGCCTCATTTTAACATTCCCAGCTGCCCAGCAAGTAGTGGACAGCTGCACTGTTAGGTTAATCTTTATTGGGGGACGTGTCTTATAAGCTAGGAGTGAGATGCACTCCTTCGCCCCCATCCATTCACAGCTGCGCAGCACTTAGTGCCAGCTGCAACGTTTAGGCCTGCGCAGATTGCGCACCCTTGACTTCTGCCACCTTGCCAGCAGCCCTGACTTTTGGGACATAGGGCATTTGAGCCCCTTTTGAGATGGCCAGTTGGCCAGGGGGACTGGGAGGTTTGTAGGGCGCCAGGCCTTAATGTGATTATGTGGTGCTAGGAAATGTGATTCATGTTGTATGATTTACGCACCCTGTTCTATACCACTAAATGGGTTTCTATGATTATGAGGTTGTTTCACATATTATGGTTTATGCTAGTGAGATTATGTTCCTCTGTGTGATTTATGCCCCTAATGTATTTATGCTTAGGAGGTTATTGTCTAATGCATTTAGACTGATGAGAGAATTGCATAATGTGTTTATGCTGGTGAGGTTGGCGCAGAATGCCATTCGCCCCTGATGTGATACTGTGCATAATGTAGTTTATGTTACAGGCTGATGCTAAGTACAGTGATTACCAGTGGTTACTAGTTGTGTTCTATGTTTATAAGTTGTACATCTACTAAGTTCACTTTGTGCTGGTTCTGACAGGGGTCAAGTTGGCCCTGTCAGGTGTAAATAATCCCTTGTAAATATGACCTAGTGCCAGGTGGCACCATGTATAATATGTGTTTACTATTCTAATGTGTTATGAGAATACAAAGGCTATTTTTGATATAACCTTGTGTGGTGTTCCTTTTGTAGTGTGCCTGGGATGTTGTTGCTGTGTGCGTGCGCAAAAGCTTTACGCATTGCCTCCGGGATAAGCCTAACTGCTCATTCCAAGCTCCCAAGGGGGTGAGCAGGGGGCTCAACCAAGTACATCGATTTCCCCAAAGCACAAAGACTCGCTGACATCAAGGGGGACTTCCATGCCCTGAGCAGGATGCCACATGTCATTGGCTCCCTTGATGGGACACATGTGACTTTGGTACCACCACAGGCACATGGGCAGACATACCGGAACAGGAAGCATTTCCACTCTATAAATGCTCTAGTGGTTTGTTTGGCGGACATGACCATTTCCCATGTGTGTGCACGGTTCCCGGGCTCAGCGCACGACCCTTACATAATGAGGAGGGGTCGCATCCCAACGATGATGTCACAGATGCAGTACCAGTGGTCCTGGCTTGTCGGTGTGTACTGACTGTTTACTATTGTGTGTGCTTGCTAAAGTTGATTAACACCCTATTTTCACACTCAACTAATGTGCAATTGTCTCTATGTAGGTGACCCCGGATACCTCAACATGCCGTGGTTGCTGACACCCCTCAGGAACCCTGTGACACCGGCGGAGATGTGCTACAATGAGGCACATGGTAGGACCAGGAGAATGATCGAGCGGACATTTGGCCTCCTGAAAAGCAGATTTTGCTGCCTGGACAAGACAGGAGGGGCCCACCCATATGCAGCTGCGAAGGTGTGCAGGATCATCATAGTGTGATGCATGCTACAAAACCTGGCAGTGAGGAAGCGGTTGCCTCTCATCCAGGATGACAATGACCAACCTCTGCCAGCCGTGGAGGATCCTGGCCTGAGGCATGATGCCAGTGATGATGAGCGTGATGGTGATGTTCGGAGCCAACTGATCCAGAACTTCTTCACATGAATGTCAGTATACGGGTATGTGTTGCCAAAGTATTGTGTTTGCCTGACATATGTTGGTGGTGCACTGGTGCTGATTGAGTGTGGCTGTATGCTACCTGTCAGGATGCTTGCTTGATATGTCCTTTCTGGTAGTCTGTACTCCCAAACAGTGTTTACCTGATTGTTAGGTTGAGTCTAGGTAGTTAGTGTTTTGTTTTGAGCATGTATATTGCTGTTGTCAGCTGTAAATCTGTGTTTTTGAGTTTTTTTCTCACTGTCCTTCACAGGGTACTTTGGATGCTGTATGGTGTGGTCTGAACCCCAAGACCCAGATCCCTGTTCCAGAGTTCAAGTACTCGTTGTCCCAACCAATGATGTGCCACACACCCCTGGACTTTCATTGTTCACCACCTGTTTAATTTTTGCTCACTGTCACTTGAGGTTAACTTGCATCAGTTGTGGAATATTTAATAAACCTGTGCTTCACTTTGGGATGTGCTCCGTGTGTGTCCACACATCTGACAGTCATTCTCATCCTGTACCTGTGGGCTGCTTGCCACTGACCCAGGATGGGTGTAGTGTATGTGCATTCCAGTGTATTTCCTGTTAATATCATTGTTGATGATGAGTTAGATGGCCATAGTGAGTATGTGTTGTGGTGCCACAGTGGTGTGTCTCCCTCATAAGTGTCACATTCCCATGCCTCACATAACGGTGTTCACATGGCTGTAGTAGTTGCATGCACAGTGTTCCTTAGCAGATCATCATCGCCATGGCCCAAACCAAGTATAAATCACGACAGAGGCAAGTATCGTGTGATTGTGATTTTATTTCCAAACATGTGTAAGGATGGTGAACGAAATTTGAAGTGCTGTACAATGTGATGGTAATCCAAAGTTCACAGGTGAGTTGGTAGTCTTCGGATTTTAAATGTCCAGAGTAGAATCCACAGTCATTTGGTGCATTGTCACAACTTTGACCCTCCATGTCAAGTGGTTGATTCGTATGTAAGTCGACACGGTTAAATGGTTTGCACACAAAGGACGATATCAAGACCAGGTGTTGGGTACCTGGGGGATATGCATGGCCATCAGCGTCTTACTTGTCCTTCTTCGGACGACCCCTCTTCTTTCTCGGACGACCCTTATGTGCAGGCTGCTGCGGTGCCGAGGACTCTCTGCCAGAGTCCTTCTCCCTCCCTGTGGCTGTTGCGGATGTTGTGGCAACAGATGTTGTGGGTGCACAGGGAGCTGTGGTCATGTTGGTGCTGATCTGGCGGAGGCATGTCAGTATGTCCCTATGCACCGCTGTTAGTTCATCCAATTTGTCCCACTTGGACTCCACCCGGGACATCTGGGAGTCCAAGCGGGCATGATGGGCAGCCTGCTGTTCTTTGAGTTCCTTGAGGATCCCCACTACCTGTCCAAACCCTCCGGTGCTTTCCTGGTACGCATCTATGATATGTTCCAGGTGTGGCTCATCATGCAGTCCAGCACCCTCTGCAGGCCGTGTCCTCTGCCTGTCCGCCCTCCCACCGCCCCTACCCACACGGGCAGGACCTGCCATGGCCGGCACAGGCGACACTAGGCCCCCTTGAGTGTTGGCGTCGATGGTGTTGTCCCGTGCTTCCAGTGTACCCTGTGTACTTGTTCCATTGTTGTTCTGTGGCCTCGGCCTGTCCGTGTTGACAAGGGGTACTCTGTCTGGTGTCAGATGTGGCAGGAGTGGTTGCCGGTGGTGCTGATGTTATTAGTGCTGGGGCTGCACGATGACTCACACCCGAGGTGCCAGGTCCCTCAGGGTCGTCGTCCGAAGAGGAGAGAGACTGATCCCCACCGGGGAGCTCAGGGTCCGCCAGAGTCTGGGGCTGGGACTCTTCTTCATGTCCTGCTGTGTCCCCAGCATCCCCTGTGTTTGGAGGAGACACACAATGTATGTTATGTTTCTACCGACATCAAAGTTGCACACTCATGACAGTTGCCACTGTACATCATTAGGAGAGTCTGTACATTGCATTGTCCTAAGTTGTGACAGACAGAGGTTGATATTGTTGAAGCACTTTGTAATGGCAACCTGAATCATTTCGATGTGCACGTCAGGCTGTGTGCATGACCAGCTCAGGTATTGATCAATTGTCTGTAGATGGCCATTGCTACTCAGGTTCCATCACATGCCTAACAAAGCTGTATTATCCCTGTCCACATTTGTGCTTTAACAATGACATATGTACAATTACACTTCGGGTATGTAGCAAGCTTGGAGCATGTGTTGTGTGATACTTTTCTTTCCTCTGTGCGTCACATTGGTGTGTCTGTGCAACATGTTCACAGTCCGGGATGCCTGAGTTCCAATATGAGATACTTATTTGTTGTCTGTGTTCTTTGTTCACATCTCATTTCATATGTCATGGGATTAGCGTAGCTAATGACTTTTGTAAGTGCTAACGTCTTCTATCTTGTCAATTTCCTCCATGGTGAGAGGGATTGGGCATAGAAGCACTCCCTTGCTTTTACATGCTCGTGACAGTGATGGGCAGAGGTGTGTGTGTTACAGTTCTGCTGCTGTGAGTTGCATGCCTCCTCTGATGCAGTCCATGTTAGTCATTGTGTTTTTAGTGTCCATATCAGTGAATGATGTGTTGTGTGAATGCGTCGTACAACGCAGACCGATGTGGAATTGAAATGCAGCTCACAACGGCACATTTTGTGAATGACACCATGCTACAGTGTCAGCTGTATGTGTGTGTGCCCATTCTAGTCACTGTCAAGTATCCATTGTCAATGATGTATAGCTGACATTGAGTGTGCTTGGTGCTATGTACTATGTCTACATATCCCCAATTGTCATCTACGAGACACACCTTCACAGCCAGGCCAGGGGACACCACAGGAACACTGCATCTCCAGAGAGTAGGAGGATACCTAGAGTTCCAATAGCTGTGAGTGTAGATGTGTTTGAGTTGGCCAGTGCATAGGTGTGACTTGCAGCCAATTCATACATCATGACTGTTAGACCTGGCATCTTTGGCGTGGTTAGCCCTGACTTTTTTGCCTCTACCTCCTGTATTTTTTATGCTATGCTGGATTTCGTTTTTGCTGGTTTAGATGCTTTGGGCACTTTGCCACTGTTGATCAGTGTCAAAGTGCAAGTGCTCCCTAGGTAAATTGTTATATTGATTGGTTATCCATGATTGGTATATTTGTTTCACCTGTCAGCCCCTAGTAAAGTGCACTGAATGTGCCAGGGCTGGTGATTCAAATGCTACTAGTGGGCTGCAGCACTGATTGTGCCACCCACAGGAGTAGACCTAAAATGATGTCTTCGGCCTGCTTGCAGTGCCTATGTGCAGTCCAGGACTGCGATGTAGACCTGGCCAGTGCAACCACTGACCAGGCCTTATCCTTCCCTTTCTGTACATGTCAGGCATCCCTATGGTGGCCCTAGGTACCCCCCTGGGCTGGGTGCAGTGTATCTGAAAGGTAGGGCATGTACTAAGGTGTGTAACATGCCCTGGTAGTGAATTACAGCCATTTTCGTTTTTCACTGCTGAGAGGCTATCTTGCCCATAGGACAGAATGGGGGAGGCTGTTTACATGCCTATCTTCCCCTAAAGGCAAGTTAGAAAATCCAAGTTTGGTAAATTTGTGTTCAGAATTTAATTATACATCTTTTTAGCAAGATGGTTTTTAAATTCACTGTGTGAGAATAGCACTTTTTAGAAAGTAGCTATTCTCCTGTTTAACCTTCCTGTGTGCCTGTGTGCAGATTGGCTGACTGGTGTCATGTGATGGGCTAGATGGTTCCAGGAGTCTGGATGAGTCAGAAGCAGGGTGAATAGGGAGATCTGCTTTAGATGGGTGGGAGGAGTAGCCCCTGGGTTTGAGTAGGGCTGCCTCTGCCAGCACAATGCTGGCTCCACCCCCTGCTGGCCAGGCTGAGGACTCTGCCTCTGCCAGCCCAAAGAAGGCTCCACTTCCTGCTGAGCGTCTAACGACCCTGCCCTTCACTCTGAAAGGAACCAGGTGCTCCAGGGCAGAGCACACCCAGGAACCGGTTTGAGCAGGGGAATCGCCCCACGGAAACAAAGAGCGACAAAGACTTAGAGGGGTATAAGAAGAGGACCCCAGACACCTAAACTTTAGATCACTTTGGAACTAAGAAGGAACCTCTGCCAAGGAGAAAGCTGAAAAGAGCTGAAGAGGAGAAGACTGCCTGCTTGCTGTTTTGCTTTGCTGCCAAGGAGAGGGGAAGGACTTTGCTGTGTCCCCTTCTTCTGATTCTGATCTCCAAGGGCCTGAGAAGAGCAGGCTCCCTGTTAAGAAGTCCCATGAACAAAAGGACTTCACCACCAGCTCCCCCTGGAACTCTTCTGAAGGAGTTCTGACCTGCCTTGTAGTGCTTGCCTAGTCTTGGGGCCTCAGGAGGTCGTTTTGCTGTGTTTGGGAGCTGGGAAGCAGAAGCGTGAAAAAGAGTAACTGGTACCCAACGCATCATCCGATTGCGAGTCGCAAGAACGAGAGTGCGAGGAGAATTTCATCGCGGCGTCATCGCAGCACCCGGAGTCCCCGCATCACCGAGTGCGTCGAGCATCGTCCCGGTGCGTGAAGATTCCCGACGCTGCGAGGGTCGTCGAGGAACCAGTTTGCGGGCCGCACCACTGCCGGTGCGTGAAAGTATCCAGTCGCTGCGTGTGTCGACGCAGAGTCCCGTCCCGTGACGCATCGAGGGTTGCGGCGCCAGAAGTCAATGCCGAGCCGCGCACCGTGACGCATCGAGGGTTGCAGCGCCAAAAGTCAGCGCTGCGCCGCGCATCACGCCACATCGAAGATCGTCGCATCGTACCTGTGCGTGAAGCTTCCCCCTAAGAAACCTACACAACGAAAGCCAAAGTCATCGCATCCTCCCCCTACAGATCGGAGCCGGCGCATCCACCTCTGCTGCGTGAAGCAGGGCTGCTGCAAAGCCTCCCCAAGATCTCAGGAGTATCGCATCGCCTTTGCCATCTTCCTTGTTATAGCTTTTGGGAACCTTATCGCAACTACAGGTACTGTTGGGCACGAGAGTGTCGCATTTTGTGCATTGAGAGTCGCATTGTGCAGGACACTGACTTTTACATCCTGGAGTACTTTCTGCAAACTCTTGAACTATCTTTAAAGTAACCTTTCTAATTGTATGTTGGTTTGTCTGTAGTATTTGGTCTTGTGAAGTTTTTAGTAAAGATACCTTATTTTTCTAAAACTGGTGTGGAGTAAATCTGTGGTGTTTTCACTGTGTTACTGTGAGTGTTGGTACAAATACTTTACACATTGCCTTTGATAGCTTAGACTGCTCAGGCCAAGCTACCTAGAGAGTGAGCAGGGGTTATCTTAACAGTGTATCCCCCTTTCCCTGACTAGAAGCAATGGTCCCTACTTGGACAGTGGTACCTACCCTGCCAACTAGAGACCCCCAGATCTAACAATGACCATGTGTCAGCCATCTTGCCAAGGCATTTACTTTTGGAGTGACTGGTCCCAAGGGTGCACTTTGTTCTGGCTGAGAAGGTGTGCTTTGAGGCGGCATTGATGGCATTTGAAGTCATTGCAGGACCTCCTTCACCCACAGAGGCCATCTAATCCCCCATGCGTCATGCTTCCATTGCAGGGAGTCACAATTTACGTTCAGGCTGTCAGGCAGTTGTGTCCTGTTGTCAGTTACAGCCCAAGGCCCAGCAGGGCCTTGTGCTCCCCACAGCAAGGCCTAGTGTCAGCCATCTTGGCAGTACTTTTGCACTCCCTGTGAGGTGAGCATGGTTCAGTGCGAGCTTCCTGGGACATGTGGGTGGGGGACTGGTGGCTGTGACTGCAACTCCCATCATGCTTTTGGCTCCACCCACCTTCCCACAATACCTAAGCTTCCTTCCTGTGACTCTGCTTCCATGTGAGTGATTGAGACAGCAATCGCAAGATGACCGACAGTGGTATCCAGTTGTTTGTTTGTGCACAATTTCAAAGCAGGGCCTTGTGCTCCCCACAGCGGAGCACATTGTCAGGGTTCTTGGTAGAGACTTTTCACTGACTCTCTTGTGGAGCATAATCACAGGTGTGTATGTTGGTGTTGGTGGGAGGGGTGTGTGTGACATGGGCTGCTGGCAGATCTAGTCAGAGCTGGCAGTCCTCCTTCCCAGTCCCAACATCCCACCATACAGCATGCTCCCATTGCAGGGAGTAGTAGTTACCTTTGAGGCTGTCAGGTATTGGTGTCATGTTGCCAGTTAGAGCCCATGGCCCAGCAGGGCCTTGTGCTCCACACAGCAGGGCCTAGTGTCAGCCACCTTGGCAGTACTTTCGCACTCCCTGTGAGGTGAGCATGGTTCAGTGTGAGCTTGCTGGGACATGTGGGTGGGGGATTGGTGGCTGTGACTGCAACTCCCATCATGCTTTTGACTCCACCCACTTCCCACAATACCTGAGCTTCCTTCCTGTGAATCTTTTTCCCTATGTGGTAGTGTGCCTGTGCTAAGAAGTTGGCAGGCAGTGGCGTCCTGGTGTTTGTTTGCACTCAAGTCCCGACAATCCCATGTCCTTCACACAGCAGAACCCAGTGTGGTAAATCTTTGTGGGATATTTAAATGGATTCTGAGGGAATGCATTAGACCAGGTGGGTTGGCTGTAGTTTGTGTTAAGGGGGAGGGGGGTGCAAGTGCCTGCTGGTAGATGTAGTCAGAGCTGGCAGTCCTCCTCCCCCAGTCCAGACATCCCACCATGCAGGATGCTTCCATTGCAGAGAGTAGTAGTTACCTTTCAGGCTATCAGGCATTGGTGTACTGTTGTCAGTTTGGGCCCAAGGCCCAGCAGGGCCGTGTGCTCCCCACAGCAGGGCCTAGTGTCAGCCATCTTGGCAGTACTTTTGCACTCCATGTGAGGTGAGCATGGTTCAGTGTGAGCTTGCAGGGACTGTGAATGCAACTCCCATCATGCTTTCTGCTACATGCACATTCCCAGCAGCCAAACCTTCCTTCATTTTGACTCAGCTTTCCTGTGAGGTGGTGTGACGGTGGTGGCAAAATGGATGACAGTGTTTGTTGGTAATTTATGGTCATGCCTTGCAGTATTAGTCTTTAAGTTTGTACATGTTAGGACGTAGTTACATATTACTGTGGGATGGCAGGTATTGTGTTTGTGTAACTGATATACATGTCACAGGATACTTGCCTTTCCGTTGCTATGGCTTTGCTGGCAGTAATTGGTTTCACAGTCCCCTTGACAGTGCTATATGTGTATTGCCACACACATTTGCGTAAATTGGTTGTGTACTCACAAGGCTCACAGTATTTCTGTTAATCCATGTATGCTCTCCTGTAGTAGGATGGCCCGCACCTTCTCCTCCCAGGACCTGAAGTGCGTTGGTTTGTCAGGAGGGCCACCACCAGTCTGCCTGCTAAGGTTGTTTACCCTGTCGATGAGCTTCTTGACCCTCCTGCGCACATCATAATACCTGTTCTGTATATCGTCCTTTGTGCGCAAACAAGGTGCTTATGCATTGACCTTGTCGACAATCCTCTCCCACATCTTGGTTTTCTGTGACATGGGGGTCTGTTGGACCAATGTGCCAAACAACTGTGGCTCTACCCTGAGTATTTCGTCAATCATGACTTCAAACTCACTATCTGTGAACTTTGGATTCTTCTTGGGGGGCATGGTGCTGGGTGGTTGTGGGGAATGATGGGGGGGGTATGTGTGAGTGTGGTGGGTGTGAGTTTGTCAGTGAATATGTGATTTAGTTTTTGAGTGGTGCAAATGGTGTAGTTGTTGTGTGTTGTGTGAGTTGTGATGTGTCTCTGCAGTGTGGTAGTGGTGTCTGCTGTCCTATGCCTGTAGTTTGCAAAGGATCATGGTAGGGATTTCTTGCCTTTATATAGGTGGAGTTGTGGGTGTGTCTTTGTTCCTTTTTTTTATTTATTGGCTTTGTCATTTGTTTTTTGGTGCTTTTTTTTGTCATTTCCTTTGCTTTTGTTGTGCATGATAGAGACGTTTGTTTGACCATGTCGGACACTGCCACTGGCTCGCGCAGGGTAACCGGAGTCTGTCACACTGACATTCTGCTGTTTTTCGACGTTGGCATACGCGTCGGACGCAAAGGGGTCTGTTGTTTTCTAGTCACTATTTGCTGTGCGTCTCGGTTTTCATGATCGTGCTCCATGCAAGTCAGTCTCAAATCACACGTATTGCATCGTACTGCGCGGCTCGTGCATCACAGGTACGTTTCAGTCGCTTCAATTCCAGATGCGTGTTGGTCAGTACGATTCCCGGTCATTTTACGGGAGAATCACTGATTTGCGTATGGTTCGGTCGTGCGGCTCGTGTTCCGTGCGAGTGGGTTGTAATTCACATGCGTTGCATCATACGGCGCCTATCCGTGTCGGTCGGTCTCCGTTCCCGGTCCGTGTTGGTCGGTACGTTTTACAGCCGCAATCGGCCCCTAAGTGTTGAATATTCAACTGACAGTACTTTTGCATATCAAGTCAAAAAACGTATAGCACTGGTCTACGTCCCCAGTTACTGACGTGGCCGAACACTACAACCTATCACTAGAAAGTCCTTACTACCAAAGAAACGAACAAAAATTAAGTCCCCTTTTAGATTATTTTGAAGATACCTGGGTGGGAAGACTCCACAGATCAGGACTCAGAAGACTGCCTAAATACCACATTCCATAATGGAATGTATACCTTAGTACAATAAATAAAACAATCCAAAACAAATAATGCTGTTGAAGGATGGCATAATGCCTTTCAAGCAAAAACAGGCAGAGGTACACCTACTCTACACAAGCTCCTACAATCTCTCCAAAAAGAACAGCGCTACCAACAACTAAGAATGGAGCAATCTGTAACCCAAATAAGCCCAAAGCGTACCAAAGAAACTAGACAAATGTTTGAATACCTACAAAGTAAAGTAAGACTATATCCAACAACAAGAGGCCTAGAATACCTATCAACAATAGCAAAAAGCCTTATATAACCTAGAAATCCACCAAAAAGACAAAGGGGCCTATTAGCACAACAACCCGCCGGACTGCCATTTACCACTGCCACATTAGCATGGCGGGGGGTACCGCGGCGGACGGAAACACCGTCTGCCGTTTTTCCGCCGGTAGGCAATTGTAACGATTGCCTGTCAGGCGGAAAAGGCCCATAAGGCACTGCCATCCATATTATGATGATGGCGGTGGAATGCCTTGGAAAAGCATGGAGTGTTTACTTTGGGGGCCCGTTGCGGGGTTGGGGGGGTGGGGAGCTGCACTTGGGGGGTACCATCCCTACATTGGCATTCACAAGGTGGCAGGCACGGGACAACATGCATTTTCAACATTGTGGCGGGTGCTGCTCACAGCACCGCCCGCCAAAATGTTCAATATGCGGGATGCGACTGCCAGGGTGGTGGTCGCATCCTAATTGGCAGTACAGGACCACCGCACCACTGGTGGCCGGTCCCAGCACCCCGCTAGGGTGGGGGCGGAGTGGAGTCTGCCCGCCATCCTAATGAGGCCCAAAGACTTTACTCCAAAATTAGTTTAAAAATATACATAATATTTTTTTATATTTTCACAAATATGAATAATTTGTCACATATATTTATTTTTAATACATAAATATATCTTGACATTTTAAATATATTTCTGAAAATAACACACATCAAAAATAATGTATTTAACATTTCCCTCCCACAATAATAAATATAAATAACTTACTGTTTCCCTAGATAAACAAAGAATATCCCAACTCCTGAAAATCCATCCATATAAGTCATAATTTCAATTGTCCAAAAAAATGCCCCCAACAAATTGGAAAAATATATCTGTTTAAAAAGCAATCCAAGTTTGATAATTCCAATTCGAATAAACCATTAAAAAAAAACAAAAAGATTAAAAAAAATAAACGCTCTAGGAAAACTCGAAAAATTAAGAAAGTGTTAAATAAATATTAGTTTACTAAATTAACACACTTCTTGATAAAATAAACGCAATTTTCTCTGAACGGCGACTTTCAACAACGAAAATCTGTAAAAAATAGAAAACAATCCTACCCACACAAACATACATATATACCATAATCAAATACAATTAATAACATTTCTAACACCATATTCACACATACTTTCACATATTTGAACCTCTCTAAACTAGGCCGCAAACAATAACTATCAACAAAATTACAAAAACCTTACACTACACATACTTCCTACCACCTAACTAGCTTCAAACTAAAGTAAAAATGTAGTTTAATTAAAGAAAATTACACTTACCTTCCTCGACGTGACACAGCTTCCAAACACGAGCTTCTCCCCTCAGAAGTGACCCAAAAGAACAGTAAGCGGTTACAAAATACTGACTATAAAACAAATATGGCTGCCTAAATTATTAAAAATGAATCCTTTAATGAAAAAACATGTTGAACATCATCATCATCATTTGATCTTTATTTCGACGTTATTTCAGCCATAAAAGATTTACAAGTTAAAACAGACATTGCAACACATAATATAAAATTGTCAATTCATAATATACAATAAAATTCCATAAAAACAGAAATATACAGTCACCCCTGGCTACTATTCGCATTTATGAACCATCTATTGGACCACATGGCTATCAGAAAGTGCAAAGACGATATGCCCTGAGGTGTTGGTCTTAAGAATTCTCATAGCAACCGAGCATTTGTCGAAGCCCAAGTTCTTACATAGAGGTACTAACCAATACTTCCTAGCTTTACTGTAAGCAGGACAAAAAAAGAGTATGTGGAGTTCATCCTCTTGATCGGCACCGCATCCTGGGCAAGATTCATTCAAAGAGGAGGGCCATTTGCTTGTAAAGGCCCTTAATGGTAGTGTACCATACCTCCATTGAATATAGAGCTTCCTTGCTGCTACTGGATAGATAACATTCAGGAAGTCCTCGAACACATGGGCAGTCTTGTTATTTAAAAATAGTTTTGTCAAAGTGCCGACTCGAGAATCATGCAGCCATATGTTGCGTTTATAAACCCTGAAGGACTTCGTAAGGGATTTACCTGAAACCTCCCTGCACGCCTGTTCTGATTCATACCACAGGGCAGGTAGTCCCATTTTCTCCAGTTCCTGTTTCACAAATACAAGCCAGGGAATTTTTGCTGCTTTACTATGGCTCAGTACGTCCTTCAATGCAAGCCTGTAATTTAAGAGTTCTGGCGTTATCCAGAGCCTCCACCGGAACCTGAGAGGTTTTAGGGCTAGCTCATCCTGGATAGGACTTAGTCCTAGATCTAACCTTAATGGTAGGAGGGGTGTACTTTGGGGGAGGGCCAATAGCTGTCTCATGAATTTATTCTCCACGTTTAGGATTTCGAGCCTGCAGGAGTGCCCCCAGAGTTCCCCCCCATAGAGGGCCACTGCCCTTGCCTTGACTTTATAAATCTCAAGCGCGGGACTCACTGGCTTGAATGTCGATGCATTTGACATCTTAAGGATGCCCCCCGTTAGTTGAGACAGTTTGAGTTGGGACTTAACCTGTTGGGGGCCCCACAAAAGATTTTCATTTATCGTGACCCCTAAGCATTGAAAGGTCTGTACCCTCTCCAGTCTAACCAAGCCCAGGACAGGTGTTGGGTGGGTGGATTCCGGGGGATTAAAAATCATAAATTTAGTTTTTTCTGCATTGATTTCTAGGCCACGGCATCAGCAAAAATCTATAAACCCATTCAGTACGCGTTGTATCCCCATAGGGGACTTGGAAAGCAGGAGGGTGTCATCGGCAAACATTATCGCAGGCACCCTCCTGCCTGCCAGTCTGGGTGCGTCATTATTGGGGACTGCGTCCAGGTGTGATATTACACCGTTCACATAGAGGCAGAACAGGGTTGGTGCCAAAACACACCCCTGCCTAACCCCCCTGCAAACTGGAAACCTGGAAGACAGTACCCCATTTCTCCCACATCTGACCTGTGCAAAGTTCTTACATGCAACCTCATCAATACCCCCAATATTGCATGTAGGACTCCCATGTCCAAAAGCACCGCCCACAATTTCCCCCTAGGAACCGTATCGAACGCGGACCGGAGGTCCACAAACACCATGTAGAGGCTACCACCCTCGACTGTGACCGTCCTCCAGTATAACAGAATTAAACGGAAGTTCTGGTCCATGGTGGATGTGTTCCTCCTAAATCCGGCCTAAAATGGGCTAAGAATATCGTGCTCGTCCATCCACTCCTGTAAACGATCTAGGATTAGTTGAGAGAAGATTTTTTGGGGGACGTCGATGAGGCTGATGGGCCTGTAGTTAGCTGGGAGCAGAGGAGAGCCCTTCTTGAAAATCGGGATAATCTCTGCTCCCAGCCAAGTACCCGGCACCTCCATGCCTCCCAGGATTGCATTAAATAGGGTACAGAGGTAAGGAGCCCAAATCCTTGGCTGATCCCTAAAAAGGTCGCCAGGGAGTTTGTCTAAACCGGGAGCTTTTCCCGTAGCCAATTTTCCTATGGCAATATAGACCTCCTCTGGTGTAAATTCCAGTTCATCAAACTCAGCAACTGGCAGTGTGTATAACTGTATGCTGTCTAGGCCAGTAGTTGCTGCATATAAGGTCTTAAAATGGAGTTCCCAAACCCCTGCCTCAATATTGGGTTCAATCGCAGATCTGGGCTCACCTGACCCCGTACTGACTATTGCCCAGAATCTACGCGCATCTTTCATGTCTAGGGAGGAGGAGAGATTTAACCATCTTTCCATGTCCCACTCTTTCTTCGCATGATTCATTGTTTCTTTATATAGTAACCTTAAAAAATGGATTTTTGGTTTATCTCTCCCATCTTTTACAGCCTCCATGAGCTTCGTTTTTACCTTCCTGCAAGAAACATTATACCAGGAAGATACAGGCACCCTACTCCTCCTGCTAAGGCTAAGCGGGTTAAAAAATTTCAAAAGACAGTCTACCAAATCCTGATGCACGGTCAACATGTTTCCAAGGGAATCTAGTGCCAAGGGCTGAGCCACTATATCACTGGCCTTCGTGAGGAATGGTAAAATTGCGCTATATAATTTAGGTAGTGCATCTTGGGAAGCCACTAATTTCCCCCACTTGACCCTACGTCTATTATTGGTGGTTATCAACCCATCTACCATATCTGGGGCAACTTCATTCTCATTCGCCCTTGGTCGTGGGAAGTCCATCCTCAGACTCAATGCATTATGGTCGCTGTCTGGCCTTGATATCACCTCAAAGTCAACAACCTTCGACCATAGGCGTGTCTCCACCATAATGTAATTCAATCGTGATTCTTGATCTTTCTTGTTAAAGGTGCACTTTGAGGGGATATTAGAGGGCATCCGACCATTGCAAGCCCTGATTGAGTTGCTTAGTGTTAGGGTCGTAATCTGCATGGCCAGTGGGGACCAAGACTTTGCATAGGGAGACTGGCATGGCGGGATTCCCCAATATTCGTCCTCCCCCGTCAACGCTCCCTCATTCAGCCCTCGCAGCGGCTCAAAGTGACAGTTTAAGTCACCAGCCACCATATATCGTATATCATTACTGAGGGAGTCAAGAAAAATTGACAACTCCCTAATGATACTAGGCTCTTTGGCCACACTTATCGGGCGGGAGTAAACGTTCACGATTGCGAATTTATAAGAGGTTGGCCATGTCAGGAGGACACACAGGATGTCATCAGAGTTGGTCGGGATAAACTCACCCTTGCAGCCTAGATGTAACCCAACCCAGGTTGTAAGGCCCCCAGATGGTCGCCCCTTACCTCCCCAGTGGGCAGCAATGCTAAAGGCCGCAAAGCCTACTCTGCATTGGTCCTCCCTAGCCCAAGTCTCCTGGAATAGGCATATATCATTACTATCCACAAAAGAGCCCCACTCCGGACAAGCTAGTTTATTTGGGAGACCCGCCACATTCCATGACAAAATAAGCATATGCTTCGTATTAGCAAGATTTTGACGTGCTATAGCTACAGGAGTGTTGTCACTCCCCATAGGGATATCGGCACCGGTGATTTCTAATGGTAGTGATGGTTTCTGATCCTGTGGTGTCCTCCCTATATCAAGCATACCACTACTCATACTGCTCCCTTGTGGGGGATGATGGGCTCTTTGTAATACTGTCACTGAGAGGCTTCCCATTAGAACCTTAGTAGCCTCAGTATTATCATCCCGACTTGAGGTTTTACCTAGAGATTCCAGCCTGGTTACGTTCAGTCAATCAACCTGTTCCAGGCCACTATACCTATTGTGGCATGGGATATGGCTCTGGGCTAACAAATTGTGGCCGTATCTATCCTTCCCACCCCTCCCCCCTCGCTGGTATGATACAAGAGACCAGCCATCATCCAGATTTCTCAAGTGTTCCCTGGGGTAGAAAAACGAAAGGGGGCGAGCTACGATTTTTGTACCTGGGCTGGATACACTCCAGTTACAGATATATGCTGCGGTCTGTGAGTCCCTAAAGTTGACCAGTTCACAATCGCCAGTTGAAGTTTTTGGAGTACGACCCACCCATCCCACCCTTCGAACCATTGATATTTCACTAGTGATATGAGGGGGGAGTGTCCTATACATATTGAGCCAATGGATGTTTTTATTTTTTAAAGAACAATCTGGCACATGCATCAAGCCAAAAACAGCTCGCAAAATTAGCGATTAGCTAATTGCGAGCGCAATCAAGCGATTTCCCATGCATCAAACAAATCCCCGAAATTCTCTAAAATACCGACTCGCAAATACCGGGATCCCAGAGATAGGGAATCGGAATCAGCGCCAACCAGGATTGAGGGAGCAAATAAGTAACCGCAGAAAAAAACCGCAAATGGATGCATCAAAAATCGCTAATAGCGATTTCACCAAAATTCGCTATTTAGCAAGTGCAGAATAAGGAGAATCAGAAGCAGGTGGTAAAAAATGTTTTTCTCATTTCACTGCAAAAAAAATGATGGAGCTGGTGAGGGCTATTGCAACTAACCAATGAGTCCATTTAGGACGCACACAAAGGCGGCACACAACATGTGTGATAGGAGGATGAGGACCCATGCAGTAGGGCAGACGGAGATTCCAGGAGAGGGCTTACTGCCTGTGCATCACTCAGATGTGACTCAGCCAAGAGGACATATATGAGTAGTACATGATCAACGCTGCGATACAACTCACCCACATATCCAATTTGAAAACACCAATGTTGCGCTAAACACAGAGGACCCATGCAAAGGGTCCCCATGTCCAGGTGTAATGTTGCCTGCACCCACTGCATCATGAGGTGTCCAGGGTGTAGTGGCATTAGCGGGAGGGGTATCACTAGGCTCCCACTCACGTGTCTAGAGAACCTCCCTGCCTGCCATGATGACTCAGACCCACGACAACATCAGCCTCCCCAGAACCCAAAAGGATTTGATTCCACCAAGACTCCATTCAAATAGGACTGCACAGTTCCCTAAAGTCAATTGAATGGCTAGTTAGCCTACACGACCCATATGTCCACCATCAGTCAATGAGTAGAGCTTCCATGACCGGAATTGTTATCACTCCATCCACGTCCAATCAATGTGCAATGTGGATGACATCATGTCGGACATCGCAGCGCAATCTCCTTGGAGCATCAATGATCCATACATCTTCTGAAACATTGGCATTCACACACGCCTGCTCAGGGGGGGACATGGCGAGGGACACCTGCTAGGTCAGACAATATACTCATGCACACTAAAGCATACTGTAATGGCAATGCAAACCTGACACATACACATTCCACGCTACCCTGATGATGATAGTGCATGCTCGGTGAGGTACGATATCATGACTCCATAGTAGAACACAGGCGCACAACTGGAGCTGCGGTACAACGCACCACACACCAGCACAGGTAATGTGATTGAAAGGACATTTGGATAGGTCAAGAGTCGCCTCCACATCCTGCACAGACCTAGGCCTGCGATGCAGGACCAGCCGGTGACCTGCTGTCGGATAGTGGCAGCATGTGCAATGTAGCCCATCGCAGCTCCCACGATACGCATACCCATAGATGACCACGGCACTGCGGACAATCAGCCCCCTGTACACCCACCACACCCGCATCATGAAAGCTATGCGGCGGGGCTGTTGATACGTGCCCACATCACCCAACATCACATCAAAGGTACGTATTAATGAGAAAGAAACGATCATCCATCAAATGCAAAGTTTTTATTGTCACTTGCACATGGACTCTTGGGTGTCTAAACAGACATGTAGCCTGAGGATAAATTAACGTCATGTACCGAGGCACGATGATGAATAAGGTTTGGGACTCCATTGGCAGTCCCTCTGTATGTCCTGACCATGGTTACGCCACCATGGCCAATTGTCCGGAGGGATGTGACTGCTCAGCGCCTCCTCCCACTCACACCGAGGCACCTATCTCCTGTAGCGCCCTCCTCACCCATTGGTGGAATTGTAGGTGTAGAACGGCGTGCACTACACCTTCTGCCGGTGCTGACTGGTGCAGACATGCTGCTTACGCTGGATGCCCTCTCACTCCCCTCATCGCCAGTGGCATTGCTGAGGCCACCTACACCAGCCTGGATCTGCTCTACAGCTGTTGTAACTTGGCCAAGGGCCCTGGCCACGTCCCCACAACAATGCCCCTTGTCGATCTGCATTGCCACCGACCGACGTGACAGCAGTGCTGTGGCGTTGCTCAACTTGAGGTTGGAGCGTGTCAATCCAGACAGGCGCCCGATGAATTGCCGATGCCTCCTCCGCTCGGAATTCTGTCCCTCCTGCATCACACACACGAGCTCGTGCAATGTGGCGTTGGTGTCCCTGTTGCCCTCCACAACAGCTTGAGTGAGGTCACTCATGCGCTCTGCCATGGTGGAGAAGGTTTTTGTTCAATTTGGCCATTTGAAGGCTGATGGCCCCCATGTGGCGTGCCTGCAGGCGCTGCACCCTTGTTATCTGCAGCTCAACTGGTCCCCAGACATTTGGTGTCGATGGCTCCTGCGCAGTTGTCTGGCCCCTTGCCCTGCGTCTTCGCCTCGTCAGGACGGGTGTCTGCGGGGTGGTGGTGGGGGACCTGACCCGAGGCGGCCCTTCTGCAGTTGCCCTTTCAGGTTCAGGAGGGCTCTCCATTGGCTGCATGGGAGGGACTGTAGCCCTGCGTCGTGTGGGTGCCTGGGATGTGCTGGGAGGTGTGACTGGTCTTGCGACGGCAGTCTCTGCGGTGGACTGGGCGCTCTCCCTGCATTCGCTGTCATCACTGTCTCCTTCCTCAGCACCTGTGGTGTGAAACTGCAGGATTAGAATTTAATTGGATAATGTTTAGCTACATGGTGATTATGTCTGCTATTACGTTCTCACTCTCTGTATTCCCTGTCTGTAATGCATCTTGGCCCCAATGGTCACACTATGTGCTATGTGACTCAATGATTGGTTCAGGGGACTACAACTCCCATGATGCATTAGTTACTGTATATGGACTGTGGACTGGGGTTGGTTAAGCTGCCTGCCTTCTTATTACTGTATGGGCGCTATTATGATGTACATTGATGGGTATATCATTGTGCCTCTTACCTTCAGTACTGCAGGCTGCGCCGGATGTATCCATCTGCGTCACACCCACAGCAGCTTCCGGCAGGATTGTGCCCTCGACCAGGTCCTCCAGGGCTGTGTTGTCCGGGACTGTAGATGGTCCTCCTCCGGTGCTCTTAGCCTCCCTCAGCCTCTGGGCAATGAGCTCCTTGGCACGGCTGCGCAAATCGTACCAGCGTTTTTTTAAGTCATCTATGCTGCGGTGTGTCACACCCACAGCATTGACCCTTGTCTTTATCTTGTTCCAGAGGCGTCTTTTCTCTGCCTCTGGGACTTTAAGGGAGAGCTTCCCAAAGAGCTTGTCATGGCTCTTCACTACATCTTCTATGAGGTACTCCAGTTCCCTCTCACTGAACTTCAGTTTTCTTTTCCTGGCACCTGCACCCTCCTCAGCTGATGTATTGGCCATTTCCTGGCTTGGCAGTGGTCTGGATGCTCAGTGGTCCTCTCCACAGCTCTTTACAGGCACTCAGCTTCCTGCTCTGGCTTCCTCTGGACACAGAATGCACCATGGGAAGAGTTACTTCCTGGTTCCGATGTCATCAGGCTGTTCCCAATGCGACTCTCTAAAATTGCGATCTCGCGATTAGCGATCTCGCTATTAGCGATCTCGCTATTTGCGATCTCGCTAATTGCGAGATCGCAATATGTGTGTTTTCAGTGAATAGCGATTTGTTTGGTTTTTTCGCTAACGCATTTAGCGATTTTTACCGAATCTGTATTTTTTCGGTATCTGCGTCATGCATAGGAGATAGCGAATCCTTATTTGCGATTCCTTAAAAATCGCAAATAAGGACTCGCTAATTCTTAGCTTGATGCATGTGCCCATATATGTCTCATCGTTCAATTCACTTAATTCAGGGACCCCAGTTAGAACAGCCAAGTATGGACTCACCTCTGGTGGTAGGTCAATTCTAGGCCTATTTCTAGGTTCCTCTATCCTATTTCTAGGTTCCTCTGTCGTGCCCCCATCCGTCAGGACCCACCCATCATGTCTAACCGTATCAATGTGGGCCACTCCTGTACTGTTGGGGACTAAATACTGATCTACCCTGGGTCCCACTCCCGAATTGATTTGCAATGGATTTGGGGGTGCAACATTACACTCCCGGGATGTACTATAATTGCCATCTATCGGGTAAGTCGCAGAAAAAACTGGTTTGTCATGCGTCTCGACCCCTCTAGTTATATTAATTGAATTTCGATCACCCCGGTCTGGTGTTTTATTAGCAATACTATTTAAGATACCCAATGTAACATGTAACATGCTCAAACTTAGAGAGTTGACTCTCAATCCGGGCAAGTCTCTCTTCCAGCGGACGGAGTGAAACACACAAGTGCAGTGATTTTCATACATATAGAATCCTCCCCTGATGATGATAGTACGTCCGTAGATGCAACCGGACCTTGCGCAATGCCGCCCCCAGAACTTACTCGTTGTAGGGGTAAATCAGGCATGGCACACCCCCCGGATCCCTCATCATCCTTGGAGCTAATTAGCTGTGTGTTATTACTGCAGCATTTAGATGGTTTGGCTGTCCTGGCTCCTGCAGTGGGGTGCTTCTTTTTCGATATCGCACCCGTACCTTTACCCCGGAGCTGGCGGGTAATAGGTCTCTCTATAGTCTTGGGCGGCGTGGAATCACCCAAAGTCACAGGGAAATCATGAGATGAAGACTCAACCAAACGCTGTACTGGAGATTGGTTATGCGTAGACAATTCGGGATTCTCAGGATTTTCATTGTTCAAGCCCCTAATGGCTTTTGGTGTGCGGGCATTTGCATAATGGCTCATTGAAGACCTTTTGGCCATAGCAAGATCCTGTGAAACTCTGCGTTCCATCAGGACAATGCCCTGGTCAATCACGGAATTAGCTCTCAGTATGAAGTTGTCCAGGGTACCCGTTAGATTACCATTAGGAGCTTTATTCCTACTCTCCTTCGCAGCCATAATTCGGAAAAAACACACCAAAAAAAAAAAATCTAAAAAGAATTTCTATGAGGAGAACTGGAAGGACTTCTGGATCAGTTTAAACAAAGTACTTACGGGACATTTTTGAAAACAGAGCAATTTCCAAAGATGGCAGTCCGGCCCCCTCCGGGCTCAAACGGGCTACAGGGGACCTTGGCTACACAGTAAACCTTCGCAGTTAAATATGTACGGGCAGGAGGCGGGAATAGGTACACAGCTGCACAAAGTTACGGGGCTGCTGGTCCTCGCAGTCCCGTCCCAACACTCCTCCCTTAGTACAAGGTCCAAGGTCCAGAGCCGTAAGTACCTCTCATATATCCGGGGCCCCACTCACTCCACTCACTGTGTACAGAATTCCTTTGGTCACTCACTCCAGCGCTTCGATGACAGCTGCCCCATCCGCGACCCACACGGTCCACACAAACCTAGGTCGCAGCGTCGAACAGCCCCCGCATCGATCGCCCTCGGCCGACTGGCCCTCCACTCGCTCTTCACGCTACTCGGCGCCGGTGCAGTGCTCAGCGCAGTGCGGGGAGCGTTTCCTGGGCGTTTCCTGGCGTCTCCTGCTTCCCCGGGAATAGCTGGAGGCACGCTCCGAGCACCGAGCCTTGCCCTGCGCCTCACGCCTCACGCTCCGGGCATCGGGGGGCAGGGTGTCAGGTGCCAACTTCAGCTTGGCTCAGTTCAAGGCTCAATTGAAGGGGGGAGTCAAGGCAAAAGAGGCAATCAGCGGGAAGGGCGGTTTAGAGCGGCTGGAGCGTTTCTTTCAGCATCTCAGCGTCTCCCGCTCTGCTTCCCTGGTAGCCGCTGGCTCTGGTTCATCCGAAACTGAACACTAATGAATGAATTAGTAAAATATTTTGTAAAAATTCTATGTTAAAAATTAAATAACTGTTTCTACATTGCAAAATTATAATAATAAATATTATAAAATATATAATAATTATTATTATAATTCCAAATTTATTTATATTATGTACAATGTAACAAATGTTAAATAAATACTTACCTATTACAAAACATGTTTATATATTTTCAATATAATAATTAATATTATTATTATTTTAAATATCAATAATATTAATGAAAAAATTACTAGCAAATGTTAAATAATTGTTATACATTTAAAGTGTTTACTTGTATAAAAATATGTAAAAAATGT
Source organism: Triturus cristatus (assembly GCF_964204655.1). Taxonomy (NCBI): domain Eukaryota; kingdom Metazoa; phylum Chordata; class Amphibia; order Caudata; family Salamandridae; genus Triturus; species Triturus cristatus. The sequence continues at coordinate 623,352,923 of NC_140588.1, read as the reverse complement.
TATAGTACTTATTTTTCTCAATATATATATAACCAAATAATAACTGTTGAAAATACAAAAAAAAACTGTACTACTATTGTAAAACATTGTCATTTGTAAAATTAATGATATAAATAAATGTAAGAATTTTTTTTCAGTGTTAAACAATATACATACCTGTATTAATAAATGTACTTTTGTTGAAACATTTTTTCTGCAAAATGATTAGAAGTGAAATTATGAACATTGCAAAAATATATGTTGTATTAAAAATAAACATAATATTTTTTTCCCTGTGTCTTAAAGTATATTATATACATTTAAAAACATATGTTTTATTTTACTATTACTAGCTCAATGTCCAAAAAGAAACATTATTTAGAAAATGTACTTGTCTTGTTATTTGTCTAACATTTAATTTATATGTTATGTAGAGTAAAAAATATGTTTTAATGAATTATACTTTTATAACTAATATAACTTTATTAAATATATTGATATCATTGTTATAATCATCATTTTAAACTCTTATAATTCACACTGATTCCCACTACATGCTATATAAATGGTTTGTTTTTAATAAAAATGTAAACATGTATAATTTCCTATTCCCACTCCAGTTAATATAAAGTCAGAGAAGGTGCTGGACACTAAACTGATATGATTTACTATTCCCACTCCACTTAGGGGCCGATTCTGATCCGGGTCGGAAGGGCACCGAACGTGATCCGGCCGGAAAAACCACGAGCCGTACGCGTGTTTTCCGCCCGACTCGTACAGCTGTACGAGCGAGCAAGTACGATGCGAGCTCCATGAAATTCACCGACCGAGTCATTTCTGGGTCTGAACCGCTCCATACGTCTCGGTCGTAAGCTAACCGTAGCATGCAATGGATGCGATTCAGGACCGAGCCAGTACAATGCACGTGTTGGACAGCCTGTGCGAGGTGGAGTGTCCGGCTCGCAATTCGTCCCGGTGGTTGCTTTGGAGGTCCGCATCGGACCCCCTGTCACCCGCAGCCCTACGACTCGGACACAGGTGGTGACCCAAGGGCCCCCACAACACAGGCATGTACGGTGAGAATGGCACCGATGCGTACCCACTGTAGGGGGCGCCCTTGCACGAGACGTACCCATTCAGTCAATGGGAGCCCATGAACGCGTCGTACGAAAGGCTCCCATTGACTTCTAAGGGAGTCCGACAGAACAGAGTCCGGCAGCATACGGCCGCATCTTACTTGCTCGGTCGGAATGCAGGACTCCGGCTCGGTCGGAAAACACTCCGGATCCGGCTCGGTCGGAGTGCCTTCTGACCCGATAGGAATCGGCCCCTAAGTATGTAATCAGGGACCGTGCTGGACACTACACATATATAATTTACTATTCCCTCTCCAGTTAGTATTAAATCAGGGAAGGTGCTGGACACTAAACATATATAATTTACTATTCCCACTCCAGTTAATATAAAGTCAGGAAACGTGCTGGACACTAAACCTACATGATTAACTATTCCCACTCCACTTACTATTAAGTCAGGGAAGGTGCTGGACACTACACATATATAATTTACTATTACCACTCTAATTAATATTAAATCAGGAATGGTGCTGGACACTACACGTATATAATTTACTATTCCCACTCCAGTTTGTATTAAGTCAGGGAAGGTGCTGGACATTAAACCTATCTAATTTACTATTCCCACTCCAGTTATTATTAAATCAGGGAAGGTGCTGGACACTACATATACATCATTTATTATTACCACTGCAATTAATATTACGTCAATAAAGGTGATGGACACTAAACATATATAATTGACTATTCCCACTCCAGTTAATATAAAGTCAGGGAAGGTGCTGGACACTAAACTTATATAATTTACTATTGCCACTCCAGTTAGTATTAAGTCAGGGAAGATTCTGGAGACTAAACTTATATAATTTACTATTCCCACTCCAGTTAGTATTAAGTCAGGGAAGGCGCTGGACACTAAAATTATATAATATACTATTCCCACTCCAGTTAGTATTAAGTCAGGGAAGGTGCTGGACACTAAAACTATCTAATTTACAATTCCCACTCCAGTTAGTATTAATTCAGGGAAGGTGCTGGACACTAAACTTATATAATTTACTATTCCCACTCCAGTTAGTATTAAGTCAGGGAAGGTACTGGACTCTAAACTTATATAATATACTCTTCCCACTCAAGTTTGTATTAAGTCAGGGAAGGTGCTGGACACTAAACCTATCTAATTTACTATTCCCACTCCAGTTAGTATTAATTCAAGGAAGGTGCTGGACACTAAACTTATATAATTTACTATTCCCACTCAAGTTAGTATTAAAGGCCCCATTAGGAAGTCCGCACGCCACCCTAGCGGTGCTGGGACCGGCCGCCAGCGGTGTGGCGGTCCCGCAGCGTCAATTAGGATGCGACTGACACCGTGGCGGTCGCATTCCACATTTTTGACATTGTGGCGGGAGCTGCTGTAAGCAGCACCCGCCGCAATGCCAAAGAGGCATGTTGCGCATTGCCATGCACAACGTGGCAGGCACCGCCACCTTCTGCATGGCAATGAAAGGGGGTACCATAGGTACTCCCCAAGTGCAGCCCCCAGTCCCCAATGGAGCATTATCTCAATGTAAATAATGTTTTTATTTCTTGCCATACATAGGTCATACCGTGTAAGCGATAGACATTTAATCTCTGATTGTACATAGGACTGACAATAATTGTAAAGCATTATGTATGAATTCAGTAATAATATAATCAGTCTCTAAAGAACTATTGCTACTGTTAGGAATTTATGGACACATGTCCGGTTGATTGAACTACCACGGACACGTATAACTTGCATGGCGTAATATGTAACACGGCAGAATACTGCTCAATATTGCCAAATTTCATTGTGTGGCATTGCTCTTGAATGATGATTAATTTAGAGCATATAATTATGAAAAAACTGTAATTCAAAACGCGCAGTGAAATATTTTTCTAAATCTTACATTGAATTGTTTACATAAGCGCTAAGTATTTCTTTTATGTTTAGAAACATTGAACCTTATTTCTATGGGAATTAGAGGTTCAGGAAGCAACTTGACAAAGGCTAACGCCGAAACACGTCGTCCTTGGATTTTGAGTGCACAATAAACTGTTGTGCCGTTTCCTGGTGTACTGCCTCTTTGCTCATAACTATATGAGTTGTGGATTAAGGACTTTATATACAATAAGTGGTTACTGTTACCACGTGCGGCGCCAACGCTATAAGGAGGGGGACAGCGGAAGCAGCGATCCAATAAATACTGGATTGAAGCGGTCCCCGCCGTTCCCGTTTTTGAAATTTGGAAGAAGAAAACAGCTCCCCCTACGTCACCCCAAGAATGGTGGTACGGCCCGTACCCAGGCCTTTAGAACATGGGTACGGGCCGTACCGTCATTGTTGGGGTGACGTAGGGGTACGCGTGGTGCGACCGGTACCCACGCTCTGAAGGCCTGGGTATGGGCCGTACCCCTACGGCACCCCAACATTGGGGGTACGGCCCATACCCAGGTCTTCAGAGCGTGGGTACGGGCCGTACCACGCGTACCCCTACGTCACCCCAACAATGGCGGTACGGCCCGTACCCACGCTCTGAAGGCCTGGGTACGGGCCGTACCCCCAATGTTGGGGTGCCATAGAGGTACGGCCCGTACCCAGGCCTTCAGAGCGTGGGTACGGGTCGCACCACGCTACGTCACCCCAAGAATGGTGGTACGGCCCGTAGCCAGGCCTTTAGAACGTGGGTATGGGCCGTACCACGCGTACCCCTACGTCACCCCAACAATGGCGGTACGGCCCGTACCCACGTTCTAAAGGCCTGGGTACGGGCCATACCACAATTCTTGGGGTGACGTAGGGGTACGCGTGGTACGACCCGTACACATGTTCTCAGAGCGTGGGTATGGAGCGCATCACGCGTACCCCTAGGGCACCAGCACATCATTGATACAAGGCGTACACACGCCACGAATGATGGGATAGGGCCTGGTGCAGCATCTGACCAGTATATTGGGGGGGGTGTATGGCCAGGTGAGCAGTGTACTGCACCAAGGGTGCAGGCGGGTGGGTGGGTGTTGTGCTACGATCCGCATCAGTGGACAGAGACATAGGGGCGGGTGCCTATCACTCCCAGCAGTGCCCAGACATATGAGGGGTGGGTGCCTATCACTCCCAGCAGTGCCCAGACATATGAGGGGTGGGTGCAGAGGACTCCCAGCAGTGGACAGACATATGAGGGGTGAGTGCCTATCACTCCCAGCAGTGCCCAGACATATGAGGGGTGGGTGCAGAGGACTCCCAGCAGTGCCCAGACATATGAGGGGTGGGTGCCTATCACTCCCAGCAGTGCCCAGACATATGAGGGGTGGGTGCCCAGGACTCCCATCAGTGGACAGAGACATGTGAGGGGTGGGTGCCTATCACTCCCAGCAGTGCCCAGACATATGAGGGGTGGGTGCCTATCACTCCCAGCAGTGCCCAGACATATGAGGGGTGGGTGCAGAGGACTCCCAGCTGTGCCCAGACACATGAGGGGTGGGTGCAGAGGACTCCCAGCAGTGGACAGACATATGAGGGGTGGGTGCATATCACTCCCAGCAGTGCCCAGACATATGAGGGGTGGGTGCAGAGGACTCCCAGCAGTGCCCAGACATATGAGGGGTGGGTGCCTATCACTCCCAGCAGTGCCCAGACATATGAGGGGTGGGTGCCCAGGACTTCCAGCAGTGGACAGAGACATGTGAGGGGTGGGTGCCTATCACTCCCAGCAGTGCCCAGACATATGAGGGGTGGGTGCCTATCACTCCCAGCAGTGCCCAGACACATGAGGGGTGGGTGCAGAGGACTCCCAGCAGTGCCCAGACATATGAGGGGTGGGTGCCTATCACTCCCAGCAGTGCCCAGACATATGAGGGGTGGGTGCCCAGGACTCCAATCAGTGGACAGAGACATGTGAGGGGTGGGTGCCTATCACTCCCAGCAGTGCCCAGACACATGAGGGGTGGGTGCCTATCACTCCCAGCAGTGCCCAGACATATGAGGGGTGGGTGCAGAGGACTCCCAGCTGTGCCCAGACACATGAGGGGTGGGTGCAGAGGACTCCCAGCAGTGGACAGACATATGAGGGGTGGGTGCCTATCACTCCCAGCAGTGCCCAGACATATGAGGGGTGGGTGCAGAGGACTCCCAGCAGTGCCCAGACATATGAGGGGTGGGTGCCTATCACTCCCAGCAGTGCCCAGACATATGAGGGGTGGGTGCCCAGGACTTCCAGCAGTGGACAGAGACATGTGAGGGGTGGGTGCCTATCACTCCCAGCAGTGCCCAGACATATGAGGGGTGGGTGCCTATCACTCCCAGCAGTGCCCAGACACATGAGGGGTGGGTGCAGAGGACTCCCAGCAGTGGACAGACATATGAGGGGTGGGTGCTTATCACTCCCAGCAGTGCCCAGACATATGAGGGGTGGGTGCAGAGGACTCCCAGCAGTGCCCAGACATATGAGGGGTGGGTGCCTATCACTCCCAGCAGTGCCCAGACATATGAGGGGTGGGTGCCCAGGACTCCCAGCAGTGGACAGAGACATGTGAGGGGTGGGTGCCTATCACTCCCAGCAGTGCCCAGACATATGAGGGGTGGGTGCCTATCACTCCCAGCAGTGCCCATACACATGAGGGGTGGGTGCAGAGGACTCCCAGCAGTGGACAGACATGTGAGGGGTGGGTGCCTATCACTCCCAGCAGTGCCCAGATATATGAGGGGTGGGTGCCCAGGACTCCCAGCAGTGGACAGAGACATGTGAGGGGTGGGTGCCTATCACTCCCAGCAGTGCCCAGACATATGAGGTGTGGGTGCCTATCACTCCCAGCAGTGCCCAGACACATGAGGGGTGGGTGCAGAGGACTCCCAGCAGTGGACAGAGACATGGGGGTGTGTACATCCTCCTTCGATGACCAAAACTCCATGGGTGCATGAAGGCATCCACAATGTGCGACTATGTTGAGAGTGCCATGACAACACATCCCTGACAGCAGTGTCCCACTCCCATGAGGATGGATGTCCTTCCCCCACTGCATGACACACCACATGTGGGTGTGATGACAAATTACACATGCATACCCACCCCTGGTGGTGGCAGCACAATACACACACTGAGATCATGCAACAAGACTGTATACTCATGTTAAACCCTACTAAACTAAGAGAGCCTAAGGGAACACACACTGTCACGCACATTCCAGGGCTGATAGGAATGTACAGGTGCTGGGGCAGCCAACAAGTTGTTGCCTCCCATGGAAGGAAAAGGGTGGAGTACCCACAGATACAATGCCCACAATTGTCAGTCAGGTGCCCAAATACCCTGCAGAACAAGTAACACATGTGTGCTAGGCTGGGAGTACACACATGCATAGTGCGGAAAAGGGACCATGTCCACATGAAGCCATGGCAACATACTCCATACATAAGTACAGTGACTACCAAGGATGGCACAGACGATGCAGGCGGAGACATTGCTCAGCAGGCATGGCCAAAGTTGAAGGGATCTGTCACACACCAAGGAAATGTAGACACAGGTCAGCACAACAATTGGGAAACACCCTGCAGGGAAGATGTCAGGTGCCACAGAGGAAGGAACAGTCCTTGGGACAATGTCACCATACAGTAAGAGCTTACATGACCAAAGATTATTTGCAGAGACCTTGTGATGGCACGCAGATACCAGGGTCCACCCCATGACCAGCACACTACAACATTTCCCAGACACCTAACACATTATCACCACCCCAACTCATGGAGCAGCAGCACCAACAGCAACACCAGAAAAGCATTAGTGTGCAAATGAAAAACAAAATGCTTTATTCAGCATAAAAATAATATTTTAATAGAAATGTACACTATGTACAAGGCCCAGAGGCCAGTCCATATGCGAACTCGTGGAGGGGGGACACATTGGGACGCGTCTCCCCTAGCTTGCCTGCACAGACACTGCACACAGTCGCAAGGTCTTCCAGCGTCTCCCCTGCACCCGAAGGAACCACAGGCCCCAAGGAGGGGGGGGTCGGAGGGATGGGTTGCAGCGCTACTGGGAGAGGGTGTGGACAGGGGGGGGAACTCAACTCCCCTGCCCGGGGACTTCCTCGACCGCTTGCGGGGTGGTGTCACACTGGGGCTGAGGGACAGACTGGCCATGAAGGACTCTGTGTCTGACTGTTGGGCAGGGGAGCTAAGGGGAGTGGATTTGGAGGAAGTGGGTTGTGAGGACTGCGGACTCCCACTGTGGCTGCGTGTCTGCAGTTTCCCCCCCCCGACCCAGTGGGTGTGCCTACTTCCCCCTGTGTGTGCGTGACAGGAGGTGTGCGCTTGGCCTTCCCTGTTGGTGTGCTGCCTGTGTCTGGTGGGGTGCGTGCATGGGGATGTCTGGGTGTGCTTGGGACAGGCATGGGAGTGGGAAGTGTGGATGGTGCAGGGGTGGGGGGGACGGAGCGCTGCAGGAGACCCACTGATGCCGTCAGTGACGAGTCCATGGACCTCAGCAACATCCGTTGGTCAGACATCGCTGCTGACATGCCCTCCATGTACGACACCATCTGTTTCAGCAGTCTGGTGTGGCCATGGAGGACATTAAGCAGCGCTGTCTGACCAATCTGCAACTGCCGCAGGATGTCCACAGACTCGGCATTGACGGCAGCAGGGGAGACAGGGGCAGGGGGTGCGGTGCCTGGCACGAAGGAGACATGTTGTCGCCTAGCACGGATAGAAGGGACCCAAGCAAGTGGGAGGGCGGTGATGGGAATGGAGGGGTCGGCGAGAGATGGAGTGCTGCTTTCAGCTGTGGGAGCAGCCTCCGCCCCCTCTGGGAGCTCAGCCTCAGACCCGTCAGCGTCATAGTCAGTGTTGGGACTGGACAGGTCCTCCGCCTGACTCCCCTCGCCCTCCGTGCCACTTGCTGCGCCAGACTCCCCAGCACTGGTGGCACCGGTGCTGGATCCCTCCTCCACGTCCATGCCAGTGTCTCCCTCGATGTCCCCCGACGATGCTGTGGGCAAGGTGAAGAGACAGGAAATAATCAGACACCTGTATACATATGACACATGAGTCCAAACTACATAGGTCACAGTGCATAGCATGAAAAGCATCATGACTTACATCTACAATACGACGCACATATGTAGGCCCTGCACTACACAGTTGGTTGACCCACCATGCCACCTGGAAACAATGGAGAGCATGACACAACAGCAAATAACTTGATATCGAATTATACAGAGAAGCAAGTGTCTGTGGACAGTCCAGCACAGCCTCTGGACCACACACCGTTGCCAAAAAAGGATGAGCAGGAACCATGTCTTTAAACTTTAGACACATGCTGCAAAGCACAAACATTAAAGCCTGCACAACATGACTGGGTCAATACTTGTTGAGTGTCTGTTCAGACTGTCATCACACACAGGCCAGACCTGGAAAGCAGACATAAGGTTTGGACATGTAGGCCTTGGCCGCACAAACCCCCCCCTACCTGAGACTATGTGATTGAGACAGAGGAAGGACTTACATCTCTTCATCTGGGATCACAAAAATGGGCTTCATGTAATCTAAAATGCACTCTAACTACCTCTCGTGGGGCTGACCACACATATTATTGACAAACAACCATCATCAGATAGTTGTACCGAGACACACAGGCACTGGCCACAGTGAGTATGCACAAGCCACATTGGGTCACCCTGTACAGTGGACACATGTAGCACACTTTACGTAAATACAAATGAGGCCAGGGTAAAATGCCACAGAGCCCAACCTATGCTGAAGACACAGAGAATGTCCACAGTGTTGGATGACACACATCATTCCTAGGAAAAGGTGTTTCAGGGGACTGTAGTGGCCACACTGCTCCATGGTCCTGGATAGATCTGACTGCAACAGGAGCAACCGTCCCCGCACTATGCATATCTCCCCCTCATGCACATCATGTCTGAGGCCACAACATCGGTCATGCATGCTGCAAGTCTGTTCATTTCAAGCCTCACACTCCTATGTTGAGACTCAGCATCAGTGCCAACAATCATGGACCCCAATATGACTGAATTGGACAGGGCAGAGGCAAGGTCCAAACACATGTCACAGACCACCCCCACACATGATGCTGCAAGCATTGGGCACTTGGATTAACTGGCAGCCAAGATTACCTTGTGCAAGAGTGACTACACACAGACCAGGGAACACATGTCAAGGAGGGGAAGGGAGGAAGAACAGCACCGGGTGACTTGGGGGAACAGGATATGCACTGCACATTTAAACCCTGGCAGTGTATCCAGGCGACTGAGCACTTCCAAAAGCTGGTGACACACAACACACACACATGTACCTACCCCCTTGCTGCTGCTGCTTCTCCAGTAGCCGCCTATCCATGTCAGGGAAGACCACCGCCAGGACACGCTTCATTTGGTGGGTCAGGCGCCGGCGCCCGCCATGTTTGCGTGGTGGTGAGTCCCCCAGCAGGACCCGGGCGATCCTCCTGGTCCAGCACCGGATGTCCTGCCAGCGTTTCCTCACCTGGGCCAGGCGCCGACTGCGACCCTCCACCGACCTCACGGCCCTGACGGCCCGCTTCCATATCTCCCCCTTGGCGTAGGCGGCTACCTGTGAGGATGACAAAGTGAGACAACATCAATACACGTGCTCCATGTCACAGAGACACACATTAGAACAATTTTGCTTGTTTGAAGAGGGCATAGTATGCAGCCAACTCATTGCACCTTTGAGATAGGGACATTATCCTCTGGGGAAGGCCAAAAGCACTATGTGGCATTGAAAGTACACAGGTGGCATGAGGGGTGCGACACAATCACTGATCATGGCTCACACTGTGTATCACAAGCAACACCAGGATTATGGACAGCACCTCAAAGCAGTCACATGCCCCAGGCCACTCACGCAACCTCAGCGGAGTACACAGACACACACAGGCCAATCATCTGCCATTGGCAACTGCGGGTAAAAACCACACTCTGCACATGTGCCACTTGACTGGGGGGTGTCACAGGTGTGGGGCTAGCTCGCACGTCAGACACACAGCACGGCTCCCTGCTCACATCAGATGGGTAGGGCATATGCATCCTCCATGCAGCTGGGGTGCAACACTCCACATAGACACTCACCCACATGACAGGGGACTTACACACACACCAATGTCCAGGGCCCGTACACATCATTTGGACACTCTCACCACAGGTACACTCAACTCACACACATCTGTGGGTACAGTCACCTGTCACACTGGGGGGACCACAGAATCACATCAGGACTATAGAAACAACATTCCCAAGAGGATTAGCCAGGCTGAATGTGGCATGCACCATGCAGTGTTAGTCACAGTAAGCACAATGCAAGTGAGGATTGCAGATATGAACCACATCATGCTCTGCATGGGAGACATAAGGCATTCCCCCCCCTGGGACCCACCATGAACAACATTGCATGTCTGTCATACCTGGACACAATGCCAGAAGTGACAGACACAAAAAAGGGGCACAGTCAAAGCTAGTGGAGTCAGCACTCACCTGCTCCCCTGGTCTCCCATACAGGCAGGGGTACTGTGGGAGGATGACGTCCAGCAACGCCTCATTCTCCTCTTGGGTGAAAGGCTGGGCCCTCTCCACAAACCTGGCCATGGTGCCAGAGGAATCACAAGCAGCAGCAGTGGTGTGGAATGAAAGGTTGTGCAGGCAAGTGCTCTCTCATGGGTCCTGGCTGCCTTATATCTGCCTTGCTGGGCTGTTTCATTTACAGGAGTACAGAGTGATTGGTCAATCTCATTTGCATCCTACGTTTCCTCCAATCCCTTTAAACCTACCCCAGTGAGGGCCTTTGCATGGTTCAAAATTTGAGCATGATGTCAAGTCAACAACCACTTTGCAACATAGTATATTGTCTCCAACCGACTATTGCTGGCCACCTGATGAAAAATTTTGAACTGGAAACTCGGTCTCCATGACAACCAGCATGCATTTAGGCCCGTATACTTGTCCCTCATGTGTCCCCTATGTTATTTCACTATCCACACACAGGTACGGTGCGCTCCACACGTACCCCTAGGGCACCACTACTCCAGTGATACGGTCCGTACACGTGTGTGTAGGGCCCGTATCACTTTGGTAGTGTTGCCGTAGGCGTACGCCATTGTGATACAGGCTGTACACGCGTGTGTAGGGCCCGTAGCACTGCGGCGTACGCCTACGTCAACACTACCATAGTGCTACGGGCCCTACACACGCGGGTACGGCCCGTAGCACTATGTTGGTGTTGCCGTAGGCGTACGCCATCGTGCTACGGGCCGTACTCACACGGGTACGGCCTGTAGCACTGTGGCGTACGCCTACGGCAACACTGCCATAGTGCTACGGGCCCTACACACGCGGGTACGAGCCGTAGCACTATGGTGGTGTTGCCGTAGGTGTACGCCATCGTTCTACGGGCCCTACACACGCGGGTATGGCCCGTAGCACTGTGGCGTACGCCTACAGCAACACTGCCATAGTGCTACGGGCCCTACACACGCGGGTACGAGCCGTAGCACTATGGTGGTGTTGCCGTAGGCGTACGCCATCGTGCTACGGGCCCTACACATGCGTGTACGAGCCGTATCTCTATGGCGTACGCCTATGGCAACACTCCCATAGGGATTGGACCAGTGTGTACAAGTACATGTGTACGGTCCGTACACACACGCGTACTCCTACCCAAACCCCATATAGTGATACGACCGTACACTCGCCCTCAGAGCGTGTGTACGGTGCGTTTCTCAGCTCACACTGGTGATAGGAGGTGCACAGGGAAGGAATGGCGGTGTCAGACTCGCACAAGAATGGACATCAAGTCATTGTCAGAGCAGTGCTTCATGTGTAGGGCCTAGGTGTGTCAGGCAGTGAGCTGGCACATGTTTCCTCATGTTTTAACCCAATAGTTGTGTGATGACCTGTGTACACATGTCATGTGTGATGGGGCACTATGTGGCGCACTTCCCCTTCACACCTTTTACATGTGTGCATGTAGTTCAAACTTGGCAAGTACTGCATCACTGGCATGGCATAGTCACCAACACCTGCAACTGTCCCCTGATGCCAGGTACACGGATGATGACACCTGACATCTCACTACCAGCGTGCCCCGATGTGACTATGTCATGTGTGTGTCATGTGTTTCCATGATCTTGCTGTTGGTGTTCCGTCAACGGCATTTGCTGTAGCTGCATCCAACATGTGTCTGTGTGTAGATGCCCATGTCACACTATTACGCACACCAGGACACATGTGGAATAACACGTAACGTGTGTCTGTATGCATCGAACAGGGACTTGTGAGCTTAGGACATATCAGCGTAGTCTCAATGTCTGTGTGATCATTTTTGACATGTACCCCTTCATGGCAAGGTGTGTGGTCTGTCCTTTTTCCATGACATGTGACCTGTGCGTCTAGTTTGCTGGCAGCTGTCTGTATGAGATAACATCCTTCAAATGCACATATGTGGATGTATGTCACTCCTGTAATGTGTCTGGCTGTTCACTCACACTGGCCCACAGCTACTTTCATGGCATATCATGTAGACCTTGACAATCCACGTTTGTAGCTGCCTCTTGTTGGGAGTATCACCTGGCTGGCATACGTGTGCAGGATGTATTGCACAGACCAGACTCTGTATGTAGCATATGTGTATTAGCTGTTGAACATGTGCTCAGTTCTTTGACATTGGTGTAGTAATGTACTCAATCATCGTTATTCCTTCCAAATTTCTGCAGGGCACCGCCTATCCCCCGACCAATGCCAGACTTGGCGGCCATGAGGGAACGCGACTGCATACGCCGCTACAGATTCCCCCAACGGTTAATTGTGGACCTGACAAACAGGCTGGCCCCACACCTCCAACCGCGACACAGTTATCCGACCCCCAAGATGAAGGTGATGTCAGCCCTACATTTCTTTGCCACCGGTACGTTTCAATTGACCATAGCTGATGTGGGTGGCATGTCCCAGACCATGTTCAGCCGTGTCCTGCATGATGTTTTAGAAGCCATGTTGGAGCACCTGGATGAATTCATCCATTTTCCAACTCCTGAGCAGTTGACAGGTATCAAGGGTGAGTTCTATGCCCTGGGAGGGATGCCCCATGTAATTGGGTCCATTGATGGGACACATGTGGCTTTGGTACCACCACAGGCACAGGAGGTAGCCTTTCGTAACCGTAAACATTACCACTCCATTAATGCCCTTGTGGTGTGTCTTGCTAACATGGTAATTTCCCATGTCTGTGCACGTTTTCCAGGGTCAGCACACGATGCCTACATCATGAGGCGTAGCAGGGTGCCAGAAATGATGCTGCAGCTGCACAACGAACGAGCATGCCTTTTTGGTGGGTAGACTCTGTTTGTCCAGTATTCAGCGGTATCGTAGTATGTGACGGCATCTCCTGACCCACTTCTGTACATGATGTTTCCATGTAGGGGACTCTGGCTATCCCAACATGCCATGGCTGGTGACGCCTCTCCGCAACCCGAGAACAGCTGCAGATCACCGTTACAACAACGCCCATGGGCAGACCAGGCGAGTGATTGAGAGGACGTTTGGCCTCCTGAAGAGCCGATTCCGTTGCCTCCACAAGACCGGCGGGTCCCTCCCATATGCACCGGTGAAGGTCTGCAAAATCTTCCTCGTGTGCTGCATGCTGCACAACATGGCAGTGGAGAAAGCTGTGCCACTCATCCTGGATCCCGATGAGCAGGAACATCCACCCGTGGAGGATGACGGCCTTGGTCACGAGGCAAGTGAGGAGGAGGAGGAGGAGGACATCCAGAGTCAGCTCCTACGCAACTTCTTCTCATAATGGTGAGTCCCTGGGTCTGAGTGTGCACGCTTGGAGCCTTGTGTGGCATGTGTTGCAATGTGTGTGTCCAGCTGACTGTATGCGAAGTGACTTTGAGGTGTGTGCTGATGTGTCACTCGAGTGCTGATGTCATTCCACACATTTTAGCTGACACACTCAATTGACAACTGGCACGGTGTCAACCTTATTCATGTAGAGTACATGACCATGCATGCGGATGACTATGTGTTTCCTGACTTCTTGTGTGTATCTCATCCCCAGGTATTTGCGCATGCTGTCTGCTCGTGGCATCGTTGTGCTCCTGCTATTCCTCATGAGTAATGCAACGTGTGCTGAATCAGCGTTACATGCACGGACATGGTGAGAAGTCTCCTTTGGGTAAGGATTGCAGCAAGGCTTTTTGGGTGTGGTAGTTGTTTGTAATGTGTGGGCACTGCTCCTGTGCAGGTATTGTTGCTATGCATACATGTCGACTCACCATGGGGCACATAACATGTAGCATGACTTCGTGACAGTCATCTGTTATGGGATTGTGGATTTTGATGAAGGCATCTATGTGTGTACAACTTCCCTCGGAAACATACGGGAGGCTACGGGTGGACATATTGCGGGACGTCCCCATGAGAGGCTCAATGGGGAATTGCAGCCTCTCCGTGTGCAGCAGGGGATGTTTGGCTCACCCCCTTCAATTGTATGCCACTCCCATGGATTGACAGCATCTGTGGTGCGAAGGGGGTGTCCAGTATAGGTCCCACATGTTAATCCAAAAGACCATGTGAGTCTGTTAATATTGATGCATTTCCTTAGGTGTGAGCCTAAGTAATAAAGGTGTTCCTCAGCTTCCAAGGTGCCTCATCTCTGTCAATGCAGGTCTCTTGCCATTGTGCATGTGCCTTCTCTGGCATGGTTGTCAAGGATTGTGCATATGAGTCTATGTGTAGATTAGCAACCTACATGCTGTTCTACATGTATTTGATTCTCTATTGGGCATGACGTCCATGGCTGTGTATGTGTTTTGGTATGTTGGTCCCCACAACGGGCCGTCAACACCTTCTGGGGTGTGTTTCCTGTGCGCAGCTTGGCCTTCAGTTTCATGATCCGGTGTCAGTCATCTTTGGGGATTGTGCATCCTTTGTCTCTGGGTGTGACATTGAAAACCAGTCACTCCTTCCTTGACATACACCTGTTGCAGTAGTCCTTTCTGACATCCTAGTCTTTGTGTGGAAATTGTGGCATAGTTCCCAGGACATGCAGCCTGGTGTTGCAGCCACTGCAGCAAGGGCACACGAAGTTTCCTGATTTGGCAACACACACACATCAAAGATGCTCCTCCCTTCCTCCATCAACCCATTCATTTGGCTGTCATCAGCTTGTCTGTGCCACAGTTGCGGCCACGCCGTCCCACAGGCTGGACCGTCTGCACATGCAACGTGCACATTGCACGAGCCTCATGTCCTTGCATGACCCACATCACACTACAGTCTGATGTTGCAACCACCCTCCAAGCAATGTCCATTCACACATCTGCCGCCAGCTCTCAGGCATACACTAAGCGCACACACAACACCTTTGCATGATAAGTGTGCAACTCCGACAGCCTACACAGTGCTGCCACGCCTTCCAGGCCCTGTCACACCCACCAGGTCATGTCCCCCCTACTCCCCACCAGCTCTGTACCCTGGCAAGGACATGGGAGTGGGACTCAAGGCTTCTGCATGTAGTATGCTGTCGTTGTGAGGCACATGGCACAGGTATCATCTGCCAGCGTGTCAAAATACAATGTGTCCAGGACCCCCCCTTCACCATCACATGCGCACACAACCTCATCATCAACTCGTATGCCATTGACAGCCAGGTGCTCCTCACCCTCACCAAGGGCACAGACATTGCCAGTTCCAATATTCTAGATTGCATGAGATCCATTGATGAATGGCAGAACACCAGCCACCTGAGGCTGGACTTGTACAGGACTGAGGTCAACATCTGAGGATTGTCCCCTTACAGCTGGGTCAACTGCTTGTGTCCCACCCGCAGAAGCCCCGCGCAAGCACCCAGTGTCCATGCACACAAGATGGTGTGCATCATGGATTGCTTGCTCACATTTGCCATGGTAATCACCAGCATCTGTGCCGCAGACTGCAACACCCTCTGCATTATGCACATGATCTCCAGATAGATCCACTCCAAGGAAAGACGGACCATCCACCAGGTCCACGACAACATCCGTGTCAAATACTGCCCTGCCCTCTACGGGGCAGCCACATCCAAACTCCCAGGACACTTGTCCACATCCAGGCTGCATCTGCACACCTCGGCTGCAACATCCTGCGCCCCAGCCACATAACCGTCCAGCAGAGATAGCTGCAATGGATCGCTGTGTGCTGCAGGATGACCTTCAGACTCCCCACCCACACTCAGGAGGCAGGCCACAACCCCGACCCAACACCAACCTTGTACCACTGTCATCCGAGACCCCGTAGTGCCATCTCCGTGCATCAACCGTGACCTGGCCACCATTCTTCAGATCCACCATACTCCAGCATGCAGGACATAGTTCTCCCACCTGGGAACACATACCTGGGACTCCCTCCCCGGGAACCTCCGAATGACGCATGACCTCTACGCCTTGATGGTACTCTTCCAAATCGGTCTGTGGGCACAGTATTGCATGCACCCCCTCAGCAGCTTGAGGCCATCACAGGTGAGTATTGTGCTTCATGTCTGCATTGAATGATACATTGTGACCCATGTGTGTCCTGTACCAGACTCCTATCCCAGGGTATGGATGTGCGGAGTTAGTTCAACACTCAGGCATAGTTTGACATTTACACACACATATGTTGGGGAATAATGTAAAATGACAACAACAACTCATGACAAAATAAAGCATTTATTTTTGGTGGGGTATGTCTTTTGGTGGATGAAGTAAGGTGCTCTACCTGGTGCATAGAATCCAAAGTTCACAGGGGGAGATGGCATCCTTGTCAATTGGAGTCATCAGAGTCCAGACCACAGTGTTGGTCATCATTGGTCAGACTGTGACCAGCAAGTCCATGTGGCAGAGAATGTCATTGGGTGGGGTGGTGCTGTTGCGCCAGAGGGCCAGGTGCCAGGCCAGGTGACCTGGGAGATGTGGATGGTCCGCTGACTCTCACGGTCTTTTCCGTGGACGACCCACCTTCCTCCGGGGACCCTCAGATGCAGGCCTTGACGATGTCTGTGATGCTCCGTCGGACGAATCCTCCTCCTCCTCCTCCCTCCCTGTGGCTGGTGCTGGTCTTCGCCTGGTGTCACAGGGAGGGTTGTCCATGTTGTCGCCAATCCGACGGAGTGAACGGCTCATGTCCGTTTGCACCGCCAGGAGCTCAGCCAGTCTTGCCTCCATCCGTCCTTGGTGTTGTTGTTGACTGGCATGTTGCTCGGCCTGCAGGTTCTTCATCTCGTTGAGGGTCCCCTTCATCTCTGTGAGGCTCGACACAACCTGGCTGATGCCCCTGGTGTCACGCCGGTATGTGTCCAGGATGTGGCGTATGTGTGACATACCGGTTCCCTCAGCTGGCTGGTCAGGTTCGCGCCTCCGCCTGCCTCCAATCCCACCACCCCTGCCCACACGAGCCTGGCCTGCCATTGTGGGCACATCGGGTCTCCGGGACCCCTGAGGGATGGCATTGTCGGGGTTGTCTGCCTCCTCCTGGGTGCCCGGAGAACCTTGTCCCTCCTGGTCAGACTGGCTGTGTTGTTCAGTGCGAGCAGGGCTCCTGGGAGTCTCCTGGGATGTGGCAGGAATGGGGGTGGTAGTTGGCACAGATGTACCTGACGCAGGTGCTGCAGGGGCTTGGGCACCAGAGCGGCCAGGTTGGTCTGGGTCATCCACGGAGTGGTGAGAGTCGTCGCTGCCGGTGGGATCATCTTCACGCTGAGCCTGGGACTGTGATTGTTCCCCCCCATTGTTGGGGGGAGGTCGATGACGTTGCCCTGTGTGTGAGAGAGAGACAATGATAATGCTGTTTCATGCCACATCCATGTTTCATACATATTCAAGTTGTCACAGATCCTCCAGGTAGTTGGATGTGCCTAGCATTCCTCTCAATGTCCACTTGGGGATGGGTATGTTGCGGGGGACAGTTTGGTATGTTCTCCTGAGTGTTTGACCAGTAGAATTTTGGCTTGGATGCTTATTTGGCGATGGGTTGGTCTTGTTGTGTCACATGTCCATTGTGAGAGTGAGTAAATCCATTGACTGCCCCGGGGGTGTGTGCTTGTGTGAGGGGGGGTGTGTGACCGGGCCTGCTGTTGGGTGTAGTGTGATTTGTCATTGGGTCTCCCAGGTGATGTGTCTGTCCCCTCATGGTGCATGCTGGCATGACAGTGAGTTTGAGTGCCTGTGCTAGTTATCTGAGCTTGTGTAGTTGGTGTTTGAGTGTACAGTGGTCACAGAAGGGCCTTGTGCTGCATGCAGCAGGACCAAGTGTCAGCTACCTTGTCAGTACTTTGCCAGTCCCTGTGCATTGGGCATGGTGCATGGGTATGTACCTAGGCCATATGGGCTGAGGGCATTGGTGTCTGCTTCGGAGTTGCACAATGTGTTGTGTGAGCCCCACCCTCCCAGCATCTCGGACATCCAGTCTTGGGTTTGTGGTTGGTGTGGCCTGGGACATGGCATTGCCTTTATTTGTGAATGGGGCATGGAGACGTTAGTGGCATGAGCATGGTTTTTGAGTGTGGTTGTGTGCGGTGAGGGCTTGGGGGAAGTTGCATGCATTTGGTGTATTTGTGGTGTGGATGGCATTCCCCCATGTTACTTGAGTTGTTTGTGTACTCACCAGGCTCTGCGACTCCTTCGACTCCGTGTACTCCCACCGGTGGAAGCATGGCCATCACCTTCTCCTCCCAGGGACGGTAATGTACGGGTCTGCGGGGCAGCCCGCCTCCAGTGATGTTACTCTGGGCGTATTCCTCGTTCATCTTCCTCTTGACTGCCCTGCGCAGATCGTACCACCTGGCTTGGCATTCATGCCTGGTCCTTCGGATGGGTGCAACAGCATTCACCTTGTCGACGATCCTCTGCCACAGGCTTGTTTTTTGGGCTATGCTGGTCTGTCTGACCAATATTCCAAACAGCTGTGGCTCGACTCTGATGACTTCGTTGACGAGGAGGTCCAGCTCCGCCCTTGTGAACTTTGGATTCTTGTCTGTGGGCATGGTGTGGGGTGTGGGTGTGGATGGTTGTGGGTGTGTGGGTGTGTGGGTGTGAAGGTGTAGGTGTGTGTGAATGTGAAGAGGGGGTGTTTGGGAATGAGGTTGTGTGAAGGTGTGTAAGTGAAGGTGTAGTTAAGATGTAAGTAAGGTGCAGTTGTTTGTCTGTGGGGTCTGGCAGCAGTGAGTCTGTTGCAAAGGCTCATGGATTGTGTGTGTGGGCCCTTTGTATTGGTCCATTTGTGGGTGTGGCTGGGTTTGAATTTGTGGTGGGTGTGTTATAAGAGGTGGTTGTGATTGTGGGCCTCTGTTTGCCTGTTTGGATGTGCCAGGTCAGTCATAGAGATGTATTTTGTCATGTTGATGTGTTTTGTGGTGTTGTGCGAGTCGAATTGACCCTCCTTGTGCTGTTTTACAGTGTCCTGGTTCTGTACGAGTCTTTTTCGCGTAGGTAAGGTCCATACATACGCGATGCTGGGTGAGGGTGCTGGGGTACGGTGTTGGGGTACGGTGCGTACAGGTACGGGGCTGGGGTACGTGCCTGTGGTGCATCGCGTACAGGTGGGGGGCTGTGCTAAGGTGTTGGGGTATGGTGCGTACAGGTGCGGGGCTGCGCTACGGTGTTGGGGTATGGTGCGTACAGGTGCGGGGCTGTGCTACGGTATTGGGGTACGGTATGTACAGGTACGGGGCTGGGCTACGGTGTTGGGGTACGGTGCGTACAGGTACGGGGCTGGGCTACGGTGTTGGGGTACAGTGCGTACAGGTACGGGGCTGGGCTACAGTGTTGGGGTATAGTGCATACAGGTGCGGGGCTGTGCTACGATGTTGGGGTACGGTGCGTACAGGTACGGAGCTGTGCTACGGTGTTGGGGTACGGTGTGTACAGGCGCGGGGATGTGCTATGGTGTTGGGGTACGGTGCGTACTGGTGCGGGGCTGTGCTACGGTGTTGGGGTATGGTGCGTACAGGTGCGGGATGTGCTAGGGTGTTGGGGTACGGTGCGTACAGGTGCGGGGCTGGGCTATGGTATTGGGGTACGGTGCGTACAGATACGGGGCTGGGATACGGTGTTGGGGTACGGTACGTACAGGTACGGGGCTTTGGAGCCGGGCGGGGGTGCGGCACGTACAGGTGGGGGCTGGGGTACGGTCCTGGGGTACGGGGCATACAGGTGCGGGGCTGGGAGACGGGCCTGGGGTGCGGCACATACAGGTGCGGGGCTGTGCTACGGTGTTGGGGTACGGTGCGGAGGGGGGGTACGGTGCTGACATACGGGGGTACGGTGCTGACATGTATGGGGTGAGGGGGGCTGTATGACTCGTATCCGGGCACAAGTTTACCCGTGTACATGTAGGCTACAGCGTTCGCTCCGTACGGGGCATTTTACATGCGGTTGTGTATTCGGATGGGCGGTACGGATTGTACTTGCGCGCTCGGACTTCTGTTTTACGATTTGCACGTAAAAATGTCCGGCTCCCTGTCGGACACTTTTCCCGACGCTATTCGGACGTAAAAATGTACGGCTCCCTCTCGGACCATTTTCCTGACGCAATTCGTATGTATTTTTCACGTACGAATCGTACTTCGCAGTTTGTACGGTACTTGCACGATTCGTACGTAAAAAAATACGGATACGAGTTGGACGGTAAATTTTTTTAACGGATCGGAATCGGCACCTAAATGTAGTGAAATATCCATAAACATTAACTTTTTTATATTAATATATTTACATTTATCCAATATTAAAACAATATATTTGAAATATTTTTGAAATTATAATAACACTAAAAACTATTTAAAAAATATGTATTAACAATATTATATATATGACATCAAATTACAAACCTTCATTCTAAATTTAAAATACAAAAACAAATATCATTTTTAATTATTTAATATATTATTTTAAATAATAATATATTTTAAATAGTACCCACACTTATCCTCTATAAAGATAACATCCCACTTCAAAAAAATGTATTTAATAATTTTATAATTTTTATTACAAAAATGTTCTTACATATTTTTACAAATTATGTTAAAACACTCCCTACACCACTCCCAAATAAACAAAACATCCCGCTCATAAAATGAAATGTTAAATTCTAAATTTTACATTTCAAATTTATTTCAAAATTTATTTCAATTTTTTTTTTAAAACTCCCCACCCTTATCCCCTATAAACCCAACATCCCACTCCTAAAACAATATTGTAATTTTAAATGTTTTCCTTTTTAAAATATTTTTACATTTTATTACAATTTTTTTAAAACACTCCCCACCCTTATCCTCTATAAACCCAACATCCCGCTCCTAAAACAACATTGTAATTCTAAATGTATAAATTAAAAAAAACAAAAAAACTTTGGGGTCCATTAGGATGTCGGGCGGTGGCACCACCGCGGGACCGGCGGTGTGGAAAAATGCATTTTCCGCCCACGAGCTGCAATCCTCACGCCCGCCTTATTAGTATGGCCAAACATAGCCCATTTCCTGACCTCCGCGGTGCGACGCGCACCACCATCAAAGTGCGCCCGCCACCGCGGCGGTGGGAGCCAATGGAGACTCTCCGACATGAGGAATGACGTTCGCCCCACTCCACAAATTAGGATGACCCAAACAAGCAGACACACCGCAGAGGAGAAACCGCCCAACCAGAGTCGGCCGAAGCACGACAGCGGAGCGCGAAACCAGAGTCCCGGTCCACCTCACCCGGTCACGACCGCCATGGACCCAGCTCTACACGTCTTTCCTGTGCTGTACCTGCTACAACACCAGGAACTCATGGACCGCCGGGGACGCCACTGCAGGTACGCAATAACACAACACACAACACATGGGCTGGCACAGGGTCCAAATCCACATCAGACACCCTGGTGGGGACAGGGACACATCCACAAGGGCACCCACACATCAGCCAACTGCCACCAAGTCACCCCTCTGAATCCTGGGCACACAGCTACCGCCACCATGCAGCAATGTCCCGGTCACATCACCGCAGCGGTGAACACAAGGAAATACATGCGCACAATGCAGACGGCAGGGCCAGTGCCAGGCATGGGCAAGGCACAAAGACCACAGGGCCACACACTCTCCCACCACACACCAGCACACCCCATGAAGGCACATGCCATGTGCCCCTCCTGTGCACCCCATGCACAACAACAAGCCAGGTCAATACACACCCTGCACCACACAACAAACAAGCATGTAGACAGACACTGCAGGAGTGGCTGCACAGGAACACACAACACACAGCACAGTAGCAGAGGGCAAGGGAAACACACACACCACCACAACACCACACTCAGGGAAACAAAAATGAGGACAAGCACCAAATGAACACATAAACGGAACAAACATCAAATGGACACACAGCCTGCTTAGTCACACATACATACCACAGACTGACACACAGACACATACACACCCCACATGCCAACAGCAATGGAACACAACAAATAGGAAAACCAAAGTGGGATGCACACAAATGGAAGGCCAAGGAGACACACAACAAGCATGTGTACATCACATGCATGACAAGGAACAGAGAACAACACCCTCACACCATCAAAGCACACATGGCTTGTATAGGCAGTGAGGACAAACCACAGACATCACAGTGCAACAACACAGGGAGACAGCAAGGCAAACCATGTAGAGGCACAAGGATGAAAAGAAGGCCCTGAAGTCAAACTGTGAACAGCCACACATCTATACAACTACTTCACAGGAGTACACCAGCAGCACCACACACAGGGACCATTGACACACGCCATGACTGACAAACACCAGTAGGAATCCGCACACATACCCACTCAAACCAGCAGCACACAACACCAGTGCCAAACACACTGAAGGCTGGCAATACTTGCCAGGCAACACACACACAAACAATAACACACCCTGGGGGTAGCCGCGAATATCACCCACACACAGAGATGCCACAACAAATGTCGGCTCAAAAACAACACACAAACACATTACCCAACAGAAACACACACAGAACAAGAACAGACATGCCCTGTCCAGCTAAACTGGGGAAAGGCAATGGGAGCACAGACACAACAGGAGGGCACAACATCATCACTCAGGAACAATGCACAGACAACATACCACAACACACACAAGAAGTGCACACTCACAGAAAAACACAGCCACATCAAACAAACAACAGATGCACAGGCACAAAAATCACACAGGCACACAGCAGGACATCAGGGGATGCACACCAGGCAATGACAAGGCAACAGACACACACAGCACTGCATGCACAACAAGCAGTGTGTGCACACCAGGCATACCAGCCACACACAGACCTCGGTGACAGAACAGCAACCCACACAACACCATACAGCACAGCACAAAGACAACAGCACACCCAGGAAGTGAAGCAATAACACTGACAACACACATACATCCAACACAACACCAACAGATGCACAAGTCTGGGATACAAAGGTGGAAACAACTTGACCAGAGGACTGGGCAGCACACACAGTTGGACTGCATAGGAGCAACCATGACTGCCAAACAGCACCAGCACATCACATACAATCCATTGGGGAAATGCCCTGAGTGACACATTGACCCTGGACAAAGAACTGCACCACAAAGCACAATGGCACAAATGAAGTGATGGGGAGGCACACACACATGGAAACCAAGGGGACAGCTGACACCAAAGTGAAGTGTACTGCATGCCAGTAGGGAACATGGCAGGAGTGTACCATACACAAAGAGAGGGAGTGCAGACCCACAATGGGTAGGCATCTGAAGCACAGATAGGGGATGGCATGACAACACACACAACATGCCATACTGGAGGCAAGAAGGCACCATGTGACAGCAAGGCATGAGAAAACACAACCACAATGGCAGTGTGGAACAGCAGGTCTGCATAGTCCCCACAAACAGCCACCAGACACATGGATGTGCAACAAAACACAACATTGACTCGCCAACCACACATACTGCATACTCACAAGTGACTCACAGGAGTCAGACAGAACTGCAAGGACACACCAACACACTGTACAGTGCACTACATACAACTCACACATGTGCATACAACCACATCCACAGGGCTGAACAATCAAAACAACAGGCATACAACTCCTGGGTGACACATGTGTGTAGTTGACATTCCAGGGGCATGCACACATCAACACTCCCCACAAACTCACCCACTTCACACCGCACACCACCTGACCATCCAGGAGCACACATGGAAAGTAAGCCATGGGACTAGGAGGACTGGCCATCACAAGATGACCACACACATACACCACTGGGCACCTATAAAGGAAGAACACACATACATGATGACCCTGGAAAGCCTGCCTGCAAAACTGTGTGCAGAAACCCACTCTGTGCCGGCAGTGCCCCCAACCTGACATGTGTACAATATAGCCAACATGAACTAATCAAGTAAATGACAATTGCTGCACAAAATGCAGAGTATGTCCATGAGAAGCTGCACAGGCAGGGGGCACACAGCAGTGAACGACAAGGCCAGTGGGCAGTCCAAGGTGCTGACTGAGTCCATGAGAAGCTGCACAGGCAGGGGGCACACAGCAGTGAACGACAAGGCCAGTGGGCAGGACAAAGTGCAGACTGAGTCCATGAGAAGCTGCACAGGCAGGGGGCAAAACACAAGGCCAGTGGCCAGTCCAAGGTGCTGACTGAGTCCATGAGAAGCTGCACAGGGAATGTGTGCGACTGTACCTTTCTATGGTCAGCAACACAGTCAGGGGGTAACAATGTGCAGTACAGGCCCACCTGTGTTAGAGAAAGGTGTGTGAGGGTAACTAACACTCAGACTTGGCTGTCAGGTGGACTGGGAGCTGGCTGTGTCATGGGGACTGTCAGGGCACCTGAACGGGGAGAGAGCAGAACAGCTGAGGTAGAGCTATCAGTGGCTTGGCAAGCCGGAGGGCTCCTTAGACCAGGTGTTGTAGTGGCACGTGGAGGTGGAGTCATGCAGATGGGAGACACGGTGTGGCTTGGAGATTGTGGAGGGGTGCCTTTCCACTTCTTGGGGATTCTAAATGGCTTGCCTGACTTTGGATCAATGGGAAGTGGTGTGGGCACAACAGGCACACCCACCACCAAAGCTGCATCAGGTGCAGGCGCTGGCACCCCCTTTGGTGATGTGCTGGACCCAGCGGAACGCTTTGCCTGGTTTCGCCTCTGCCTCCCCTTCCCCTGTTTACTAGGTGTCACACCTACAGTGCACTCCGGCCCCTGCTTCACTGGGCTTGGAATGGGAGTTGAGGTGGTGGGTGAATCTGCCTTGGAGCCTTTCCTAGGTGTACCCTTGGCATGCATCACCTCCTTGGTGGGCACAGACACTGTATGCTTCTCTTTGCACGATGCTTTAGGGGCAGGAGAGTCCTTGCATGTGTCCCTGAGGCCTGTTGCTTTGCTTTTTGTCCACTGGTGTCACCTGATGGGCTTTTCTCCCTGCGCTCTGGGGTGGCTTTAGTCTTCTGTGGGGAAGGTGTCTGCGGCCGGGACTGCTTGGGTTGCTGCTGCTGTGTGCTCCGTGTGCTGTATTGTGACTGTGATGTGTGTGGACCGTGGTCACTATTGTCAGACGTGGCCACTGCCAGGGGGGTGGACAAAGGGACCGGAGCTGGACTGTGAGTATGTGCCTGTTGAAGGGCAGACATCCCTGTCGATGACAAAGCCTGGACTGTCTGGTGCAGCCCACCCATGTCAGAATGTATGCCCTCCATGAAAGCAACCACCTGGGCCACTTTTCTGTCGTGGTCAATGAAGGCATTGAGGAGAGCTGTCTGGCCTACACACAGCTGGCACAAAAGGTCCACAGACTCAACACTGAAGGCAGCAGGGGGGACAGGGGCAGGGGCAGCGGTGCCAGGGGTGAAGGACACTCTTTCCCTCTTACTGAGGCAGACACGGGCAGCACTAGAGGAAGTGGCCGGGAGGGTGGGCACTGGCCGCTGTGTGGTGGAAGACGATGCAGAGTCCCGTTCCCTGTGCCCTTCAACATGGATGCATCCCCGCTGGCATCAGATGATGTGGTGCTTTGCGTCTCAGTCTGGGATTCCTCCAGCAGACTCCTGTCCCCCTCTGAGGTGCTGGTGACATCTGTGTCACTGGGCTCCTGTGCAACTGTTGTGCTTGTTTCACCCCCACTGGTGTCTGTCTCCTGTCCCTCCATGACCACAGGAGATGCTGCATGAGAGAAAGAGATGTAGGGTCAGGTCAGTGACAGCAACAGAACAAACATATGCAAGCAATGCATTACAAAAGATGACCACATCTACATGTTGCACACCACCCTGTGCAATCACATCTTGCCAACTCACTATATAGACTCAAGCAGTGCGTGGAAACTGGACACTCAGGCATGAGTGAGCCATGTGATGACCACACAGCACAACACCCTGCTTGTGGCTCTGTTCAACCAGACACACAACTAGCTCTGAGCACACCGAGGGACATGATGGGGGCACACTACTTGTTGCCAATGGCAGATCTGGATGGAACAGAAGGGGACAACACAAACCCAGACTACAACATGACAATCCACAATGGACATTAGCCCATGCCACCCACCATGTTGTACTGTGTGGACAATAGAATGGTGCACATTGCTGTCAGATGTGTAGGCCTTCCCAATCTGGGTGCATGCAATTGACGCATTGATGAAGGCACAGTCAGATTGGGCACACTGCCGTTCCCTCCCATGGGATTCCCAAGACTACCCCAGTGCAGAAGAAACCTGAAGATCACAACTCAGAATGTAATGTGAATGCACAGCATCCAAATCACCGTTGTCAGTACAGGTAGGGCAAATGCATGCCACCGGCACCCAGCCCAGCAGCCACTTACATGCCACAGCATCACACTACCAACATCACATAGGCCAGCGCTGGCACAGGCTCTGTACACATGCAGCCACTCCCAGCCAAAGTCACCCTCCCCAAATGCTCACCCTTGGCTTGCTGCTGATGCTCCTTCAAACGTGCATCCAGCTCAGGCTGTGTCACCGCCAAGATGCGCCACATTAGTGGTGTCATGCTGCGCCGTGCCAAACACCCAGTGAGAGGAAGCAGCCCCAAGGTCATCTCCGCCACGTTCTTTGCCAGCCAGCTGATGTCGTCCCACCTCTTGTGGCAGAGGGTGCGCCGTCGGTTTGAGACCCCCGGAGCTCAAACCTTCATGGCAATGGCCCTCCACACGGCCTTACACTGGTGTACCTTGAGCTGCAGGCATGGGAGACAAGAGGGGGAAATGATCAGGGACACAGTGTTATGTACCAACAGCTATCAGTATAGCAGCAAGATACAAACTCATCACATATCCAACGATATGTCTATCAGAGACTAGAGTACATCTCACATGGTACATCTGCATGAGAAAAGCTGATGTGAATGCATGCAGGTGTGAGGGGGAACACAGTCCCTGCACATCTCACATACATGCAGGATGCCAGCACTGGAACCCATATGTAGCCTGCCCACATCTCCAGTCCATTGTTGGGTTGAGCAACACATACATCACATATCAACCTGGGGGGTGACCCACTGTGTCAAGGACTGCGCAGCCCCAATCACCCTGCCCTGTGAATAGATAACTGTGTCATGGATGTCAAACTGAGGGACATGATCTCACAACTACAAAATGCTGTTAATAAGGGTGGTTGTGTGCAATCTACAGTGCTGGGATGGCCCATAGCTGGAGTGCAATGTGAAAAGACTGATGTCATACTCTGTAAGTGAAGTGATGTGTCCTTATCTTTGTAGTCAGGGACTGTGCTGCCCAGCTGGGCTCACACTGAGATGGACTACAGGGGCACACACAGCCATCCAGCCAAGCAATCACTGTCCTGACTACAGCATGAACAACCTTCTGTGTCACTGCATGGCTGACAACACAACACAGGTCACTCATAAATACATGTGCAGGCAGGGAAACCTGTGGCATTGGGTACACACACCCTCCCCCTGGAGACAGCATGTCAGGCAGTGCATGACACTACCCCACACTCCCACACACATACTGCATCGGTCCAACTGCATATGTGGCTCCCCTGCCCTACCACCCCACTGTTGACGACTTACCACGACATTTGGGGCACCATATAGCCTTGGGTACTGTGTGAGCACCTCGTCCACCAGGACCTCCAGCTCCTCACTCGTGAAGGGACTGGCACGGATCTTCTCTGTCCTTGCCATCACTGTGGACATGAGACAACAGCGGTGGAATTGGGTGGTGAGGGGTCTCAGGCAGCAGTCCCTGGAGGCAGCAGCAGGTGAGGGGTCTCTGGCAGCAGGCTCTGGAGGCAGCAGCAGGTGAGGGGTCTCAGGCAGCAGTCCCTGGAGGCAGCAGCAGGTGAGGGGTCTCTGGCAGCAGTCCCTGGAGGCAGCAGCAGGTGAGGGGTCTCAGGCAGCAGTCCCTGGAGGCAGCAGCAGGTGAGGGGCATCTGGCAGCAGGCTCTGGTAGCAGTGAAAATGTGAAGGCTCAATTCCACACATATATAGCCCCCTGGGGTTGTTTCAAAGATGACAAGCTGCAGCAATTGGTGGTCCAGGTCTGCCTCTTTCAAACGCATCCAATGGCCGCCCCGTGGTGGCGGAGCACGCCTACCGCGATTTTCAAAATTGCATCATGCCACCGCTATCGAGCTTCCTATTGGCTCTAGGGCAAACTCCATGGCGGGGACACACCGCCGGGGCCCGGTGTGCGCTAGCGCGATGGTGCATCTTTCAAATGAATCCAATGACCGCCTCCGCGGTGGCAGAGCACACCTACCACGATCTTCAAAATTGCATTATGCCACCGCTATCAAGCTTCCCATTGGCTCTAGGGCAAGCTCCATGGCGGGCATTGTAAAAATAAACACCTAGGCAGTCTAAGCACAAAGCAATATAATGTTCAATAGAAAGACATTAAACAATGTAATATTCAATAGAAGAACATGAATGTTATAGAAGGAGACACAACATACGATATATTATAAAAAATATATTAAATTTATTATATTTGAATATAGCAATGATAGAGATAAATTGATGATACAGGACTATATAATTAGAAGATGTGATTTAAACAGAGATTGAATGAGATGGACAATGCATTAAACAATATGCAACAAATCGCATCTGTAGTCGATCAAATAACAGAATATAAATACAGAAAAATAAAAATAGGAGTGGCAATTACAGGCGTCGCTTGTGGCGAAGGATGGATAGACGCGTAAGGTATGCAGGTGACCATTAATAGAGTCACGCATCAAAGAGCTCCGCGTCGATGGACCACCATGACCCATTACGAAAGCTGCCAGCTTCATTTAACTACATTCGCTTAAAAGAGAACCTCCGCTTATCTCTGGATGGTTATCGTGATTATATACATCAACCGGATCTGCATGGCAGTACCCTTCGGTAGTTTAAAACCTGTAATTGGACGGCTCTGAACTTCCTCCTTCGCGGATTTTTACTATTTTGGCTCATCCTTCGCCACAAGCGACGCCTGTAATTGGACGGTTCTGAACTTTCTCCCTTCGCGGATTGTCACTATTTTGGCTCATCCTTGGCCACAAGCGACGCCTTTAATTATTAGGTAGCATTCTTCACGCCCGTGATTTTCAGTTGGACCTCATGGGCTTACTCACCGTCTTGCTCTATTATCGATACAGATTTAAAGATACTGTGGCTCTCCTGATGAAGACGCTGTGTTAGCGTCGAAACGCGCGTTGAGAACATCTCGGTCTTTGCCACTCCTATTTTTCTTTTTCTGTATTTATATTCTGTTATTTGATCGACTACAGATGCGATTTGTTGCATATTGTTTAATGCATTGTCCATCTCATTCAATCTCTGTTTAAATCACATCTTCTAATTATATAGTCCTGTATCATCAATTTATCTCTATCATTGCTATATTCAAATATAATACATTTAATATATTTTTTATAATATATCGTATGTTGTGTCTCCTTCTATAACATTCATGTTCTTCTATTGAATATTACATTGTTTAATGTCTTTCTATTGAACATTATATTGCTTTGTGCTTAGACTGCCTAGGTGTTTATTTTTACAATGTCATTTACCCTGCCCTAGGAGTACTGCTAGTCCCTGCAGGGGGTCCCTATTTTTGAACATTAAGCTCCATGGCGGGGACACACTGCCGGGGCCAGGTGGCAGCTACCGCGATATGGGTGGCGGAGCATGCCCACCGCCATTTCCCCATGTCTCCATGCCTATAAACTACTGCACTTGTGTGACTGGGGGTGCTGGTGACACACCACCAGAGCCAGGCAGTAGCTACCACGCTATGGGTGGTGGAGCATGCCCACCGCCATTTCCCCATGTCTCCATGCCTATCACTACCGCACTTGTGTGAATGGGGGTGCTGGTGACACTCTGCCAGGGCCAGGCAGTAGCTACCGCGATATGGGTGCCATACAATCGCAATGGCCATCTGGCAAACATCAAAACTGCACAGTGCCCACATGGTCAATGGCACATCATTGTGCACACAATGCCAATGTTCCATTTACTCCACTGATGGCTACACATGCCATGTTTGTGTGTGTGATTTCGTAGATTGGCCTGTACTCACTCACGTCACTTATGGATTTGATGGTTGGGTGGGCAGGACAGTGTTGTTCTGGACTCTAAAATGTTTACACATGTCAATGTGTTGAGGTGCAGTGACAATCACAGCAATGCTCGTCTTAATGAAGGATGATCCATTTTGCATTGCCTCTCATGTCTGCTCATGCACACATTCGTCATTCCTGCGCCGACGGTGGTCATTGTGTGGTGGATGTGTGCCAGGTTGTAATGACGCATTAAGGTGTGACAGGTACAGCAGCTAGGTATGAGACAGTGGGTTTGATTTGTTGCACATATGCTGGATGCCATACTCCCAGGCGTGCCCATGTGAAATGTGGCCATCTCTCTATGTGCATTCTTATTGACCAAGGTGGTGTTTGAGGTACTTGTCTTGTGTAAGTTGACAGGTGTGCCATTTGTGTAGCTGAAGGTGTCCCTACATGTAAGCTGGTCTGTAACTCAATATTGATGGCAGTCATTGTTGTCGTTGTGTCATCCAGAACTTGATATGCTGTGCACATCACATGATGTATTGCATTGACATGTGTCCACTATCATCTCAAATAGGAGGAGGCCAAATTTGATTTGTCACTTGGCGGTGCTGGAGGACATGTAGGATGTTGTGATCATACGGAAATGCCTTCTGGATAGAGCCACCCTGAAAACCCCTTGTGATCTGTTGGAGCCACAACTGCAGCCTCGCCGGACATATCCAACAGCTTTCACCCCTACTTATAAGGTGATGGCCGCCCTGCATTTTTTTGCCACAGGATCGTTCCAAGAGACAGTGGCCAGCGCAGATGGGATGTCACAACCGATGTTCAGCATGGTGCTGCGGGATGTACTTTAAGCCATGATGATATACAAGGACAGATACATCCATTTGCCCAGGGATGCTGAATTACCAGCTGTGAAGGGAGACTTCTATCCTATTGGACACATCCCCAAAGTTGTTGGTGCCATTGATTGCACCCATGTCGGGCTTGTGCCACCACAAGCCAGTGAGCACGTTTTCAGTAATCACAAGCATTACCACTCCATAAATGTGCAGGTGGTGTGCCTGGCAGATATGATCATCTCCCACGTGTGTGCCAAATTCCCAGTCTCG
This sequence comes from Triturus cristatus, assembly GCF_964204655.1. NCBI lineage: Eukaryota > Metazoa > Chordata > Amphibia > Caudata > Salamandridae > Triturus > Triturus cristatus. Next base: position 623,321,120 of record NC_140588.1, on the reverse strand, counting down.
GCCCATGACTCCTACATCCTGCGGAACAGCATTGTGCCCCAGCTGATGGCTAATCTTCTTACTGAGCATGCATGGATGGTGGGTGAGTATGCCTAGTCGTATTGCGTGCTGGGTGTGTGGGCTGCTGCCCTCAGCCTCAGCGACATTGCAATGTCTATTTGTGCTTGTCATACCTAAGTGACTCTGCATATCCCAACCGTCCCTGGTTGCTGAGCCCACTGAGGAATCCCAGGACCCCAACTGACGTCCGCTAGAATGAGGCACATGGGAGGACACGTTGTGTGGATGAGCGTACTTTTGGTCTGCTCAAGTCACGTTTCCGCTTCCTGGACAAGACCGGAGGTGCACTGGCATACTCGCCCGGGAAGGTGTGTCAGATTGTAGTGGCATGCTGCATGCTCCACAACTTAGCCATTCGCAAGGAGATTCCCCTGCTTCTGGATGATGGTTAGGACCCAAGGCACCAGCCTGCAAACCAACCCGTGTCCAGTGATGAAGACAGTGGAGAGGAGAAAGGTGTTGACCTACGTGAACAGCTCATCACCCGCTACTTCACTTGAAGGTGGGTGACAATGTGCAACATACCCATTGTCTGCTGATATTGCTGTTGTCGTGAAGGGGCATGTGAGAATTGTAACAGCAGCCAGTTGTAGACCCAGCGGTGTTTGGTAATGTTTCTGGGACAGGTCATTTTGGAACATCTACAGGACGTGTATGTTGACACTTGGTGGCCATTGTGACATGTGCATGTTGGGTTATACTGGTGTTAGTGTTTGTGTGATGTCTGTGATGCCACACCCAGACCAGTGAAAGTAGTTCTGTTGTGTTTCCCTAGGTGCCTTCAACTTCTTCTTGCCTACATGCAGCCTATGCTCCTGGCACATTGTGATCATGTTGAAGGCTGTACATCCTGCAATAAAGACGGAGCAGACACGACAACATGTGTGTAAGGATATTTTATTTGCAATGGTGAGATGCGAGGGGGGTGTACATTTCCGCTGGGGGGTGGGGTGGAGCAGTGAGTTGACAGTTGTGGTAGATGAGATAATTGAGTAGTCACCACATTGATGTGGTGACCCAGTCCAACAGACAGTGTGGGGAAGGACAGTCCAAAAATTCAATGCAGTGGTGGAGAGGGTTGCCATCATGGCTGGGTCCGTGACTGGCGTCTGGCAGGTGCTTTGCCTCCAAATACTCCCAGGGACTTCTTGGGATGGCCCCTTCGTCGTTTGGCAGGGGGGGCCCTGCTGCAGGGCCAGTGGGGTCTGAGGACTCACCCCTCTCTGTGGGCACAGGGGAGGATGGTGAACTGACATCCTGCGGCCCACCAGAGGGAGGTGGAGGTGTTGTCTGTGGCGCATGCCTGGCCCTCAGTACCGCCACTTGCTGGTCCAAGAGGTCCACGATTTGTCCCATGCAGGTGTCGATGGATCTCATCAGCAGGATGAGCTTGTGCAACAGTTCGTTCGACCGGCCCGTTCGTCCCTAGGCCTGTTCATATGCGCCCAGGACTAACCCAGGTTAGTTGTGCAGGTGTGGCAGTGGTGATGGTGCTGTGTGTGGTGTGGCTAGTAAAGTTGTGTCCTTTGCCTCTCCTGTCAGCTGGGGTGTGTGTCCCTTCTCTCATGGAGTATTTCAAAGGATTGTGGTCAGGGAAGGGGCTGGTTTTATACTCAGCTATGTGAGTGTGTCCAATTGGGGTATTGCTGTCAGGTGTGTTGTCCTGGGATTTGTATGTTTCTTTTTACCATGTGGTTGTGTCTTTGGGGTGTGTTTTGTGTATTTGGGGGGCATGGCTAGTTTTCTGTGTGCACTTTTTGGTGTTCTTGTTGGTTTTTTGTTTCGTCCGCCATATTTTTTACAGATCGTCCGCAGCGGTGGCTGTGCTTCAGCTCTTCCGCTGGCTCTCCCATTCATCCCATTGTGCGACCGCGGCGGTCGGAGACAGCGGTACGTACCGCAGGACCGTCGGGGATATCCTAATTTCCCGTGCGGTTTCTCCGCTATACTTACAGAGGGTTGGTGTTTTTCCGTCGCGACTCCGACCGCCGCGGATATATTTTGGCCATCTCTGCCCACTACGGGCAGTTTTTCTTGGCCCCGTTACGCTGCGGTCGGTGTTTTTTGGCGGATGATCCTAATTTGGCCGCCGGTTTTCCCATGGTGCCGGCGGGCGGTTGTTTCCCGCTTCCATGGGGGTCGGGTGGTTTTCCAGCCGCCATCCTAATAGGCCCCTTAATTTTAATTATTTTTAAAACACTCCCCGCCCTTATCCCCTAAAAACCCAACATCCCACTCCTAAAACAACATTGTGAATTAAAATTTATGAATTTGTAATTGGTTTAATTCTAAGTTCAATATTTTTAAAACACTCCCCACCCTTATGCCCTAAAAATTAAAATTCATTTTACATTTTTTATAACATTAATCTACTAATATATTACCAAAAACAAACATAAATCATTAAAATAAAATACTACAATGATATTTTGACTTGACAAGATAATAACATTCAATATTTCACAGTTCGATATTTTTAACAACACCTAAAATCGATATTTTTAACATCGATATATATATAACATTGATATTTAGTACTGTCGATATACTAAACACGATATTATGGTATGTCGATATTAAAAAGTCGATATTATGACCACTTACCTCTGAGAGAGCGATCTGAAAGGAGAGGCCAGTCCCTCCCAACACCTTACTATGCACAACTATCATTACAGAGAAATGTTTCAGCAGAGGGGCCAGTCCCTCCACAAACTCTACTACTCACACCCGTCATCTGAGAGAGAGGTCTAAAAGGTGAGATCAGCTCCTCCTCACACCTTATTCTTCATAGCTATCATTACAAATAGAGAGGACTCAGCAGAGAGGCCAGTTCCTCCACAGACCCTACTGCGCACACCTGTCATCTGATAGAGTGGTCTAAAAAGAGAGGCCACATCCTCTCCTCAACTTACTGTGCAAACCTATCATTACAGAGAGAGGTCTCAGCAGAGAGGCCAGTCCCTCCGCACACCCTAATAAGCACTCACATTGACTGAGAGGTCAGAAAGGAGAGGGCAGTCCCTCCCCACATCCTACTATATACACCTATCATCTAATAGAGAGGTCTGAAAGAAGAGGCCTGTCACTCCCCACACCCTAATACGCACACACATTATATTAGCAAAGAGGCCAATCCCTCCACAGATTCTACTACACACAGTTGATCTGAGAAAGTCTTGCAAGATCATGAAACACCTTGTGACAAGCTCACCAATTTTCAATGCGGGTCTTGCGAGATCGCACCTGCCTCGTGCGTCAAGCCTCACTCACTGAAGCTTGAACTCTACTCTTTTGCGTAATCTCAACACAATTGTAGCAAAATGGTAGTATATTGGAAGCACTAACCCCTCCACTAAAAACCCAGTGTTGGATTATGGGTGTGCATATTGGAGTATGAAGAGGGACTATACTCTGCTTTCTAACCTCTCTCTCAAATAACAACTATGCATAGTAGGGCATCTGCAGGGACTGGCCTCTCTGTTAAGACCCCTCACTTGCATAATAGGTGTACATTGTAGGATGTGTTGTGGGACTGGCCTCACCTTTCAGACCTCTCTCTCAGATAACCGGTATGCATAGTAGTCAGTGGGGAGCGACTGGCCTCTTCTTTCAGACCTCTCTCTCAGATAACGGGTGTGCGTAGTAGTCAGTGGGGAGTGACTGGCCTCTTCTTTCAGACCTCTCTCTCAGATCACTGGAGTGTTTAGTAGTGAGTGGGTAGGTCTTGTCCTTTCCTCTCAGGCCTCTCTCTGAGGTGATGGGGGTGCATAGTAGTGAGGGGGGAGGGACAACACTCTCCTTCCAGACCTCTCTCTCAGATGATCAGTGTGTGTGGTAGGGTGTGTGGATGGACTTCCGTTCCTTTCAGAGCTCTACCTCAGATGATGGGTGTGCATAGTAGTGTGTGGAGAAGAACAGGATTGTCCTTTTACAGCTCTTTCTCAGATGACAGGTGTACATATTAGTGCATGGGGAGGAACTGGACTCTACTGTCACACATATCTCTCATATAATGGATGTGCGCATTGGGGTGTGTGTTGAGGCGGGCCTCTACTTTCAGACATCTATCTCAGATGACAATCATGCATTTTAGGGTGTGTGGAGAGAGACTGGCTTCTCCGCTGAGAACCCTCTCTTCAATGACTGGTGTACATAGTAAGAAGTGTGGATAGACTGGCCTTTCCTTTCATACCTTAATCTCAGATGATAGGTGTGTATTATAATGTGTGGTAAATGAGGGCCTGTCCTTTTAGACCTCTCTCTCTTAGATGGCAGGTTTGCATATTAGTATGTAAGGAGGAAGTTGCCTCTCCTGCCAGACTGTGGAAACCATCTTTCATTAATAATACCAAATGACTAAGATGTCAGGCCCCGTTAAGTGGACATAAAATCATCAGACAGATGACGGTGTGTGTAGATTGGCGCTTGCCTGATAGTATGCGTGGAGTTGCGCTTGGCTGGTGAGGTATGTGGACTGGTGCTTGGCTGGCTGTGTGCATGGATGGTACTTGGCTCCAGGTCTGGACTGGCTACAGGGGGCACTGGGCGTTTTCACAGTGGGCTGAAGGGGTAGGGGGGCCAGTGTTCTGGCAGTGGGGGGTGGTTTTGTCACTGGGGGCCAGTTTGGCAGCAGTGCTGCAATATTGGGCCCCAGTAACAAAGGTGGGAGCGGTGCTCTTAACTAGCACGCCTCCCCCCCAAAGGCCAGTTAAGCAGCAATCTGCAAGGGATGGTTGATGTTCCCAGTCTGGCCCTGCTTGGATGGCGGCATGCAGGGATGGTGCTTGGCTGGCTGAGTGCATGGGTGGTGCTTGGATGGTGGTGTGCATGGATATTGCTTGGCTCACTGTGTGTATTGATAGCATTTGGCTGGCGGTGTACGTGGATGGCGTTTGGCTGGCAGTGTGTATGTATGGTGCTTGGCTGGCGGTGTGTGTGGATGGAACTTGACTGGCGGTGTGTGTGGATGGCACTTGGCTGCCAGTGTGCGTGGATGGCACTTGGCTGGTGGTGTGCATTGATGGTGGTGTGCGTGTAATGACTCTTGACTGGCTGTGTGGCTTGCATGGACCCCCAGTGTTTTCTGACACAGAATCCCCCGCAAACCTCAATTTACTTACAAAGTCACATTTTCTTCACATTTAAGTGTGGGTAAGTTGTAGGATCACCACGCAGGCATTTTTGGCCCTTCCATGTCATAGGCACTTGGCCCATCCACACAAGTATGGTATCCTTTTCATCAACAGACTGAGGGGAATGCTGAGTGATAGAAAATGAGTGCCATGCGTGATCCCACAACATTCCCACACAGATATTAGTGGAAAACGTGACTTTTTAGCTTCATTTGAGGTTTGCAGAGGAATCCTGGAAGGGAAATGTTGGGGATTCCATGTAAGTCAAACCTCCCTGAACTCCCCTGTGTGTGCAGTTTTGAAAGATGTCTGGGTCTGTTATGTTTCCCTAGATGGCCGCCGAGCGCGGGGCCAGAAACCCATGTGAGTCCCTTTGCAAAACCAGGTCATTTTGTGATAGGTAATTTGGATGTCTTCGCAATACAATTTGGGCCCTTCCCTGCCGTGGGCACTAGGCCCACCCACAAAAGTGAGGTACCATTTTTATCGGGAGACTTGGGAAAATGCAGGTTGGGTGAAAGTTTGTGGACCCACGCAGATTCCAGAATTTTCCATCACAGAAATGTGGGGAAAATTTGTTTTTTTCTACAACATTTGAGGTTTGCAAGGGATTCTGTGTAATAGAACCTGGTGAGAGCCACACAAGACACCCCCTCCTGGATTTCCCAAGGTGTATAGGTTTGCTAGGTTTTCCGGCAGAGGTAGGTTTCAAAATCCACAGCTAGGCACTTTGAAAAAAAGGGTCCGTTTTCATTGTAAAAATGTGGTGTATCCACGTTGTGTTTTGGCCTGTTTCTTGTCGCGGGCACTAGGCCTACCCACACAAGTGAGATACCATTTTTATCAGAAGATTTTGGGGAGAGGGGGGTGGGTGGAATTTGGTGGATCCACACAGATTCCAGAACTTTCCATCACAGATATGTGAGGAAAATATGCTTTTGTTACAAAGTTTGAGGTTTGCAAGGGATTCTGGGTAACAGAACCTGGTGAGAGCCACACAAGTCACCCCCTCTTGGATTCTAAATCCACAGCTAGGCACTTTGAAAAAAAAGGTACGTTTTTACTGTAAAAATGTGGTGTGTCCACGCTGCATTTTGGCCTGTTTCCTCTCGCGGGCACTAGGCCTACCCACACAAGTGAGGCACCAATTTTATCGGAAGACTTTTGGAAATGCGGGTGTGTAGAATTTTGTGGATCCACACAGATTCCGTCACTTTCCATCTCAGAAATGTGAGTGATTTCTTTTTTTATTACAAGGTTTGAGCTTTGCAAGGAATTCTGTGAAACTGAACCTGGTGAGTGCCACACAAGTCGCACCCCCTGGATTCCCCTGAGTGTCTGTTTACAAAAATGTATAGGTTTGCTAGGTGTCCCGAGGTGCTGGCAGAGCTAGGGTTCACAATCCACAGCTTGGGACTTTTAAAAAAAAAGTCAGTTTTCATTGTAAAAATGTGGTATGTCCATGTTGTGTTTCGGCCCATTTCCTTTTGCGGGCACTAGGCTTACCCACACAATTGAGGTACCATTTTTATCGGAAGACTTTGGGAAATGCGGGGTGGGTGGAAGTTTATGGATGCATGCAGATTCCAGAACTTTCCATCACAGAAATGTGAGGAAAATGTTTTTTTTTTTTACACAAAGTTTTAGGTTTGCAAGGGAGTCTGGGGAACGGAACCTGGTGAGAACTACTCAAGACACCCCATTCTGGATTCCTCTGGGTGTCTAGTTTTAAAAAATGTATAGTTTTGCTAGGTTTCCCTAGGTGTCGGCTGAGCTAGGATTCAAAATCCACAGCTAGGGTCTGTTTTCACTGTAAAAATGTGGTGTGTCCACGTTGCATTTTGGGCCATTTCCTGTCGCGGGCACTAGGCCTACCCACACAAGTGAGGTACCATTATTATCGGGAGACTTAGTGAAACACAGAATTGTAGAGCAACTGTTATTACCTATTGACTTTCTATGCATTTCTGCCTTCCAAATGTAGGACAATGTGTGCAAAAGAAGTCACTTTAAAAGATGTCGTATAATTCACATGCAAGTCCCACAATTTTGGAGATGTGAAAATAGCTACTGCTTCTAAACTATATATTTTGTTCCCATCTCGCAAATACATAGGTGTCCTTGATACCTATTCTTCACTCTTTATATTTTACCAAAAATAGTTGCTATATGCCCGGTACACAAAAAAACTATAAGAAAAGACTGTGCCTCGGCACTCTAAAAAGTGCTTGTTTTAGTCTTGACAAGTAGGGAAAAAAAATTAAAACAATACTCAAAACAATTTCTCAATTCTGCTCATGACCACAAATCAATCTTGATGAATCATACAAGAAATTTCTTAGATCTATGCTGAAGAGTTTTAATCATCTTATAACAATGCTCCACCTCACAATAATAACATATCAGTCCAATGTATAAACACCAAAAATATTTGAACAGATTGAATTCATGTTCCCGATGTTTTCCTTGGTGTCAAAGAGATGAAGGCAGCCGACACGTGTTTCGTTACTCACTGTAAATTCTTCAAGGCTTTGATTCTTAAGTCTCCCGCCATTTTAATTGAGGATCAACTGGAAATCTAAAATGTTTGAGAGATTCTGAAGTATCCTTATATAAAAGGCATCAAGGTTTCAAGAGGTCATAAATCCGATCCACATGAGAATTCAGTAGTTCTCTGGAAGGATCCTAGAAGTGTAAGTCCGGATTAGGTCCCACGCCTTATATGACAGGCATCAAAATTTCAAGAGGTCATATGTCTGATTCACAAGAGAATTCAATAGTTCTCTGGAAGGGTCTTAGAAGGGTATATCCAGATCCCAGGTTCCAGTTCCATAACACGCCATTGTGCTGTGTTTTAACTGAAGAAAATTCGAGGACTTTGATATGCCCTCACTTACTATTCACATGTGAAGACGGAGTGCACAAGGACTGTGATATGCCCCTAGTCTTCGACGAGCCCGTTGATCGAAACTTTGTTCTGTCTGGTCCCACAGCACAGTGGTATCAATAAAAAAAACTATTGCAAGACGCAGCTCAGTTATTGGCCCTGGGTTCCTCAGGTTCTTGGTGAACCTGCAAGTCCTATACATCCCCACAACCAGAAGGGTTCAGCTATTTCTTAAATAAATATGTCATACTTAGAAGTTACAGGTGAAAACGTTGGCAGTAAAGGCTATTTTTTCAACTCATTTTCAGTTTTTCTTATTATCAACTGTTATTTTCTATAGAAAAAACCTTGAAGGATCTACACAAATGACCCCTTGCTGAATTCAGAATGTTGTCTACTTTCCAGAAATGTATAGCTTTCCGGGATCCATTATTGCTTTTACACCCATTTCCACCACTAACTGGAAGGAGGTAGAAGGTAGCAAAAATAGGCTATGTCCCAGTAAAATGCCAAAACCGTGTAAAACATTTTGGTTTTCTAACAAAATTCTGCCTGTCCCTGAAAGCTGATAAGATGGTGATTTCAGCACCACAAACCCTTTGTTGCTACCATTTGCTGGGGAAAAAAACTAGTTGCTTTCTTCTGCAGCATTTTTTACCCTTTTTTTTTTTTTAAAAAAACGAATTTTTGCTTTATTTAGGGTCATTTCTTTTGAATCCTCAGGGTGTTACAAAAAAGGGCACGAATTTGGCGTGGATACCTTATGTGGACAAAAAGTTACAGGGGCCTAAGCACGAACCACACCAAATAGCCAAAAAAGGCATAGCATGGGGGGTGGGGGTAAAGGCCTAGCAGCGAAAGGGTTAAGGACTTTTATTCCTACGTGTCAATTGTTGTCCATGACCTTCAAATTCCAGCAATGGAGTGCACAGAAAGTGTATACACTTACACTCAAATTCAGAAAGGAGCTGGTTAAGCGGAAAGTAGACCTGTCAATGGCCTCATCCATCAGTGGGAGCTTGACCATCTAGTCTTTTACTCCATCTCTATAGCCTTGCAGTGACCAGACAAGTAGGAGTTTGTGAGAAAGCTGGCCCTGAAAGTTACAGTATGGCTTTCAGGGGACATTCTACAGGCTGTACTGGTGGTTTCTGTGTGCCCTCCCCAAATCTCCCCTGCTTCCAAGGGTACTTGTAAAGAAGGGCATTTTAATTTCAGTGGCTGTCACACAATCTGCACCTTGACTCAGAGGTAGGAGTATTATTGCACTGCCGATTTTGAATTTGAATATGTGCATGAATTGATTAAAAAACTAAAACCGTACTCAATTGTCACTGACCTGGGTTGTGGGTAGGCACGCACTCCTGCCTGATTGAAGGGAGCAGTTGGGGGTTTTCTAATCGGCCGACACGAGAAGCTTATGTACGCGGCCATTTTTCCTCTTGGGACAGCTAGAGCAGCCATTTTGAGAGTGCGCGCATTAGCTTACCAACTCTTCCACATGCATTTAAACAGAGTCGCTGTACGGACGGGCTGACGGCGCACCAAAGGCAAGCGCATCTGCGCCCGGAAGCATCCCGGAAGCATCCAGCGCCAGCCACTATGTTGGAGCCAGCCCAAATGGTAGGCACCGTCTATCCGCCAACGTCATGACCTTGCAACTGCCCCTAGATGTATACCTTTTATCCTCGACACTCTGGGCCTTCTTGGAAACAAATGCACCTCCTGTAATTTTAGCACTAAATGTAGTGAGCAAGCCTTCTCACATCATTCTGAGCGGTACCCTCCTTTTAACGCAGCGTTGGTTAATGCCCGCTCCCTCCCAAAGCATGCTAATAGCATACACAACCTATTATGTGATGAATATTTTGACGCATTGTTTGTAACGGAGACGTGGCTCACTGACTCCTCGGGTCCTGACATTTGGTCAGCAGTTATTTATTGAATGCCACCTAAATGAGAAGATTAAGTCCAAGTCTTTTTATCTGTGCTTCTCCTGTTCCTCACCTGAGGAGATGAAGAAACAACCTCTAAACCAGGTCTCCGGTTTCGTTTATATCTCAGCAGAACCAGGGAAGGGGAGTTTTTCAACCAGCATTTTGTTACATATGGTGCCCTAAACACTGGTAATACTGATGGAAAATCGGGATTGCCAGATGGATTGTCTAATTTTCATAGTTGCACCTTACATGTGAAGCCCCATGCTTGGAGTATCCATGCACATTGCACCACAAACAAGGTGGCTAGAAAGATATGTTACAAGGGCCACCCTGACACATACTGTGAGCAATAAACGCTTCGTGGTGCATTCCATAGTATTGTGCTGCTCAGCCGTGGGGTCTCACAGGCCTTGTTTTGTTGCTTACTCAGGTCTTTTTACTTTTCTCAGCCTCACTTTAGTCCAGTCTTTTCTGTTGAAATTACCTACATACTATGATGGGGAAAGACATAATTTTTGAGTAGGATGAAGTTACAAGTTTGCATAGTGTTGATTCTGCAGTTCTTAGTCGCAGGCTCCCCTTATTTCCAGTGACCGCCTTTGAGACTTTTCAGACAAAACAATAACAGCAGTTTACTACCCGTTTAAGAGAAGGAGCAGGGGGGTGGGTGTTCTCTGGTTCCACAATGCTCTAGATTCACAGCTTTGAAAAGCCCCTCCCAGTTCCGCCACTCACTGGGCGCTAGAATAGCCAGGAGCTGGGAATTAGAGGCCAGTCAGTCTTGAAATAAAAGAAGCCCCACAAAGGTAGCTTCAAACTTCTTAACGTGAATGTATGTACTTGGTTTGAGAGCAGTACATATTTTGTTCTGGTTTGGCTGAATATTGAATGGAAGATAGAAGAGGGTTATGTTTAGGAGACGCCGCAAGCTTCCTTTCATGAAACCCTTATCACTATGGCGCAAGCAGGCATTTACTTTTCATTGTGCATCCATTTCCTGTAAGAAATAACCTTTGTCTTCCTAAAAATCACCATTCCCCAAGTGAAACTGGCCTATAAAAGAGGTTGTGAGCACTCATCCATCCTCTCCTTCTTGGAGACCCATTTCGCTGTGATTTCAACAAGGGGCAGCTATCTGGAGGAGAAGGGGGGATAACAGTTGACCTGGCCTGGCCTGGGCATCAAAATAGACAACAGGTGCTCAGATGTTTTGGGCTAAAAGATCCAGGATATTAGTATAAGAAAAGTTTGGCTGAGATTTCACGAATGTTATGGTTTCTGCTTCACTCTGCACTTATTCAGTTTCCACTGGATGGTAAAGACTACTTACTTAAGGACATTCATAATAACAGGAAACAAAGTGTGATTTTTATTCTGCTGTCTGAAAGGATTACGGGTCGCTTTGTTCTTGTTATTCCTGAAGTCTGAACTCAGAGCATTCACTACTGCATTTCGCTAAATGAAAACATGTAAATAGACTAAAAGCAAACTCGGCCTCAACCATTGACCGTGAACCTCCTAGGAGACTGCTACAGAGAGAAAAGTTTCCAAGTGCAGAATTTCTGACATCTTTAGTGTTTCCGTCGTTTGTGTATATTGTTATGTATAATTCTAAAGAATAAATCAGACATACAAAAGCAGTGGACAGCAGCATAAAACACAAATTGCTTAAAAGCTTGTAAAATGTTCGACGTTAAAACAAGATAGATAGTGCCTGGATATTTACCAGTAATATGCATTACTTAGCGTCCTACTTTTCCTCTTCACACGTTTTACTTATCTAGTTAATCGACCCAAAGATAAGAGGCTATCATGCCCTGTTTTTAGGTCGAGCATTCGAGACCTCTTGTATATACTTTAGTACATACTTTAATGTGTATGTACTTTGTGGGCTCTGGAGATCAGCCCTAGGACTTGTCTGCTTAGGCTTAGGGACTTTTTTTCTGTTCAGCTGCCTCTATTTAACTGTCTTGATGGAAAACGACCAGCAGAGGTCAGTAAGGTACCAGAATTGCTTTCTGCTGACGGACTTTCTTTTATTAAAATTTTTCTGGCAACTGCCTCTATTTAACTTTCTTGATAGAAAACAACCAGCAGAAGTCAGTAAAATACCAGAATCAATTTAGCATTCTCTAGATTCCAGTCCATAGACATTGTCTTCCACGAGCACCCATAGACAATAATATTTTTTTCAAATCTTGTATTTTCAGGGGGCTCTAAATAAACCTCAATGCTCCTCCCCATATTTCTGATAAAGGATTACACTGTGGGCACTTTTACACTTTGAGAGACTACGCTGACTGAAGCATGTTGGCAATCATGTATTTGATAGGATTTTTGAAAGGCGCTGAACCTGAATGCAATGTCTGATTGTTAAATATGTTTAGTGCTGTCAATTTTATAGAATAATTGGGAAAAATATGTTTGTATGTTTGTCATATGTTTGTCATTCTATGCAGCCATAATGATTTTTACATAATGGGGACATTGCATTAAAGGGTTAGAAGACCATTGTGGTTACTGCAGAAAGATCCACAAGGTCAGGTGCCTTAAACCAATTAGAGGCCACAACAAAGGCCAGTTGCAGAAGCTTTTCCATTGTCATGTAGTTCCCACTAATTTGTAGGATCTGCGCATTTGTTGGACAAAATAAACTAAGGACGTGGTGTCTAGGCTGATTTGGGACACCCCCGCAGGCTATGCTGGCCTAGAGACCAGATAGCTCACAGTGCCACCGTAGGCCCCGCCCTAACCTTACCAGGAAGCAAATGGACCCTCGGTGTCAGCTGAAGTGCCTCCTCTCCTAATCTATTGGGATGCTAATCTTTTATAATAGAAAGCAGCCTTGTGATGCGCATATAGATTAGTGATGTTATGGATATGTAGATAGCCCTGTCGTCCTGTGGATGAAGATAGAGATGACATTTGTACATAGTGCAAGAAGAGACCTTGCACATGATGTTCAGGGCATTGTGATAATGTTGTGCAAAGCTAGGTGTGTAAACAAGTTTAGTGTCAGAGAAACTAATCCAACATTGTCGAGCGTTCAAATATGTGCAAAAGGTCACTGCTAAAAAATAGGACAATGTAAGAAATAAGGTGCTTTGCTACATGGGCCTAACCCGGGGATATAACACCATTACTTCAAATATAGGAAATCAATCCTCCCATCCCTGCTTGCAACCAACAGGACTGCAAGTCTTTGAGCACAGACTGCAAAGTGAAGGCTGAACAGTTCTCAGTATGCAAAGAAAATATTGCAGCAGAATCAATCCTCTTCAGAGATGATTTCACATTCTTGATGACAGTGATAGCAAGAGAGGAAGCCTCTGAGACTACTGTAGTGTGCCTATAAAGAATAGCCAGTTGGGAATTTCCTTCACACAATGCAAGGGAAAGAGGATGAGACCTGTGCCAGACCCCCACTGCTACTAGTTTGTTCACCAGAACAACCTACATGGTGATACCTCTCATTCTCATATTTACTCATAAGAGCTCTTGTCCTAAAACCTTCTTGATTGTTTCACTCATCTGAATTAGTTGGGCCTTGTACCTCCACATTGAACTTGCCTTCATCCCTCATAGTCACCTTTTTACTTCTCATTCTACCACTATTTTCCTTTTCAGCCCCCCCACAATAAAGTGTCCAGAATCCACAATTCCATACTACTCTCCTCAAAGGCCAAAGCCTACCATCAGTGTTTAAGTTTTGCCGGTGGATAACGGTGAGGCCCTCCGCCACTCATTATAGGGGTCTGACACTTATTTTTTCTCATGAGATATTGTCTGAGAGCAAGAGATAAATACACACAATCAAGAAAGAAAGTGTAAGAAAAAAACAAGTCACAAAGGGAAAAAGAAGGGACCGACAAGAGTGAGATAAAGGAGCAGCAGGGTCTGGTAGTTGATTAAAGAGGCCGGGGAGCAGCTTTGGTATTCAGCATTCCTATTTATAAGAGTACCACCGGAGCAGAGCTTTTGGCATCAGCACTCATTCTTTTACAAATCAATTACACACAATCACTATATCTACTTGAAGCCCCACAAACCTAACTTCGGCTTTATGTACAAATCCTCATTCTTCAATTCTGACCCACTGTCTTTATGTATGTACATATGCATATGGTATTAATATGGTGCAAGCCTAGCTTAAAGGAAACGGAATGCTGTACAGGGTCAGAGTCAAAGACATAGTCAATGTGTGATTGGAGTAGTAGTTGGTTAATGTACTACTACTGCATTCTGATGCAATATTCTTTAAAGAGGTGAGTCTTGAGATCTTTCTTAAACTTGAGCAGGGATATTGTTCCAAATCCTAGGTTGCCTTGTTTCTTTTTGTTTGCAATTTTTTGTCCCCAGTCTTATGGTGTTCTGGCTGTGGATGTGCCAACTCAGCCACCGGAGACGCTGAACTTGTCAACCAGGCAGGAAGGAGCGCAGGTTGTGATGGCATCTACAGGCTGCTGGCGCTTCAATCACTGGCTTAAATGTGTTACTAGTGAGAGCCCACACACAAAATGTCCTTTACTCAGCTCCCTTATAATCATAACATGATCAGGCACACAGGACTGAGAGGGGGATGAGTTCTAGACTAGAAGAAATGGTGCAACCGTCAATGGAGGTTGGGGCATGAGAGATTGAGCTACTGGGCCAGCCTGCATGGGACAACCAGTCAATCAAATATTTACAAAACACAGAGTGGAGGCATGAGGGTAGTTCTTCTGGGATCTCCGTAAGTAGCGGCAGCCTGAATACCTGCTGCCTCACAAATTCAAATGGTTATAGGGGTCCCACTGCTAGATACAGTCAACAGCATTTGGCGTCCTGTCACCGTATTTGTATTTTTCGCTTCCAGCGTTTCTATGGTACTACCCTTACTCTTAGAGGTTTTACAGCTATAGGTTACACCATGTTCTATATCATCCTTGGCCTCTTTATTCCATACTGGCTTTTTCCAGAAGTCAGCCCGGCAGAGACTTGATGCTCTGCAATTTGTAGAAGGTCTCCAGGCATTCCCTGGGTCTGTCACAGAGTAGCAACATTGAACATCTGATAAGCTTTGCTGCAGGTGAGAGGGGGAATCTGGTTTTGTGACATTCCTGTTTGTTATTTTATACATTTCCAATTGCTGCATGTTTCATACGTACTGTACTCATAATTTAATAATAGCGATCAGACTTCTGACTGTTCCCACTGGTGTTACTCTATACCTACGCCCCTATACCTACACCTTTGTTTTTTCCTAACTAGGGCCTTTGGATGTTAAAGTTTCCTCGACTTCCGACATACTTTGTGTAACAGATGGGGAGATAGGAGGATTATTATTGGAGTCATCCCATTGCTGGTTTGTCATATCCCAACAGAGCCTTGTCATCACACTTTTGTATTGTAATCATGCATTTCGTGCCTTTCATGCTCAAAAGCTATGCTTTCCTGAATTTTCCTTTTGAGGCCTCAGCCCTTTATGATTAATTGAACCAGCAATTAACTAACAATAACTTATTTTTGCATACCACTTCATCCCACCCAGAAATGTTACTATTACCAAAGTAATGGCACTCAATTTGCCAACCTTGAAAGAATGGTATCCTGAGTCTGCCTTTGTCAAAATGTGAACTCATGGACTCCACAACATCACATTTGACTATGGCAAGCAATCTAATTTAGTCATTCTGAAGTACTGGGACGTGTTAATTGAAATGTAGAGTACCCAGCTGTTTAAAATTCAGTTTTGCTATAATCCCAGGTTATTTCTAAAATTCTGTTCAGTCATCTAATAGCAATTGAATAGTTAAGTGAATCTCACCTTTCAGACGCTTTGGAATCTTTCCACTGACACATAATGTTCTAGATAACAAAAGGATGTCAAGTTACACTCACTAATATGCCCCTTTGTGGAATATTTTATTTTAATTGAAGTAAGGTGCACATCACTGTCCCTTACTCTGCACTTGGATACCCACTCTCTCCTCAACATTCCCGGCCAAATCTAAATGCGCCTTGAACTATCAAATTGTCCTCCACCCCCACTTCTGGCTATTTACTGAAAGTTTTCAACATTACCAGGAAATATTTTAAATGACACATTTCTTTTGTTGTAACACCAGCAAAGTCAAAACAGCTAGTCCCCATTGCGTTGTAGGACACTTCGCTATTACTAGGAGAGAACTGAGAGTTTTTGTGACTTGTTAAATGCCTCACACATTGGATACCCACTCGCTAATTTCACTATTTGCACATACACTCCAGCCTCCGAAAAATAAATTGTTCATTCATCTTTATTCAAATATCAATATGCCTTTAGTGTTCCAATTGTATCACTTTATCCATTATTGAAATGTGTGGAATTATCTTACCTTCTTTCCATTAAAACGACTTCTCCCAAAACAATTGCTCCGGAAATTAAGTGGGTTTTTCTTTTGCCATACTGTTTTTTAAGCTATCCCTAGGGTACCTACATCCTCGCGTTCTTCAATAATTCATCACTCTACCCAAGATTCCATTGGTCACGTCAAAGTGAAGTCTCCCTTTCGCCTGTCCTTTGCCAAATCGTTACCCTGCATTGCCCCTAGGGATATTTCTACCAGAGTGAGAGAATGTATTACCAGAAAATAAACAAGGCATATGGAAGAGACTGACAGTTTATTGCAGGGTCAGTGAATCATTTATTTGATAAACCCTAAAAGCCTGATTGACACCATAATAATAATACATTAAATTACATATGAACCTCCCACTTGTCAACAGTCAGTCATATAGTGAGTTAGTCAGAGTTTCTGGGTATAGATCATCAGCGGCTTAGCAGGAGGCAGTATGGTGGGAGGGCGGTCCGCCCCAGGCGGCACAAGTGTTGGGGACAGCAGCCTCCCCCCGCTCTTACTTGTCATCTCGGGGCGCAATCGCCATCCCCTACTCTTCAATCGGCCCACCAAGAGGCTGCAAATGGGAACAAGCATTTGCAATGCCATAGGTCTCGCATGCTTTTTATTTATCTGTTTTGAAAATTAACACATGAATAAAAGGCATTGTCATTTACAAGCTCAGAGGCTGTGATAGGCATTCATAGAACATTTGGGACTACTGTGGCTAGGAATAAATGTGACAGTGGATGTTTCCCCGGATGATTTTGGCCGTGAAATTACTATTTAAAGATGTTTCTGGGATTAATTGGGTTCCAGTGAGACTGGCTGTGATTGAGATTCGCTGTAGTAGCACACCCATTTAATATGATGATTGGCAGCAGAGGATGACACCAGGACTAACATGTGGAAATTCTTATTCACTGATGGCTTTCGAGTCCCTGTATTAAACAAGACAGCTGGATTCGCTGACATGCATTGTAATGCACTGTAGATAGCCTGGGATGTTTGCCTTTGTACCACTGCGCGCGCACACACACAGAACATCACCAACCACCACGGCTGTGGGTGTGAGCCCACTCCTCCTCATGCGACAGCCTCATTATGCACTGCACATGCAGAAGGATGCCAACAGGGAGGGGCCAAGGGCAACACAGCTAAAATGTCGTGTATTCTTGTTTTGTAGTGGATATTTATACATCAGTTTCCAAAAATAAATCTTCCACAGCTCGACATCTCATAGGTGAGAAGGTTGTGCTGATCTTGTACACTGACAGCTCTTGCACATTCTCCATGTCACAATAGTCTGGCCCCACAGACTGCGTTCACACTATGACATGGCTGAAAGTGAACTCATTGTAAATTCGTTTCCCACAGAGGATTCCGCAGGTCTCCATTCCCTGTGCTGTATTTATATCTGCTAACACCAGAAAATTGTGCATAAGGTCTCTTAGTAAGACTACACTTTGGCACCTTCTGACCATTTGAGTCTCAACAGCACTTAGATTAGCTGCTGTGTTTAACCCTGCTTACTGAGGGAGACTGTCCAGCACACACAGCTGCGTCAAACTTATGGGCCTTGTCTGAGAATACTTTAGATAAGCTGCCGTTTTTAGGGGTGGAAATAAAGGACAACATGCTATCATCAGACTGCTCAGACGCGTGCACACAAACAAAACACATTGAAGTGCACTCGGATAACCCAACTACACACAAGAGACAAATAAAAAGATGGCATACACTAAAAACATCTCAATTTCGCCCCAAAGACATTTAAACTGAAAGAGGCTGAGAGTATGCTTTTTGGGAGGTAACATCGTGCACACAGAAACACATTAAAGTGCAGTCGGATAAGCCAACTAGACACAAGAGACAAATAAAAAGATGGCATGCACTAAAAACATCTCAATTTCGTCCCGATTGCATTTAAACTGAAAGAGGCTGAGAGTATGCTCTTTGGGAGGTAAAAGCACGTACAAACCAAGAGTAAGTTCTTGCCTGTACTTTTTAAAATGAAAGTGAATTACCTTGAAATGCACACTTCGTCATGTGTTAGTCTTCTTGGTATGCTGCAGCAGCGACGCTGCCTATCCACCTATTGTCAGGCTGCCCGGGGTCCACGTAGGGGACCCTTCTAACAGGGCGGCCGCCTTAGTGCCACAGGAAGGCACATGAGTCAGCGTATTAGGGTCCCCGGTCCAGGAACCAGAGGGTCAGTCGGCTGCATCACTTCCGGCCGTGGTGTGGGAGGACAGGGGTACAAATAGCTTCCCTCGCCCACGGTGCAGGCAGTCTTGTCTGCTGCCCATCTCGCTGTTTGTTTTGGACATGTTGCAGGAGCTGCGAATTGGCAGCCACGCGGTGAGTCAGAACCCCCCCCTCTTTCCCACCTGGCCTCCCCATCAGGGGTAGGACCCAGGGCAGGGTGGCTCGGCGCAGCCGCCTTAGGGGAGGGAGAGGGGACACCTCACGGCTGCACGGGCCAGCACCACCGGTGCTGCCAGCTCCTGGCCCCTCTGGGCACTGTGGTGCCGGGGTTTCCACTGCCATTATCAGGGTGGTGGTAAATTAGGCGCTTCCTCCTCCTTTACAGACCAGCCCCGGGAGAAGGGGTCTCGGATGGGGGAAGTACGCAGGCCCAGGCAGTTCACGAGCCTTGCGTCCAGGTGGGGACGGTCCTTGACTTGCAACGCATTTGTCTGGGATCAAAACATGCTGAGATCTAGAAGCAGGTGGGACCAGCAGCTACAGCGGCATAGCGGCTATGGTTTCTGACTCCAAGGGCAGGGTGGGTCATCGTTGGCAGTCACTGGGGATAATCATGCGGGTATTGAGCCGCGGCGGCAGTTTGACGGTCCCTGTCTCCCGCTTGCAACGCCGCAGCCTGATCCCGGCCGTGGTGAACAGTGGGTCTCCCTGGTAGGCCTGTGGTGTGGGTATTGAGGGAGGCCGTGCTCCCTCCCACGTTTCCTGCGGATGGATTCAGGCAAGCTGGGGGAGAACGGTGAGCGCACGACTCCCCCTCCCCCGTGCGGCGCTCACCGGGTCCAGGCACCCGCCGTCGCAGCTTCCTGCACGAGTACTCCCCTTGCTGGGCGCCGTATGCATGCTTCTCCAGTAGGGAAGGACATGGTTGCTGTACCTCGACCCGGACACAGGAATTGCCATTATGCAACGTGTCCAGGGCCGGATGGGCCTTTCATGCCTAAGGCGCCAGATGGTGGTCTGAGGCGGGCCAATTGCCTAGCGGCTAGGGTGGCTCTGGCAGAACTATGCAGCACTATCCTACCCCCTTCCCTCCCTTATTTGTGTCGGGGGTATTATGCTCAGGCCGATCGGGTGGCTTCATCCACCGTGGGATGGTCTGCTGGGTCAGTGGCGGGGACAAGAGGAGCGGCGCATGATGTGCATCGCAAGTGCATTTTAGCGAAGGCAACTAGTGACCATTGTCAAAGCCATCAGTCCTCTCTGCATAGGCATGTTACTTGTTATCCGGATGTCGGAAGGAACAGCCACATACAGGTCGGGAGGTTCACTAGTCTAAACAAAGTAACTCAGCATGTGTGTTAAGTCCCGCCCTTGTTTATTTTGCCCACGCTCCCCCTTCTCTCATCCCACTCAAGGCCCGGTGGCACATATACATGCTTTAACATCGCACGCTTGTGGACGCTGAGCTTGCAGAACGGACTCTCTGACTGTGGCCTCAAACGGGCCTGCTCCGGGTTTGCACGTCTCCTCGAGCGGCAAGTGCAGGTTAGAGCCCGACGAGTGCCTAGCAGCCTGGATATAAACATGTGTGAGTAACTGAACTGGTGCTTATGTAAGGCGCACCAATATCTCCAGCCGATTTTGCGCTAAACACCGCCAATTAAGTATAGACAGAAAAAAATGTATAGTTGTTACATGCTGGTTGACCGCCCACCTCACACCAGAAATCAGCACCTTCGCATGGGGCAAATTAGTGGGAGCCGGGTCGCATGGGTCTCCTTCCGGAACGGCGTGGCGTACACTGCGGTGGCAGGTGGTGTTGTCTGCATTGATAATTGATGGGTTTTGGGGTCTGTTGTGTCCCCTGTAGCGTCTCTTCCCAGCGATATTACTCTGTGATCCCTAGACACAGCGTAGGCAGTGGGTTGTTCTCTTGGGACCTTGCATCCCTAGTCAGACAGTGATTGGTTACATCGGCGTAGCACACCAATACCTCTGGGCCGAGGTACATTACACATGCTCCATGAAGGGATGGCATAGGCTGACCTCCCAGGTGCAAGGACGGAGGGGTGTGCTTTATAAGCATATAATTTACAGGGCCATGGCCTTACGGTTAGTGCGGTCGACCTCGAAGCGGGGGAACTGGGTTTTAGTCTCTGCAACGACGCTCAACATATTGTAATTCTGGGCAAATCAATTAATCTCACAGTGCCTTACAAATGAATGTGTTCTCTTGTAACGGAACTGGTGCTCATGTAAGCGCTCTGATACCCGGCGTCTCGGTTTAGTTGCGCTATATATAACTCTACTAAGAAATAAAATAATGTATTCTTAGTTCAGCACTGAAGGCATGCAAAGATCCATTGTCCGGATCTTACGCAGTGATTGACCACATCACACCAACACAGGTACCCCATTGTAGAGTGTCATGCAGCTGAGAGTGCTTTTTTCCCCCTGGGGTATGAAACGCTTGTGCTCCTGTTGTGCATGGGGGTGCCCTCCATTGAACACCGTATCGTCTCCTCATACCAGGGCCTCGTGGTGCTGTCAAGTTGCCCACATTGGTTCAGTTTTCTCAGCGATATGGCGGTAACTCTGATTGGAAGGTTGGGAAGGGGTAGTTTTCCTCGAAGAATCACAGGCTGAGGGTCCGTGACTGAAGCATAATTTCTCGCTTGTATATGCACAGGTGGGATAGGTTCTCTACTGGCAAGTAAACAAGGGCACTTCACAGTCTGTGGTCACAGGCCCCCTCTTTTAGGCAGATTTACGGTGCAGATTCCCAGTTATGCTGGGATAGTATTTTGTGCGTTTCCAGGCACAGGGCACTGCGCGTTTAGCACCATGATCCCAATCTCGAGGAGGTATAGGTGTCCCACAGGCCAGACTTATGTCATGGAATGAGGGCTGAGGTTTTAGTCCCGGCTCCAGTAAAGTATCATTCCTTCACCCGAATCAAGATGAGCCCCGTCCATGCCAGACACTAAACCCAAATTCCTCCCTGACGAGCTCAGGCTAATGTGTTTATGGCTGTCGTCGGTGTGGGTGAGCATATTGGAGCTGAACTGCATGGGGGCGAAGGCCTCACCCCTCCATCGCTATCAGGTGCTTGTAGTTATTTTTGCAGTTCTTGTCTCTCAGGAGCACGCGGTGAGCATTGCCAGGGACCCAAGGTCCACTCTGCGCAGGGGGAAGAGGCCCAGAAGGTTAGTCGCAGGTTCTCTGCACTAACTTGCCCAGTAGAACCTGGAATGCGCTGGTGCGCTGCTACCGCCAGTTGTAGCTGGGCAACTGCTGCCTTGAATGAATGAGTGTTTCTCGTCGTGCTCTCTCCTGCGCCGGAGTGCGTCCGGATCGTTTAATATACTTGCTGTCTTTTATAGCGCTGACTTGGCCCAAAGGCATCAGAGGGCTTTACAACAAGAGCAGGACAACAAGTGTACTGCGTGTTAGTTACAATGATTTAACACAGCTGCCAAGGCAGAACGCTATGTGTGAAATGCTCCAAATTTCAGTGTAATAATGTGACGTTTCAACAACTAGGAGTGACACTTCACCATTACAACAGGGGCACGCATAATTGGTTAGCAGCCTGGGCCTCTTCAGTTTGTGAGCTAAAATGGTTCCGGCCGTGATTACGCATGAGGTGCCGCTGTGTGCGTTTACGCATGAGGTGACACTGTTCATTTACACATGAGGTGACGCTGGGTGCGTTTACGCATGAGGTGACTGTGCATTTACACATGAGGTGGCACTGTGTGCTGTTACACATGAGGTGGTGGTGTGCGGTTACACATGAGGTGGTGCTGTGTGCAGTTACACAGGAGGTGACGCTGTGTACAGTTACACAGGAGGTGACGCGCAAGGTGCAGTTACACAGGAGGTGACGCGCGAGGTGCAGTTACACAGGTGGTGATGCGTGAGGTGCAGTTACACAGGAGGTGACGCTATGGCAAGTTACACAGGAGGTGACACTATGGCAAGTTACACATGAGATGACGATGTCTGCAGTTACACAGGAGGACGCTGAATGCATCTACCATGAGGAGACACTGCAGTTACACTTGTGGTGACACTGTGTGCAGCCACACATGAGGTGACACTACAGTTACACATGAGCTGACACGGTGTAGTTACACATGAGCTGACACGGTGCAGTTACACATGTGGTGACACGGTGCAGTTACACACGAGGTGCGAGTACTCAGGAAGTGACACCTGTTTGCAAGCACACAGGAGGAAACAGTGTGCAAGTGAACATGTGGTGACACGGTGTGGAAAGTAAGGATGGAATGGGAGGTGGCACCCAGTGGCCGGGAGTATTACAAGCATTTCAACAACCTTGGCAGGCTCGAAGGGTATATGCAGCCGCGCTAACGGGAAGAGCCTGACTCTATGTTTAAAAGTATAGTTGGCAAACCTGGAGAGTACTGCTAAAACAGCTTGGGCCTCCCATGTTAGATGATGCAGGTGTCTGTGGACACACACACTATACTAGCCGGGGGAAGCACCACACTATCCAGGTAATAGGACCAGCAGTCCGGGGCAGCTAAGTTCAGGGTAAATAGGGGGCGTTCTAACTCTGTATTGGACTTGTCATGTTGCTGCGCTTCAAAGACAGAGGTGAATGTCTCCTGAGAAGTTCGGCTGCATTATAGTTGTTTCAACATTGGGACTGGGGCCTACAATCTCCTGGCATTCTGCAGTTATAGAAAGAAAAGGGTTGCAAGGAATAGCAGTGTATGGACTGGGCACACTTAGCAGTAAAGCCAGCAATTATGAAGAATTGGGGGGTGTCAGATATTATTGGCAGACATATCAGGGAGCTGCGGCTATGTTCCAACAGTGTGAGGTACATTGATGACTGCCAGGCTTTTAGCCACAGATCAGCAGGGCAGGTTAACGGGCTGCATCCTGTCTCTGTGGGTTGCTGTGTGGTCAGGTCATTTGACTGAGTAGATCCATGATCGCTTGGTATATCTGGGCAAGTAGGAATGACAGGCAAGATGCTATCGAAGGCGGGTAGCGATACTTATGGGATATGTGATGTATTGCCTCACTGGCAGGCCGCCATGCAAGGGGACTATGTACCTAGGTCAGGACACAAGGCAGAGGTGCCCAGTGGTAGCATGAGGGGGATTGCACAGAACAGAACACGGCACAGGTGAGATGCCGGCGAATTGTGGCTGCACTACTGCACATGGCAAAGTAAACCTGGACTGATTCACATGCGGGGTGTGGTGGTGGTGGCCCCTACCTCATTTCAAAGGATCATTCTCTGTTGGCCCTTTCTAACGATCATCTCATTGGGCTTTACTTTTTCAGCCGCTCTTGCTTCTGCCATACTGTGAGTAGGTTAGCCAGGAACCCTATAAAGTGCTGCTTTGGCCCCCTAATGCTATAGTACAGCATTTGGTTTACCGGTGCTATTTGGACCAGCTTTTGCACCAGCAGCGGCTCTCATGGGTAGCAGTATAGCTTCCTTTTTTTACGCCCGGGATTGGGGCTGGCAACGTCATCTACTTTGCGGCCAGAATCAGAATAGTCAAAGACATACCTGTAATTGTACAACACGCACTCAGCATTTAAGCTGGCTAGTTTCAGCATAATCCTGGTATGCCATCAGTAAAAAACGTAAGGGCATGGGCGACACTCGAATAGGCACCTTCTGTCAGCTGGGGCGTGAATGAGTGAATTCCCAAAAGGGTGCGGTTTGCCTTGACAGTGCTGATATGAAGGGGATGGAGCACTAATACGGACAACTACCAGAACACATGTTGCAGTCATAGAAGAGGGTGCAGGTACATTATTCATAGGTTATTCCATGTCCCCTGATCAATTTGATGGCATGGTACCTGTTGCTTCAGTCAAGCGAATTTTCCTTGGGAGAGGTCAGCTAACATTGGGACTGCAATTCTGGTGGTCAGCCGGCTGGCAGGCCTTTTCGATGTGGGTTTATAGCTCGGGCATGTCCAAAGTAAGGGTTAAGGTGCCTGAAGTCGACCCTGGGGGTGCAAGTTCACAGGCATGTGGAGCGGCAGAACTGAAAGGGGCTCGTGTTCGACCTCTTAGCCGTTCAGATCCTGGTAGGTCCACTTAGCATTTCATCCTCCTGAGGTCGATAAAATAAGTGCCATTGAGTTTAGTAACAAATCAAAGGTAAATTCTCCTGCCCTATAGCCTTGGCTGGCAGCCATACAGGTGGTGGAAGTTGTCACCCAACAAGTGTGCCACAGTACAAAGATTAAGGAAATGCTGGGTTAAAGCACTATTGGGCTACAAAGTATCTATGAACATTTTGCATTCCCAGTAGTCTATAAAGGGCGTGAATTTGTGCATATGGAACCCCTCCTGTTCGCTCTGTCTTGTCTGCTCCCTGGTATACTAACAGAAGTTTAGGAGGGCAAAGCGTCACCTAGGGTGGTGACTGGCCTAATTCGATGGACATGCTCCAACAAACACTATACACCGATAACTGGGTGAGACGAAGTAAGGCGGGCTTGTTTACGCTTACTTCTACCTGCACTAGCACATCTTATTAGGAGTTTCTTGTCAAAGGTTTTGTTCTTCAGCCTGGCAATGTTATATCTAGCCAACTCCAAACTAATTGTTTTAGGTTATCCTGGGCGCATATACACTCGCTGGGGCAGGGACACTAGTGTGGCAACACAGCACCAGGGCAGTTGCCATTATACTCAATGGGGGGGCAGGTTGAACCTACTATGTCTCGCCTTTTCTGGACAGCATCGACGGGCTAGGTGAGGCGAGTGCTCTGGATACCATGCCCCCCCTTTGTGTTTCGGACTCTGTAGGACATGCTTGCAGGGCGGCGATGGGAATCCCTAGGCATTAAAGGGTACAGCCGGCCATAGGCCACCTTGGGGAGGGATAGTGTTACTGTGCTGGCACTGGAACAGCTTCTGTAGAAGCAGCGGCAAGGGTGTGGGAGGGTGTGTCTCCCCTCTCATCACTGTGGTCTGACACTTGGGAGGCAATGATTTGACTTTCCAGGGTAGGAGGATCCTGCTGTCAGAATTGAATTCTTCCTGGTGTAAGTTATGCAACCATCAGTGGGCATGTGAGTTTGATGGTCAAAGATACCCCGATGTAGTATGGGAGGTGCCTGGCCAAGGGTTGCCTGGGTTTTATCAGGCTAAGTCCACAGGGAGTTTAGAAACCATGGGGGCACCTGTCCAGAAGGGGCATGCTGGCCTCCAGTCCAGTATGGGCTTGGACTTGTTTTGGCTGGACCTGGGAGAAGCCCGGGAATCAGCAGGATGTAGGTAAAGATGCCTACCTTGGTGGGGGGCCCTGGTTGTGTTGGTGGCCACCCCCAGAGCTGTGGAGGAGTTACAGGGCGATCCAGAGTCTGCAAGGTACAGAAGGGTACTATATGCAGCAGCACAACAAGGGTGCAAAGCCAAGTATACCCAGGGATGTCTTAGCGTTGTCCCCTGGAAGAGCGAAGGCGCCCCATTAGTCCTACGGGCGGTTGTTGGCCTGAGCAACCGGGGGCTGCCTGGAATGCTCTGCACCCCCTTTTGGGGGGCGTGAGTAAGTGCATGGACTGGCGGTCCACTGATGGGAGGGGTGGCCCCTCCCAAAATTGGTAACCACCGATTGGCGACGGCCACGGTGTAATTTGGCTCATCAGGCAGGCAGGCGGCGTAGTGGCTGGCCTGCCCTTGGATCGCCTGTAAGATAACCCACCAGGTTGGCATATTTGTTATGCAAATAAACCTGCAGCAATTTTCTCCACTGACAAGGTGTTGTGTGGTTTATTTATGTATTTTGCTGTACAAAAACTGAGAAGGTGTCTTGTGGTTTATTTATGAATGTTGCTGTATGAGAACTGAGAAGTGTTGCCGATATTGGCACTATGTCAGGCTGCCTGGGGTCCACATAGGGGGCCCTCCTAACAGGGTGGCCGCCTTAGTACCACAGGAAGGCACATGTGTCAGTGTATTAGGGTCCCCGGTCTAGGGACCAGAGGGTCAGTCACTTCCGGCCGTGGTGGGGGAGGACAGACGTACAAATAGCTACCCTCGCCCACGGTGCAGCCTGTTGCCTGCTGCCCGTCTCGCTGTTTCCCGCACTACCGTTTACCCTGCGGACGGCCAAAGGGTGGTAGGGGGAGGGGACGAATCTAACTTATTGTTTTGTGTTGTAGGAGGAGTTACAGGGCGATCCAGAGTCTGCAAAATACAGAAGGGTACTATATGCAGCAGCACAACAAGGGTGCAAAGCCAAGTATACCCAGGGATGTCTTATCGTTGTCCCCTGGAAGAGCGACGGCGCCCCGTTAGTCCTATGGGTGGTTGTGGGCCTGAGCAACCGGGGGCTGCCTGGAACGCTCCGTCCCCCCTTTTGGGGGGCGTGAGTAAGTGTGTGGACTGGTGGTCCACTGACGGGAGGGGTGGCCCCTCCCAAAATTGGTAACCACCGTTTGGCGACGGCCACGGTGTAATTTGGCTCATCAGGCGGGCAGGCCGCGTAGGGGCTGGCCTGCCCTTGGATTGCCCATAAGATAACCCAGCATGTTGGCATATTTGTTATGAAAATAAACCTGCAGCAATTTTCTCCACTAACAAGGTGTCGTGTGGTTTATTTATGTATTTTGCTGTACGAAAACTGAGAAGATGTCTTGTGGTTTATTTATGTATGTTGTTGTATGAGAACTGAGAAGTGTTGCCGATATCAGCACTATGGCACTGCATGTCTTCCTTGCCGTACCTCTCAAGATGGTAGGCTGCAACATCGGGGGCATGGGGCAGTGGTTTAGCGGCTCCCCATGATGCTAAACACTGTTAGTGAGGAATATAGTATTGCAAGTTGCAATTTGCAACCCTCTCCAACTACTTCAAAACGTGAGAGCGGAGGCACTGTAAAGACATAGTGACTCTATATCACTGCCACGCCCGGGTGAGCCTGTTTCCATTTGTAGAGCTGCGGGGACCTCACCTGGTCGACGGCCACCGGGTCCGCAGACAGTGTAAGCTCTCACACTGCCAGCGAACCGGTTGACCGATTGTCTCTGTGTCAATAGTTACAAGAAACGCAGCATTTTCCTGCGCAGTGGCCTGCCCTTCTCAAAGAGTGACTGGTCATCTTTCAGTTCTTTATTGCTGTTTGGGGTTCAAACTCTGGTTCTAATAAGGTGAAACCTTTGCACAGAAAGCCCACTGTGTAATAATGACCAAAGAATGAAGTAATACTGTCACAAAATGTGCAGCATTAAACCACATAATTGCCTTTTCTTGCCACATAAATTAGTCAACTCTGCGCCATAAATCAGTCCTCCTCTGTGGCACAATTCCAGTGGTCCTGAACGAAGACGACCTTCGCATCAGAAGGTTAGCTATATTTTTGCCAGACAGTTGGCTGGCACAAGACGTTTTTACATACATTCGATACTAGATGGGATCTATTCCAACTCAAACCTTGTCACTGAGTTATTTTTTATCACAATGTGTAAAATAGATGTATTACGCTTGTAATCTGCACTAATCACTCACGTTTATGTTTTCATCTCGTGAATATTATATGTTTGCAATATCTTTGAATCATGAAATTGTCGGAGGCTTCGGCAAATTGGAACCAACGTCACTTTTGTTTTTTGTTTTTTTATTCAGGAGATCCTGTCACTTTGTCTATCAAGAAGTTAAAGGGATAACTTCGTACAGTTGAAAGCGACATTAACAGTCCAAATTGTTCTGGCCTTGACCGACATTCTTTAAAGACTTATTACCCTGTGAAGTGTTACAAGGAAACTGGAAACTTGGCGGATAAAGCACAGACGGAGTGTCCTCCACTGTGTGGGGAATATGCTGGAAGGAATGCCGCCAGCAGACAACCCTCCTGATTTTTACATTTTCCTTCAGAAATTGTTTTACTCTTGCCTATCTGAGTGTGCTTTCTTATTACATACCAATGAAAAATGTGTAGAACAAAAAAAAATGATTGTACTACTCTTTTTTTGTATAAGCACCCGTCTTTATAATTCTTTATAGAATGTGTCCTGCGACAGGACTTTTCACCATCAAAATCTGCTCACTGCTCACAGTGTAATCCGAACTAGAAACTGCTGCAATCGGCACCACTTCACATGCGCAAAAATGGCTGCAGTCTCGGGCGCAATTCTGCGAGAAACTGCATGCCGTCCTGGCCGCATAAATGGAGGTGTCCCGGCATGCGATGCCCACTCTGTTATCAGCACCCACCTGGGAACTGGCATCAACTGTAGGGCGCAGAGCCGGCAACAATAAACAGCAGTGAGGGGCACCATCGCTGCTGGCGTCGGCGTTAATCAGTGGGGCAACATCCCGAATGCCGACAAGGGCTATCCAGCCCTCCATCTGTCCTAGGTCGGAGAATTGAGTATCATTGAAAAAAGGTTATTTCAAAATCTATTAACAACCTTAGAAGTGGTATGGAATTGTGTGTATATATATATATATATATATATATATATATATTACCTACTGGCGGTCGCCAGTAGGTAGTTATAGTTAGGACCCTGTTTCCATAGGAAATCCGCAACATTCTATTTGGAATAACTTTGGCGCCGGTCGACGAATCCTCGCGAAATTTTCAAAATAGGTGGGGCGCTACGCTCCGCTCCTACCCTGAAAGTCTCGGGGGGATTCGTCAAGCGGGGGCTGAGAAAAAAGGGGGGTCCCAAAACGCGTTTTTCCCATGCATTTTTCCATAGGACCTTTAGACACAGCTACAGCCCGAACGGCTGAACAGAGTTACTTGAAATTTGGCAGAGAGGTAGTCCTCAGGTCAAGGAAGTGCCGTTTGTAGGTCTGGTGTAAATCTGTTCAGTAGTTCCTGAGAAAATAGCATTTAAATCAATATATATATCTGTGGCAGCTTACGGTGCGCTTACCGTGCGCTTACGGTAAGCTTACCGTACGCGTACGGTGACGTGCGCGAGCGCGATTCTGATTGGATGTTAGATCTTAGTAAACATTCGAATCGGTCGAAACCAGGAAGCGGCGGCCGCCATTTTCTCTCTCGCACTCTGAGTGGGGATTAAAAAACAAAGGACCAAAACATGTAAAGGGGCTGTTTAGACAGCTCCTAAGCACCTAGCCATGTTGGGGGAGTCCCCAAAGATCCCCCAAGGCCAAAAACGGAATTTTAAATTTTTTCGATAATTTCGCCGATTACGCTTACCGTACGCGTACGGTAAAAAAAAAATTAAAAAAAAAATTATCCATACTCTCCCCACCCCATGTGCAAATGGTGCCCGAAGGGCACCATTTGTGCATGGCATATCACAGATGTGAAAAATTAAAATATTACCTTTCACAACGAAGCGCATCATATGTCCTCCATGTGCGCACGGTGCGCGAAGCGCATCGTGCGTACATGGCCCATCTAGCGTAACGTGGGCACGCGGTGCACGTAGCGCACTGTGTGCCCACCGTGCGTGCACGGCACTAACTGCGTAAAGTGGGCGCGCGGTGCGCGAAGCGCACCGCGTGCTTACTGTGCGCGCACGGTGCGCGAAGC
This sequence comes from Triturus cristatus, assembly GCF_964204655.1. NCBI lineage: Eukaryota > Metazoa > Chordata > Amphibia > Caudata > Salamandridae > Triturus > Triturus cristatus. Next base: position 623,291,014 of record NC_140588.1, on the reverse strand, counting down.
GCACCGTGCGCGCACGGAACGAACTGCGTTAAGTGGGCGCGCACGCCACGAATGGGCGCGCACTCCGCGAAGCGCATCGTGCGTACATGGCCCATCTAGCGTAACGCGCACCGCGTGCCCACCCAGTTAGTGCACGGCACTAACTGCGTAAAGTGGGCGCACGGTGCGCGAAGCGCACCGCGTGCTCACTGTGCGCGCACGGTGCGCGAAGCGCACCGTGCGTGCACGGAACGAACTGCGTTAAGTGGGCGCGCACGCCACGAATGGCGTAAAGTAACTTAGCATTTAAAAAACCGTACAAATTCACTGAAAAAACCATAGGTTTCACACACGTTATAGTTAGGAATTAGCATTTAAAAAACCTTGCAAATTCACTGAAAAAACCATAGGTTTCACACATGTTATAGTTAGCGGAAATTTTACTGATAAAAAACCAATGAAATTCCCCCGTTATAGTTAGTGCAGGCAACTATAACTCACGCGACCGCAATCTTCTGCTGATGACATATGTGTCTTTATGAAAAAAAAATATTTGTAATATATGTATAGCTAAAAAATTATGGAAGAAGACATGGGCAAATAAGTGTCTAAATACAGTATTAGCATCAGCAGAGGATTGTGGTCGCGTGAGTTATAGTTGCCTGCACTAACTATAACGGGGGAATTTCATTGGTTTTTTATCAGTAAAATTTCCGCTAACTATAACATGTGTGAAACCTATGGTTTTTTCAGTGAATATATATATATATATATATATATATATATATATATATATATATATATATATATATATATATATACACAATGCGTGTACAATAAAACGTACAAGCACACTTTTGTTACTTTTCATTGGTGTGCCATGCTAAAATAAACCGCGTGCCAGTGTAGATAAAAGGCATGTACGCGGCTGAGACTGAAGTAACAGTGGCAGGCTGTTGTTGCCGCTCAGAGGGTTCAGCCGCCTAATTGGAAAACGAGGAAGCAGCTGGTGTCTGCAATAAAGAGCGGGTGGTGATGTGGTGGTCCCTGGCGAGAGAGCTTGCAACACAGTCAAAACAAACTGGGGCACGCGGAAGGCAAACATTTAAAAAAAAAGAATTCAACTGAAAAGAAGCGGACGGGGAAATGCTACGTTTCTGGCAGAGGGTGGTCGGAGGGTGGAAGCAGAAACGGACCTAATGCAACATTAAAAACAAGGAAGGAGTCCCTGAACATGACATACCAACAGCTGCAGCGCAATGAAACTGTAGTTGATCGGTGCTGCTTTTGGTAAAAACGGAAGTGAAGCATCGGACCAACAACCAATAGGGAGGCTGGAAATCGTAAATAAGCCAATTGCAAGCAGTAGGCAAGCAGCAGGTGAGATTAGCCTCACTATATGGATTACTAGATGTTTCGGAGAGACAGCGCATGCGCGCTGCCTATGCGAGACCTAAAAATCACTCCAGCCCCCCCGCTCTTTGATGCGGCCACAGCAGGGAGGCAAACAACGGGACCGCCACTGTCAGCAAAGTGCTAGCTACGCCACTGTAGATCATACAGCATTCAAACCACTCACCTGTCACTCGAATAGTTCACTCTTCACTCTCACCACTTATCCTGTACTTAAAAGAGCACTTCACTCACTCTGCATTTGGACCACTCTCCCTGTACTCACTTCTTTAACCCTGCACTCACATGGGCAAACTACTTACCCTGCATTCACATTGGCATTACACTCATCTGCAGCCGCGGTCCGTGCAGGTAACAGCGGTGGAGCCGGGTGTAAAATTATCCAAATAAGTATCCTGGTACAGGTTGAGATGAAAAGAGTTGAGTTCAATACAGAGGAAATAAGATCCTATCCATCAGGTCCTTTCTGTCAGATGCAACTGACATATCCAAACCCAGAGTATTCCATCACCATGGAGCTACTCCATACAACAACAACATCCCAGTACTTATTCCTTAAAGATATACTACCAGTATGTACAAGATAAATACATGAACAATATGTACATTACTACACATCTTACTCCCACACAATGAATACACAATGAAAGAAAAATACACCATCGTACAAACAGGTTACCCTCTAACATAGTCTTTGAATTTAGATGGAAGTTTTGTGATCCTTTTATCTTTTCCTCTCAAAGCACTAGAAAGAGGCTTGTTACCTGACACGACAGTGGTTTCATCCATTTTCCTGTTTGCCATTGCTTTATTAACAACAACTACCCTATTAAGATTCCAAATTCTGGAGTCTTCAGTTTTGATAGCATTAGAAAAAACCTTTTAACTTTATGAATCGTTTTAAATAACTCAGAAGACTTCCGTCCTGGTGGTGCCCTAATCATTACTGAATCCCCCACATTGACGAGAGTTCTCTTTACAGCTTTCCTTCTGTCAAACCTTACCTTGCAATCAATAATTTTGTCAGTCTCTCGTCTCCTCCAAGACCCAAACGAAAACTTGCCACTATTTCTCTTCTTTTTTTTAAGAGTAGAAAAGGTGTACAACCAGTGGTAGCATGAGGCGTGACCCTATACATTTCTACAATTTTGTTGACCCCTTCCTTCCAATCTGCATTATTTTGTTTGGATAGTGAAATGGATTATTTAAGAACACGGACAAACCTTTCTACCATCCCATTACTTTCCGGATGATATAATGAACAACGCTTATGTTTAATAGAACACTTCTCTAGAAACTCCTCCATCTCCTTAGAAACAAATTGTACCCCATTATCTTTAAGAAGATAACCAGAGAGACCTTCTCTAGTGAAAACATCCATGAGAAATGAGATAACATGCTTAGAATCAATGCTTTTAGTGATCTTAATCTCGGGCCACCTTGAAAACAAATCAATAAGGACGAACAAATAAGCCTCACCATCTTTACACTTGACAGGGCCTAATATATCAAGAGCAAATTCCTCCCAAGGTGCATTCGGTCTATCCCTTATGACCATTGGTTGCACTCTAGGTTTGAAACATTTCTCACTTAGAGTGCACGGAATACATTCACGCACTAATCTCTCAATATCCAGATCCATCCCAGCCCACCAATAGTTGAGTCTAATGCTTTCTTTGGTTTTAGAAATCCCTTGATGGCCTTGATGTGCTAAAGTAATTAACTCTTCCCGAAAACACCTAGAGGGAATCAATCTAGTACCACGAAATATCAAACCATCAGACATAGATAATTCACCCCTCACATTCCAATATCTTTTTGCAACACCTTGACCTTTTTTAACCCATCCTTTATTAATGAAGGAGGATAATTCTAAAAGTTCTTTGTCAGTTCTACATTCTTCTCTCCATTCATCTTCTTTAATACCGCCACACTCAATAGCACACATCCATTCAATCTCCTCCTCTTCTTCTTGGTCTACGCAAACCTCATCTTGTGTGACCAATCTGGACAAAGCGTCAGCAGTATAATTACGTACTCCTGGTAAGTATTCCACCTTGAAATTGTAACCTTGCAAGTCCACGACCCATCTTGAAATCCTGCTCGAGATAGCATAAGTTCCTTTCTTATTAAAAACTTCAACCAAGGGTTTGTGGTCAGTACGAACCACAAACTTAATACCCCACAATAAATTCTTTAACTTCTTCATGGCGCAATGAACAGCTAATGCCTCCTTTTCTATCACAGGGTAGCGAGATTCAGCTCCCCTGAGACTCCTTGATAGAAAAAGTATGAGGTCTGTCTTACCCCCACTCTCTTGTTGTAAAACAGCACCCAATCCTTTCATGCTTGCATCCGTAATTAAGACTGATTTGGCTGCAGGGTCAAAACTCCCTAATCTGGGTGTCTCTTTAAGATACTCCTTAATCTTGATAAATTCCACCTCACATTCCTTAGTCCATGCGAATTCCACGCCTTTGCAAAGAAGAGTACGCATGTGAACACACTTTTCAGCAAAGCCTTTAACAAACTTGCTGTAATACTCAGCCATACCCACAAATTTCATGAGGTCTTCTTTACTTGTGGGTGATGCCAAAATTTTCTATAGATCTAACCAAGTCACTCTTAGGTTCTATGCCCTTACCAGATATTGTGTGTCCCAGGTAATCTATCGACTGTTGTCTAAACTTGCATTTATCAATCCTAACAGTGAGATTGTGAAGACTGAATCTCTCTAAAACCTCCTTGACCCTGAAATCGTGCTCAACCTCATCTTTCCCATAAATCAAGACATCATCCTGGTAAATCTTCACGCCTTTCTGACCTTTTAAGACCCGTTCCAATGCCCTCTGAAAAACCGAAGCTGCAGAAACAAGCCCAAATGGTAGACGCCTGAATCTAAAAGTTCCAAAAGGAGTGACGAAAGAAGTGTAGTCCTTTGAACCCTCTTCTAGTTTGATTTGGTGATATGCTGATTTGAGGTCGACCGTGGAGAATACTTCAGCTACTTTTAGTAGCATGTGCATGTCTGAAATTTTAGGGAGAGGATATTTATCTATCACCACTTGTTTATTAAGTTCTCTGAGGTCAATGCATAGACGGAGACTTCCGTCCGATTTTCGAGCAGCTAAAACTGGAGCCAACCATTGTGTTCCGTCAACTTCCTCTATTATACTTTCTGACTTTAATTTTTCTTGTAGATCCTTCATCTCTCCTCTAACTGACAAAGGGACCCCCGTACTTTACTAGCAAAAGAGACAGCTTCAGGTTTAAGTTTGATCTCATGAATGTAATCATTGAGACAGCCTAATTCATCCTTGAAGACATTCGGAAAGGAACTCTTTAACCTCAAAGTGTATTCATCACCGCATGATTGTAAATCAATTTTGTTAATGTTGAAATTCTCCTTCAATAGAATAGGTGGATCACTATTAGGGTCTAACATCACCCCTAGATCCTTTTGATGCAACCAGCTTAACAAACTGTCCCCTTTATATGAAACATAAACTTTCCCGGATATGTATCTACCTTTATACTCAATTAGACCGTTAAAGTAACCCATTAACTTTATGGACTCCCCACCATACGAATAAGGATTTATATCAGCCTTCAACACATTTATCTTATCCATCAAATTGCGCTCATAGAACTTTCTAGAAACAATAGTGATCTTGGCACCGGAATCAAAAAGAACACTTGTTCCACAATGTTCCACTATGACTTCATCTATGGGACCTTTCTTTTTGTCATTAGAAACTTGGGAGACAATCTGTCCACAATCAATGTCAGAATTAGATGCACTGTTACTTTCATCATACTTGCATATCATATTAACTTTTGAATTGCTTTTTTTGAATTTACAAAAAGATGAATAGTGCCCGATCTTGTTACATATGTTACATTTTGCCTTGAGTACAGGACACTTCTTGTCATTGGCTAGGTGATTGGGGTTCCCACACCTATAGCATTTAAAATTGAAATCTTTATCTTTCGATGCAAACCAAAGTTTCTTATCAGAACTGGAATTCTTTGATTTCTTATCATTTTTATCTTTAACTGTTAAACTTTCCTTTCCATGTACCTTTACTACTTGAACATTTTCACTTTTACTCTCATTCTTGGTAATCACTTCCACACATTTAACAAAGTGTTCGATTTGTTTAGCAATAACTAATACTTCATCAAGAGTAGGATCATCCTTTTGCCATATGTCATCTCTTACTTTTTGTACATTGCATCCTAGCATAAATTGATCTCTTATTCTCTCTTCTAAAAGACCTCCGAATTTGCAAGATGATCCTAATTTTCTGAGGGCAGTGACATCATTTTCTACTAATTCTCCCTCATTTTGAGTACGTCTACCAAAATGATAGCGCTCAAGAATGCTGCTGACTTTCGGTAAATAATGACGATCTAATTTGAGTATGCATATCTCATATTCATTCAAACTAGAATCATCTATATCAGGCAGGTGATCAAAAACCTCTTGACCCTCTGACCCTAGGCAGTGGAGAAGTAGAGCAGTTCTTCTTTCTGCGCTTAGATTAGTTCCACAAACCTTAGCATACCTCTCAAAAACTTTCTTCCATTTTTGCCACCTAATCGGTGGATCCCCAGGATTGGACAGGAAGAAAGGAGGGGTAGCAACGTTCTGCACATTGAAAGGTCCAAAGGAACAGTTAAAACTTACAAACCAGATAAATACAAATACTGAGTAATGTAACGCATAAATTAATAAGTTATGCAAACTTCCCCCTGTTATTTTATTATTATTTTTTTTTTACATCAGAATCACAACATAATACATGTTATGTAAATTTCCTAAAATTATAACCCTATATAGGTTGTATATAAATTTATGAATTAATATGTATCACTTCAAGTAGGCTAAACCACCCCGAAGCAAGCAGTAAGTAATGCAGAACATTTTCAACAACAATCAAATGCTACGTAAATTTTAAGCTTATAAACCTGTGTAGGATGCACGTAAAATTTATGAATAAAACTATTGTCACTTTTACAAAGTAGAACCTCCTCGACACAAGTAGCAAATTATGTGGAAAATTTCCAATGTGACTCTCAGATGGTGAATAATCATACGCGTGTTATATTTATATAACGCTAGATGGCGCTGTTGTATGAGGATTCATTTTTGAGGGGACGAAACAAAACGACAATAAAAACAAAAGTACCTCCGTTTAAAGCAAAGCTGAAGTAAATTTCCCCACTTGTTCTGTGAAAGATAGTATTATGGCATCTTGTTCATTTTTATTTAAAAGTTCTTAGCTGTGAGGAAGCGTTCCCTAGAGACTTGAAACCATTAGTAAAAGACACCCTAAATGGCCGTCTTATGACACAAGGGCGTGAGTGCGTCACAGAAGACTACGGAAGCCACCGTCGACCACATCAAAGAAGACGCTCCGGAGAGAACGAATGTTGAGAGGGACCTTGCGCAGCGAGAGTTCTCAGCGTCACACAGGGTTGAAGCGTCGGCGGACTGCACTCGAGGTTAGTTTTTAACCTAAACAATTTTAAAGCCTATCAAGTGAGCTTGAACAGTTGCCTGAGCCTCGAAGCAGCCGTTTTAAAAGATGGTGTAGAGATAACAGCAGTGTGAGCACTGCAACGCCACCTGTAGTTGACAGAGATGCCTAGTTGCTCTTGAATCCTTTGCACCCATAAAAAAAAATTATCGAATCTTGCTGGGAAGTGAGTCAGTCGACTTGTCCTGGGCAGCAATTTATACACAAAGCAGGTTGACAAACACGTCCCAAGAGTCACAGGTAGACCGTTTGATCACCCAAAGAGATAAAGAGCTGCGAAGGCTTTCCAATCAACGTACACTCACAGAATTGATGATTGGGAGGATGGAATAAATGGACCCATAATTTGCTCCAAACCTTGTCTTACTTGAACTTGCTTCTAGAATTAAATCTTGTGAGTCCTTACTTTGTGAACAGAAAATTCACTGCTCGAGTTCAATATAAGAGAAAAAGGTGCTCCCCAAAAAATGTTTCCAGGCTCACATCATGGCCACATCCATTTTCTCCCGGCCCTCTAACAAAATTCTCCAAGTTCAAAAGGGCAAGAAATGTGGGGAATCCTAGATCCAATATAAAGTAGAGAAGCACTTACAAGAAAGTATAAGGTCCAGTCCAGAATGATTATTAGATGTTGGGATCTTCTTCAAGACTTGAAGACTCTTCATACAAATCAAAAAAGACATGTAGAAGTTTCACAACTCTGTTTGAATACCATCCCATGCTCGTCGCCAGTGTAAAATTATCCAAATAAGTATCCTGGTACAGGTTGAGATTAAAAGAGTTGAGTTTAATACAGAGGAAATAAGATCCCATCCATCAGGTCCTTTCTGTCAGTTGCAACTGACATATCCAACCCCAGAGTATTCCATCACCATGGAGCTACTCCATACAACAACAACATCCCAGTACTTATTCCTTAAAGAGATACTACCAGTATGTACAAGATAAATACATGAACAATATGTACATTACTACACCGGGTAAGGGGGATTTCAAGGGACAATGCAGAGGAAAAATTAATTAATTTTCCTCTGCATCGTCCCATGAAATCCCCCCTTACCCGGCCCCACCGCAGTTACCTGCACGGACCGAGGCTGCTCATCTGTCGCTCACAGAGATCACCCTTCAATCTCACTGCTCACCCTGCACTGACACATGTGCAATCTACACAACTTACCCTGCCCTCAAAGGGGCACATGGCTTACACTACTCACCCTGCACTCACAAGGGCAGTCCACTCACCCATCACTCACACAGCTCACCTTTCACTATCACCGATCACCCAACCCTCACATGGGCAAAATCGTCTGACAGCACACACAAAGGCACACTGCTCACCCTGCCCTCAAATGGGCAGACCACTTAGCCTACACGCGCACCACCCATTCCGCTTGCAAAGGGGCACAAAGATCTACTGAAATTAACAGAGTCACTCTGTTCACCCTGCACACTTTCCGCTCACCCTGCTCTCTAATCTATCACCCTGCACTCCATCTGACATAGGCACATCACTAATCCTGCAGTCACACCACTCATTCTGCACTCACATGGGCACAAAGATCTGCTGGACCTTACAAGGACACTGCCCACCCTGCACTGTTGCTGCTCACCCTGCTCTCTTATCACTCACCCTGTACTCAATCTTATATGAGCACATCACTAACCCCGCAGTCACACCACTCATCCGCACTCGCATCACATAATGCACTCACACAGGCTCTCCATTCACCCATCATTCATACAGTGCACCCTTCCCTCTCTCGGCTTACCCTGCACTCACACGGGCACAGTGGTCTATTGGAACTCAAAAGGACGCATCTTTACCTGCACTCATGCTGGGCACCCTGTAATCTTACCACTCACCTTGAACTCAAACTCAAATAGGGGCATCACTCACCCTGTACTGACATCACTTAACATGCACTCACTCCTCTCACCTTCACTCACTGGTCACCAGGCACTCATATGGTCACACATGTCACTCTGCACCCACATGGGCTTTGCTCTCACTCTGCAATCATGTAACTCAACCTGCACTCACATGGGTCCATCTCTCACTCTACACTTGTGCAACTCAACCTGCACTCACATGGGCCCATCTCTCACTCTGCACTCGTGCAACTCACCCTGAACTCCGATGGGACCACCTCTCACTCTGCATTTGTGCAACTCAAACTATACTCACAGGGGCCCACCTCTCACTTTTTACTTGAGCAACTCAACCCGGACTCACATGGGCGCACCTTACAATCTGCGCTCACACCTCCCATTACTCACCCAGCCATTACATGAGCATACTGCTTACACTGAACACACAAAATTACCAAGTACTTGTGAACATATGCACATTTCTACAAACCTACAAATACCTGCTCTTTCCAAATAATTAAATGTCTGTTTAGTTGCAACCACAACTATGAAGCTGGTGCAAGAAGGGAAAGTGGACTGAGGCTGTGGGATGTTCTGAGAAGGAAGCTCAGGCTGAAGTTTTGAGATATGGTTCGGGATTGGAGATAGGTCTGAGGCTGCGGGGATGAGCTGGGAGGGAGTGGTGAAGAAGTAGAGAAAGCAGGCAAAGGCTGCACGAGGGAGAATCAAGTGAAAACCACTAAGAGTGAAGCAATGCAATTGAGGCAGTGGGATTGTTGCAGGGATCGATTGGGGACCGCAGGCTAAGGGTGCAATGTGAGTGGGGTAAGAGAGCACAGGCTCCTGAGGTACTTTTTAATCCTACACCTGGTCCTATTGCCCGACAGAAAGACCTGCTTTTCTTTTCTGCTGTGTAGATCAGCATTTGGACCCCATTAGCCTACATGAAGGCAGTACTTTGTAGAGGATGATACCATTGTGGATAGCCATTTGGGGCCATGGTCATGGGTGCCAGCTTCTGGAGAGCACTGAGAGTCAAGACAAAGCAATATTTTAGCTTTAGGTTTGAGGCTTAAGAAAGCACACAGAAGCCTAGGCTTGGCATGGGAACACAGGTGCCAGCAGTGAGCATTTTTATTTTTTTCTCAATTTAGACACACCCCATTGCTGGTGCTACACAGGGGGACTAGAGGACAGGTGAGGTTTGCAGGTGTTGCTATGACATTGGCCTAACAGCTCCTGGGGGCTATTACTGTGGTGGGCAGTCAAGTTTTTAGCAAGCCCCATTGTTTTATCTGGCCTTAGCATATGGGAGGTAATTTTAGACATATGTGGTGGACCTGTAGTGGAGACGGGGTTTTATGTACACACATTGCTATGTTAGCATAAGCGCTTTAGATGTAAAACGCCATCTTGCCACGTTGCTGCTTTTGCACACGACACTACAGGTAGCTGTTATTACAAGTAAAACTGCTTGCTTGCTTTTTCTTCACATGAGAATGGTCTGTTGTTCACATCCCTAGACGTGCACCGCAACCTTAGTCTGAACACTGTGTGCAGAAGCTGTCAAGGTCAAATAACAATGTATGCTGTTGAATTTAGGTTGATCGGCCCACGCTCTAGACACAACACGCACACAGCTGCAAAAAACTGAAACTCGGGTGCCTTTAATATTACACTTGCATGCATGATTCAGGCACTTGGAGAAAACCTTTCCAGACACAGAGAACAGAGCTGATCCTGTGATGTGATTCACCTAAGCTGATCTTTGAGGTATGGGGTTCCCCATTAAAACCTAGAGACCTTCTATTAGTTTATAAAACTAGTTTACTAGCCAAGGGAGGGTGGTTCACATCATATTATAGGACTTGTTTTCCACATCATTTTTAATATGATTTCTCCCTTCATTCTCTATGGTATTGTAACAATGCTGATAGTTTTATTTTTAATCATTTGCCTGCTTATATTAGCCAAAGTACTGCACCTTAGAGCACGTAGTTAAAAATAAACATTTTAAACTTTTCCGTGTCTCTGATTACTCTTGTTGTGGACTGATATGAGAATAATATCGAAAAGGTGTTTCTGATTCCCACCATTCCTGAGAGTACTCTAAGTCGCTTTTTCTGGGTTGTCTAATCATTGGTAGCTTCGAGATGATACGGAGAACGAATGAGACACTGATGCTAGTCGGATAGGGGTTCTGGGTACTGAGGTGAGTTTTTTGGTACACCACAATTCACTGAGGTCCTGGTTTCCTGCGCATAGTTCTGTGCATGAGCAGAATCCTCGCAATGTCCAGGTGGGGGCACCTGGAGTTGCGGCACAACCAGCTGGCCCGGCCGAGATTACTATTAGTCCCATCATGGTTAATTCGGTAATGGGCAAGCGCCCCCAGAATAAGGACGATATGCCTTATTGGCTTGCTGAGAAATTTGACCAGCTGGAAGCAGTATTTCCCAATTCTACTCCTGTGGAAAAACACAGGATCCTTACCATTAGTTTGCAGAAAGACTTAGTCCCAGAGGTTAATGATTGTCAGAACTGGGGTAAAGTGTTTGCAGCAGTCTACTCAAAGTGCTTCGGCACACCGTCTATGACTGTACTGCCCTTCATGATCAAGCATGTTCAACATCAACACAGTCCGGAGGTGGTGGACGAGTTAGTAATGAGGCTTGTCGGTGTGTTCGACGTAGTTGCTGATCTCATCCATGCTAACGTCAAGGGAGATGCGGTTAACTTTCAAGTGTCGAATGAACTGCGCCTCGTCGCCGATGTCGATAAACCCTGACAGTTACCGAAAATTATTGCGGAGGCTTATAAGACCATTGGCCACAATAGTTTAGGGCTTAAGCCTTTTGCTAAAACAATAGCACAACCGCAAACTCAGACGGTTACACCTCCTAATGACGACCGTCCAGCTTTTCCAAAACAAAATTGGAAAACTAAGAAACAGGAAAAGCAGCAACAGAAACAGGGGTCTCGGCCCGAGTCACCAGTACAAGTGACTACTGAACGCACATATGAATTGCGCGATCGCACTAGAATTAGGTCTCCTGATAGATTTCAGGTTCCTGAACAACGTTCTCCTTGTTTTTCACAGGAAACATCGGCCTCACAGTCCAGTGGAGGAGAACGTGGCAAAAGTTAGGGTGCCCAACAAGGACGTGAGCAGCCCCGCCCGGCTGACGGTAAAGGCAAGCAGGAAGAGTTTGCACGTCAGCGAACCCCGTTTCAGAAAAAGAAGGTTGCTGCACTAACAGCGAGGTATGCCACAGATAGTGAGAACGCAGCTTCGGAACCTGACATGGGCACTAAAGCTGCTCGACAGCGCGGCGGAAGTTACAATAGTGCGGCAAGCACTGCGTCCATACCTGAAGGCGACAGCAACTGATACGTTCATTACTGTAGAAACTGCTGACACTAGAGTGGCTCCCCCTAACAGATTATATGACATAGTCCTTTTAATTGAAGGTGACATACAACGTAACATAAAAGGGATTTTTGGGGAACATCTGACCTCTACATATGACATTCTGTTAGCAGAGACAGACTGGCCCCCAGCTTTCGTTTTGGCAGCTCCCAGAGGGGAGTAGGTAATCCTCCCATCTTTCATGCACACTGTGCCGAAGGAGCAAGCTCAGAACATTGCAGAAGAGTGAGCACAGGTGCTTGTTCCGGTGTTGTACCGTACTCAGGTTGGGTGGGATAAATTGTTGCCTAGCCATGAGATTCCATTACGATCTATGCCGCAGCCACAACCCCAATATCCCATGCGCCGCGAAGCTAGATCTCACGTCGCAGAAATCCTTGAACAATTGGAATATCAAGGTGTACTTGAGACATGTGTGTCACCCATGAATAATCCTCTTTTCACTGTAATCAAACCTGATGGGTCGTACTGCCTAGTTTTGGACTACCGACATTTGGACTCCCATTGTCTGATCTGTGCGGTACAGAATACCCACAGTTCTGCCTCTCTTGAGGAAAAGGTTTAAGACCACACTTGACATCTCCAATGGCTTTTATAGCCATAACCTGTCCTCTATTAGCAGTCAATGGACAGCCTTTACTTCTGGCGGCAAACAGAAACAGTTTAAAAGATTAGCCTTGGGCTACAAAAACAGTCCAGGTGTCTTTGCCGCTCGTGTAGTCTCTCTGTTGGAGAGCATTGACCCTGATGCGTACTCGTATGTTGATGATATCTATCTCACGGACGACGAATTATGGCCGCATCTGTGTCGCATTGACCGCATCATTGTTATGTTTGCAGACTTCGGTTACAAATTCATCTTTGCAAAATCACACATTGCTGAGTATACAGTGTTGTTTTTGGGCTATGAACTCAACAACGAAGGTCGAGGTTTAGCACCTCACTTCCTGGAGAAATGCGCATGTTTGCACGCTCCCACAACACTGAAAAAACTATAATCTTTGCTGGGTTTTTAAAATTTCGGGCGTACTTACATTCCCGATTATGCCCAGCGTATCAAGCCGCTATATTCCTTGGTACAACCAACTTTTTCCAAATCGAGCTGGCTGCCAGAACATTCAGCTATCCTGCAATCATTGCAGGCTGATCTTCTTGCTTCTAAATACTTATTGACGCGTGATAACCACACAAACCTGGTAATAAGAATTGTGCCTGGCGCAGTGGGTTTCACGTACTTAACGTTCAATGAGGGCGACACAGTCTCCATTGCTTACAAGTTACACTTGTACACTTTGGCTGAAATGCGCTTATCCACTGTCGAAAAAGTTTTGACTGCAGTGCAGATGGCGATTCTGAAAGAGAGAGCACTGTCACAAGGGTAACGCATGTTGGTTGTCACACCGTATCCTGCCCGAGAGGCAGTAACGAAAGCCAGTGTACCAAACTCTAAAGCTTTGCATCCGCGTTGGATACAATGGGCCACTTCTTTGACATCTCCGGATGTCACTTATATCTTTGATGCCTCATTGAAGACTCAGGAGTATTTGCAGTATGAATTTGTTCATCCAGCTCCTCTGTCCTTGCGTCCGCTTGAGGATTACCATTGTATCATTTACACTGACGGTTCGGCGCAACTGGCGACGGAATCTAAACATACTTATTCAGCAGCCTGGACAATAGTGGCTGGTACTTTCGTGAATAGTGAATTCAAGTCTGATATCGTGCACACGCAGACCTTGGGTGATTGTACCACTCAGTTGGCAGAGCTACGTGCTCTGGTGCTTGCACTGGAGTTTGCTGATCCTCGAATGACTACTCTTGTAGTGAGTGACTCTTTTTACTGTGTTTAGTCTTTCAACAACAATTTATTCTTTTTGTCTCAAAACGAGTATTGTGATTCCAAAGGTAGCACAATCAAGCATAGCATGATTTGGGTTCGAGTCGCAGAACTTAAACAACGTCTGCCGCTCGTGAATGTGATTCATTCTCTTGGGCATCAACGCGTAGGTGTCCACACTGTTGGCAACAGTTTAGCTGACGAGGCAGCGAAAACAGCAGTGGCAACATATCTAGTAGCAGCAGTTACAAGATTAAAAAGTAAGATTGATGATGACATCTTGGCAGCAATTGCTGTGACATAGAAGGGTGATAATTACCCTCAGGGTTACCCTTCTAAATACTCTTATCATTTAAGTCCTGATAAAGTTCCCTGTGTGAGAATTAACTACGTTGGTGACAGATTGATTCCCAACGCGGACCTCAGACTTGCATTGATAACAGCCGCTCATGAAGGTGTGGCTTCTGCCCATGCCGGCTTTTCTGCGACTGTTACTATCTTACAACAACGTTACTGGTGGCGCGGATTGTATAAACAGACTCATGCTTATGTCCTTAATTGTGACATTTGCCAACAGATTAAACCTTCCACTGCTGCGCGTCCACCTCAAACACAGTTGTACATATCTAATAAACCACTTGGGTGTGTTTATTTAGATCACTGCGGTCCTTTCTCCTCTGATACTGCGTATAAGTACATCTTAGTTGCAGTGGATTCATGCACACGTTTTCTATGGGTCTGGCCACAACGGAGTGCTGATGCTCGAACTGTCATCAGGGATTTGCGTGTCTTTGTTGGAATTTTTGAGTGTGGTACCCTTCATTCTGACCAGGGTCCAGCGTTCGCCTCTAAGGCGTACAAGGATACCTATGAGATCTTTGGGGGTCCAAGTCACATTTTCATCTCCATACCGGCCTGAGGGCAACAGTGTTGTGGAACAAATGAACCGTGACTTAAAGCAATCTCTGACAGCTAGAGTTTTATGTACTGGCAGGAACTGGTTGGCCCATTTGTATAGCGTTCAACGTGCACTTAATAATCTCCCTAGAAGGTCTCTGGGTGGACGGACCCCATACGAAATGCTCTTTGGCATAAAGATTTTTTCCCAGACCTTGATGGTCTAGACATGATGGCGGCCGCCGCACCCTTTGACGTAGATGATCATTCTGCTGTATTACAGAATCTACAAGAGACCAGAGACAGTCTTGCAAAGGAACACTTGCCCTCCGCAACTGATGCAGCACTTCAGATTCTGGTAGTTGGCTGGCTACCTCAACTTGGTGACCTGGTCCATGAGAAGGTGGAGAACAAGAAGGAGTTCGGCCCCTCTTATCGTGCACTGGTTCCATTGCTTGGCGTGCAGGGTACAAGAACAGTCATTTTACCTCCGCGTCCTGGTCGCAAGGATAACAGGTACATCTCCATTGAAAATGTCAAACTACAACGAGTGGCCGATTCTTCTTAGTATGACTCCAGCGGTCTCTTGTCCAGCAATGCTGAGAAATTCGGTTTTGTCTATGGCAAATACCATCAGACCTGGCGTTGCCATCGAGATGCATACAGTGACTAATCCTTTATTGACTCCACCGGCTGGTGGTCCAGTTGAAGATACTGAGTATACTTATCCAACAGATGTGTTGTTGCCTGGTTTACAATCAAGTGCAGTTGACCAGTCACGTTTTTCATTTGACACTAACTCTACAAGAATGAATGCCCCATCGCAAATTTCTGTTTTTGCTGTTTGGTTTAAAATACATTTTTTAATTCCCCCTTGGACTTACCTTTGGATGGTGCTCATATCTAATTTTTTATTTATGTCGATTGGATTTGTGGTTGTATTTTTTCGTTTAGTAAATGGACACTATCTCACCGAAAGATATGCAATTAGATTAATTGATGGAACTTTGGCACCCCACTCCTCGTCACACATCATGAAGAGAGACCAGACTTCTGTTAATATTACTGCCTGGCCTTTGTTAGATGGGATTGTATGGGATGCTGTCAAATTTCAAATTCATGGTCCCACAGAGGTGATAAATGTCCCCAATGTACTTCGTGTTTCTATGGGGGATGTTGTGAAACAAAACATATGCTCTGATGATTGGGATGTCCAAGCCATAGAGGCTCTTTCTTCTGATTTGAAATATTATGCTGCTTTTGATGCTGAAGATTTATATTTAGACACAGCAAATTATGGAGAGTTGTTTTGCTAGCAACACTATGGCAATCATTTCCTGCATAAAGCAAATACATTTAGAAATTTCGTCAATTGTACACAATGGGAACATTGTCCAGCACCGATTGAAGGCAGCTCCAAAACTCTAGTGAACAAATTTACATATTTTACTGATTTTAGTGTATCTGAACCTGAAGCCTTTTATTTTAAAATGGCTACTGAGTCAGCGTCCAAGGTTAGGCTGACCCACAATAAATTATTGTATTCCAAGTCCTTTATGGATGACTTAGCCATAGGGGCTATGAGCTGTGGAAAGATACAGTTGATCTTAAATCTGTTTGGGGTTCTAAAGCTTGGCAGGTACGAGGCACAGAAGCGATGCCTCTTGCATGCCTTATCCCGAACCACATGTTGTTTTTGAATTCTACCATTTTTCAGACCACCTGCTTGGGATTGGCTACTTCTAAAAAGATTAATTCCCCTACTATTCCTGATCTAGGCGCTTATCAAAAATGGGATAATCACACAGATCTGTCCCTTGATGAATTGCAGTCCTTCATTACTAATACATCCTTCAATATTTCCAACTTAGATCCTGAAGGATGGTTAATATGGCAGAAAAGTTCAGATTCCTGTCAGCATCGTTTTCTGGGTCAGTACCCCGGCTATACACAAGTTAGGGTAGACCCCCGATTTGAATCTTCTCATTCTGTTACTACCTATTCTGTAGGGAAGTTATGTCAAACCTGGCTGCAACATTCCACCTTGGCATCTGTTAAATTTCATTTATCTAAATTAAATGACAAAGTAGATTTGAATGATTTTGTTAAGGGCCCTGTGGGTGGCAGGTCCAAAAGATGGGTGTATGCTGTTTACAACGAAGTTTGGAAATTATCTTAAATTGAAGCTGCTTCTAGATTGAGAGCTATTGATCAAGCAAATTGGGAAAAAGTGCTTGCTGTCATTGATAATAGCTTTATTCCAGAATTTACACATTAGATAATATTGTTTCATCTGTTGTGGATATTGTACAGGATAATATGTCTGTTTTATACCATGGTCAAAATCAATTGCGCACAATAATGCAGTTTGCATGGACTTTACAAACATTGAAGGCTGGGAAAGTTCCCTGGGACTACATGAACACATCATCTTTATTCCTGCTGTTTAATCTAACTGATAAACAACAGTTCATGTCCATGAAGGATGCAACATATTCATTATTGCATATTGAAAAGTTGGAACCTTTACCTTTCTCTGTAGCCGAATCGAACTCAGCTGTGTGACTTATCCATGGATTGAGCACTTTACCATTTCCATTGCTTAAGTTCAGTTCATGTATGAAACATTATGCCCTAGGCAGATACGAACCATTGGGTACCACTTTCCTGCATGAAGTTTGGTCACTCCCATTTACATACAGATGCCTGAGAGAGGGTAAAGAGGTTTATTTAAAAGGAGAGGAATGCACTTCCACACCTGACCACTCAGTAGTCTGTAGGAACATCCAATTGCATGGCGCATTCAACGTTCACGCACAGAATTTAGCTTGCATTCTGAAGGGAAATCCTGTGCCAGCAATTACACCCACTTTCACGTTATTGGCTAACGGTAGTTATTTGCTTTTGAATAATGAGGCATGCTGCGGGATGCTAATGGGGATTACGTACATTGTAATTGCCTCACTACGCATCGTCTGTTGTAAAAATTTCCTTTTCCCACCCCTGCATGGGAGACTAAATGTATCCATCTGGCCTTCCATACCAACCTTGAAAGCAGAGTTCAACAAGATGAGCAGAATAAGGGTTCTATTGTCTCAAAAAAGAAGACGCCCTGACTTCTTCCCGTGAAACATTTGTCCTTCACATAGCAAACACCCACACCGAGGTGCATGCGCTTTTAAATACTGATCTCCCCCTTCATTTCGGGGCTCTGATTCATACTATATTCAATGCCTCGTCAACAACTGGCTTGGTGCATTTTTTCAAAGTTGTGGGCTCCGGCCTTGTGACCTCCTTCCAAACAATATTTGGTGTGATACCGGCATTTTTTCATTCTATCTTTTCCAGCGTCTTCGGCGGGCTTCCGTTGATTCTCGCCTTGATTGCTGGTGTGCTGCTGTTGGTTTGCTTGCTCCGCAATGGCTGCACGATCTGCATCACACTACAGACTGCCCTGGCTGCCTCAACTGAGCAACCGGATGCTTGATTACTATGGAACATCACCACTGGCCACTTTGAGAGTAGCCTATGGATTGTCCTTCCGGTTCTCATACTTTACTTGCGTGCAACCTGTTTTCCATTGCCTAGATTGTCCATTCGAATGGGCTCTCGATTTGTGCCTGTCGAACACGGCGTCTCCTGCCCCGGATTATGATAGACTAATGAGTCCCTTAGTGGCTCATGAGTTGGACTGGTCTGGTATCGGGATTATGGCCTGTGGAGCAGCGCACGGAGTCTTAGGCAATTGGGATATATATGCGGCAGCATATGACTTCTTGGCGAGAAGTTATCTGGAAGAACACGCACGTTGTCCTCTGATGGTGCTAGAGGCTTCGGTTATCGAAGAACATGTATGTTCATTTACTTTACTTGACTGGATGGCTGACTCTTTTACAGAACATTATAATGACTTCCTCTTGGAGGCAGTTGCAACTTATTGTGCCTACACGTTGATGGATTAAATTGGCATAACACAAATAGAACAAGCTAGCAATTCCTCGAAAGTATTATTCTCCATAGTCAAAGACTTTACATCTCCCCGAGTGTGTGCACAACCATCTATTGAATCTCAGAATCTCTGTGATTCATTAGCATCGTTCTTTAGGGATAAGATATCCACAATTTATAACAACTTCCCTCCAGAGACCCCTTTATCTTTAGATCTGCTGTCTAACCCCATGGGGGAAGCATCAACAGCAAAGGAGGCCTGTCTGGAGCAGTTCGCACTGGTTACGAAGGAAGAAGTTACAAATGGCCATGCTAAAGCAAAATCAGGGTCCCCAAAGGATTTATGTCCCCCATAAACTATGGCACTTATAGCCATTAGCTGCGCTCCAACTATTAGAGATATCTTTAATTCCTCCTTAACCACGGGCACCATCCCTACTGCTTGGAAAGAGGCAACTGTCCGGCCTATCTTGAAGAAACCCTCAGCAGACCCGACTATTCTTTCCAACTATCGCCCTATATCCCTACTACCATTATTGGGTAAACAACTTGAAGGCATTGTAAATAAACAACTTTGCTTCTATCTTGAACAGAATGGTGTTTTAGACCCCTCACAATCAGGCTTTCGGAAAGGTTTCAGTACAGAAACTGCGGTACTGGCAGTAACTGACTCACTTAGACAGACAGTTGATGCAGGGGGCTCAGTGATTCTGATTCTTCTAGATCTCTCCGCGGCTTTTGATACCATCTCGCACAAAAAGCTGGCGGAGAGACTAGTCGATGGGGGCATCAAAGAAACGGCTTTGAAGTGGTTAATACACTTCTTGTCTGAAAGATCTCAAATAATTACGGTGGGGCCTTACTCCTCACCAAAAATGCCGTTAAAGAGGGGTGTTCCGCAGGGCTCCTGTTTGAGTCCGACCCTCTTTAACATTTATATGTCTCCTCTGGCGAAGATAGTTGAACCACTGGGCTTCGATATCATCTCATATGCAGATGATACGCAGCTCATGTTCTCTATTGGAAATAATTTAGAGAATGAGAAAATCTGTTTTGCTAACGGCCTAAAGACTATATATGATTGGATGACAGTCAATTATCTTCAATTAAACCCAGATAAATCAGAGATCATGCTACTAGGCAGAGCAGCAGAGGTCTGGACAAATGATTGGTGGCTTCAGTCAATGATCTGGGAATAAAAATCGATAGGGCTCTGTCGATGAAAGAACATATCATCAACCCTGATGGCAGAAGTAGGCATGACCCTCTTAGCCAAATTACAGGTTGTTCAGAATACTGCGGCAAGGATGATTTTAAACCGACCTGCAGGAACCCCTTCCTTACCGTTACTTAGAGAACTACATTGGCTATCGGTGAAAAAGAGATCTTTTTTTAAGATCTGCTGCTTCACCTACATCACATACAAAAATAGAGGGCTTATCTATCTACAAAAAAAATTGTTTAAATATTCTCCTTCAAGGAACCTTAGATCAAGCTCCCAGGGCCTATTACTAGTCCCTCACTTTCGTCTCTCCCAAACGGGAGGCAGATCTTTCTCATATCTGGCCCCAAAATATTGGAACCAGCTTCCTTACACTCTACGATCTATCCCCAGATACGAGCTATTTAAGAAAAAACTGAAAACCCTTTTATTCTGATTCTTCTGCTAGTTCCCCCTGTTGACCTGCTATTTTTGGATGTTAGTCTATTATGCAGCGCCTAGATGCCCCAGGGTGATTTGAGCGCTTTACAAACCAAATAACATAACATAACAACATAACAGTTAGGGAATCACAAAATGCTATTTCTATCCAGTAGAAATCGCTTTTTGCATTTTGCAAGTCCCTAAATAGGGTGATATTCTGAGGAGTGCTATACCACAGACTTTATGTACCGTGATATATAGTGGTTTCTGTGAGGCTAACTACTGCATTTGTGTTTCATGCCCTGATGTTTTTATGACATGTGCAACTTATAAGTCTTTGATATAGTGTACTAACTGTTATGTTTATGACAATTGCCTTATGGCAAAGTGATTTATGATCTATGCATTATTATGACAATTGCCTAGTTGGCCAACTGATTTATGTGATTGTGGTCTAATGTGTCTTATGTATAATACAAAGGTTATTTTTATATAAACTTGGGTGAAGTCTCTTGTGGTCTGCCTAGTGTGTCACTGGTGTGTATGTTTTGCGCAAACACTTTACACATTGCCTCTAGGATATGTCAGACTGCTCTGTAAAGATACCAAGGGTTGAGCAGGGGTTATCTTTGGTGTGTAGCTCCCTTACCTGGACTTGAGTGGTGGCTTATGCCTGGCTTAGGTGCAAACCCTAGCCAACCAGAAACCCTATTTCTAATACTAAGGTCAACATATGTTCATTATTGATATGCCTGTCCCATTCTTCTCTCGTAATGCCTGAAATAGTGACTCAAAGTATGAGTTCTTCTAATTTGCTTTCTGTGAATTATATTGTAAAGACAACCTGGAAAGGCAATCTGCCACTACGTTCTTGTTACCAGGGATATACTCCATCTTATAATAGTACTCTTCCGCACCAATAACTATTTGGTCATATGAGGTGTGGTGCGTTCCATCCCTTTTGATGAAAAAATAAAGAAGGCGAGTGGTTTGTAGTTTGTGTTCGAAGTAAACAGCAAACCCCATACAAAATATGTAAAGTGGAGTGCGGTCCAATAACAGGCTTGGGCTTCCCTCCCGAAAGTGGAGTAATTATGCTCAGAGTCCTTGAGGGTGCGAGATTCAAATTCCACAATTAGCTCCTTCCCTTCCACTTTTTCTGTCAGAGTGGCCCCCTTGCGCTAGCATCAGTTGTCAAACTCCCTAAAGTGGGGGGCTACCACAAAAGATTGTTTAATTTTGTTAAATGCATTTTCACACTCTTCCCTCCAGTTAAACTCAACCCCTTTTTTTAAGAGGTCCGTCAGTGGTGATACCTGCTCAGTTATTTTATGAATTTGGACGTAAACTTAGCTAATCCTGGGAAGGATTTTAGTTCATCCTTAGAAGTCAGCAGAGGGGCTTTCCTGATTGCCTCAATCAAGTTAATCCTAAATTTGATCCCATCCCTAGATATTGTACGGCCTAAGTTGTAGACAGAATTTACTTCAATTTGACATTTTACTAACTTGATGGTTAACTCTTCTTCTCCTGGTGCTCTGAATACTTTCCATAACATGTCGTTATGATCTTCCTGTGAGGTTCCATAAACCAAAATGTCACCTTGGAAGCAAAATACCCTACTTATTTGGTCTACAACTTGTTGCATAATCCATTAAAGCACCTCCACAGTGGACACTATGCCAAAGGGCATTCTGAAATAGCTATAGGCTCCCAGTGAGATAATAAAGGATATCAGAGATCTAGAATCAGGGTGAAGTTCCACCTGATGAAAAGCAGATGATAGGTTGATTGTGTTAAAATAATTGGTACTACCTATTAGGCTTAGCATTTCATTAATACGTGGATGAGGAAACCTATCTACCCATATATTAGTATCTAGCATGCATAATATGCCTCTGTGAAGGTAGTAACCATCCACTGTGGTATTGTTTGGTTTCTTGGTCTAATTTTCGGGATTGGGTTCTTTCAGTGCGTTTTTGACAGCATCCATAAAGGTGTCTGCGTCTGTTGTGGTCACAGTCTTATTAGATGGAATTATACTGGGAGGGATATTGGTGTTCCTAGGATCTCCAGGGTGTCCCAATCTGGATAGGATATCTGATTCCAACTGCATGGTTTCAGGTCTGTACATAATATGGTAGTCAAAATCACAGATACAAGTGAAGCCAGTGCATTTTTCGTAGAGTCAGAGCCTTCACAGAACTAAAGAAGTGAAATGTTCTGTGAATATTATGATGGTGTGTTTGGCTCTTAGTAAATGGTGTTGCCATTCAGCAAACACAGACTTAATCGCAAATAACTCCTTTTTTGCTATAATTTTGGTCAGCAGGAAGTAGTTTTCAAGAGTAATAAGCCAGGGGATGTACATGGCCTGTTTGTGGGTCCTTCTGGGCGAACTGTGAGCGTCCCCCTCGACAAAAAAATGGTTGGTCTGGGTCTGGATGACATAATATGGATGCTGACGTGAAGGTTTGTTTTAAGGTGTGGAATGCCAGCTGTGCAACCCTTGACAAAACAAATGATTGCCCTTTCTGTAGTAATGTAGTAATGGGGACCACTATCTTATGGTATAAATCATCTATAAAATTGGAAAAACCAAGGATTCTTTGGATGCCCTTGACTGAGTTTGGAGTTGGCCAAGTGAGTATAGCGTCAACTTTTTAGGGTCCCTGATGGTCCCTGTGGGAAACTCCACTGATGTTGCATGGAAAGTACACTTCTCTAGTTTAGCGCATAGGGAGTGTTTGCGTAACCATTGCAGTATGGCCCGAACATTCGGGATGTGTTCTTGTTAATTTTTTGAGTAAATCAGAATGTCGTCTATGTAGATGCAGCACAGACATCAAGGTAACCATGAAGTATTTCATTAATAAAGTATTGAAAGGCCACTGGGGCATTACAGAGGCCAAAGGGCATCAAGATGTATTCATAGAGCCCACATTGTTTTCAAAAAGCAGTCTTCCATTTGTCCCCCTTCTTTCATGTGTATCAGGTGATAATCACCGTGTAAATCTAGTTTTGACTAGATGGGGGAACCACGGACCTGTTCTAGGAGGACTGTTATGAGGGGTAAGGGATACAGATTTTTTATGGTGGCTCTGTTGACAGCTCTATATTCAATGCAGGCCCATAATTTCCCATTCTTTTTTAGGATTAAAAAGAGGGGTGAGGAGACAGGCGAGGTGGTATGCCTAATGAACCCCAGTTCGAGCAGTTCATCTAGGTATTTGTGTAAGTGCTGTTTCTCAGGTTTGGTTAAATTATACATCCTGCAACTAGGAAGGAACAGGATCAATGCGGCAGTCATAAACGCTGTGTGGAGGTAATTGAGTTGCCTTAACTGGGTCGGAAACATCCTGGAAATATTGGTATGCCCTTGGTAGTTGGCCAGTTTGGGGATCGTGAGTTACAGCACAATGACGTGGTTTCACCGGATATTGGGCCTCCTGATAGCGAGTAGTCATGTAAATCGGGGAATCTAGAGTAATGGTTCTTGAGACCCTACCTTTTTTGGGATTATGATACTCGAGCCAAGGTATGCCAAGAATAACATCAAATTTTGGGTTGTCAATGAGGTGCTTGCAGACAAAAACTAGAGTCAAGAGACTGGTGTGGAACTGAATCAAGACAGAAGACAACACAGACCTATCCACAGCACACAATGGCTCTGCCTTTGCTACACATGGAGCACCCGAATTATCTGCAAAGATTGAGTTAAAGAAATTCTGCGTAATCTTCAGGTAAATCAGCTGTATGTGATGGCCCATCTTTAAGATCATCTCTCAGGACTCTATAGAAGAGCGATGTGCATTTCTCCTCAGGCCAATGAGTTTCTGTTATTAGACGATTAAAGGTAGTGGCATAAGTTAAGAGGTCTTTGGAACCGCGCCGTAAATTTAACAGCTCATTATCACTTGATTGTATGAAAACATGTTTAGCAAACAAACGTTTCATGGCTGCCTTAAAGCCTTAAAGGCTGTAAAAAATATACAAAATGTGATAGGTTGTCTCAATGCGGGGATAGACCAATTGGGCGATACTCCATCTAGATAAGAAATCACAAATGCAACTTTTGCTGCATTCGTCATAAATGCTTGTGGTTTACATAAGAAATGCAGCTGACACAGACTCACGAAGACAGCGCATTGTGAACTATCCCCAATAAACCTTCAGTATTAGGTAACAGCATGGGAGTTGGAGTTGTGACTGTAACATGCAAGTTTTGATCTGAGTGATTGGTGCTTAAGGATGTGTTGGGATGAGTATAATGTGCTTCAAACTTAGCGGGCCTGGGGGCTGTTTCATGGTGTCCCTCACTGTGTGAAAGGTTTGTGACGTGTTAATGCCCCCTTGAGTTCCGAATTTTCTGCCATGAGCTTTTGCATCTCTTCATGAAGGGTCTGAATTATAGTAGTTAACTGTTTTGTCTCTCAGTGGGTCTCAGGTAAGGCTTGTGCCAAGAGACCTATGTTGTCGTCACTCAAAGGGAACAATGTATTTTGTGGATTAGCCTTCTGTTGCGAGCCACTCACC
Source organism: Triturus cristatus (assembly GCF_964204655.1). Lineage (NCBI taxonomy): Eukaryota > Metazoa > Chordata > Amphibia > Caudata > Salamandridae > Triturus > Triturus cristatus. Next base: position 623,265,917 of record NC_140588.1, on the reverse strand, counting down.
TGAACTTCAGGCGGTTCCGATGGGGTGATAATATTCTCTAAATTCCAGTGAGAACTAACGAGGTAGCAATAAACTACACACTACGTCCCCTTAAGTTCCCAAGGGGAAGAGGGTGGGATAAGAGAGAAAGAGAGAAAATAATGATTAATGATTCAGATTTCTCTGCTTCAGATTCTGTTGGGTTCAGGAGGGCGTGAATTTTAAGTTCAGGATACGGGTTCCCCAGACACTAGGGGTGCTTAGGAGAGATCTCAGGATGCTTATCTTCTGCAATGAAATACACTCATTAGATATGATTCAATTTCAAAAACACAGAATAGCACATGCTAAATGTTGACATATTAATACAAATCAGTGCATAAAGCACAATGACTGTCTCTGAGAAATGTCTTCTTTTGAAGAATACAATATTGCTTTACACAGAGAACAGAGTCTGAATTAACCCTGGGAGTAGTTCGCGTAGTAGCGCTACCCAAAGCTACGCAAAGTGCACTTCGCACAACGCGAGCTACGCGTAGCACGACGCGAACTGCGTAGTGCGCTGTTCGCACTGTTTGCACAGTGCGGGATGCTTGTCTGCACTGTGCAATCAGTGAGAATGGCATCCCGCCCAGTGCGAGTGGTCGTTTTCTGCCGCTTGAGTAGATTTTTACTCGAGAGACAGTTTTCTCAATGCGGACTGGTAGTTTCTCATCGCGAACAGTCGCGAGCAAACGCGATCGCAATGAGAAACCTGACCTCCCCGCATTGAGATCCTCGCCGGGAGGTTTATTTTCATCACTCGAGATGGGCAACTTGATGTTACTGATCGCGAATGAGGAAAAAGTCTCGCCGGGATGTCATTTTGCTTGCTCGCGGTCGCCAACTTGACATTGAGGACCGCGAGCAAGCAAAAAATTACCGCTGCACTATGCTACTCTACGCTACGTGTGTTTGCACTGTGCTACATGCAATTCGCGTAGTGCGAAGTAGCGCAAACTTCGCAAACTACGCGAGCGTAGCGTAGTGCTTTGTCCAGGCTTAGTCTGAATAGCACAACACAACTTATACAATACAAACATCTGCAAGAATGTGCCCAGCAATTGGTGTTCAGAATAAACATTAAACTGTCTCTTTTGATTCTACAAGACTGAGTCTAATTGTTACTAGTTTTTAAAGCTGCCAATGTCTCAATACTTCATTTGATATGGCGAGACTATCGCAGGAAATATGTTTTTCCTGTAATGGAAGCGATCAGAGTCAAGCGTTTAGTTCAAATGTATGATTTCCAGAACAAACCATCGCTGCTTGTACTAAAATCCTTGAGTGTAATATAATAAATATCGTTTTTACCTTGTCTTTGGAGCGTGCAGTCACAGCGCATTGATCGCAATGTGGGACAGCTTGCCTGAGTCCACAGGTTCCATTTGTCTTGTGCTTTGCTTTTAGGCAATGGAGGAATTGTGCATATGGCGGTGCAGCGGACGCGGTGAGGAGACCTTCTTCCGAAGAGCTGGAGACTTGGAAGAATGCCTCCTTGGGTCCTGGATCCAGTTGTGTGCTGATGGGAGCCTGGTAAGTGCTACTGAAGAACCAACGAGGCTAAGCAATAAATTCCTTCACAACGCGGTTTAAATAGCTGCATTTCTGAGTGAAGAAACACGGGCACGTGTCTTGCGGCAGCATGTGTCTTTCTGCCGCAGTGTGGAATCCATCACGTTCTCTTAATTTCTGCCATTTGCACATTGGGCAATTATGGTAATTCAAGCAGTTTGCACGCGTTCATGTGCAAACAATGTTCTAAGGCTGAACCACTTGGAGATTAGCATGTCATCATGCAGTTCTGTTGTGAGCAAGCACGTGTAGGGGTTCTGCTGATTAACTATCACTGCCACCAGGGTTATAAGCACAGATGTACAATAAAACGCATAAAGCAGTGCTACCAGGGTTACCATAAGTGATCAAGCACAGATTCGCACTAATACACATAAAGTGATGCCTACCACTGCCACCAGGGTTACAATAAATGATCAAATAATCATCATGGGCATAGAAAATAACATGGCACAGACATACGTATTCATAGTACCATGGCACAGACATGCTACTGGCAAGGAGTGTGTAATTGTGCCGAGTAACGAAGGACTTGATGCGATGTGATACTCATAACACACAAGTTGGCTACAGACACCAGATTAGCCCAGATGAAAGTTTTACCTTCTAAAATCAGCACTAAGAGTCCCAATCTCAGTGGAGGTGGCCATAGGGAGAGCATCACAGGAGGCTGCTGGAGTAGCTCGAAGAGCAAACCAGGCGCCACATAAGGGTATTGCTGGAGCCTCAAGTTGGTGGTCCTTGCGAGCAGTCAATGCTGTAGTACAAAGAGGCAGCTACTGGAGCTTCGAGCTGAATGGCGGTGCAGGCAGAAGATTTGGGTGTGAACAGGCTTGTTCACAGTCGCAAAGGGCCCAAAATCTTCAATACAGCTCTCCAAAGCCACACCAAGGGTCCAGTGCCTGAGGGTCACCACTTGGAGGTCAGGAACTCACTGCAGCTGGGTCCAGGTGCTGGGGCAGGATCTTGGGTCCTTTTATGTCCCTGAGGCTCAGATCAGGAGGCTAGCAAACTAGCCATTGGAGTCACTCTGGTAGCCCTGGGTTCAATATGAAGTTGCAGGTCCAGTTCTCTTCTCCCAGGCAAGAGGACAACAGGGCACAGGCTAGCAGTTCAACAAATCAGCAGTTCAGTAGGGCAGTAGTCCAGCAGACTAGCAGTCCTTTCAGAAGCACAGCAGTCCTTCTTCCTGGCAGAGTTGACAGGTCCAGAACTGTACTGAAGAGTTGGTGTCTGAGGTCCCCTTTTTATGGCAAGTCGACACTGCAGTTTAAAACTGCACTCAGGCTGCAGTGGCAGGCCTGGGACATGTTTAAGGTGCTACTTAGGTGGGTGGACAATCAGTGCTGCAGGCCCACTAACAGCATTTAATATACAGGCCCTGGGTACATGTTATTACCACTCTATAAGGGAAGTAAATTAAATATGCCAATTGGGTATAAGCTTATTAAACCATGTTTTAGGGGAGAGAGCACAAGCACGTTAGCACTGGTTAGCAGTGGTAAAGTATAAAGTCCTAAGGCCAACAAAAACAAATTCAGCACAAAAAGTGGAGGATAAAGTCAAAATGTTTGGGGGTTTAACGGATACCTTAATGGTAGCAGGCATAGCCAGTACACTAATTCCCGAAAATGGGGTACTATTCACCTCTGAGCAATTGAAAGATTTTCTTGCCCGAATGTCCATATAACACTTCAAAACAGTGTTGTACTTCCCTAGGGTTTATGGCCTTGTGTAATGAGAAAGTTGTATGATCAAAGAGTGTATGAAATTATCATTTGCATCTAGTGAACCAACAGATCAGGCTTTACAAAATATGCTATGTTCTTACCACACTGGACCTAACTCTGCAACATGATTATCCCCTTTCATGTCACTCACAGGAACACACCCAGGAATTAACTTCATACCCAGTTGGTTGAATGGGGATTGTAACAGCTCAAGTTTAGGCTCCACTCTCTATGTATCATTTACATGCATTTATGTGTGATTCATATGTTCAATGTGTGCCTGATGTTCAATAATTTGCATTTCCTTTTAACAAGAATTTTATTAGGTCGTGATTTATTAGTCTATTGGGAAGCTATACTAGGTCGAATAACAATTAAAATGATTGTGTCTACTGTGTGTAGGTACATTTGATAGTAATTGTTTAATTGCTAAGGATTAATACTATTGAAATGTTCTTCCATTTTGTTTAGAGCTAAAGTAGCCTGACTTTTGGGCCCCAGCTGTGTATTCTCACATATTAAAGTTGCTAGTGTGCTGTTTTTGATTCCTCTGCTCATGTGGGTTATCGGGTTTCTCGTTAGCTAGACAAAGATTTATTGTTATGTATTAAACTTATATGCCTGGGAAGAAAAAGCTGACAGTAGACATGAAGAGATGATGGCGAGAGGATGCTCCTGTACCCAGCGCACTAGGAAGATACAACTCTCAAGGAAGAGGAGATGTAAATCTAATTGAAGGAGTTTGCTTTAGCTGAGGCGTGAGTATTAATAGGGTTGCGTCGAGATTGTGTATGCCAAGCTTGCAGCATTATGACCCTGGTGTGTGTTTTGCAGTGCGATGATGCTTTTTGACTTATTGTATAGAGGTCCATATGTGTAATGTTGAGCAGTTGCAGTTGTTATTGGGCTTGTCACACCCCAAGATCCTGGGATAGATAAAGAGTATATGGTTGAAAACTTGTCTGCTGCAGGTTCAGGGAACTGTCCCAAGTGCTGCTTTTAAATCAACAAAGCAAATATAGATTTTGATTCCCATCAGTGAATTTTCTATCCAATATTTATCTGACCACGAGAAGAAATAGCAAGAAAAAACTGGTTTCTCAACACCCAAACGCAAACTTAAATATGTCCAGTGACTTTAATATCCATCAATTATCAACCAACACACCTGGTAAGCCGAATTGTAACTTCTTCCCATCCAGTCATGAACAATTACAATGACTTGGCTTATTGATGCTCAATGAATGTGTTCCGAAAGCTATAACTACAGTTTCAAAATTTAAGAGTTCCTACCATAGATCCATGATTGACTATACCATCATCTCAAAGGGCTTGGTTGCCCATCGTTGGCTACACTATAATACCAAGACTGGAAAGTGGCTCTGTTAAGGGTCTTCTTTTGTTGATAGACCACTTATTGTTAGAGGTTATAAGGGATTAGTATTTCTTATGTTTTTAGCTGCAAATCTTATAATTAAGGAATTGCTAAGGAAATTCCATTTGTCCACCAGAGAAGTTTCGCTAGCGGCACCAGAGAAGCCAGATCTAATTATTAACTCTTCATGTTTCATTATCTTGGCCTCTTTGGTAGAATGCCAAACCAATTCTTTCAAATTGTAAGAAAATGGCACTTGATGGAGAACATTAGATTTCTGCTTGCGGCACACAGCCAGATCAAATCTCTCAGAATTAAATTACCCGGGAAATGGAGCAAATAAAAATCGTTCACATTAATACTCCATTACTATCTTCTAATTGATGAGACACGTAATCTGTAAAATTGGTTAAAATACTTAACACTAATACTCTACCAATCAATCATTATTTGACAGTATTCATGAGCTCGTTATAGAACCTCTGAAAAAAGTTACCATAGTGCTTTTGTGAGAAAGTGGCTCCGTATATACTGTTCCCAAATAGGTACAGGGTGTACAGAGTCCACAGTCCCCAGAGGTTTGGCAGAGGCTAAAGTTAGATATAACCTTACTCTCTAAAGTGGTAGCTTGGTCGAGCAGTACATCAGTATCAGAGGACAGTGTAAAGCATTTGTTGCACACACTCAGTCAGCAAATGGTCTCACACACTCAATAACTGAACTCTAGGCCAATGGTTTATATATAAAAAATATATGCTTGTTTTATTTTAGAACCAACAATAGATATTAAAATATACTTTCTCAGAATGAGATGCTTTATATAGATACTTTTGCAATATGCAATTGACTTTTGTAGAAAGTTACAAGTGGTTGCAATAAGCAACACAATTGTAAACACAATAATGCATTGAGTTCAATGGAAGTTTCAAGTTACTTGCAACAGATTACTTTTAGGATTACTTTTGGAATTCGAGGACTGGATCCTAGATTCAGTCCTGGGTCAGTACTTGGAATCAAGTGATAAAAGTCGACTTAATTACTGTGATGATTTGTATACAATATTTTGCTATTTTAAAAGTTGACACAGAAAATATTTCATAGAAAACAGTCAATGATTCCCTATGGAAGAAAATTCAAGTTGCAGGTATAGTATGTTCTCGTTACTTTTGTAATCCAGTACTGGGTGCCTAGACTCAGTACTGGGACCTTTATCCAAAACAGGTAAGTAATTACGTTTTCAGAAATTATACGATTTTTAAAGAATATTTAAAGTTTGCAGAAATTGACAGAAGAAATTTCACAGAAAAACAGTCAATGATTTCCTATGGGAGAAAATTGGGTTACTGGTAAGTACAGTTGTAAGTATTTTTCAGAGTCAGTGCTGGACACCAAGATCCAGCACTGGGAGCTCACCTAATAGCAGGTGAGTATTTTCGTTTTTTGTTACTCGGCTGATTTTTGGTGAATATTTTAAGTTTTGAAAAGTCCACACTTAGAAGAAATTTCAGGAAATACCAGTCAATGTTACCCAATGGAGAAAATTGAGTTATCGGTTTAAAGGTAAGTACTCAACTGGCAGAGTTAAGGTTCTGGGCATAGACTCAGGGGTCTCTCAGGGTCAGGTAGGTACAGTTGGTTCACCCTCAGCGGCACAGGGGCGGCCGGGTGCAGAGAGAGTTAGGCCCAATGTTATCCTATGAGAGGTAGGGGGCATTGGTTGGTGGCTGCTGACTAGCAGGCCACGCGGCTGTGGGAGCTGGGCTCCTGATCACTTACTCAGGGCAAGTGGGGAAGTAAATAGGTGTAGAGGTTGCACTGCCAGGGCCACTCGGGCGGCTGGGTGCAGGGTGCTTTTCAGCCTTCGGGCGCTCAATTGATTTCAATGGAAAAGCTCCAGTTTAGAAAAAGACTGCAAGCTCGGGGACGAAGATTCTTCAGGTGCCACCACCACTTCGAGAGGTAAGTTGGGTAGTTGGAGGATAGGTAGGTACCCTGGGATTGGGCACAGGGAGCCGCGGGGCACCGGGTGCAGGGGTGCCTTTTGGTGTCGGGAAATCTTATCCTCTGTTGATCGCGGTTGGGGGGCACCTGGTTCTGAGGCTGCAGGCTTCTTCAGGAGTGTCGACGGAGGTTCTTGGGTGCCGGACTCGGGGTCACAGTCGCCATGGGGTCGTCCTCGGGGTCTTTGGTCACTCCGGCACAGGCCAGGCATGGCGGGTGCAGAGTGTGCTGGGTTCGCGGTTCCGAGCTGCTGCCAGGGATTAGAAGTAGATTTTGAGTAGAGCCTCTACTCATGGGAGTCCCAGGGGGCTTAGAGTCAAAAGGTAGCCAGGTCCTCCGGGGTTTGTGAGGTTGCTGGCCACAAGAGATGCCGGGTTGGAGCAGGAGCAGTTTCGAGGATCGACAGGCCGGTAGGGCTGGGGCCAAAGCAGTTGGTGTCTTCCTCTTCATAGCAGCTGCAGGGCAGGTCTTCTATCTTCTAGCTCTTCTTCGGATTTTGGAATCTGGAATCTGGGGAAGGAAGGTTTAGGGTGCCCCTAAATACTAAATTTAGGGGTGTTACAGGTAGGTGAAGGGCAGGGACCAATGGGTCCCTGTCCTGGGGTGGGTACACCCCCTATCCTGCCTCTCTCCTGTGGGAGGGGGGCAGTAGCCTAGTCCTGATTGGGCAGGGCTTCCCATCTTCAAGATGGCAAGAGCCCGGAGATGTGCTTCACCTCGCCTCCCCCACCTGAGGGGTGGGGTTGGCAGGCTGGCACATCCCCTGTCCTTATTTGGGGTTTTCAGCCAAGCTTCCCGCCAGAGTGGGGGTTTGCAGTGGCCTGGGGAAGTTCACAGAGGCGGCATGCCTTTGAAGCTTCCCCCTGCCCATCCTGGGGGAGGAGATTTAGCACCTCGCCCAGGATGTGCATTGTTGCAGGCCGAGGAGAGCAGGGGCTCTCCTACCCAGGGGTACAGCAACATGTCTGCTGTGTGACAGCCTAGGCAGCCTCAGAACAGATGTGGATTGTAGGTTAGGTTTTAGGGGGCATCTCTAAGATGCCGTCTGGGGTGCTTGGTACATTAAATCCCACACTGGCATCAGTGTGGGTTTAATGTGCTGAGAAGTTTGATACCAAACTTCTCAGTCTTCAGTGTTGCCATTATGGTGCTGTGGAGCTCGTGTTTGACGAGCTCTCAGCACCATGTACTCTTAAATGGAAGCACTGCACTTACAGTGCCCAGGAATGAACCTGGGTACTGTAGGGGCACAGGGCGCATGCTCCTGTGCCCACACCACTGGCATAGGGCACCCAGCTAGAGAGGTGGCTGATGTATGCCATGGCAGTGTAGGTGGTGGGCATGGCACACAGGAATGTGTGCCATGTCGACTCTTTGTTTTGTCTTGTACCCAGACACTCAGCCTGCAAGGGCAGTGTGTGTGTGTAAGGGTACAGGGCCTCTAAGGGTGGCACAATGAGTGTTGCAGCCCTTAGAGGCCTTCCCTGGTCACAAGGCCCTGGGTACCTAGGGTACCATTTACCAGGGGCTGACATGTGGCCAGGGTTTGCCAATTTGTGTTTTGTGTTTTAGGGAAGGAACATAGGCCCTGGGCACCTGATTGGCAGGTGTCCATGCCACACTCAGTCAAAGTACATTCAGCAATTCAGCAAAAAATGGGGGCATACCATGCAACAAACATGGCACTTTCTCACAGCTTTTCATTGATTCACCATCTTTTAACTTCTTATCCTTTTCTGATTATCAATAGGACATTGATTAAACATACTTAAAACATTTAAAGGAGAATACTTAAAGTGCTGGGCTTTAAGACACGGTTGAATAAATTCTTTCCACCTCGGTCAAGAATTTAACAAACCAGCAAATGAGGTGCATTAACTTGCCAGATAAGCATGAAATGAAATTAAACTTGGTACTCATAGAGCGCACAGCTACCCAACTAGAGTGTCCCGGCGCTGTAAGACCTCATGACAGGTACTGACAGTATGACTGATCATAGGCTAAGATCATAATCTATTGCTGAAATAGCCATGTTTTTAGTTGTTTCCTAAAGATGAACAGATTCTGAACCTGCCGCAGTGCTACTGGCAGGCCGTTCCATAGCCGAGCGGCTTGCACCTGAAAGGAACGGCTGCCAATACGGGCTAGGGAAAACCTGGGGGTGAGCGCCTGTTGCTGCGTTGAGGACCGCAACGTTCAGTACAGAATGTAATACTGGACTCTTTTCTGGATATAGAAGGTGCACGTCCCATTAAGAGCTTTAAAGGCCAGAACCAGCGCTTTAAAACGGATCCTCTTTCAGATTGGAACCTAATGAAGGGATTTCAGGTGGGGGGACATCGGCGTTCTAGGGCCGACTCATAGTATTGCCCTAGCCGCCGCATTCTGGACCTCTTGGAGGCACGTCAATAAATATTCTGGAAGACCCAGGTACAAAACGTTGACATAGTCCAGTCTTGATACTATGAAGGCCTGAACCACCATTTTCCTATGTGCCACTGGAAGTAGGGGGAAAAACTGTTTGAGCATTTTTAACAGACCGAAACAAGACCTGGCTACTGCTTGAATCTAGGCCTTCAAAGGTAGATTGTCGTCCAGCTTAACCCCTAATTTCTTAACCATCTTTACCGAAGTTATAGGAGGGGACATGTCCGAGGGCCACCCATTGCGCCAAACATCGCTGGGGGAGAGGTCAAAGAAAATCATCTCCGATTTCCCAGAGTTACCATTGAGTTGGTTTAGTTGTAGCCAGGAGAACACTTCAGATAGGCAGATGTTGATCACATCCCTTCTAAAATCAGCGCCCTTCTCACTTGTGAAGAGCAACTGCATGTCGTCCGCAGAGGATACTATTGTTGCTCCATGGCCCTCAGCCAAATACGCAAGGGGGACCATGTGTAGATTGAAAAGTGTAAGGCTCAAAATCGAGCCCTGTGGAACCCTGACCTTCATGGGAGGGAATAGGGGCAGCATAGGGTGGGGACCAGATCTTTTGCTGATGATCATTCGGAAAGGAGGAAAACCACTTGAGTACCGTGCCCCCAAGACCGCACTCCTGGAGTCGTTGCAGGAGCCGGTCATGGGGCACGGTAGCAAAGGCCGCAGGTAAGTCTAGCACTATCAGTACGGCATTACATCCTCTATCTAAAGTCCCTTTGATAACCTCCGAGATTTCCAGTAGCGCAGTTTCGGTGCTAAAATTTGCTCTGAAGCCTGACTGGCTCTGGTGAAGCACCTGGTTTGCTTCCACGTATTCAGTCGTAACGAAGTTCACATATTTTTCCAATACTTTTGGAAAAAAAAGGGAAGCAAGGATATAGGACACCACTGGACGGAGCAGAAAGCAGCAGTTCTCTCATCACGAAGACCGCGAGCCCTTATCAAGGAGGCCCAGGCAGGCAATCAACACGCCCTTATTGCGTACGAGATGACACTCATTCTTATGCCCCGAAGAAGTTCATTGTTATGAACGAAACGCGTTGGTTGACAATTTCCTAAAAATCAAACCTTTTTTCAATTAAAGACTGTGTTTGATAATCTACTAAAAGACTTTGAAATTTATTGAAAAACAACTTTGTTTATACTTTGGTGGTGCACCACTCCAAACCTTGGATTCAGCATTTCTCTGCACCGCAATTAGCACCAAACAACGGCAGGTGCTGGAGTGGCTAATGCACACCTTTTCTACACAAATTGCGGATCTTCACACTAAGGGTACACAATAGGATAGTGCGGTCACTGTGTCCGCCGTTGTCTGTTACTGTACACTATTAAGTCTAGTACTATCAGTACGGCATTACATCCTCTATCTAAAGTCCCTTTGATAACCTCCGAGATTTCCAGTAGCGCAGTTTCGGTGCTAAAATTTGCTCTGAAGCCTGACTGGCTCTGGTGAAGCACCTGGTTTGCTTCCACGTATTCAGTCATAACGAAGTTCACATATTTTTCCAATACTTTTGGAAAAAAAAAGGGAAGCAAGGATATAGGCCTATAGTTTGAGTCAATCGCAGGATCCGATCGCGGCTTTTTCAGTAGGGGGAGAATCTTAGCATTCTTCCATCTATCTGGAACGAATGTATGATGTTACAACGCAGACATTTACAACGCATGCATTTACAAAGCAGTTTTTACATCGCAACATCCATTACAACACATGTTTTTACAATGCATGCCATTACAACGCATACCATCACAACGCATACCATTACATCGCATAATTTTGGGGGGTAACAGTAGGGTACGTGTTGGATAGTGTAGGGGTAAAAATTACTATTCCCCCTCCAGAGAGTGAAACTGTAGGGTAAGTGTTGGATAGTGTAGGGGTAAAAACTATGCGTTGTAATGGTATGCGTTGTAATGGCTGCATTGTAATGGCATGCAATGTAAAGGATGTTGTAATATAATGACTGCGTTGTAAAGGTAGTGCGTTGTAATGACTGTGTTGTAAAGGTTGTTTCCCATCTGGAACATGCCCATTCTGCAGTGAAGCGCTGAGAATTAAATTCACCGCTGGATTAATAGTCTCCGCTATGGAGGCCAGTATTTTTGCTAGGCACGGATCAGATGGTGAGCCTGATTTGAGAGATCTCATGATTTCCAAAGATTTTTCCAGGGGGATGTGAGTGGCGGTTCCCTCATAGAAGTGGGAAGGGACAGAGGCTTCAAACACCCTCCCTTAGCCTGGAGCTGCTCCGGGAAAGCATCTTGAATGTTTTTTTTTCTTTGTAGAAGTAAGAGGCCAAGTGGCCAGCCCATGCAGCAGTGGGGGTAATTGGGCTGACGACCGCATTAGGAGATGTGAACTCTTCCACTATTTTAAAGATTTTTTTATTTTTGTTTCCTGCTGACCCAATTTTGGAGGAGAAGAAAAATGTATTTTCCTCCCAAATGTTACTGTAATGAGCCTTCAGCGCCTGTTTGTAGATTATTTTGTCATTAAGATTATAGTCCTTCTACCACGCCCTCTCCAGCTGTTTGCAGGCACTCTTATTTTTCCTGAGTGCTTCTGAAAACCAGGGACCCGAGGTTCAAGCAGATTTAGCTGAACGAATAATGCACGGAGCTGTAGCCAATTCTCGAGGCAATCGGCATCATTCTCAGGATAGTCACTGAAAGGGATCGGATGATTCCTCAGGGCCTCTGACGTCATAAAGTGAAAAGGTCTATAACTACTGGGGTGGGGCTTCCCATAAATCGTGGGGCAATTGGGTTCTTTATTAATTTTGAAACCAAGGAGAGAATGATCAGACCAAACAAGGGGAAGGGATAGGGCTGTTTCTATTGTTTCATTAGAAAAGATCTGGTCCAAGATATGTCCCTTCTCATGAGTGGGATGATGGACGTATGGGATCAGTTTAAGGATCTCCAATGATTCTCGCAGTCTAATGGACTCCTGCTCAATTGGTTTGTTCATATGGATGTTAAAATCTCCTAGCACCATACAATGTTTGTATTTGGTGACTAAAGGAGAAACTACGTTGCTAATAGAGTCAAAGAAGGAACTAGCCGGGCCAGGGGGTCTATAAATTAAAATGCCCGCCAAAGATTGATGTGCGTATACCCCAACATGGGAACCCAGGGGTTCGGCTCCCGGTACCTCTTCAGTTGGTACTGTCCTACAAGAGAATTTGCTTTTAAAAATTATAGAAACACCTCCACCTATGCCTGCAATCTGGTCTTTCCTAATGACCTGGTAGCCAGATGGCGCTAGCAATAGTAGGGTTTGACCCTTCCCTAAGCCACGTCTCCGTTAAGAACAAGATATCTGGGCTTGCATCTAAAAGTAGGTCATGGATATATACATTGTGTTTATTTAAGGACCGAGTGTTAAGGAGAAAGGCCTTTGACTGGTTGTCCTCCCGATGCCCCAGGTCCTCTTTGAGACCCGGATTATCCTTGTTCCCCCTTTGGGTATTATCTCAGTTTCAGAGAAGGAGAAAGCCCAGTTACATTGTAGGCAGTTCATGGCTTTAAACTCTGAGTTCGGAATTAAGGGGGAGCAGCAGCTCGCACCCTTACCGATATCCTCGAGCATAACATGCTTGGCGACATGTTCTTACTCCTCTACAGAGGCTTTAAAAGTATTCTGCTAGCACATAACAGGTTTGGTCAGACATTAACTAAATGTAGTACTGTTTCTTGTGAATAACCACAAAGTCTGCAGCTACTTGTTGGCCATTCATGTAGCCATTTTGGAATGTTGTCCTTAGTTGGGTATCTGCCAAGTGTTAGCTTCAGATATGCATCCCTCATGGGTGATGGAAAGGAGATGGTCATATATGGCTATAAACCCAATTGCTCATAGGATGTTATGACTGTCCAAGCATGCGTTTTGACTAATAGTGCACCTTTATCGACGGTGAACGAAAGTTGTTTGGTTGCTTGTTTCAAAAGACGTTTAAAGCAAACTCTGCTTCATTTGTATAGGCCTAGTTACCCGTAAGTCAAAAGTTTGGTAAAACTCTGATAAGTAGGCCCTCAATGTAGCGAGAATTGTTGATTTCCTTCCAGCCCAGATTTGCTAAGGAACCATGTCCAGATAAAAACAAAGGACCTTATTTATGAGAAGTGTTGTATCGCTGCGGCAAAGCAGCTATGCGACACTTCTCAGTGCGCCCTCCTTGCGACACCATGGATGCGCCATATTTACAGCATGGCACATCATGTCGCAAGGAGTTTCAGGTACGTCAATATTACTGACGTATCTATAGGTGCAAAAGTGACGCATTGCTAGGGTGTGTCTGAAAACAGACGTAACTCCAGCAATGTGTCCTTTCACATCGGGCAAGCATCAATCAGATATATTTCAATGCACCACTTCTATGAGGCTTTGATACGGGGGAACGCCCTCAAGGCATACATTACACCTGATGCAGGTATAATGTAGCACAGGGGTTTACGAAGTGGCGCATCTGCCTAGATCCGTCACTTCGTAAATATGGAGCAACGTTGAGCATTATTTATGACGCTGCAGCGTCACAAAAAGTGACGCAACAGCTGCACAAATATGATGCAGGGCTTCATAAATAAGACCTACAGAATCAATACATTTTAAAAAGGCGGCCTGTCACACTAGACCCTGCCCTTGAAGACCGAACTCCAAACGAATTTCTGCATGACCAATGTTCTTAGGAATTATAAAGATGGGTTTTATAGCCTTAGTTAGCAACAGATCCAGTGATTTAGTGTCCTTCCCTCTGAACATAACTGAGCCATAAGCTAATGCTGGAATTAGTTTAGGAGCATCATTTTCACCAGATGATCATAAGTGGCAAACATTAATTTGGCTCAAAATGATTTAAAAGCAAAAATAGAGGAGGCTGTTTTAGCTCTTAAGAGATCAAAATGTTCTTTAAAAGAGATTTTATTTTCAAACAAAATGCCGAGATACTTACAAACTCTTAACCAGTTCGATTGGCTTTCCCCTTGCATGCCAGTATTGCAATCTGGCTGTCGATGACTCAATTGACATGAGTTTGGTTTTCTTAATTTTCAGTTCAAGATGATGAAGTGAAAAATATTCTTCAAGGGAATTGATTAATCACTGAAAGTGTCTGACTGAGTAGTGGAGTATTGTCTGTAGATTGTAAATATTTTAGTGGATTATTTGCAAATTTAGGGGATCTTGAGTTTATTGTTTCCAGATGTTGGTCAAGATCCGCCATGAAAAGGTTAAATAAATATGTAACAAGCATACACCCTTTCTTTAAGCCAGTAGAAGTTTCATTCTCGGTGTAAGACAGATTCCATCAACCAGCTTGACCCGAACCCAGGTGTTTGTATAAAGGAGGATGAAAAGATCAAATAATTTCGGGATCACACCCCATGCAGCTAACTTTTTCCATAGGAAGCCTCGAGGAACTGTGTCAAATGCTACTTTGAAATCGGCAAAGCAAATATAAAGATTTTGCTTCCTGAAAGTTGCACTCTCTGCCATCAACGTTAGGGCATACAAATTAGTAATTGTGGACTGGCCCTTACAAAATCCAGATTGATTCTTTGAAATTAAGTGCTGTGTACCTGGCCATTCTTCCAGTTTCTCAAAGAGATGAAAGGCGAAAGTGTTTGCCTCGATGTCTGTCAAATCTAGTATTTGATAGTTTGTACGAAATTCAGGAGGTCCGTTTTGTAGCTAGGTTGCAGGATACTTCCTTGCCATGAATCAGGTACAGTTTCAGTCATAAAGATCTAATAAGCAGAGACGTTTTAAGGCATGGGCAAAGTGGGCTCTGGCCCAGGGCCCCATCCTTTCAGGGGGCCCCCTGTTAGAGCCAGCTCTATGCTGCAGACAGTCTTGCCCTGATGACCTTGAATAATTGTTAAACAAATTGTTAAAATACTGTTTCCTTTAAAGTTATTTTTAATGTGAGTGATGTGTGAGTCTATTTCAGACATTTTTCAGCGAAATGTTGTGTTTGAATTTCATGCAACATCGATAAAAAAGTTTCCTTTAGATCAAAACAGGGCCTCATATGAGAAATGGGAGTGAGTCACAGAGTTTATTTGCAGTAATATTGGTGATCTGCTGCTGTGTTACAATATTGAAAACGTCATTGTCCCTTAATATAAGATGAAAAAACTTTAGAATTCGGAGGAGTGTGTCTGTGCACTGTCAATGACCTGGTCAAAGAGGGTCTGAAAGAGTTGAAATAGGATAATAAATTAAAATCTGCTCAGAACAGGGGCCCTCAAAATACGTTGGGCCTAGGGCCCCCAAAAACCTTAAGATGTCCCTGCTAATAAGTAGGCAGAATCAGGATCTCTGCCCACAGATCTGGATCTGCCCTAAAGACAGCATTTGGGAGGCTGTTTGGCCCAGTGCCCCTTTTGATCTAATCCGTTTTAGCAGTGCTTTCTTCTTTATTTATTGACTCAATTCTAAGTGGGGATGATATCCCGACCATACTGGATACATTGTTGGAATGTTGCCTGTTTTCATGGTGGGTGCTGCCCATTTTTACTTCAGGTTTCTCTGATGATTTATTGTTCCAAAAGGACCTATACTCAGGAGTAGTTGCCACTCGTGTTCCATACAAGTTAGAGATATAATCCACCCAAGCATTTTCTGTAATGTTTGCACTGCTAACCCTGCTGTCACTATTTTATAGACCATTAATGATTGACCATAACTCCTTGCTGTTATTTGACTTGCTTGCAGATAGCAACATATTTCATAATTCCTGGTGGAAGATATTCTTTGCTTTCCATAATGCTGGCTTGTGTGACCTTCTTAGAGCCCTTAGGGGCAGATTTACAAGGAAGTGCTGCAGCACGGCAACGCAAGCCCTTTGGCTGCGCCATGCTGCGGCACTTCCAAAGTACAGGATTGCAACATATTTACAATAATATGTTGCATTCCTGTGCTCTCCCCTGCGCTGGCGCACAAGCGGCTGCCATGCGTTGGCGCGGGCACCCTTGCACCATGCGCTCATGGGGAGATTGTTTTTGTACAGGAAGGGGCACCTTCCTGCACAAAAACAATCACTACAGGCATTTTCCTCTTTCAATGCATGCTGTAGAATGCAGCACGTATTGAAAGAGGACAAAACGAGAAGAAATTAAAACATTTCTCCTCGTTGCGTCTCGCTACGCCACTCCTAGGGTGGCGCAGCATACTGACGCATTTCCAGGTTAATGAATCCTCGTAAATCTGGAAATGTGTCTTGTTCCATAGGTGTTGAGTGGGAACACCCACAGCAACACCCATGGAACGCCCCTTTCTCCCAAAGTGCTGCGTGTAAAGGGCCATATTTACAAGGACAGGAAAAGCCACGCATGGTGGCTTTTCCTGTCCTTGTATATATGGAGCAGTAACATGCGCCACCAGTACGTCACAAAAAGTAACTTACTGGTGGCGCAGGGGGCTTGTAAATCTGCCCCTTAGTTTTTGTTTAAGCAGAGATTGAGTAAACATGTTTGTGTCGAAAAACTGCCACTGTTGCTCTGTTGCTCTTTGCACATGCCTAGTGTCACACAACAATGGACCAGAAATTAAAGGCTGGAACATTATTATTAAGGTTTTTCAAAACGATTTGTACATGCCTAATCTTGAGTGATAGCTTAGATTTGTGAAACATTTAGTTTTGTCATATTAGTATCTAGAAGGCTGTTGGTAAAATGGTTTTTTATTTTCTTTATTTTTTAAACAGCTATAGATGGGTATATCCCGACTATATGCATCCTGAGTTGCATGTTGTATTATGCATGTATAGTTGTTCATGAGATCATTTTAATAATTTGTTTGAAATGATTGTAATGATTTTAATTAATCAGTCAATAAACTCTAGATGTATTATGATCAACCTTAGGATAATTAATAATATTGTTGTTCCCTGTTGTCCTGTGCCAGCGAATCCAGCATTAATACTATTCAAGATACCATGACAGGCTGAGTGGGTCACTGTTGTCAACCTGTGCCAGGCTTTCTTCTCCATTCCGTTGCATGAACAAAGTCAATATCTTTTTTCCTTCAGATTTCAAAATAGGGTTTTGGCATGGTTTCGAGTCCCTTGAGGGTAAACGGAGAGTCCCTCAATTTTAATCAGATTTTAAAGAAGATCTATGAATCCCTAAATTTGCTATGTAACTAAGTTTATGTGCCCTTCCCCTGCATGTCCAGGGACCCCACACCCTTTTTTTCCCCTTATCTTTCCTTTCCTCTCTCTCTCCCTCCTCCTCCCCCACTTGAACGCCCCCTCGCATTTCCTTCCAACACCCATCCCTCCTGCCCTGACATCTGTTGTCCCTGTCCACTCTTACCCATCCTCTATATTGCTAACCTGATATGATCCCATTCCTACTCTTGTCACAATGAACCTGCCCACAGCAATCGACACTATCTCGCCAACTAAACTGCATATTATATCTCTGTACAGATTATAGTATAGCCTCCTAACATACCCCTCTCTCCTACCCGTAGTTGTTTAACACCCTTTCTGGTCCATCATGCGGAGGCTGGGCTTCGGACCACCACACCTACCCTAGATATGTGCGCCTCTCATCCACTACATGCTCTCTCTTGGAATGTTAATAGTCTCACACATTACATCAAATGGAAAAAAGTACTCTCTTATCACCAGTCCAAAAGTGTAGACATGGCTCACACACTTAGGTGCCCTGGAGTCCGACAAATTATGCAGAGATTGGATAAGTAGGGTGATACACAGCAGTATAGCAACACAGACACCCCTCGATAAAGGGCCTCCACACAAATACATAGTTGCCATCCTTATCCGTAAGCTCTGCCCATCACTGTAACAAAGACATGGACTGACCCCAAAGGCAGATATTAATTTGCCAAACCGCGCCTCGGAGATAATTTCTTATGCATGGGCTCTATCTACACACCAACTGGGGCGAAACGGTCTTTCCTCCTCCATTCGAATCAATTACTAACGGAGATAGGAGCCTCACAATATGGTATTGGTGGGGAATGGAACCTTGTGAGAGACCCGGTCCTGAACAGAACTGGACACTTAGACAGAGGAAATGACACGGACAGGGCCCTGATGAGCGATAGGACCTCAGACTATGGACCACTGGTGCCTTAGCCACCCCAACAGACACAGAGGATAATGCAGCAGTAGCCAATAAACAGGCAATTGCCCACCAGAAAGAATTGGAGAGGGATAGCGCTTCTCTCACCTGACTCTATTCTAACTGCCCTATTCTGTATCACTGCAGACTCCTACAACAAGCCCAGATGACCCTTAACGGTCTCTCCACCTCTAAGGTCAAGTACCCTACACAATGCCTGAAGGGGCGCCAGTACAAGCAGGGGGAAAAGGAGGGTCAATTGCTAGTGGCCTAACTACAACAATGATAGGCCACCATGGTCATCTCTGCCATAACATCGACAGGTGGTGAGGTCCTTACCCATCCCCAGGACATTGTAAACGAGTTTGCCTCGTCTTACAAGACTTTGTATGCCCTTGGGGAATCAGCCATCACAGACCGAGTGGCCCTCTTCCTGGGGAGGGATAGACCTCCCCCCTCTCAAGAACAATGGCAGGGAGCTCTTAGAGGGGGAAATCAGTCGAGAAGAGATAGCACTTGAAATATCCAACCTCCCTATCATAAAGCCCCTGGGGAGGATGGCTTCCCCGTGGAATTTTACAGATGGACCGGAGAGGAGACAGTTGACGCCCTGCACACCACCTTTCAGGAGGCAGAGCAGACAACCTCCCTGGGACCCCTATCCAATAAGGTGGTGATTGCAGTCTTACCCAAACCTGGGAGAGACCCTCTACTGTGTGGCAGACAGACCCATCTCCCTACTAAACTGCGATATTAAAATCCTGGCAAGCGTTCTGGCAGCACGCCTGAGTAAGGTCCTCCCCTCTCTAATCCATCACACGCAGGTAGGTTTTGTGCCGGGTTGCTCTTCCAGGAATAATCTTCGCACCCTGGCACACACCCTCTGGATGGCCAAGGACCTACCAATGGACTCGTTGGCTCTCTCCCTTGACAATGAAAAAGCGTTTGATCGCATCGAATGGGACTACTACTTTGCTGCGATGAAACGCTTTGGAGACCAATTCATCACCATGGTGTGGTTGTTATATGACTTCCCAGGTGAACTGCAAGGGATTCCTATCTGACCCTTTTCCAATTCATAGGGGCACACGCCAAAGGTGCCCTCTCTCACCACTTCTATTCCTCCTGACTATGGAAACCCTAGCCTCCACCATACGCAACTCCTCCAGCATAGTGGGTGCCCCACTCATAACTGGCCACTCCAAGATCTATCCCTATGCAGACGACGTCCTCCTTACTGTAACCGATCTTAAACGCTCCCTCCCGGCCTTGCTGAGCATTATCGATGAATTCTTCATTCTATCTGGCTATAAAGTAATCTGGGACAAGAGCGAGGCCCTTCTAATATCGGACGGCATCACCAACGCAGATATACAAGGATTTATCTTCCGCTGGCAGCCCTCACGCCTCAAATATCTAGGGATAGTGGTGAATAGCGGCATCGAGGGCATGGTTTTGGACAACATGGACCCACTTGTAGTCTAGATGAAATGAGACTTTGAGAAATGGTCAAGCCTAGGGTACTCATTGTGGGGTAGAGCGCAGGCAGTATGGATGGTTGCGTTGCCGTGCTTCACATACACACTTGGGATGCTTCCGATCCCGGTGCCTCTCTCCACGCTGCATCTCATCGATTCCCAAATTCGATCCTTTGTATGGAGATCTTCAAAACCCTGGCTAGCCGCGACTAAACTGATGGCACGCCGTTCATGCAGCGGCCTGGGCCTCCCGTCGTTAGAGCATTACACCCTCGCAATCCAGCTCTCTCAATTGACATACATGCTCCCTGGTTCCGGGAACGCACGCAATGGAACCACATCGAATGGGAGCTGCTCTCTAACAGCACAGGGCTCTCTTTGCTGTACAAAGGCCGAGTCCGCCACTCAGGCCTTTCGCACCCTGTGTTACGCGCTCTGCACAAGCCTGGTTACGTGCACACCATGTTCCCAGGCTAGACCCACAACTATATGAAAAGGCGCCACTATGGGGCAACAATGGTATACACATTGATGGTTGGCCCCTGTCTTGGACTTAATGGAGAGAAGTGGGTATTCACATCTTAGATCAACTACCGCTTACTGGAGACTTTAAACAGTTCGACCAACTGAGAGAGGAATTCAGCCTCCACCTGCGACAAACCTGGTGCTACATGCAACTGCAGCATTGCCTAAGGCGTTGTTTGGGCCCTCACCCCTGGTCCCTACAGTCCTCACCTATAGTGTTTTTTCTCTAACCATCTGGGGTTGCCACAAAGGAGTGATGACAGGACTATATGGCATACTCTCAACCCACCTTTTCTTACAACCCCTTTTGTGAACTCTTCGTACCAAATGGCAAACTCGCCTGCAGGCCTCCTACGAGGACGATGAATGAGCAGACATCTTAGAAGCTCTGGACAAGGGCACGAGGGAGGCCCGCTTGAAGTTCTGCTCATTCAAGACGCTAAATGACTGGCACTGGACACTGACAAAATTGAGCAGAGCAGGACTTCTCCCCCATATGAACTGCTGGCAATGTGCAAATACCCACTGCAACATAACACACCTCATCTGTGAATGCCCTTCAATCCAACCTTTCTCGCTGCACATCGTAACGGTCCTGAGTGCCTCCATGCCACTACACCTTCCACTAACTGAATCGTACAACCGACTACTGTTGACTCACAGAATGCTTACTACCCCTTCCCTCCTTTTTCCTTCACCCCACACCTGCTACCCACATAGGGATGATGTTTATCTCCCACCTTACCCTTCCACCCCAACCCCATCTTTTATCTCTCTCTCTCTCCCTCCCCAGATTGCTCCCCTTCCTTGATATTCCCATCCTCCTCCTCCTTCCCCCCTTGTGAGCTCCATACGCCACCCCTCTTAGCCTGTCCCACTCCCTCCCCTTTCCCTGCCCAAACCCCCTTCTCTTTGTTTCTTTACCTCCTTTTGTTTCCCTTATCCCCTCCTCTAGTCATTCCCCTCTTCGCTCCTTGCACCAGACAAACAGGCCCGCTAAAAGACAGGACCCTCGCCAAGGGTAACAGATGGTGCCCGAGCCCCACCAGCTCTATCTTTTACCGTGACTCTATCCACCCTATTAACAAACCTCAGTGAGTGTCTCACCAACATCAACAGCAGAGGGCCCTTCTCTCTTTTTTCTCTCTTCCTCTTCTTCGACATGACCTTGGCCTCAGCCCAACCCTGCTGACTGCAACACCCGACCCCTGGCGACCGGCCCGCCACCCCTCAACATCACTTCCCATCTCCTTTCTCTCTTCAATCACCCTTCTTGTCCAACTCATCAATACATTTATGAGTTTAAAGGTTCTGCCCTCCAAAAAGGAGAACAGCAACTCCAGAGCTTTGTTTCGGATGCCACTTTCCCACAGCTTCTTTCGTAGGATCGAGTGGTCCATGATGTCAAAAGTCGTGTTGAGATCGAGAAACAATATAGCTGCTGAGCTCCCTTGTTCCAGGCTGCGCACGAAAGCCCATCTGAGTGGGGTGGAAGCAATGATTAGTTTCCCGGAACTCTGTTAATGCTCCGTTAACATGTTTCTCTATTAATTTGCCAATTAATGCTAGAAGTGATTTAGGCCAGTAGTTCCTTAGCAGAGCTTGGTCAACATCGTCTTTTTTTAATAGGGGTCTGATTATCGTGTGTTTCTAGGCTTTAGGAACTTCACCTGCCTCTAACGAGAGATTAATGATTTCGACCAATGATGGAAGCAAGGCCTCCATAACTTTCCCAAGCACGTGTGGTGGGGCTGGGTCTCGTGGTGAGCCTGATTTGATATTTTCCAACAGAGCTCTCACACCATTTACATTTGTGGATGGGAAGCAGGTGAGGACTGGCAGGGTGGAGTTCCGCCCCTGAGCCCTTTCCTGGAGAGTGGTAGTTCCATTCTCATCCTTGCATGTGGTAGTTCCATTCCCATTCTGAAAGGAGCTGTAAATAGCCATAACTTTTTTGGAAAAGAAAGAGGCTAATTCGTTACATTTCTCTTCTAAGGCCTGAGTGGAATGGTTGCTGTGTGTTAGGGAGTTTAGAGATTTGATGACCTTAAAGAGTTCCTTAGATGAATTCTGTGCTTGGTTAATCCTTAGCTTAAAAACTTTTGCCTGGGCATCTTTAATATTATTACGGTAACGCCTAATAGCTGTCTTATAGGAAGCTTTGAGATTGGTGTTGTAGTTCTTCCTCCATTCCCTTTCAATTTTTTTACAGTTTTTCTTTAGTGATGCCAAATATGCGTTAAACCATGGTGCCTTTTTAGCCAAGTTTTTTGGGTTGGGAGTTGTTTTTGGGGCCATCCTATCCAATGAGCAAATATCCCAGCTTTCTCAGCAGTAGTATGCTTCTTAGACCTTTCCCTGTATCCTGGGAGCAGAGGAGAATAAGCATTCCCCTCATGTCTCTGGATTGAGCTTCGACCAATTCCCACCTGGGTAGTCACTGAAGGTTGAGGATTTATTTTCCCAACTCCCCTCATGCTAAATGTAAAAGGAATGAAGAAGTGGTCTGACCACAGCATAGGTACTGGTAAGGATGCTGCAATTTTGGGGTCATTGGAAATTAATGTATCAAGTATGTGTCCCTTAATGTGTGTAGCGGATGATATCAACTGGGTTAGTTGTAGCCCCTCAAGATCATGCATCAACCACTTAACATTCGGGAGATTCTGGTCCCCAAGGTGAAAATCTAGATCTCCGATTATCGTAATATGTGTTTTCTGCACCAGGAGACTGGCCAGGGTGTCTATTAGAGTTTCTAAAAACGTCCCATAGGGGCCCGGGGGACGATAAATTAGTAGCCCTGAGAATATATGCATTGGTGAGAGGGTGATGGAGAACTGGCAGCTTCCACAATCCGGAAGGGGGGTGATGACATATTTATATTCCTCTTTTAGGGGTGGAGCTGTCCTTAATCCAGCTTTCAGTGATAAATAATACGCCGAGCTCTGCCTCCTCTAACAGCAGACAAGTTTCAGTTTTATATTTAGGGAGGGAACGGCTGTTAATTAGGCCCAGTTTCAAGGTCATATTTTTGTCCTTAGAACAACGGACGTCAGATAAAAGGGTATCTAATGGCTTTACGTCAAATTTGCAATGATTACATATCTGGGCACCCGCTGGCCCACTATCAAATTACCAACCTGTGCCGCAGCGTGGTTCAAGGGGAGGTCTGAGTCTGTGTAGCTGGTTCAGGGTATAGCGGGTCTGTGCTATCTTGATTTGGGCAGGGTTCCTGGCCCCTGGAACCGTTCAGGCATGGTCGAGCACAGACGGGCTTGGCTTTGGCGCACCAGCGGCGCCCCCGCTGCGCTCCTGCTTTCCAACTGTCATTTTAAGGTCTCACAGGTCAGGAGACCAGAGCGCTGACCACTGATGCTGCGTGCCTGAATATTATGACTGTATTGACATATTTTCTGAACATCATCCGACTTTACTGGTTGATGATTGACTGTTAATTTGGAAAATAAACCTTTGTGGTTAAAATACTATCCTCTCTGTCATCAGTGTGAAGTTCTTTGGTTTCACTGAAATTGAGATGCATTTCCAAAGTTAGCTCCTTCTCACCACTTCAAGTCGACAACCAAAGGTCCATACGACCAGTGGGGGATATTTTTTGATGATTTCACCAAGAGATTGAGTTTCAAATATCCCCGGTTCATCAGGGTGAATCGGTGAGGGTACAGAGAGAGGAGAGGAATGTACACATTGTCCAACATCAAAACAAATACATAAAATGTTATAATATGAAACATGGGGTGACAAGTTTTAAATGGGATGTGGGAGACACAGTTGTGGTCAAATCAACCACCCCAAACAAAGGTACACATGATGCCTTCTTTAAGTCATTGAAAGACAGTCAGGTCAAAAGAAACATAGTGGTCTTGGAGGATGGAAGGACATGGAGCATTGATAGGCTGGCTATACCGTTCCCAGTACAACAAATGTACAAGATCACACAAGAGTTCCACAGGAGAGGGGAGGAGTTAGAAGCTATGCTCAACGAACCACATATGTATCTAAATGGGATAAAGATTGCATAGTGTTGCAATTTCTTATCTTATGTTTTCACCTTCCTCTTGAGTTTTGTCCCATAGCTATGGACTACAAATGTTTTTGTTCTTCAATTATGGGAAGGAGATGTGTTGTAAATTAGATTTCATGATTAGGATGATATCACTTTTATATCCATTAGGTTGTATAATATAGTATTCCAAGTTTTTTTCCCTTTCTTTTAAAACCCCGTTATCCATTGCATTGTTGCATTCAAAGGAATGTCAGTTGGGATTTTGAGGAAAGATCTGCTGTGAGAAGTGGGCTTAAGAAGTTCATGTTGCTATTTGGAATTATCAATAAATCTTTTCTAAATCTTTGTTTTTTGTTTGAATCTGTTTATTAAAGTTTATATTTTTGTAAATATATCATTTTGGCAATGCTCAATCAATCAGGGAATTTGAAAGCACACTACTCACCCGTGAGGGTCCCAAGGTGCTGGGGGGGGGTTGGCGGGTGGTAATCAGCTCCATTCATTCGAAGAGCCTTGAGCGTCTTTCTGAAGCTGTTCAGAGAGGGGTCGCGTCTGATGTCGGTCGGGAGCTTGTTCCAGGTCGTGGCAACGATGTTGAAGAAGGCTGTTCCAACTGTTCTGGCTCTGCGGATGCGTGGGGTTTTGGCGAGGGCGAGGTCGGCGAATCGGATTTGTAGGTGTGGGTGAGTATCTTGAATGTAATTCTCTTATCGACAGTGGAGGTTGCGAAGGTGTTGGGTGATGTGTTTGTGTCGAGGGATGCCAAGGACAAGTCTGGCTGAGGTGTTCTGAATGGTCTGGAGTTTGTGGAGCATAGACTTGTAGATTCCTGCGTAGAGGGCGTTTCTGTAGTTCAATCTGCTATTTGTGAGTGCGTGTGTGAATGTCTTCCTTGATTCGGGGGGATTCACTTGAAGGTCTTTCGGAGGATATGGAGGGTGTTGAAGCAGCTGGATGTGACGGCGTTGACTTGTTGGGTCATGGTGAGGGAGGAGTCGAGTACGATGCCGAGGTTCCGGCCGTGGTCCGTGGGGGAAGGTCGGTTGCCGGGGGCGGCAGGCCACCAGGTGTTGTCCCATGCGGAGGGGGAGGGTCCGAGAACAAGGACCACTGTCTTTTCCGAGTTGAGCTTCAGGCAGCTGCTGCTCATCCAGGATGGGACTTCCTTCATTCCTTCCTGGAAGTTGAGTCTGGTGGTGACGGGGTCCTTGATGAGGGAGAGGATGAGCTGGGTGTCGTCGGAGTAAGATACTATGCTGAATCCGTGCTGTCTGACGATGGTGGCAAGGGGGGCCATGTAGATGTTGAAGGGCTTGGGGCTGCGCGATGATCCTTGGGGTACTCCGCAGTTGATTTGCGTGGGTTCGGAGAGGAAGGGTGGCAGCCCGATCATTTGCGTTTTGCTGGTGAGGAAGGAGCAGACCCAGTCAAGGGTGGTTCCCTATATGCCGGCATTGTGGAGTCTGGCAGTGAGTGTACGGTGGGAGACAGTGTCGAACGCTGCAGAGAGGTCGAGCAGGATCAGGGCCGCGGTGTGTCCTTGGTCGAGCAGGGTGCAGATGTTGTTTGTGGCGGTGAGTAGCGCGGCCTCAGTGCTGTGGTTGCTGCAGAATCCAGATTGGAAGGGGTCGAGGATGCTGATGAGAAGTATTACAGCAGTTAGTTGGACATACAACAGCAGTGAAAGTCTATAAAGGACTGGCAACATCTGTATTATACAACTGCTACTGGAACAGCTAGCTGTCCACCAGTCCATCATACAAGACAGTGTGTCAATGCTTGGTGGCCTATAGATCTATTTGCCATTGAACATGCACTCAACTCCAGATCAGACCCACCTTCCGTCGGTGGTTCCCAAATACAAATGATAGTGTGAAAAAGCATTGCATCTAGACGTCATGGCAGCAGGGCCAGATTCAAATGTTATAATAACCAAGCAAGTGGAATACCAAAGAACTGTGTGCATCCCTGTGAATTCTCACCCATTAGCCCGTAGGCCAGATTGAGCCCTTTTATCAGTGAAGAGGAAATACATGTTGCTGCCTTTTGTCCACAATTATAACAATCAGGTGTTCATGCAGGTACTGTAGAGTGTGTCTGATACTGAGCATCCCAATGTAAGACGGCAGGGTGTCTCAGTGTGTTATAGATAAAGCATGCCTTTATCCATGTGTGAGAGATGGGCTGGTAGAGAATGGGTATTGGCAAGCAACCCGCGGGTTAGGGCGATACAATATTCCTTTTATGAACACCACAGGAAGCTGGCGGAAGGAGAAGGAAGTGGGACAAATCATAAGTATCAGGGTAAACTCAGCTCATCCGCTGCCGCCTCGGCCCCATCTAAGCCACGTGGCCACCATCCTATAAGGGTGTTTGTCTACAGCCTTTGTCTAGTGATGCACAAGAGGCATTGAATGCCCGGTGTGGTTTGTAAGAGGTGCAGAACTTTCGAAAGGGGGGGGGGGCTCCTTAAATCTTTTGTCAACCTTTGTGATATTCATAGGAAATATCTTCTCACTGTTTAAACAAACAAGTGGTTATTATAAAACCAGACTCTTCCAGCCTTTGGGACTTTATTTCTACTTGCTATCTGACTGATAGTTGACTATTCCTCACTCTGTGTATCAGAGGTGAACAGATTAGATGAACAAAGCTTAGAGACTTGAAATGCCCACATTAATAACTTCAGGAAACTTCTATATCGTCAACAGCTGCTCTTCACAATCTGGATCTCGTTTTATCCCCAGTCTTCAAGATTTCTTTCACTTAAAAAGAAGGTGCTCTCCTAACTGCATCCAATTTGCCAAATGTTTCTCTAAAACCTGAAATATTCATTTCCACATACGATTCACCAGTATGTAAACGGAGAGCCCATTATAACCCTCTGTGTTTACATCAGTGGGTGTTAATTGTGTACTCAGGTTAGAATGAAACATTTCATTCCATATCTTCCTCAGTACATTGGCACAGAAGTTATTTTTGACTCACAGAGGGGGGTGTCTTACCTGCTTGTGGTGCCGGTGGAGGTTTCCGTTTGTGCTGCCCTGTGCCCTGTGTCCCGAGGACTCCTGCCGCCTCCTGCCTGTGTCTCCCTCCCGCCACCGCGTTTTGACACGCTCGCGGCCAGGAGGGGGACCACATTTACCAGCAACACCTGGTGGAGCGGGGCGGAAGTTCACGCCCACTGCCCGCGCCTGGAGGCGCTACAAATTCAAGCTCACCCTCGGTGGAGCGGGGGTGTCGTACCTGCTTGTGGTGCCGGTGGAGGTTTCCGTTTGTGCTGCCCTGTGCCCTGTGTCCCGAGGACTCCTGCCGCCTCCTGCCGCCTCTTGCCTGTGTCTCCCTCCCGCCGCCGCGTTTTGACACGCTCGCGGTCGCGGCCAGGAGGGGGACCACATTTACCAGCAACACCTGGTGGAGCGGGGCGGAAGTTCACGCCCACTGCCCGCGCCTGGAGGCGCTACAAATTCAAGCTCACCCTCGGTGGAGCGGGGGTGTCTTACCTGCTTGTGGTGCCAGTGGAGGTTTCCGTTTGTGCTGCCCTGTGCCCTGTGTCCCGAGGACTCCTGCCGCCTCCTGCCTGTGTCTCCCTCCGGCCGCCGCGTTTTGACACACTCGTGGTCGCGGCCAGGAGGGGGACCACATTTACCAGCAACACCTGGTGGAGCAGGGCGGAAGTTCACGCCCACTGCCCGCGCCTGGAGGCGCTACAAATTCAAGCTCACCCTCCGCGTCGCGGGTCCGCGCGCGGGCGGTGCCGGGCTGAGCCCGGGCAGAGGGCGGGCCGTCTGTGGCCGTCCGGGGCCGAGGGAGGCCGGGCCCTGTCCCTTGCGCCTACGCCGGGAGCTGACTGTGTGGAAGTATCCCCGGCCTCATCCATTGGACTCCGAGACTCTTGCATCCTGCACTGTTAATCAGGTCGTTTTACTCCTAGTTATATGTATGTTATTTGCTGCTGTTAAGATTGATTTCTGTGACAGTCCCCACTGGTGGGTCTGAGGTGTCCACTAAGAGGCATTGGTGTGGATATTGTACTTATCAGGCATATTACCCCCATTTTCTGCGTTAGTATAAACAGGTGGGGTAACGTTAACAATAACAAAAACAAAAACTTTGGACCATGGTCAAGTCAAAGAACCACCAACCAAGGATGGAGGGAGGGGTAAAGGGTACCCTGGACGCTTTTATTATACGTGCCGAGTCACTGTTAGCCCATGAGATCCAGCTGACTGAGCAGCGGCTCTCGCTGGATTCCCTAATAGCCAAGAAACGGTCCTCGTTGGGCAATATAGCTCTCTGCCCCACGCCTGGTGGAGGGGCCCGTTTATCCCAAGCAACACAAGTCCATCCAATCCAGTCCGATTCCACTGACATACTAACGGTGGCAGAGTGTAGTTCACAGGGGACCCAGACACATTAGGCCCAACCATAACAGACCTCACCAATAAAGGTAGCCCGAAGCAATTGTCTGGCAATACCAACACCCAGTTGGTCATTGAAAATAACACACTGGGAGGAGAAGATCTAAGGGGGGCGACTAGCGCCCAACGATTAGCGCCTAATACAGAACCCACACAGGCCCCCATTAGTGAAGTAATTACACGCTCTAAAAGATCCCAACTAGTGACAGGGCACCTAGACAGAGGCGGAACGCTCTTAGCAAACCGTCCTAGCAAGCCTAGCCGCAGAGGACAAACTAAGCCTAGCAAAGGAGGTAATATGAACCCTGAGAACACAGTATGTCCAGCTTGCCAAAATATAAACGGGGTGGTGGGGCTGCATGACATCACTACAGCATTTGGGGAAAAAATGGAACAGCTCCTACTTCAACATCTAGATCCAGTCATGACAGCAATTTCCAACCTGGTTGGGAAAATAAGTAGGCTGGTAGACCCAGTTAGTGGACAGCCATCCAGGACCAAGCCACAGAGGAGGGAGGAGGAACCGGTAGTGGCTGATTGCGGGAATAAGGCCGCTACTAATACTGACCCCGGGCCCAGAGACCACAGGGAAATACACTTGGAACAAGTGAATACAAGTAACGGGATACCGTGCTGTAAGGCCCAGGGTAACACACGTATCCTTCCTGACCCTAAGGACATCTGTCAGGGACTAAAAGAGCCTGATAATGCTGACAAGATCATTAGGAATGTTTGCGCCCAGAGTACCCCAGGCCTCCAGACACTGGATTTACCCCCCGCATCTAGCCCCTACTCGATTGTGTTAGTAGGCGTGCCTGGTCTTAACAAAGATAGTGAAGAAACGACCAGCACACTGATTAATAAAGCCTTGCACTGGCTACTCAGTAATACCTCTGCCAGGAGATTGCAGCACAGGCACATCCTTATGGCCAGGAGAGTTGCTTGGATTGGAAACACTGAGAAAAAATTTGCGGGCGATTGTGTGATTGTCAATTTTAGGCACCCCGAGCTAGTCAGAGATCTGCTTGATAATCGTCATGAGGAGGGAGGCAATGGGTCCTGTATTAGGATGTTACCCCTGCATTTCTTTTACAGGAATAGAGCCCTAGAGACTGGGACGAGATGGCAGGGGTCTGGGGTCGTCAAGAAAAGGAGGGAGGAGGTTCCTAGTAATGTAACGAACAGATTTGCCCCCCTCTCAAGTTTGTCCGCCCTGGATGAGCAAGACTGACTGACGAAAATAGGGAGTGGGGAGACTGAGATAGTACCAGATATTCATCGCATTATTGGAGACACACACCCACTAGGGGCACCTGATCTGGAACTAGGGGCACCTGATTTAGATTTAGTAGTTGGCAACGCAGTAGGGTTGGGGAGGGAAGCTGAAATCATGACACCATCAGTTAACTGTTTAAATACGTGCACTCCCCCAAGAAAGTTGCCCGGAGCATTCCAGGGCCTAGATCTAAACCACAAAGAACTGAGCCTGATTTCCTGGAACATTGCAGGGCTTGTAACCAAGACCCAAAATTTGGACTGGCTAGACTTCATTAAAAAACATCATGTCATCTGTCTCCAGGAAACATGGGAAACACGCAATAATGCGTCATTCCTCGAAGGCTATAAATCATTTTTTGTTGCGGCCCGGAAATCATCTATGGGCCACGCCAAGGGTGGGTTAATCATGTACGTGGCACTGGCACTGCAAGGGAGGTGGGTAGACCTGGGGTGGGATTCAAGTTGCCTCCATGGTGTAAGATTTACAACTAAGGGTACAAAGATCATTTTTATAAACTTTTATAATGCGGGACAATCTCTGTTAAATTTGGCTGAGCTGGAGGAGAGGCTGACTAGCCTAATTGATACAAGGGATGCAGGCACCCAGTTAATCCTTATGGGGGATTTTAACTGCCATCAGTGCCCCCACCTGAAATGGGAAGGTGGTACGTGGGATGCCTGTCCCTCTACTAAGGGCTGGCACCCGGAGCACTCCAGAGAGGGTCTGGCACTTAGCAGAATTTTGAGCAAGTTTGCTCTAACTCACACGATGGACATGATTGGGTGCGGGACGCCTGACACAATGGTTCCGTCCTTTAAGGGGAGGGGAAATGACTCAATTATTGATTACATATTCATATCCATTGTCTTAGAAAGTAGGGTAGGCCACTTTGAGATAGTGCCAAGCGTGTTCAGTGACCATAACCCCCTGGCATTGTCACTGGTGGACACGCTTTGTATCAAAGTGGCTAAAAAGATTACTGTGGGCGAATATAAGGCAAGGGATCAGGGGAGGAGAATTAAATGGAGCAACATTGATGGTGATGAACTCCATAGAGTTCTCCTCGCCAATGCTGAAAATTACACCTGGAGGTGCCTAGATCCTAACGTAGAGGGGACGGACCTGATCGCAGCGTTCGAGGGTACTGCTCAGCATATAGATAGCCTTCTATGAAGTAAACCTAAGCCCCAGGCAGACTTTCGCCCCAGATAGTTCGATAAGAACTGTTCAAAGGCCCACAGGGACCTGAAGTTGGCACTAACAACAGTCCCAAAGGATAAAGGAAAGATCGCCGCATGCAGGAGTCGCTACAAAAAAGCG